>NC_142509.1:36873750-37518125 GCF_057876585.1 Rhinolophus sinicus
TGTAATCCAGATCAGAGGCAGCCTTCTGGAAGCTTGGTCACAGGTCCTGACCTCTACCTCCATGGTGAAATGGTTGGCATTACTCCTTCCATCGCCCGAGCACCAAGGGCCTCTGTGGGACGCTGTCCCTCAGTGTGTCACACTCCTCGGGTCCTCTGTTCTCCAGCACTGCCCTGTGCAGACTGGGCCTGTCTACCATGAATTACTGGTTTGCAGCCATAGGACCATTGCAACAAGAAATCCATGAAATGCTAGCGTACCTTTTTCCCCCAAGCAGAATCGTGGTTTTGGTTAGATGTATAACCAAGTCATAGCTAAAAGGCACATACAAAAGCATGTGTAGATAACCCATGTTTCAGAACTCACATTTGGGCCTTCCTCCGCCCCCCGCCCACCTCCAGCGACAGCACCATGAGCTGCTTCTCAGGCCAGGGGCGTTACCTCCAGGGGCTGCAGCAGACTCAGGCAGAAGTTTGGGAGAAATCTGTGTCCTCGCTCCACCTTCCTCTTGACCTTCATCCCCAGCAGGTCTGACCAGAGTGAGCTCCTCTCCCTGTAAGCATGTCTTGCCCACAGGGAACATCAAGGCCACTGCAGCAGACTAGCTGCCCTGTGTGTGTCCTGCCACCACAGGCCACGTCAGTAGTCGCGTCACTTCCCAATCAGTGTGCTGGAGTCTGCGTCCGCCTCCGTCCCCGTCTCCAGTGCCAGGGCCTGGACTCCTAAATACACGGTCTCCTGGCGTTAATATTGAGGACTTGTTGCTCCCTCACGTTCCAGCATCAGTTAGTTACCAGCTGATGCCTCAGTCCCACCTGTGCTGGGAGATGAGGCTCAGGTAGTCTTTGGTGTCACAAAGTTCAGAGGAGGCGAAGACTGCAGGAGCCAAACTGCAGGAAGAGAAATAGGCGCCTTTTCACGGAAGGTGGGATTGGAGGCCGGTGGGCTAACCCGAAGCTCTTCTCTCAATTCTCAGCAGAACTCGAGCTTTCCTGCTGGAGAAGTCCTCAAACGTAGGGTGAGTGCATGGGCTGCTGGGGTGCCCCTGAGGTCTCACTGGACAGGCTGAGTGTCACCCTTGTCCGGACTGCTGACCTCAGTGCAGGGCTCCTTCCTCCTCGGGTCCGACAGGCGCACTCGCAGTCACACGGGCTGTCGCCTTGAATGCCCTTAGGGGACGTGGGCTAGGAGACGTGTCTCGAGTGAGGGCAGCTGGGAACACTGCATTTGGGATCTGGAAGATTGGTGGGTGTGTCTGCTCCCTTCATTTCCCCTCTTCTTCACGTGAATGGAAGCCGTGAGCTGGTGCTGCTTCAGGAAAGTGTGCAGCGGGGATCCTTCTGTTCTTGTTTGCCTTTCTGGGGTCCTTTGCTTAGTCACACGGCAGATTTGCTGCTGTTGCTTGTGCTCCATCTTTTTGTTCTTTTTCCTGCACAATGTAGCTTACCCTCTATACCCCGCACTGTGCGGTGGGGCTTCCAGACATGTCCAAGCATTTTGCCTGGGAGGAATGGCAGGGCCTCATTCCTGCAGAGAAACTGGCGGGAGTTTCTGTCGGACATAGGCAGGTATTTCATGTCACCGATTGGTGTTGCGTTACTGCCCTTCCGAGCAGAGTCAGCCTCTCCTGAGACCAGTATGGACGATGCCCAGCCCCTCACTGCTTCAGTTCCAAATGATGGTGCGGGAGGACCAGGGTGTCTCAGTAGCTTGGGGGGAAGGCCCAGCAGGGTGCAGGACTGTCCCTTTGTCCTCTGCTTGTCACTGCCCTGAAGCCATGGCCTGTCTCTGCTCTGCAGTGACATCTGCGGTGCACATGCTTACCCTGCTCTATTGACTGGGGAAGTCACGGCCACGTGGGGGTTGTATTGATTTAGCTCTGTGTCACTTCTGTGTGGTGGGCCTGTTCTGGGATCAGTTTGTCACTGCAGGAGGGGCAGGAAAACAATGTCTCCTCACCACGAACCAATTTCTTATCATGAAAATTTCAAACATGCACAAAAGTAGAAAATGTTTTCATTATTTATTCATCACCTACATTTAGCAGTTATAACAATTTTGTCACATTTGCTTTATCCTTTTTTTTGGCCAAAGCATCTTAAGACACATCTCAGACATGTCATTCCGTTCTGACATACTTTGGTACACATCTCTAAAAATACAGGCGTCAGTCAGTTTACGTAACTACATAACACAGTTAACAGTATTCCTTGTATGATCTGATACCCAGTCCCTAATCATGTGTCTGCAGTTGTCTCCTTTTGGCAGCTTGCTTATTTGAATCAAATTCCAAGGAAGGTCCTCATGTTTCATTTGATTGTTATGTCTCAAGTCTCTTTCATTTAGAGCAACCTTGCTCCTTCTTCTCCATGCCAATCAATTGTTGCAGAAATGGGCAGTTGTCTTAGGAGTGGCTCACATTTTAGTATTTTCCTGCTTGCATCCTGGTGGTTCCTCTGTCCTTCCCAGTTCCTTCAAATAAAAGTGAGCTCTAGAGGCTCGATCAGATTCTGGTTCAGTCTTTTGGCAAGAACGTTTCAAGGTGATACTGTGTGTTTCACAGGTACTATTGCACCACGTGGAGAGGCACACAAAGTCTGGTCGTTGCTCTTAAAGCTGTGCTAAGATCAGCCGGTCAGTGGGTTCAGGGATGGCAGCCCGATCCTCAGTGGAAAGTTCCAGATCATTTTCACCTGTTTTCACCCTTTCCTTATTGTGGCCTAGATCAGGTATTTCATTAGGGCTACATATTTACTAGCTGGGTTGCTGCGAGATCTTGAAAGATAGTTCATAGAGGAAAGATGGATGGACATTTAATTCTTCCCTTTTAATTGCCAATTTTCAACAAAAGTGAAAAGTTTGTGTCCCAGTTACTTCTCATTTTGTCCAATGCCTTGAGTCTCTGTCTCTCTGCCTCTGTCCCTCTCTTTGTCTCTGCACTTCTCCCTACTCCCTGTGAACTCAATGGGGTTTTGTATATTTGCTGTTGCAGTAGATTGCGTTCATTTCTTTTGATGTTCAGTTGTCCCATTTTCGGCCACTGGGAGTCTCCTCATAAATTGGTATCTGTGTTCCTTGGCGTGACTCTCCTGCGCTCTGGTAGCAAGATGTCCCAGACTCATTTATAAAGTGCTGCTCTGGCCTTGAAACCAGCCATTCTCCAGGGATCCCTGTGCCATTTGGTGGGGAAAGGACCGGAGCTGTCGGTCATCATTGCTTCCAGCCCTTTGTTGGTGGACGGACCTAAAACAAAGGCGTGGTTCAAACTGATATTCGTGAATTAAATTTTACGTTACAGAATTTTTTCCTAAACTGATTTTATATTTGTGTCTCGTTTCTCTTACGCTGCGTGCTGGTTCCTGACATTGTCATAAATACTGGCATTATCCTACTTTATAAAACACCAATGTCATTACTAGTAACAGTTAAACTAGGGAAGAAGTGTGATTTCTTTGCAGCTTTGTCAGCAGAATATGTCCCTCTAAGGATGTACATTTGTGGATGTGTCATCAACTTGAAAGTTCAAGTTCATTATCTACATTTTGCTTTACAATTGTAGGGATTGTTTTTCCTTTTTGTTTAATTTTACTTTTTGAATATTTCAACATTTACGTTTCCAAAAGTCAAAACTACCTAGCGGTGCATTCAGAGAGTTTTACTCCATCCTCCCTTTCGCTTTTCTCCCCCGTAATGACCATTCAGTTTGTATTATCCTTCTCCATGCTTGTTGTATCCATCATATAAACAAATACATAAATACATTCACATTCCCTTTCATGCACAAAACATAGCACAGTTACCTGCTATTCTCTGCCTTTTTTTTTTTTTTTTTTTTTTCACTGAACAGTATGCCCTGGGTTCACTTCACACCAGTGCATAATGCTCTCCCGCCTTCCCCTTGTGAACTGCCTGGGCAGGTCTCATTGTCGGAAGGACCATGGGTGGTTGAGCCAGGCCCCCTGACGATGGGCCCCGTGTGGCCTGCGGCTCTGCTGTGACAAACACTGCCTCGGTGAATGAACTGAGACATCAGTCGGTTCCTGTTTCTGCCAACATGTCTTGGTATTAATGTCTAGAAGTGTGATTACTAGGTCAAAGGATAGATGCATATATACTTTTTCTAGACATTGACTGTATTTTTGCTGAAACGTTGGTTATCTAGTTGAATTTTATTATCCTAACCCTTCCACCTAGAAGCAGTATAATTTATTTTGCCATTTTAACGTTAAATCTCCTCAAGCACCCATGTACCCTATCTTTGTATGGAACATGTTACTGAAAGTGTTATTTTAAGATCTATTAATTTCCTTTAATTAATTGAAGTGTCACTGAGTATAGAATATACAAGAGGAAAAGATTGCTAAAATGTGGTTCTAGACCTCAAAAGATTTCAGATTGAATAATTTGGGATTTATTTTCTTCTATTTGCTTCTCATTCTATTTGTTGTATATTTTTATCCCATGTTGGTTGTCAAAAGCCTGGTCCTAAGGCACTGGGAAATGCGTGTTTATCTGCTGTGCCCGGTGATGTCTGTGGGGCAGAGGCACTGTCAGAAAGCGCGAGAGGTGCGACCCACAGATGTTAACTGAGGACCCCCTTCCCTGAATAGCACAGCAGCACGTGGATTCCTCCCTCATGGCGTTTCTGTCCTAGCACAGGAGACAGATCAGAAACCAAGGAACAATAAGATAATTACAAGTTCTGTGTTCTTTGAAGGACTCAAATCCGAGATTAAAAATAGTCTTAGCCATACCAGCGGTGTATGAGGGTTCATTTTTCTCCGCAGCCTCTTCCAATCCTTGTTGTTGTTTGTCTTGTTGATGGCGACCATTCTAACAGGTGTGGGGTGGTATCTCATTGTGGCTTTGATTTGCATTTTCCTAGTGGTTGGTGAATTTGGGCACTTTTTCGCGTGTCTGTTGGCCGTTTGTGTGTCTTCTTGGGAGAAGTGACTATTTAGGTTCTCTGTCCATTTTTTAATTGGATCGTTTGTTTTTTGTTGTTGAGTTGTACAGGTTTTTTATATATGCAAATGTATATGTACCCCTATTTTCACTGCATTATTCACGTTGGCCCAGACATGGAAACAACCAAAGTGTTTAAATCTTTATTCTGTCACATTAGTGCATTAATGTTTGCATTAATGCTAATAATATACAACTTAAACTTATCATAGTTTACTTTGAAGTCTATTGTACTACTTCACTTATAGCATAACAACGTTACAATAATGGATTTGCACTTCTCCCCTCCCTGATTTTTGTCTATTTTCATTATACATATAATAAACCCAACTAGAATTTCCTATTAATTTTGCTTTAAATGGTCAATTTACTTTTAAAGTAATATAAATAATAAAAACATCTTACATATTAAAAAAAAAAAAAATAGTCTTAGCCAGGGGCCCACTTGAGTTAGGGGAGGGGCAGCTGACACCCCAGGCATGCAGAGGTGGGGGAGGGGGCATTTCAGACCCAGGAGACAGCGAGTCCAAAGGCCCCGTGGCAGGCTAGCTTGGGGTGTTCGAGAACTGAAACCGAAAGGACAGTGGGGCAAGATCGTGGCAGGACCTTGAGTTTTAGGTTAAGGATTTGGATTTTATTTTAAGTACATCAGGAAGCTGTGGAGGACATTTAAGCAAGGGAATGACATTTGATGCCATAGGTTATGCATTTATTTCTGTAGATTGGAAGGCACGCACATAGGGTGTTGAGCTCCAAAAGCAGCAACATTGACCCTTCTGAAGTTCAAAGGGGACATAGTTCTCCTTCGTGCTCCTTTATTCAGGACAGCTGCTGCTTATACTCACTGTAGGTCATCTGAGGATTTCTTTTCAGTAATATTCCCTTGATGTTCAGATAATTACAATAAGTTGTTGTAATTGGATTATATACATGGGCTGTGAACAGGAGCATGATATCTACAAATTCTCTTCTTCAGACCTGCAAATCCAAGAGACACTTCTCTGGAAGATAAGAGCTTCTTTGTCAAGATCAAAAAAGGTCTGTGTTGCTGCTGTCACATTTACATGAAATTAATTATGAAATCAATAGCAGTTTTCCGGACAGAAAGGCATTTTCAATATGTTCTGTTTCTGTTACAGGAGACGAGTGATACCTCTGTAGGGATCCTCAGGAGGAAGGCGACGTACTTGGCACCCAAGGAGCTTGCTTCCTGGGAAGGCTCCTGTCTGATGTGGAGGAGGCAGAATGTCCCACTGACTCTTCGAGGGGAGCTTACAGGGGATCGAGACCAGCACGCAGTATCTCACCCTCTACAACAAGGGACACTGTGCAGTCCTTTTCCTAGAAGTGAGAAGTCTGAGACTGTTCTAGAAGCAGAAGATTCTAGGGGCTTAAAAACGCAAAGGTTTGCACCTTGGGAGCCCCTTGGAATGCTGACAACTCAGGACCTACAAGAAAGTTCTGTGTTAATGAGTTACAAAATTCATGTGGAAGTCAGTGTCACTTTATAATCAGTACTAATACCGCGTGAGGAACACTATGCAGGAAGAAGCCTTCCATAGAAAGACAGGCAGGGAAAAGCTTAGGCCGACCTTAAACCTACCGAATAGAGCGAGCCTGAGATAAACTGCCAAAATGGCCAAATAAGAGACTTGATGAGATAGCAACCCTGTAACTATAGTAGTTGTAAGGAAATTTTCTCCTCTAAGTCACGATACCAAATAGGAAAAATGATCTACAAGTGCCCCATGTGTAGGGAATTTTTCTCTGAGAGAGCAGATCTTTTTATGCATCAGAAAATTCACACTGCTGAGAAGCCCCATAAGTGTGACAAGTGTGATAAGGGTTTCTTTCACATATCAGAACTTCACATTCATTGGAGAGACCATACAGGAGAGAAGGTCTATAAATGTGATGATTGTGGTAAGGATTTTAGTACTACAACGAAACTTAACAGACATAAGAAAATCCACACAGTGGAAAAGCCCTATAAATGTTACGAGTGTGGCAAAGCCTTCAATTGGAGCTCACATCTTCAAATTCACATGAGAGTTCATACAGGTGAGAAACCCTATGTCTGTAGCGAGTGTGGAAGGGGGTTTAGTAATAGTTCAAACCTCTGCATGCATCAGAGAGTCCACACCGGAGAGAAACCCTTTAAATGTGAAGAGTGTGGGAAGGCCTTCAGGCACACCTCCAGCCTCTGCATGCATCAGAGAGTCCACACAGGAGAGAAACCCTATAAATGTTATGAGTGTGGGAAGGCCTTCAGCCAGAGCTCCAGCCTCTGCATCCATCAGAGAGTTCACACCGGGGAGAAGCCCTATAGATGTTGTGGGTGTGGGAAGGCTTTTAGCCAGAGCTCCAGCCTCTGCATCCATCAGAGAGTTCATACTGGGGAGAAGCCTTTTAAATGTGATGAGTGTGGGAAGGCCTTCAGCCAGAGCACCAGCCTCTGCATCCATCAGAGAGTGCACACAAAGGAGAGAAACCATCTCAAAATATCAGTTATATAAAGCGTCTTGCTAAGAGTTAAAAATCTTAAAACCCATAAGTGCCACTAGGAAGGAAACCCTGTAAATACCTGCATTGACCCAAAAAATTTTTACAGCAAGCTCCAGCAAAACATTCTTGTCAGAGGCATATGAGAGGTTGATTTTTTTGATTCATGCCAACTGTGTTCCACAACTTGACTTTGAATCTGGAATCCCTCTAGTGTCTGCCCAAGACAGGCTGTGAGGTTCCAGCATTTCCCGTCCACAAAAACGTGGATGTGCGTTTCCTGGGATTTGGCACGATGCCTCAGTAGTTGAAACACTGCACAGGAAACCATGATCATTGCACAGCCTCCGGTGTCACCTGTTGATGCTTTACTCGACAGTTACCCAGGTGCTCCCCCATCGGGAGCTCACAGCCCCCTTTTGCTTCGAGCATACCGGTTACTGCACTAGAAAACGGACAGCTCCCACTGAGAGTGTTCTGGTATTTCTGAGGTTCCACTCGATTCAGCCCCTCCGTGTCTTTCCATAGGTCCCATTATTGCTGAACCCACTTTACCTATCTGTCCTCAAAACACCCATAAATATCCACCCCTTCCTAGATGGCATTCAATTTCATTTTAGATTTTAGGTGACTCATAATTTCCATTCACTTGGCTTCTCAGAGAAATCATTAGAGACGTACATGCCCTTGAACTTTTTTTTTTTTAACTTTGTGGATTCTTCTAATCACTGCGTCTCTGTTAGTCAGACTTACTTTTCTAGTGGCTGCATCGCGTATTTTTAACTTGAATTTTTTTGGAATTAGCTGAATGTAAATAGGAAGAAGCAAGCAAAGTTAGAACTTTCCCCATCCAGATTGTCCTCTCGGTCTCCTTCTGTCACGTGGAGCTATGTACTGGCTACGGGGAGACCACAGGAGAAGGGGGTGGTAGGAGTCGCAACCTTTAGTCTCCTTTTCTGTCATTTTGGGCAATAACGAGTAGGAGTCCTCGATCCCCTTCGTCGAGGATTGTGCATCAGTTCCTTTTTAGGCATGAATGTCTATGCTAATTGACCTTTTCTTTAATCATTCATTCAGCAAGTATTTATTGAACACCTCCTATGTGCCAGGCACTGCTGGCTGCTGGGAATACCACTGAATCAGGCGGACAAGGGCCCCGCTCATGGAGTTGACTTCTGGTGGGGGAGACGGGCGCTAAGCAAGTCAACATAAATAATGTAGTTTGAGGTAGTGATTAAGTGCTATGAAGAAAATAAACTAGGGTGATGATTTAGAGGGGTGGGGTGGGGTGGGGGTGGGGCAACATTAGCTAGTGGTCAGGCAAGGCCTTTTGGAGGGGCGGCACGAGCGGGGCCCCAGAAGCACCCGCGGTCAGAGCACAGGTGCTGTGGGTGGAGCTGCCACGCGTGGGGGACAGAAAGGTGGCAGGCGTGGCGTGTAAGCGGTGGGAGGGGAGCTGCTGAGCTGCTCAGCGCATTTATAGGCCTTTTTTTTTTTTTTTTTTTTTCGCTAGATTGATATTAAAAACTCATGTGGAGGAACTCAAGGAATGTTTAGAAGACCAAAAGTCCCCAATGACAACAAAAAGCATCTAATCTTTAGCTTTGTTTCTCTTCTCATTCCTGTTTTTATTGATTTCCCACATGTCCTTTTTGCTCAGGAAGTCTTTGGGGAAATTAAGGATTTTTGAAACTCTGAAATGGGTGATCTTGTTAGGGGTGTCTGTCCACTGTCAGGTTGGAAATGAACTCCCCAGAATTGTCATGGAAATACTGACACAAAGCTGGGTTTTCTCCCCACATTTGAAATAATTTCTTCTGTTTGACTGGAAGGGGTTTCTGTGTAACAAAGACCTCAGTGCATAAAGGAGATTGAAAGGAGCACGTAATTTTGTGGGCAGGCTGTGAAGCTAGAAGTGGGACTTGGGGTTGACTGCTTGCTGCCTGGACTTGAATCCAGACACCTGTGAACAAGCCTCCGGGGGTCACTTCTCACTTCTCACACATTCCCTCCTTTTCACAGAGAGGGCGGCTCAGTTATTGGCCAAAGCCCCTTCCAGGCCTGAATTCCTCGACTACAATTTACTGTAGTGTCTTAGCACTCATGTCACAGTAGCGTGAAGCGTTAGAGAAAAGCCTAGACTTTTAGTTGGTAGAGAGCCAGTTGAAATATCATTGATAGAATTTTAGTTTTAGGAAAAATTGGTTTGATTTCTAGCTTTATTAGGTATGTGAGCTTGGGCAAATCACTTAACCTTTGAGTCGTTTTCTCACAAAATGAGGATATTAGGCGAAACGATTTCCGAGTTTCCAGCTAGTCCTAGAGTTCTATATTTCTACATAGTTGGGTTATTTTATCATGCTGTTGCTGGGGAATATGACTAACACTTTTAAAGCTACTAATTTTATGTCGAGCTTTAAAATCCATAATTGTTATCTTCGGAAAATATTATTTGACCTACAGTATGTCCAAATCAATTTAATAAAATCACTTTATAACAGGGTTCTGTGCTTGATAGTAGTTGTGTAAATTCTGTGTGTGTGTGTGTGTGTGTGTGTGTGTGTGTGTGTGTGCGCGCGCGCCTGGTGGGGTGTGGCTTGGGTGTTGTGCCGAGGGTGACCGTATAACTTGTGGTCCAAGCTGGGCATTTAGGTGTAAACGGGCAGGTGCTCCATGCGGGCAGCAGGCCGAAGTGGGGACTGTCTCAGCAAACCAAGTTGTGAGGACAGATTGGCCTGGGGCCACAACCCAAGCAAGTAGTAAATGGCCAAAGTGCATCAGGAATAATTCAGGAGTTGGAGGTCTGTGCAAATGGAGAAGGCATCACAGGAAAGACAGCCCCTGCTCAGCTGTTTCCATGATGGAGTAGCAGCCTAAGGTTCTCACACATCCTGCTCTAAGAAAAAAAAAGTCTAGATTTTTACGTAACTTGGAATGATTTGGAAATTTTGACAACTCGTTTCCTGTGTGACCCGTTTTGGTCATTTCATCTTATCTGTCTGGTGCCCACAGGCTTTTATTTCACTCTGCAAACCCTGCTCTGGTCACTACTGACTAGCCCACACCTGGTGAGAAGTGATGTACTCTTAGCTGGTGCTGTGGTGGCCTGTGTCCAGTGCAGCAGCCTCTGACAGTGGCCCTGGCGTCTGCTAGCGTTGAGGGGCAAGTCTGTATTCTGTTTTCACCGATGAGGTAGAAACAGTCCAAACAGGCCTTTGTGACGTGAATGGGTAGGGAAGAGAGGTCACATGTGGGCTCCCGTGTCATCACTGAGCCATGCGCGGTGCCTGCGAGGATTTAGAGGGTGAGAGAAGCCAAAGCCCACTTCCCAGGTTCCAATGGGAGCCTGAGTAAACATGGCAGATTGTGTCTTTAGGACGGGAAACGTCAGCCCAGCGGTCGTCCAGACGGCCTCATGTGAGAGGACACACATGGGTGCCGAGGCCCCTCACAGGTGGTCCCCAGGAAGTAGTGGAGGGTTTCTTTGGCGCGGGAGTTTGGACATGATGTTTTCTAAGAGACCTTCCAACTCTTGGTTCTGTTCTCCTGAAAAATGTTTAATGATTAAGCAAGTTTTCTGAACAACTTACTGTTATTCTCAGGAATTTAAAAAAATAGGTGAATGGAGCGCAAATACGAGAAGCAGATGGAAAAAGTACTCTGGTCAAATCCAGGCCCGAGGGAACCGATGAGAGCTGGGGAGGCAGGACAGGAAGGAGCTCTGCGGAGTTGGCGGAAGGAAGGTAACAGACGCTTGCTCTTGACCTTACTTAGTTTCTTCACGTCTCTGGACCTCAGATTTCTCATCTATAAAATGAATACCCAACTTGTGCGATAGTTGGGAGAACTATTAGGTTGGTGCAAAAGTAATTGCAGTTTTTGCAATTTTAACCTTTTCAACTGCAATTACTTCTGTACCAACCTAATAAAAACACGTATCAAGTGCCTACATTTAGTAATACAACAGGAAAAATAATTACAGTTCCCAGTTAGCTGCTGAAGAGTTGTTCTTTGGCTCTGTTTCTGTTCTGCTGAGCACTAGGAGGGCTCTGGGCATCTAAATTTGGGGGTAGGGCTGACTGGCTCCACACGATCAGAGAGAGAAGACCTTGAAACACTCAGGATAGTCTGGAGTGAGAAAACAGAGGAGACTAGAGAAGGGAGTCGGGGAGAGGGACCCAGTGTGGTAGGGTAGTGTAAGGTCGCACGCTTTCGTGTCTGAACTCAGGGCCACGCATAATCTCCTGAAAGTCTTGAGGTGCTTGGTCTGAGTGGGTTTCTCACGGAAACGGGCAGAAAGTGTGAGTGCTGGCTCCATGTTGAAATGGGGCAGTACACAAGTACCACATGTAAATACCGGCGCCAGCAGAGGTGGCCACAAGACCATGAACTCCAAGGAATACGCAGAAATACGCAGAAATCTGGGAGAGAGTCACGCTTCCACAGGCTTCCCCAAGGCCCTAAGGGCAGGGAGGCCTCCGGCGTCTTTGTTGCCTCATCTAGTGTACACAAGGTAGAATAAATGAAAACTTACTATTTTTTAAAATTTTCTAATTAAAGTTTATTGGGGTGACAACTGTTAGTAAAGTTACATAGATTTCAGGTGTGCAATTCTGTAATACATCATATATATATCACATTGTGTGTTCACCACCAAAAATGAAAACATTTTATTCCCGTATTATATTTAAAATTTTAAGAGGCCCATGAGCAAGTCCAAAGATCCCAGGGCCTATGTTTGTGACACATTGGCAAGGACTTGCCACAGAGCTCAATGGACGGTGACTGTTCCACCAGAGTGTTTTTATTCAGATTTAGGCACATGCAAGTACGATACATTTATAGTCAAATAGTAGCTCACGTAGGTTGCTCTTACTGCTTTTCAGGTGGATTTACAGGCTTTCTGTTTTTCATGTTCCCTGCACCTTACACTTCGTAATACTGCTTCTGAGGATGTCCCGTCAGAGACGTCCCCTGCTCCTCTGCTGGCCCCCAGCCCTGGCCCAGGTCTTCACTGCTTCGTGAATATGGTGGGAGTGTTATGTTTGGAGAGGTTTTAAACCTAGGACCCTAGGTAGATTTCAGAGAGGTCTAGAACCTTCTTAAGTTGTATGCAGAATTTTGTGTATATGTGGGTATATGCATGTTCCTAGGAAAGAGTGCTTGCGTTCAATTTGTGACTACTGGATAAAGAACACTAATTGAGGAAAGCCATCTGATTTAGCCACACATACAGTTACTCGGTACCTTTAAACATTGGGCAAAGGGGCACTTAAGAGTTTCAGAGCAGTGGTGGGTCACTGAAACAAACAGAAAATGATGAGTATAACAAATGGGAGAAAACCCATTATGCTGTGTTGTGAAGAAAAAAAAAGGCCATTGGCATGAAATGAAAGATACAAATGCTTGTGCGGTTCCTCTGGGCTCGATGGGTAAACTGTGCTATGGTATCACGTAATGTGCTTCCCAGACAAGTTCCGTGAACAATGTATGAATGTCTGTGTAGGGAGAACAGCTCGTCCCCCTCTAGAGGGACTGCCCGGAGTGGAAGGAAATGGCTGTACATGGAAAATACTGCAGCTACAGCTGTCTTTCCTGGTTGCAGGGGAGGCCATTCTTGCATCAGATTGGAGTGAGGCCCCCAGTGCTGGAACAGGCTGTGTTTAGATTCTCAAATAAACCTCTTCATGTCGCTTGGTGCTGTGTGCTTCTGTGTTTCATTTCTGTGTCCCATTTCACTTCTCTGGAGTACAAAATGAAGGGAATATGTCTTTGTAACGTCTAAGTCATTTGAGCCATTGTAATGAAACCCGGCAGTTAGGCTGTTGTGTCCGAGCGTAAGCCCCTAACCCCTAGTTTTGGGCTGCATGCCGTAGGTGTTGAAACGATACACTCTCATGGTTACTGTTTTGTAAACAGTTTTTATTTGTTGTTGCTTTTACCTGTTGGGCCCACGAGTTGATTTCATTTGTTTTCAATTTTATCTCTTTTTCAGTAATCACTGTAAATTTTCTGCTTTGAAGAACTCACACACACACACACACACACACACACACACACACACACACATCAATCAAACAAGGAGTCTTTCCCTGGGAAAAGTTGGAGAAGGGACCTCCCCTCCAAAAAAAAAAAAAAAAAAAATCACATTTCATACAATTTTAGAATTTTAATTAGAATAGAAAAATAATGTTATTTTTCTTTCCCACCTGAGTTTGTAGACTGAAATTTATACCGACTACACAAGCTTGTGTGACAGTGAATTACAGAGAAATTTGGTGGCTTCTTTGCTACTGTGGACAAATCAATAAAAAAGCATGAAGCAGTAATTCTAGAAACAGCAACCTACCTCCTTTGACCAAGTAAGATCCACCAAGCCTTGCATGTTTGAGTTCTGGGATGCTTTCCTTGTAGAGGGAATAGCCACGTGTTTTGTTATAGGAGAGGTCTGTCCCATAGGTGCCAGGGTCTGAGCCCTTCAGGTGGGAGGGCCCAGAGTGGGGTGGCTGCGAGCAATCCTGGCTGCTAAGGACACAAAGCTGCACTTTCAGGAATGTGACAAGTGACTGTGAGCTTGGCCAGGGGGAGGAAGGATCCCCCGCCCCCCATCGTCTGCATGATTGCACTGGTGTCAACAGCTTCTCAGGGCCACCAGGTCAGTAGAGCAGAGACCTGCCCCGAGCAGCCCTGGCCCCAACCAGGAAGCCAGCCCGGGTGAGAGCAGATTTGAGTGGGATTCCATTCAGTTTAGGCAAAGAAATGGGCGCATTTCTTGCACGTTAAAAGTTATAAAGCCATCGGTACCTTTAAACATCTTGACATTATTCTAATCCTTTGTCTTACAGTTTCTTGTTTCTACTTGATCTCACAAATGTTGAGGGGATTATCTCCCACTATGTTTTTGATTTGGTTAGTTTCTCTGGGTATTTCTAATCCTGCACGGCTCCTTGTATAAATGCCCACGATTTAATTTTCAGTTTGACCTTTTATGGGATATAAAATTCCAGTCTTCATCCTGTTAAATGGTGTTTGCTTGACTTCCATGTTGTTATAATTCTTCGTGTGCATACGAACGTGTGTATATGCGCCTCCTGTCTTTTCCCAAAAAAATGACGGAATCTCTACGTGGGCTGTAGTTTGACTGATTTTCAGTTCATGTGACTGTTTGATACCAACACATTCAGACCCACATCTTTCTTTTAACGGCCGCATCATTTCTCCCTCTGTATGGAAGACCTTATGTGTGTCTCCAGTCCTCTGTGGATGGAAACCTCCTCATGTTTTCTCCAGCCTACAACTTTTATGCGTTCGTGTTTTATGTTTAAATCTTTGATTTAAATTTTAAATCTTTGGAGTTTTAAGGACTGCAGTAAGTGCTCAATGCCAAACCATCTCACATGGCTAACTCGTTACCCTGTAACTGCTGTTTCCCCGAAAATCAGACCCAGCCGGACCATCAGCTCTAATGCGTCTTTTGGAGCAAAAATGAATATAAGACCTCCAGGGTGGGGCTGCTTGGAGCCTGGTGTAACGGCCAGGCTCTAGGTTGGCTCATCCCCATGGCCCTTAGAGGTCCGAGTGGGGACTGTCTTGTCCAGGCCTCAGGACAGTGCAGACTGACCATGCATGTTCAAAGATGTCATTAGCAAAGGGACCAGGCAAGGGCAGCTCGACTGAAATTTCTGCCCCATGTGAAGAAACAAAAACAATACTTATCGAGCAGTCATTTTGAGGAAAGAAAGAAATGGAAACCGAAGCCCATGAATTCCAACCTTCGATCCCCTATCTGGGGCATTAGCCAGTCAGTATCCTCAGGCCTTTTCCGATGTCCCCCGTTCCTGGCTTCACGTCGGCCACATCCTTTGACCTTCTCCAGGTTGAATGGCAGGAAGACGTGTGAATAACTCTCTTTCCCGTATTTCTATCTCAATGAAAGTGCCAATCAAGATCCTGGAGAGACCCTTGGGCTGCAAGATACCTGGGAAGGAGAGATTGTTGTCCATCTCACGTGCTCAATGCAGGCAATTCATGAAGGCCACTGCCACCAGGGACAGTGGCGAAATGGCTTGTGCTTCTCATCGGCACGTTAGCATCAACCAGGGGCTCCTCTTCGTCTCATGCTCTCAGAGAAAATGCACAGCACCCCAAACTCCTCAGGTCCCTCTGATAGTTGCCTCTGAGTATTGACACGATTTTAATATCCAATTTTCATACACAGACTAACGGAGCGAAGCAATGACTGGAATCGTCCCCGTGAGTAGGGGATAACAAAATAGACGCCTTGCTTTGCCCTTTATAATTTTATTTGCCTTCATGATTCAGTTTTGAATAATATTAAGTTAGCTTCCATTCCTTGAGCAAATGTGAGTCACGTCGATGGTTGGGAAAGGGCCAGTCATTTGGAGGAAAAGGCCAATTTTGCACTCATTTTTTTTCCTTTGTGAAAACTAGTTATCTAGAAGGTGCTGACTCCCTCATGGATAGTTGAATATTAATCAGATGTGTTCTCATTATAGTCGGGGGTATTTTTTAAGGCCATAAAATAGTGAGAGGTGTTTTTCTTTTACAAGACAAATGATACAAAAAATGCCTAAGACTGAAGAACAGTCAGCTTCGTTATTAACTTTTTACTGAAGATAGTGATGCTATTATTGCCTTCGTTAGTGTTGATGCATTTTAAAATAAAACTAAAGCCTTAAGATAACAGTTTATTAGCATGACAATTAAAAGCTACAGTTATTTTACTAGGGAAATAAGAGATGCTGAGCATTAAAAACCTGACCGTTCTTTGCTATGTGGCTAAAAAGTCCGGAAATTAATTCCCTGGTTATTTTAGGTCCATCAAGTTGGAAATGGAATAATTTCTCTTTGGAAAATGAAGCCACGATGTGGCTCCCTCTAGTGGTCCAAAGGGGTATGTCGGGAGTATAACACCAGAACAGTGGTAACTCGGTTTTCCAACGTCTCCGTTGATGAACATTTTGGTTTAGGAACACCGTAAATTTTATGAATCTATGGGATCATTAAATAGTAAAATTCAGGCTAAATTTGCAGTTTTAGGGGTTGATTTTAAAGGTCTGGAACAGATTAATCCATTTTGCATTACTTTCTATGGGGAAACCACATCTCGGTCTTCGAACGTTTCAGAATTCAAGCGGTCTTCCAGAACAGATTACTGTAGAAAACCAAGGTACCACTGTCATTTGTAATTATCCATCGTAGTTCCCAATCTCTATTCAATTTCCTAAACATTCTTCTTTTCTTTGGTGAGGAAGGGTGTAAAAACTCCCACCCTCCACTTGTTCTCTAAAGTACTTTTAAAATATAATTTTAAAGAAATGTTGAGCCTCGTGCCCCAAATCCATTTACTTTGTTTCATATATTTAATTTATTTGTTAATTCTTTCCAAGTTCTGTTATTAACTATAGGCTAGATCACTCATTTAAAAGATTAAAAATATATAATTAATAATGCTCAGGAGACTTTTTTGCAAGAGGTAGTGTTACATAAAAACTAAAAGCATGATGTAAATTCCTCAGACCATTCTGGGGGGTAATATACGGGGAAAGTAGATACAGTGTATACACCATTAGGTTACAAACCATTACTTCGCTTATGCTGTGGATTTGAAATATGGGCTTCCTTCGAAGGGCTCAGACCACTGCACGTAAATCATACCACAAATAATGTTTTTTAAAAAAAACCTCTAAACAACTGCTTGGTCAGATGTGCCTGGAACCATCTCTAATCAGCCTATTGATAAAGCAATTTTTTTTGGCTCTAAAAGTTCCAAGCATGTGTGTCAGCAGATTAACGTTTATCTCCCCTTCTCTTGTTCCTGTGGGGCTCATCAGTGACCATTATCAGAGCAAAGGAAGCTCTGCTAAAAATATAAGGATGCTAAAAAGATGGTTAGATGATACGGGAGAGCATATTTTAGCCTAGAGACCAGAAAAACTTATGAGCTTATAAGCGGTTAGAACATTTCCTTCTCTGCTTCCTCTTCTCCCCCTTGAGGCAACAATCCTGGAACTTATAAACCGTCTTTTTGTTTTAGAAGTGGATATTTCTGTCTTAACATATTTATCATTATAGTCGTCATAGCAATTCAAAGGGGAAAAGATACCCCATCTCTGGTTTATGCACGGGACACTGGAAAGAATGTTCAGTGACTTGCAAAAGTAAGGGGTGAAAGCTAACTAAAACCCCACGAACCCTGAAATGACCATGTGATTCAGCAATCGCACTCCTGCACGTAGGAATATACCCAAAAGAATTGAAAGCAAGAACTCAAACAGATAGTTTTACACTCATGTTCACAGCAGCGTTTTTCACAGTAGCCAAAAGGTGGAGACAGCCCAAGTGGCCATTGACAGATGATGCATAAGCAAAATGTGGTCTAACCATACGATGGAATATTATTCAGCCTTTGAAAGGAAGGAAATTCTGACAGAGGCTGCACCCTGGATGAACCTTGAGGACATTATGCTAAGTGAAATAAGGCAGTCACAAAAGGACAGATATTGTATGATTCCATTTATACGAGGGGCCTAGAGTAGTCAAATTCATAGACATGGAAATGTAGAATGGTGGTTTCCAGAGGCTGGGAAGAAGGAAGAATGAGGCGTTGGTGTTTAATGGGGACAGAGTTTCATTTGGGAAAATGAAAAAGTTCTGGAGATGGACGGTGGTGACAGCTGCACAACAATGTGAAGGTACTTAATGCCACTGGGTGTCTAAGTGAAAGCCACCTTGCTAGGGGCTGAAAATACAGAGAATAGGATTGGACATTCTTCTTGAATACATGTTTTAGCCTAGTAGGAGAAAAAGACTTCCAACAAATAATTATAGCACAGTGTCCCAAGAACACCTACAGAAGGATGCTCCAGGTACAGTGTTAGTGCAGAGCTCGGTGTGAATAACCCTACCTGGGGCCATGGGAGCCAGGAGAGGCTTCCAACAGGAGGGGGGCTTTCAGGGATGCATAGGAGTTCGCCTAGGTACAGTGAGACAACAGAGGAGAAGGTACACACCCGTGGTTCTCAAGGTTAGGCATACTTCAGGGCTGCCTGATTCAGTGGGTGTGGGGTGGGGCCTGAGAACGTTTGTCTCTATTAAGTTCCCAGGGGATGCTGATGCTGTGCCCTCAGGACCGCACTTTGAGAACTGCTGATTTGCATGGAGCCCAGAAGCATGAAGTTACAGCGCATGTTTGGGGAACTGTAAGTAACTCAGTGTTGCTGGAATTTGAGGGGTCCGAGTGATATGTTTAGTAAGTTAGGGAGAGGCCTTTGGTGCCAAGGAGGTGTGAGTAAGGGAAATAAACACACATTTGTATATTCTAAGAGCTGCAGGCACTATAATATGACATGATATGATCTGTGTTACAATGTTCAACCCTAATGATATGATATGATATATGATATGATATGTGAGGTGATGTGATGTGATGTGATAGAATGTTCAATGGGTATTATGCCCATTTTACAGATGAGGTCACTGTGGAGCTGTCACACAGTTAACTGACTGCAGAGAGAGATGTAGGAGGCAGGGGACTTTGTGGCTGATAGGACTTGGGGAGTGACATCTAAATTTTTGACTTTGGAGCCAGATACCAGGTGATGCCAGTGACCAGGACAGGAAGTGCAGGGGGAGGGGCAAATTTGCAAATATTCTGTCCAGCTCATGGGAGCAGGTATACGTTTCCCCACAGTTACCGCCCTTTCCCCTTTCGTCACTTGCTTCCTGGTTAACTTGGTCTCATTTTTTCGTTCCCCTCATTCTCTTCTCATTTCCCTTCTTCTGTTGCGATGCTCGTTACCGATTGGCAAATTATGAACCGACATCATCATCCTCTTCATGGACTTAATGTTTAAAGGGAAAAGTATAAGAATGCGGCCAGACAGGGACAGGCCAGGACTTTACTCCCCGTCGGAGTCCGAGCTCCTTGAGAGAGCATGTTTTATTTGCATTCTGAGGAATTTTGGAGAGAGACGATGGAATAATCGACACCCATCTGCCCGTCACCTGGATGTGCCAATTGTTACCATCGTGCAATTTCAGCTTCATTGTTTCCTGAGGTACTTGAAAGTGTATTTCAGCATTGTGATACTTCACCTCCAGAGACTGGAATGTGTGTCTCTGAAAATAAGGATATTTCCCTATTACCCACAGCATCATGACGCCGCATAAAAGATAAACAGAGTTCATTCAATCATCTAGTCCTCAGTCTAGCCATCCTGCTACCCATCCATTACTCCATCTTGGTTTTTCAGTGCATTTCAAAGGAAGATGCAGACAGCAGCATCCGTCCCCCAGACACTTGAACCTGAGCATCATTTACAGGAGTTGAGGACTATTTGGTGATTTTTTCCCCCCGTGGGGGCCGTATTTACATATAGCGACATACACACATTTTTAGTTTAATATTTGATGAGTTAAGACAAATGCATACATCTGTGTAACCCAAACCCCTATCAAGATTATACAACAGCATCTTCACCCCAGAAAGTTCCCCTGTGCCCTCCCAGTCCAGCCCCCACCCCCCAGCCCAAGGCAACTCCTGCTCTGATTTTTCCCCTCATGGCGCTTCTGGAACTTCATGTAAATGGAAGCACCCAGTGTATACTGTTGTGTGTGGCTTCTTTCACGCAGCACAGCGTTTGATATTCCCCCATGCTGGGCGTCTCCATAGTTCCTTCCCTTTCACTGCTGTGCACCATCCCATTATATGGATGTACCACGATTTGTCCAGTCACCTGTGGATGGACACCTTTTGGCGATTGCGAATTAAGCTGCTATGAATATTGATGTACAGGGTATGTGTGTTGAGGCGGGGCGGTGTGGGCTGTCCCCAATGTCTCTTACTGCTGGTTTGTTTTAACCACGATCCAATCAATCAGTGTCTCACTTGGCAGTTGGTTGTTGTGCCTCTAAAGTCTCTTTTACTGAAGTGGGAGTGACGTACCCACAGCTCGGGTCCTCGGGTTGGCTTGAGGAGGAGCTAAATTCTCAGAGTGACAGCTATTGAGGCACTTGTGTCGCCCTTAGGTTTCCCATTGGAGCGGTTTAATTGTGCCCGACTGCACTTCGGGGGAAGACAGCCTCCAGGCAGGAAACCCCAGAACTCCATAAGTGAACCCATTGTTCCCTGTCTGTCCGCCTCGTGGGCCCCTTCCGTTGGGTGTGACGTACTGTCAGGCTTCAGCCACAAGAGGGCGCTTGTTCGCTTGGAATGATTTAAATTCGTCAGGCCCAGCAGTGAAAGATAGAATGTTCTTCCAGAAAATAATCTTTTAAGATTTTTCCTTAGGTGGTTTCCCTTCCTTTGAATTCAGTGGTGCTCAATTTTTCCATAAATATTTACTGAATACCCCCCATGTCTAATCCATGCGCGAGGCCCGGTGGGTGATGAAGAACTGAAACATTTTCCCCGGCTTGCGACTCACGTCCCAGCAGGGAAGGGAAGGACAAAGCAGCGTGTCTCCGCGGAGCTTGAAGTCAGGGGAATGACATAAAGCGTTTGACACTCGGGTGGGTGTCAGCTAGGGTGTGATGATGTCGGGAGCAAAGGTGAAGAGGCCAGGAGGTTCTGGACCTCAGGAAGTGTGTAGGGAGGCTGCAGGGCTTTAGGTGGCCTGGGACTGGGACGTGGGGAACACAGATGACTTCATTATTTTGAATGCCCTGGGTGAGTTTGCAGCTGGGCAGTGACTGGTGCCGGTGACTTGGGAGGAGCGAGGGGAGTTTGGGAGGTGAGCTGGGACCGTGACATCCATCCAGCTGGGAGGTGACGGGACTGTCCCTTGGTGACGTTGGGAGAATGACTGAAAATCATCTCTGAATACTGTAGGAGTGAACAAGACCGTCCGGGAGAGTCGAGAAAGAAGGCATGTTCTGGAATGTTCTCAGAGAGCACTCTTATTTTGAATATTGGTTTTTAAAGAATGCAAATACCTTTGCATTCTATTAACCCTCTTTCACTCCGATGCTTTCAAGTGGGGTCAGTGGTGAGATGTTTTGCCTGTTAAAGAAAATATTATTCTGACACTCATTAAAATGGTAAGGAAGATTTTACGCAGGACTGTTTCAGTAGGTGTCAGGACTATCAAAACGGAGGCTATCTGTCCCCTCTTTGAATACAGCGAACACAGAGCTGGGGATTTATAGTCAATGGTGGGAGGGTCGGTGGACAGAACGGTACAAAGGGAGCGTCATGGGTGGGGATTCTTGCTAAGCTGACCTCAGAAGAGTCTTGCTGAAGGCAGGACGAGATGGTCATATATCAAGGGCGGGGAATTCTCTGTAAATTGACTCAGCAGGATTCTTGCTGACGATGACAGGGCCCAAGGCCAAGGCCTAGGGGAGAAGAGGGCGCAGAGGGGCCTGACTCAGCTTTGGAACAGGGGAGACTCTGTCACCCTTCAGGCATTCACCAGATCCTATGAATGCAAATTTCAGTATGTAAAGTGGGAAGTGTTGTTAGAGGGGGAAGTATTCTGATTATTTACATGGGGGCCTGATATGGTGAGATGGGCACATAAACGTGTTTTAAGCGAGATGAAACCTTAAGTCATTTTTATACAAGTATAAAGCTTTCCTGAAATTGTAAGTCAGTGGGAAAAGTTTGAATCACAAAACGAAATGGAGTGGCAGCAAAAGAAACAATTTAGGTAATCTTTTGTTATTACTTTTGTTGAAAGAAGTGGTATTAATAAGTTAAAATAGGTTTATAAAATAAAATGACACTTTGAAGTACTTTTGGTGCATTGAAATAAGGTGATATTATTTGGTCACTGCCAGGTCCCCAGTTAATAGGGTGATTTGCATATGCACAGGCTGATTTACATACACACACTGATTTACATAAACTATCCTCTCCCCCACACACTTTATTAACTTTAAGATGCAAATGTTTCCCTGAAAATTCATATTTTTCTGTTTTCTCCATTCTCCTTTAATCTCCCCTTTTCATTACCATCGGGGCAGTTAAATTCTCGGGCTGTGGATTCGAATCCAGAACCACCTCATGCTAGCTGAATGGCTTCAGTTTGCCTCTCTATAAAATGGGATAATAATAGTACCACGTCACAGGATTTGCTGAGCAAATGGCTGGCAGGGCTGGCACAGTTCCTGGCACACACTGAGGCATGATCCATGTTTCTGGTTGACACTGTCTTTGACCCAACTTTGCTTGTGTAAGATGCAAGTCTGGACAGTTAACTCTGCTTTGTGAATTAAAAGGGAAGTCATTTTTCCAACTTGCCCATGACGCTTCGGTATGTCCCTAAACTTCTTATATTATGTGGTTACGAATGAGTTGGCAGCACTCACTTGATCCAAGCAAAAACATTCGAAAGACCCTGTTAACGCTTCTTTTCTAGGGGACTGTCCAACTTTTAAGATCCATTTCTCCCTTCTATATAAACCCATGGGAGTTAAAAACAGGAGGAGTGTGTGTAAACCTAGGAAACCAGTTCCATCTTCAACACAGCTGGGAAGGTGGCCAGACAGCTCGGTTCCAGGGCCAGTGGCAGAGGCAATCAGCTACGGTTCGTCTCCCTGCTCTGCCAACTCAGCAGCCCCGTGATTGGGCCCTGGCCGAGCGACCTTATCCTCTGTTTGGAAAACATTTTCAACCACGGAAGAATTTATCGGGGGCGCTGGAATTCTGAAAGAATGAAATTGGAAAATAAATGAAACCAACCAGATTTTGTTTGCTCCTGGTGGGGCAGGAAAAGGGAATAGAAGCCCAAAGTTTAGTACCATTTGATCAGGGAGGGTTCTTTTTACAGAGAATAGGATTTGACAGTTTCAGTTGGTAGTCACAGGCTTGGTCCTTCACAAAGAAATACTTATTGTTAGGGGTGTTTTTTTCCCAACTAACTGTGTCCGATATAATAAGACATCATTATCGTAGATAACTAATAAGAAAGTATTAACCTTTTGTATTGATATAGTTCTTTATCAACACATCTGGTCTTAATCACTTCAAATACAAAAGTTGCTGATCAAAATCTTGAGGGTACAACATAATTGGATGGGACCAATGTGGGACTTGGAGGGGAGAAGCAGACGCGGCCAGAATTCCTGGCTGTCTCTCTGTGATCAGTGGGAATCTGTGACGCACAGGATCTGTCTTCCGGGGAATGTGAGGGACGTGGCGGCCTGAAAACATGCTGATGCCCTTCCACTAGCGGCGGGTGTTCTACCCTCCGCACGACGGAATGAAGCAGGGCTTTGGAAGTCAGCACAGGTCACCTCTGCCTGAGTCTGTAATCCATCTCCCAACTAACTGATCCGGGAGGCAGCCTGATGCCTCATTCAGAGGTCAACCCGGGCTTGGCTGCTGCCATCACCGGCCACTGTCATCTTGAAATGCCACAGGCTGAGGGCCAACCCAAAGCCTTTATCTTCCAATGTGTTTTTTGTAGCGTGAAACCAAAGACTGCAACAAGATGAAAAGGTAAAAGGCTGCCGTGTCTCGTGTCACTGTAGGCCCGGGTTCCTCGGTCTCGGCATGATTCAGTTTGGGATGCGAACTTCTTTCCTGTGGGGCTGTCCTGGGCCTTGTACCCTGGCCAATACCCACGAGATGCCAGCAGGCCCCCCCCACCCCGAGTTGTGGTCCTTCACGTTGCATAGATGTTGCCATGGACGACAGCCCAGCCTCTGAACGAGGGGTGCAGACTTCCTGGAGCACAAAAGAAGGAACAGCTCTCCTGGTTCCTTCATTCATGTTTTTACTGCAGGCACCTCACCTCCGCCACCAAGCAGGCAGAGTTCTGTGCTCCTCGAGGGCCCCTGGGGAAGGACATGGGTGCTTGCTGGATCCCGTGGCATCAACACCGGGAGGTCAGGGAGCCATGCTTTTGCTGTCACACCAGACTGGGTGTGGTGTCTGGGGAAAACTGGTGCCCTGATGCGACTCCCACAGTCTCCTGTAACAGATGGCACTTTGGGCATGCTCCACATGGGGCGAAGGAAATCATTGTGGGGTGACGCTGGAGACGCTTTGCCAAGGGTCAGTTGAAGGACCTTGTCTCTTGGTGGCTCCTTTACTGCCGGGTCCAGAGAGGGACAGGTTTGCAGGTGGTGAAATCTGGGATGCGCCTTCATACATTCATGCCGGAAACACTGGAGCCATGTGGTTCCCATGGCAGACTGGGTTTGGAGCAAGGACTGTGAAGAGAAGACTGGCGACCTTGGCCACTGTGTCCCTTCTCCTGGCCCAGTAGCTCCTTCATAGGGTTTACTTAATGAGCTTTAAGGTCAGTTAATGAGCTTTGAGGAGAAAAAAGAATTTCATGTATTTGTACAGAAAAGATAAGTAATATTTAGGAGGGAAATAAGACTTTGTATTATTATTCAGTGGTAGAAAATCGTAGAGGCATGTCTATAAAATCCTGAGGAAAAGAATGTGTGACTCGAGGATTTTATACCCAGCCAAGTTGTCATGTATGCATCATATGTGACTTAAGTTCTGAAAGGATCGTTCTGGCTGGCATGTGGAGAATGAACTATGGGGAGTGGAAGTCATGCTGGCATCCTTTCCTCTCAGTATGATCATTTCATTCTCTTTGCCCTTGTTACCTTGAGGGAAAAACCAAACCTTTGAGCAAGATGTTGAGACTTCCTTATTACCTAGCACTGCTGGACTCTTTGGTCTTCTGTGCCCTGCTCCCCATCCTCACACCTCAAGCTCCAGTCTCCGCCAGTGCACCCAGCTCCCTCTCATCCCTGCATGTGTGTTGCACATGCTGTGACTTCTGCTTGGAAAGTCTTTCCCCTCATCACCCCCTTTAAGTCCCCATCTGGCCAACCTCTTCCTCAATACACACAACTAGAACATCAGTCCCATAAGGTCTGGGAACATATTAATCTTGTTCACTGTCATGTCCTCAGCACCTGTAATAATGACTGGTACAGAGTCAATATTAAGAAATTACTTGTAGGAAGGAAGATATGAAGGAGGGAAAACAGGAGGGACAAATTATGTTCCGTAATTACTAACCTGCCATCTAACCAACCTCTAGCTAAAAATCCCATTTTATTGTTCTTTATCTATTCATGTCTAATAGGAAGGTGGGACAACCTGAGAATTCTGTTGAAGGGTGTAGGTGTAACTGCAGTGGAAGGAAATCCAATCATTAGATCTCGTGGATTCCAATCCACTGTAAGAAGAAGAGGTGTTTATCTATCAGGCATAATCCATGTCTCTTCATGAGCTATTGTATATGTGTGTGTGCGTATGGTTCTTCTTGATTGGAAGAAATAAACACTTGCTTTTCCTGTAAATTCTTTCCCTTGGGGCATTTATTGACATTGTGGAAACACGATCCTGTCAGGCTGAAATTTGAACCTATTTCTAAATGCATGCTGGAGACTGGAAGGCTGTCTCACACCTCCTGTGAAATGGCATTACCCAGGTCATCTCTGATCCAAATGGTTGGGTTAGATTGCGATGTTAATGCTTATTAAAAAGCTATTTAAAATATTTAATGAGGATGGAGAAAACTCTTGCTGAGTCTGACTACTTCCAAGGAATGACAGGTTTGGAGGGATGTGAAAGTAGCCTTAGTTTGCTCTGTGGACCCAAGCGCAGATAAAGGGTCTTTAAGGCATTTAGACCATGTCATCAGAAATTTGCTTTCCAGGCGAAGAAATCAGGTGAATTCTTTGGTGTGGTTATTTTTTTCACCAAGAGGCATTCGCCTCTCTTCTCGGCTCATGTCTCCATGAGCCTCATGGTTCACTCACATGATACACAGCCTTTGGGAAAGTTATTCCCCTCCTCCGGATTCAGGGGTTTTTAAGTGAAAGAACACTTGCCTACCTTCTTGGTGGTGTAGGAGGAGGTGAGACGTGAAAGTAAAGGGCATTATTGGAAATGCACGTGAGTGGGCCCAGAGTGTCATCTCCCAAAGTCCAGGGTCCCAGGGTCACCTCACAGCTTCGGAGATGCCCTCGGTCATGTAAATATTGACTCAAGGTTAGGAAAGACCCTTCAAGCTCAGACATCCCTCCCAGGTCTCTGCTTGGGAGCCTTTTCACGAATTGGATCTGCAGTCCTGTTTTTTCAGCCAAAAATCCTTAATGGAAGATTTGAAATATAATAGAGGAGAGGAATGGCTAGGATGCCCACCCTCCAGAAAATGCAAAAGCCCTGTTAACTATTACTGATTAATGCCTTCCCAGCTCTCAGAGGCAGAGTGGGAACCAGTCTTAGCTTAAAGGAGGGAGTAGAGGGGGAGCTTAATGGGAAGAGAGCAGGAGTGGAAAAGCCTTCTCTCAGGAAAATAAAAGCAAGTTATAGGAGAGAAGGGAAAACCCCCACCTCCTATGCCGAGTGAGGAAATACAATAGAAAATGTTCCCCATGATATGTCAATTGAGAAGAAAACAGGTCTGTTCCACATTCTTTCCCCTCCTTCTCCCTTTGTTCATATATCCTGTGCAGACAGCTTCAGGAGACATTTCCTGTGAAGGTTCTTTCTTCAAAGCCATTCTCTCTCTCCCTCCCTCCCTCTCTCCCTCCTAGAATAGGACTGAACAGCTGCCATCATCGTTATAGAGAGCGACCACAAGGGGGCAGCCAAGTACAACACATGTGAAAGGAAGACTTTGCTCTTCAAACACACGGGAGAGCGGTACCATCTACTTCCTTTGAAGAGTCCCTCTCCTTTTTTTCCCTAGAATCAAGAAGTTTCCTGTGATACGTTGGCCTCTTTTTAAATCCACTTTCCGTTAGCTGGGAGTAAAGAGGAGAAAATATAATGAATTGTGGAAAGAAGTGAAACCTAGGTGAATAAATATCAATGGCGGGGTTTTATACGCACATGGAAACCTCCCCTTTACAAACCATTGTGATTGTTCTTAGAGTTAGAATTGGTCTCAGAGTAGCCAGAGAGAAGGAATGGAAAAAGGACATCCCCACTTTTACTTTACAGGTCAAACCAGTGGTATGTTTGCCTTCCTCCATTCAACAAATAAATATGTTGCTCACCTGCCGTCTGTGAGTGTAGCAGATGCCACAGGGTGACTTAGACACAGTCTGTGCCCTGGAGAGATTTACATCTGATTAGGGAGGAGCTAACAGGTTCACAAATGGCTGTAACAGGAACGTAAGTGCCTCCCAGCCACCGGGAAAGCACCAAGAGCGTTAAACGGGAGAGAGGACATTCTGTGAGGATTGGGAGACACTTCCCCGGTGTTGGTCAGAAGTGACACACATCACTTTGACATATACTTCATTGGCCAAAGCAAGTCGTGTGGCCAAGGCTTTCATCAATGGGGCAAGAAAGTATACTCCTCCTTCAGGAGGGACAACTGACATTTTGGAACAGTCACATAGTTTGCCACCGTTGGCGTGTAGAATTGTATAGGTTGAGTTTAAGGACCAGCTGATGTCCTTGGCAGCAGCCTCAGGGCGTCCCCAGTTAGCCAACGCCAAGTTCACTAGGAGAAAAATTAATTCTTCACCAGGAAAGGACTGGGCAGGCCTAGAGGAGTAACAGTGAGAACGAGAAGGGAGGAATGGAGAGAAAAAACGTGTAGACATGGATTCAGGAGAACTCATCAACCTACTAGAGTTTTAGGAACTTGACACAGTGATTCGGAAGCTTATTAGGCAGAATAAATAGGCAAGGTCACTGGTAAGCAGAAGAATGGAGGGCACCCACCCTACCAAGCAGTAAACTTATTGCAAAGCCATAGTGGTTAAAGAGAATGGTTTTAAATCAAGAATAAACAAGCAGATTAAGGGACAAAATGGGGGAGCTAAAAAACAAAACCCTGGGTACGTTTAATTGTAAGGCATCACCCCCCACCCCAAACAATGGGAGGTAATAGCTTGGTTAATAAATAGTTTAGGGGGGAAATTGACTCTGGAAAAAAATCAGTGACGAGTCTTACCTCATCCCATTTATTGAATAACATATATCAATAAAATCTGGATAAATTACAAGAAAATGTGGGTGATGGTGTTTAGGTGGTCTCTGGGTAAGGAAGTTATTTCTTTCCAAGTGTAAAAACAATAGAAAAAAAATCCCTAAGAGAAAAATTTAATAGATTGGTCAATTAAAATTTTAAATTTCTACACATGTATACTTTTTCCCATAGAAAAATGAAAAGCCAAAGATCAGCTGTGAAAATAAATACTTGTCCAAATATATTAGTCATATTCTTAAAGGCACAAAGTACTCATATAACTAATAAGAATAAGACTAAGATTCCAAAAGAAAAATGAGTAGAGACTATGAACAGATAATTCACGGAAGAGGAAATATAATTGGACAATAAATAATGGCAAATGAAAAGTTGAACAAATTGTCAGCCTCAGCAATAACAAAAGAAATGCAAATGCACAGCATGAGACAATGTTTTAACTTACTAAATGGGTGTATAAATATGTGTATATGAGTGTATATAAGTATATATGTTTAGGTATATATACATATATATATATGTGTATATAAACACTCAGAGGGTGCCAAAAGTGTATACATATTCTAAGAAAGGAAAAATCGATTAAAACTGTAATACTCAATATATACCAATAACAAAAGCAGACTACAAGTCACATTTGACTTCTGCAATTACAAGAGATGCTCAAAGTGGTTACCATCAGCGTAATTTTAATACCTTTTTATCCTTTCTTAAAATGTGTATACATTTTTTGGCACCCTCTGTATACAAGGTAAACATATGTGTCAATTTCTAAGTCAGATAACACTTTTTTTTTTAATTAAATTTATTGGGGTGACAATTGTTAGTAAAATTACATAGTAACACTTTTTTATTGTGAAAAGTGGAAAGTTGAGCTCCATTGATGTACCAGATGGATTTAGCAATTGTTAGCATTTTGCCATAATTGTTTTATTGTCTATCTATCAATCTATTGATCTATAGAGCTGTGTACGTATAATATTTGCCCCACCATTTGAAAGCAAGATGCAGACATCCTGACCATCCACCCTTACACACTTCTTCAGCATGCATCTCCAGTAAGTAACAACTTTCTCCTCCAAAACCACCACTTATCGCATCTAATAAAAGTAACAATGACTCCCTATTATCACCTAATATTCAAATTTCTCCATTTGTTCACAAAATGTGTTTCTTATCACGTCTTTCAAACCAGCAACCAAGGAAGGGTCTTTCCCTGTATTTGGTTATGTTCCTTTGAATCTAGTCCCCCACCTCTGTCCCCCTATGACATTGACTTTTTTGAGAGACAGTTTCAGACACATCTTTAACTCAACTGTGGGCTCTTGGCAGGCCAGGTGACATTTGTGTTTCTCCAGCATGTCCCTGAGTACTCCACACAGTCCCATGTTTGGAGCTGGTGGTACTGGGGTAGCTAGGAGCTTGCTGAGCAAATGGGGACAGGATACCCTTCTCATATTTAATTCATTAGCTTATTAACTTGTACTCCACTTTGAGATGGCAATCCTAAATAAAACATTCAGGTGTGGCACTGCCAGTCGTGAGACCTGGGCCTCATATCTCCCTTGCCTGTGGTGGTAGAAGACGGCTTTGATTTGGTCCCCATCCTGAGGACAAGCCAAATACTTTTGCCATCAGATAATTGAACAGATAACGGGCAAGTTGCCAAGGGTCAGTGGAGAACAGCACACAGCGTGGACCCAGGGCTAGTAAACACTCTCAGCTTGACATCCCTTCCTTGGCCTGTTGCTCCTTTGGTGCTGTCACAAACATGGCCCCAGGGAACACCCTCCGTCCGCTCTGGGCCTTCCTTCATCAATGGTCAGTGTTCTTTCTAATGACCAGTGTTCTGAGTGGGAACTCACTACCCCTGTGGACAAGGATTTCTATCTCCCTCCTCACTTTGGGAGGTGTTTGCAGATACATGAACTTGGGTCTGTGTGGAAAAAGAAGCTGCCCAGGACAGGCCTTAGGAACCGTCACACCAGGTTTCCACTTCCTGTCTGTCATCCCATTGCCTTTGGTCATGTGATTTCCCTTTTGGAAGTTAAGCTTCTGGGTTTTTTCCTTATGTTAATGAGAACATTCCAGGAGACTTGGGAATGGCTTCAGGAGGGAATCCTTGGATGTCCGAGGGTCTGGTCCACAGGGGGAAACATCCAGCATTATTTATTCGGAGCTATATAATGCATGGAATTAGCACTGCACATTTTGAAGAAAATCTTGACCATTAGAGTCAGATTCTGCCCAGTGTTTTGAGTATCAGGAAAACGAGGAAATTTTGGCTTGGTGTGCTGAGCTGAAAGCCCTTGCATTTCCTTACAGCCAACGGTAAATCTTTCCTAAAGTCCCAGAGTGAGATGGTTTTCAGCTATTAGGGCCATCTTAAAATAGATTGTTATGTGTAACATACTCGTAGAACTAAAAGGCATAATTTCTGGGAACTTTGGAAGCACAAGGAGTGCTCTGTTGACTGAAGCAATTAAAGAGGAATGGAGAGAAAGCAGAGCTGGGATGTTGGTGCAGAATAATGCTAAACGTCCCCTAGAGTATTTGTCATTGTGAGAGAACCAGTGAGATTCTGGCCGGCTCAGAAAGAGCCAGAGGATGATGATGATGATGGTGGTGATGATATAATGATGATGGTGATGATGACGATGGTGGTGATGGTGGTGATGATGACGGTGATGATGACGGTGATGATGATGGTGATATGATAATGGTGATGATACGGTGATGATGGTGATGGTGATGGTGATGGTGGTAGTGATGGTGATGATGGTGATGATGATGATGGTGATGATGGTGGTGGTGATGGTGATGGTGATGGTGATGGTAGTGGTGATGATGATGGTGATGGTGGTCGGTGGTGGTGATGGTGATGGTGGTGATGATGGTGATGATGATGATGGTGATGATGGTGGTGGTGATGGTGATGGTGATGGTGATGGTAGTGGTGATGGTGATGGTGATGGTGGTCGTGGTGGTGATGGTGATGGTAATGATGATGGTGATGGTGACGGTGATGATGACGGTGATGATGATGGTGATAATGATAATGGTGATGATACGGTGATGATGGAGATGATGGTGGTGATGATGATGGTGATGGAGATGATGGTGATGATGATGATGATGATGATGGTGACTAGATTTCTTCAGAACACCCAGCTGCCTAAGAATCTGAAACACATTTGCATATTTTGTAGTAACACCTATGTTTCTGTGATGGCGGTAGCAAAAATTTCTTTATCACATAAATAGCTGCTTTTGTGCCTTGGGTTCTCACCACTCTCACCTCTTCTTCTGTCGTCCCCTTTCCCCTCCCCCCAGTCCTGTCACATCTCAGCTCAGGATCCATCCCCTAGATCCATGCCCTAGGGAGATCCCCCGAGGGCAGCTCCTGAGACACCTACGAGCCATGACAAGTGGCAGTTGAACATATGTTTACCCCTGCTGTCTGTAAGCTCTGGGAGTGCAGACACCCTGAGCCCCTATAATCTCCACCCCCCCCCAAGTCCTCATTCCCCCTGGCAACGTTAGCAGGTGTGCTCACATCAGGAAGATTTCAGTGACTGTGCAAATGCAGGAAGAGTTAGAAATGCACCAAGGCCTCCGTACATAAACCAGCCACGAATTTGGTCAGATCGTTTACAAACAAAACAAACAGAAACCATGCAAAATATGGAAAACACCTTTTAAAAGGTCAACCTCAATTGGATTCAAAGAAATGCCATTAAAACAACATTTCCCCCCATCAAATCAGCAGAGAATAAAATAAAATAATATGCGATGCTGTTGCAGTGAAGAAGAGACTAGTAGAAGTGTGTTTCTGGTATAAACTTTGGAAACAATTTAGCAGTAGGCATGAGATCAGAGATGAGGATAATAGTAATTACAGTAAAACCCAAATCCCCATGGTGCAGTTGGTGGAGGTGTGCTCTATTTGTAGCATTTTGTGTGTATTACCTCATTTAATCCTCACACTATGACACTCCTATGAGTGGGCCTATTGCCAGCAACCCCATTTTATAGCTGAGGAAACAGAGGCAGAGAGCTGTCATTTATCATATCACACAGATCGTAAGAAGGTGGGATTTGAACCCCGGGCAGTCCTGCAAAGTCTGCTTCACTATCCTACCTAAAGGAATGTCTGTGCCCTTGGCCTTCCAGTCTCACTTCTGGGAGTCTAGCTCGAGGAAGTGTTTCTAGATAAAGATGGTCGTGTACATACACGTGTTCACAGAAGCATTATTTATCCAAGGTGTCCATTCCATGGGTTACTGTGTGGCCATTAAAAAAGGAGTTTATGACAGATAGGGAATACCATGAAAAATGATTCTGATGAAATTTTTACGTGGTAGCAAACTCAGACTTACGCTTCCTATGACCCAAAACTGCACACTCGCCACCTTAATAGTAAAACTTAATCTAAAAGGTATAATAGTAAGGGACCAGAGCTAGATCCAAAATTAAGCACATAGCACCTTACAGAGGTGAAAGCATCCCACACAGCTCTGCCTGGAAAAACTGGAAGGAAATCCACCGAAACAATAACAGCGACTGGTGAAGCAACAGGCAGTTCTCATTTCTTCTTTGTACTTTTCTGTAAGTCTCTATTTTTTTTCTTTCACAAGCATCGTTACTTTTAGAATTAAAACAAATATTTACAATAAAGGAAAACAAAGATTGTGTGCAGGGGCAGGTTGGGGGTGTGGACAGAAAGGAGGAATTAAAGTTAAATCTTGGAGGAAAGCAGATTTACTCATGTGGATATTTCAAACTGTGTTGAAATCCAGAGAGGTTGAGAAGAAGTGAGATCTCACTGAAAACAGGGCTTTGGGAGAGTCTGTGGGCGGCGTCCCCTGCAAAGGCCTTCATGCCTTGAGCGTCTCTCCTTCTGGTGATGGCTCACTGCGGTGTCCCTCAGGGCTGACCCTTGGGACAAATACCCCAGCAAGGAGTAAAGCCGGGAAAAGCTTCTCTCTACTCCACACTCCCTCCCTCCGTCACTTTCCTTATTCTCCTACAGTGGTTTGGAAGGCACGTGGGGTACTGATTGTCCTCTTCCTACAACGTGCCCAGCCTCCGGGCCATGCAGGGAAGCGGTGTGATCACAGGACAGCAGATGGCTGGGAGGCCCCAGCGTTCTCTCGCCGCCCTCACATTGCATCCGCCGTTCACCCTTGCTCTGCTCCCCCCAGCAGAATTTCTCTTTAAGACCTTACTCTCCAATCGTGGAAAGTACTCATTTAAGCTCCAACTTAAAATGTGAAGATTATATGAAATTCAAATTTCAGTGTCCACAGATAAAGTTTTATTGGCACACGGCCACGCCCACTCGTTTCTGTATTACCCGTGGCTGCTTTGTCCCACAATGGCAGAGGTGAGTGGTCCTGGGGACGACTCTATGGTTTACAAAGCCTAAAATATTGATTATCTGGCCCTGTACGGAAAACGTTTGCCCTAGACCAGGGCTTTCTCCTGAGTATCTCTGTTATTAGGGTGTAATAACAGAATTAGGGAAGGATGAAGGAGATTAGATGCCCGAGAAGTATTCCATTGCTGGTTTGAAGATGGAAGGGGCTACATGGCAAGGGACTTTGGGTGGCTTCTGGGCAATGAGAGTGGCCTCCAGCTGAGAGCCACCAAGGACATGAGGGCTTCAGAGCTTCGAGCTAACACACATTGTGTGAAGCCACCAAGTTTGTGGTCAATTTGTTACTCAGCATAGATAGCTAATACACCCTGTGTAAGACAGAATAAGGATTGAGCCCTGCCACACCACTCCTCAGCGCCCCTGGGCCTTCTGCCAACCTGGGTATTGCTGCCTGAGACCTTCCACTGGCGACCTCTGCAAGGTCAAACCATGACCTTCCATGTCCTTTCCTTATTCCAGCCACCACGGATAGTATCATCGTGGCTCCCCATTTTGTAAGCTGCACACATTTTCAGCTTTGCAGGCATATGGTCTCTGTCACATCTAAACTCTGCCCTCATAGCAAGAAAGCATAACAGTATGCCAACAAATGCATGTGGCCATGTGCCAATAAAAGTATATTTACGAAAACAGGCTGTGGGTCCATCCACTCTCCGGACCCCATTCCACCTTCCGTCTGATGAACCATTACTCTGACTGGATCAAGGCCGCTCACTTTGGCATTCTCTCGACTCAATCCTTAGGAGTCTATTTCCAATTTATAAAAAGTGGATTTCTGATTGATGTGTAGTAATGGGGAGGCCGGGGGATGTCCAGGCTTATCTCTGCTTGTCAGTGACTTTCAAAATGCTTCGCTTCTATCTGATTCTGTTCAAGTGAAAGGAAGAGGCCTCTTGGAACATGATGGTGGAGACGCAGCTCCATCCTTTACAAACAAACTCAGGCCTCGTTCAGCCCATGCATCGCAAGTCAGGGGTCACAGCTGGAAGCATTTTCCTGGGAAATTCAGAGTTGTCAGAGGCATTTATGTGGTATTTTATTGTAATTGGTTAATTTATGCCTTATTTACCTTGTGGATATGATCTGAGAGTTAATGCTGGGTAACTGCTGCCTTTTTCTGTTCTACATTGTCAGGAAAATATATGTCTCTTTGGCGTAAGATTTAAAAAAAAAAAATGAGAAAAGGAGCTTTGGAATAAATTTCCCACCGCTCATGGGGAGGAGCCCGCAGTCACCGTCGTCTGTGTTCTTTTACGTCCAATAAAACTAGTTTCTGTCGAGAACATTCAAATGTGTCACCTTAGGCTGCAGAATTTAGAACTGCTCTTCCAGGATCGGTGTTGCTGGAAGTCGGGGCAGGAGACATTGGAATAACCCAGCACGTGGTCGGAAAATGCTGAATCCCAGGAGGAAAATCCCAGCGATCCCTGGAGCCTGGTTGCCTTGCCGATCACCACGTGGGCGCACGCATGGGACATGCGCCCTGTCCTGCGTCACTCAAGGAGTTGCCAAGTGGAATTTGCATTTAATGCTGCTCATCATTTGCACTTGTTCTCCAAATAAAGCAGGCCCTGTGCCCAGGCAAATGCCTTCGAAGGCATTTTTCCACTGGGTTCGCATCCAGGATAAATAATAAAGAGAAATCTGCCCCTCCAAGCACTTCTTGGAGATGGCTTTTTGTTCCGACCAGTCGGAAGCCCTTGATAGATACAGAAGAGACCAGGGCAGGTCAGAACCAAGGTCAGCATGCTGCCCCTGCCAGCTTCACAAAGGACAGTCCTCTCCTGAATTTGTCATCTGTTGCGGGGTGACAGAATGCAACAGTTTTCTCCCCCTTCTTTGTCTTTTCATCTCTTCCTCTCCCTGTCTCTCTCTCCAGCCTCCTCTCTCTCTCCCTCATTCCCTCTGTTTTCCTTTCTCCTCCCCTTCCTCCTTCTGTCTTTCTGCCTCCCTCCCTTCTCTTCTTCAGCTACAAGCTCTTCACTTTTTGAAAGAAATACTTTTTATTGCACAATAATCATAGACTCTACAGAATGTTGCAAAAATAGTACACACCTTCCCACGGACCCTTCACTCAGCTTCCCCCAGTAGTTAACGTCTTACATAACAACAGTACAATATCAAAACAGGAAGTGGACACAGCCACACCAAATGCGGCTGTGTCGTCAATCCGCCATCTTTTAATGCTCACTTTTCCATGTAAGCTGATTCCATCTTCAGGATTCTTCACTTGCTCCAAGAACCATTATCTAATATTTATGTCCTTCTGCAGAGGGGGGCCTTCTTCCTCCATCTGCTCCCTTCCGGCTCATCCGATTGGGCCCTGGTCCGCATGCGAGGCTCCTGGGGGGGGGGGGGGTTGTGAGGAGAGAGAATTTGAAGACTGAGCCGCTGATCTTGCTGGCACCTTGGAAATGTTCTCAGACACTTCATCTTAGCTAGTGTCCATTTATTTTCATCTGATCAGTGAAAGGAGATGGAACTGTGATGGGCCCACCTCGCTCCTGGTGAAAAGCTCTGATTACAGATTTGATGAGAAAGCTGTTCAAACCGGGACCTGAAATGAATTTCGTGGGCAATCTGCACGCGTCCATCAGGTGGGCAGTCTCCTGTGACATGGGTGATTACAGGCAAGCCGCCCTGCACGCAGCTGGCGCCCTGCACGCAGCTGGCGTCCTGCAGGAGACAGGGGGACGCTCAGCCTGGTCAGTGCACTGATGACCAGAGTGGAATTTGCTGGGGAGCAGGCAGTGGGTGTGTCCTGTCGATAATCACATGACCCCTGCTGTGACCAGATCTGTGGGTGATTTCCTCCATCAAGCTGTTCTCCAACTCTGACACCAGCTCGGTGTCCTACAATTGAACTCGACTCTAACACGATCGACCGGGAGTTAGCCCAGACTCCACAGGTGAGGGGCTCAGTCCCACAGAAGTCACCCCCCGCCCCCTTCAGACTCCAGTCGCAAGCCCAGCCTGTGTCCTGTGCTTCAGAACGACAGACTGGCTGTGGATCAGAGGCTCCTACAAACACCGCCTCAGGTTTAATTTCCTAGGGCAGCTCACAGAACTCAGGAAAACAGTTGACTTACTAGATCAGCAGTTTATTATAAGAGGATACAACTCAGGAGCAGCCAGATGGAAGGGATGCATGGGGCAGGGTCAATGGGGAAAGGGCGTGGGGCTTCCATGCCTTCTCTGGGCGTACCGCCCTCCCAGCACCTCTGTGTGGTCGCCGACCCGGGAGCTCTCCTAGCCCCCAATTTTGGGCTTTTCTGGACCCTTCATTACTTAAGGGTGATTCATCATGGGCCATTGGTGATCAATTCAACCTCCTTCTTGGCAGTAGAGCGGTGAGACTGAAGGTTCCAACCCTTTAATCACACGGTTGGTTCCCCTGATAACCAGCCCCCACCCTTAGGGGCTTCCACGGGTCACCTTATTAAACTGTGGTCAGAAGGAGCTTGTTAGGAATAGCAAAAGGCACCTTCACCGCTCTCACCACTGAGGACATTCCAAGGCTTGGAGGAGATTCGTGCCAGGAGCAGGGATGAAGACTAAATATAATCTCTAATAAATCACAATATCATGAGATGGAATCCACTTTTTTCATGCCCCCATGTGACCCAAATCGACCTTTCTGGAACACTCAGCTGCAGCGGGTGAATGGACCTGATGTTTCCTTTCTCCTTCTGAACAGACTGTGTATAAAAATGAAGCAAAGCGGGAGGGCTGCTGGGGAGACAGTGCTTAACGATGTGCAAACAGGCCCGGTGTTTTTCTTGGCTGGGTGAGAGGATGGTTACCTTGACTGGGCTTTCCGAGGCACATTTCAAGCAAGGCCGCCCTTGGCGTGGTGCGAAGGTGAGGAAGAGAAATCTTTTATGAGAGCCCCAACCCACCTGTGTGCACAGACCCCCGAGAGCATGACAGCACACCCAAATTGTTTACAAAGGACTCTTATTTCAGGGGGCGATGCTTCAGAGAACCCACGTTTCTTTACACTTTCTGAGTGAATCCATTGGTTTTAAGTAACATGGCGTAAAGCATCCACGAATTAACAAGCCTGGGATCTGGAAGGAAAGGCTTGGGCAGGTGGATTGGTAACTCCTGACGGCTAAGGTCACAGAGTCTGCATCAGGATATCAGCAGGGGGAATGACTAAAGCCAGGTGACCTCCCCACCGTCAATGGGACTTACAGCTGGGTGACCTTGCCTGAGTTACTTAGCCTCTCTTTCCTCATCTATTAAATGGGGGTGTAAGAGGCAGAATGACTCGAAGATGGGGAGATTAACTCGGAGGCCCAGTGTCGTCGCGAGGGTCCTTAAAAGTGGAAGAGGGAGGCGACATGGGGAGGAGTCAGCCTGCTGTGGCCAATTTCGAAGACAGAAGAGGCCATAAGGCTAAAAGGCTGGCAAAGGCAAGCATGGGAACTGTCTCCGGGCAGCTCTGGGAAGGGACGCACTCTGCTGGCACCTTGATTTTAGCCCAGTGAGACCCGTGCCAGACTTCTCACTGCAGAACATAAGACAGTGCATTTCTATTGTCGTAAGCTACTGAGTTTGTGGACATTTGTTACAGCAGCAAAAGGAAGCTAACATGGGGACAATGACAGTCCCTATCTCTTGGGGTGACAGCGAGTATTAGGTGAATTACTACATGGAAAGCACTTAGAACAGTGCATGGCTCAGTGTCACCTGGCCATGACGATGAGGATGATGACAAAGATCGTTATTTCCATCTGTGACATCAGTCCACTTATCTGGAGGGATCCCCACCATTTAGAGTGTTGAGAGGAAAGGAGAGCCAGAGTGGGTAGAGGCGTGCAAATGAAAACCCAAAGGATGCAGGGTCTGGAGCACAGGAGGCGAGAGAGGACAGATGGTGACGCCCAGAGTCAGGTGGTGTGGGAGGCATGACAGCAGGGACCCCGGCCGTGGAGCTGGCCGCCACCAGCCACATATGGGGCAGGTTTAGTCCCACCCTGGGTGGGCTGCAGGTGTAAAATGCACTGAATTGCAGGCACTTAGGACACAAAAGAATGTCACCGATCTCACTAATAATCTGTTACGCCGCTTATGTGTTGAGATGGTAAGATTTGTGGATATATTGAGTTACAGCACCTATGTATTAACCTAATTTCCCCATTTCTTTTTACATTTTTAAATGCAGCTACTACCGTGTTTCCCCGAAAATAAGACCTAGTTGGACAATCAGCTGTAATGTGTCTTTTGGAACAAAAATTAATATAAGACCCGGTCTTATTTTACTATAATATAAGACCGGGTCTTTAATATGATATGATATGATATGATACCTGGTCTACCAGGTCTTACATTAATTTTTGCTCCAAAAGACGCATTACAGCTGATTGTCTGGCTAGGTCTTATTTTCGGGGAAACACGGTAGGAAAATTAAAGCTGCGTCTGTGGCTCGTGCTAGACGAACTGGGGCACTAACTGTGGGTCCCCTCGAGGTTTCTGTCTCCTTGCTTGTAAAGCCAGGTGACCCCAAGGTAGTTTGGGCGCCATGGATAGAATCATTTCTGCAGAAAGGTACCTCTAAGGACAGGCATTGGGAAGCCGAGGCCAGGACCGCGTTTTGGGGAAGGTTGACAGTGCGAGCTAGGAAAGAGACGGGGCTAAGGGTCGCGTCTGTCCTGCAGCAGCTTGGGCAATTTCTCATCCAAGGCGAGGGGGTCATGCAGGGGGAGCAAGTACAGCAACAGCAGAGGCGGTGAATTGATGGACAGTTCTCACCGAGGGGACAAGAAGATTTAAGAGCGGGGCAGGAGTTTACCCTGGAGGGGCCAGGAGAGAATGAACCGGCTAGAAATGAATGAAACAATTAGCGCATTTCTCAAAACCTTGCTTCACAGCACAAATGAACTAGAATTGGGTGCTGCCAAGGAGGAGAGAGCTAACAGGGCACTGGGAAGTTAGGAAGGGGGGCCGCGGAGCAGGAAGGAAAGCTGGAGCTGCGGGGGTGGGAGGGGGAGGTGCAGAGCACCAAAGGAGTGAGGGGCGGCCTCCCTCGGAGAGTCTGCCGGCCAGGTGGGGCTGCAGGATAAAAGGAACTGGCACCCCAGCTCCAAAGAAATGCAAAAAGACAAAAATGTGTTGTTCTCTGACCCTCGCCAATCTATGTGCCCAGTGTTCGTTCCTGCCGACTCAGAAAGGATCCATAATCTCGTAATTCCCCCCAGTCTCTTGGGGCCGGAGCAGCCTTCGCTGCCATCCATTCCCTATCAGGCTTGAGAGTCACCAGCAGAACCCTCTCCAACGAATCCATAGAGAGATCCACGCCTCCTGTTTGAAATCGCACTCCTGCCTCTCTCTTCTTAGGTGTGCTCTGAGGAATGGCCGTTTCTCTCCCATTGTCTCGGCTTCAGAGAGAGGCTTAGGAAAATTGCCACCATTGTTTTCTTATATTTGACGCTATCCCCCGTCCCTGTCCCCACTCACCTGGAAGGCGGAGGGGGCATAGCTGGTTATGCCTCTGCTAGGTTTATCAGGTGGGATCAACGGGGGCCTGTCCCACCTCCAGTGACCATCTCTCCATGGCTCCAGCTCCTTGAGGAATCCTCTGACCCTTTCTTCCGGGGGACCTGCCTGCCAGCTGTTAACACCCTGTCACAGCCCTTCCCAGCTGGCAGCCTTTCTTCCATCTTTGTCCAAGAAAGGCAGCAGGGAGCGGAGAAGCCCGGCCCCATTTCCTTTTCGCTCTTTACAGTCCAAACCCCACCAAATTGAGGACAGTCTGTATTGCTTCTACTGGCGTCTGGCCCGTAACTCTTGGCATTTCAGGGGACAAACATGGGAGGTTTCTTTTCTCCACCCCCAACCCTTTGTAAAAAAGTCAGCCTCTGAAGTGTTGATTTTCCTGCTATTTTTAAGTTCAATCAGACTGGATTTCAGCACAGGAAATACCTCACCCCTTCTTTCCCTCTCTTCCTCCCCACTGTTCTCAGTCAACTGAAACAATATCTTCCTTGGAGCCAGCGTGGAAAGTGCAGGCCCTGGAGCTCTTGTCTTTCCAAGTAAACCTCGGTGCCCCCAGATGGAAAAATCCAGCTTTCCAACACGAGTCTGTTGGCTGCTCGGGCTGAAACATACTGCATTCAAGGGAGTAGAAAGACACGTCTCGTTTTGTGCAGACCAAAGGTTCCTGGGAGGGAACTAGCTTTGAGCTGAAAACAAAGGAAACATCCTAACAGTGGCACCTGCATTTGTGACCCTTGGTGGATCATGAAAAGCTCTGCCATGTCTCGTCCTCCTGTGACGAAACTAGGCCGCGGAGAGGTCAGATGGCCAGTGTCACATGGTGGTGCCCGGCAGGGACGGCACTGGAGTTCAGGGCTCCTGGCTCCCAGGCTCTGTGTACGGTGGGACATAATCCTGGCTGGCTGCGCTATGAGGACACACTAGTGTCGTTTTGTCGTGAAAGGAGGGAGAAACCTGCATTCTCCTCCCTAACCTGCCAGGGCTTTCCTTAGGAATAAAGCCCTTGAAGTGTCCCATACACTGCCTACTGTGTGTGAGGCCCCCATGCTTCTCTGGAAGGGTGCGGGGGTTACACTTCTGACCCACCGCTGCGAATTCCCCATGTCCTGCCAGACTGAGGCCCTCCTGCCATCTCTTCCTGCCGGTGTTGTCCTTGCTAATGAGACCAAAGGAAGTTGTTTCATATTCTTCCTCTCTCTCTCTCTCTCCCTTCTCACTGCCCTTGAATGGCTGGTTATGGATGGATCTGGAATGTGGGCTGTGCTGGGCTCCTGGCTTCCTTCCAACTCACCGTCCCCCTCGCCTGCCTCCTGGACGACTAGGTCTGCCCACGACTCCCCGGCTCTTTGCCACATGACATTGCCTTCAGGATAAACATCTCTGGGTGACACAAGATTGATGCCTCTGCAAAGACTTCCCGGAGCTCACACAATGCCCCTTTTGTAGGAATTCAAGTCTTACTGCCGCGCAACGCTGGCTGAAATGGAGCCGCTCATTACCCGCAGCATAGCCCCCCTCCTCGCCCCCAAGCTTTTAAGAGGCAGGAATTCAGAGCCACCGTCGTCGGTGCCACTTCTCTGTTGGGTTTCTGCTCCGGGCTGATTGCGCCTGAAGGCTGCCTGGACTGAGTCCAGACGGCAGCCCTGAGCTGGGGTGCACCGACCCCTCCTGGAGGGCTCTCCCCAGGAAGGCACGGCCTGGGACTCCAGAGCCACCAATCCCCTGAACCTCAGCTCTGCTCATACCTCCAGTGACATGCACAGGTTGGACAGTCTCCATTAAGTGGCCTGGTCATTGACATCCAGAGAGGCAGTTGAGTGGTTGTGTCTCCCGTGTGCAAGGGGAATGTCTGCATTGTACATGTCACCTCATAGACTATCAGAAGAGTCCCGGATGAGGCAGGAGGTCCTATGGGCAAGGGGAGATGCCTCACCTGGGGCGGGGATGGGTAGCAAGGGGCTCCGCTATAAGATGCAGGACAGCAGAAAACCCAAATTCATCTCCTCCATGTGTGGGGCTCTCCCGGGAGCTGGGTCCAGCAGGAAAGCCGACTGCTTCCTCCCTCAGAAACCCGCACACGTACGTCCCTGCTTCATGATGCATTGTCTAGTCATTTCCTATTATAAGGCTAATGTGTGATCTGCAGAGGATTCAAAGGGGATAATGGACGGCAAAGGATGACAAAAACACAGCCAGAAGTCATCCCTCTTCACCCCTCCCGTTAGGGAGACCCATGATGAGCTTGTTTTTTAATTGAAGTGAAATTCACATGACATAAAAGTAACAGGACATTTAGCACCGTCACAAGGTTGTACAACCAGCTCCTCTGTCTGGTTCCAAAACCTTCTCATCACCCTGTGCTGGGAACCCTGATAGATTTCCTTCTGGTCTTTTCTTTTTTCTATTTTAATATAGTTAATTGCACACTGATCTTGTCACTTAGTTAAAAATATTTATTTTGTATCAACAGTATTGCACATAATAACGTCACAGACAGTTCTCTCCGCCCGCCTGCCTCATGTTGTTGGTTGCTTCTAACAGTTTACCGAGCAGTTTTATTACTTATGGGCATTTAGGCTCTTCTGTTGTGATGAACGTCCCTGTACACAAAGGTTTATCCGGGATAGGTCCTTGGAAGCAGACGGCCACATCAAAGTTAAGAACAGTTTAAAGGCCCTTCACACACGGCCAGTTTCTTTCTCTACACCTCCACGATCTCCAGGGACATGAGGCTGGACGCGGAGTAGACCTTTTGTGACCTTGGAGGGACATTCCCCCTTAAAGATGGAGAAGCAGAAAGCAGCCTGTCTGGGGACACTGGGCATATTCTATTGCCTGTGGAGGTCAGATTTGGAGTGAATGAATAGAAACGTCAATAAAGAAGACAGTGAGTCCAGAGAAGGAAGAAGCTCTTCCAGGGCGGAAGTCGGTGAATCCTTGCCTTCAGCGAGGCTCCAACAGGAGTGGAATGCCCGTGCGGGGTGTGTGGGATGGGCTGCAAGCCCCGAGCAGTGTAAGGTTCCCTCCTCCTCTGAGTGTGGTTTTATGACCCAACTCTAACGGGCACGTCGTCGTTCTGTCTCTGGAGTCTGTCAAGTTTGAAAGGTGGCCACAGGCCTCCCGTGTCCCTTTTCATCTTAACAAGAATGTTAGAATTCATCTTCTTCCTCATGACCCCAGTGGGTTGGTGAAGCCTTTAAAACGGAGCTCAGATTCTGCCCCCAAGGCCCACACTCATCAATCTTCCTTCTGCGGTTTTATTCAAAGGTCGTCGTATAGATTAAAAATGCAAAATACCTACCCCATGCCAAATTCCAGAAATGCAAACCTATGAAAAGGTTTGGTGTTTTAAAGGTTTCTTATGACAGCTGCCACAGTGGTCATTAATATGTAAATTCCATTGGCTGAGAAGGTTGACTTTTGGTCATAAAACGCCTCTTTCCTCCCGATAATCCTGTCTGACTCTACAGCTGTCTAGACAATGAAAAAGTCAACACCATGAAACAGAATAGTTTAAAAACCTTTGGAGCCAAATACTTCGGTTTTGTTTTTTTTTAAATTCAAACTCCTTGGTGAGAAATGTGAGATCAATTAGTTAATTATGCAAGGAATCCCAGAGTACCAATGTTGAGTAATAATAAGACCTCACGTCTGAACAGCATTTTAGTCCTTTGAAAAAGTACTTTTCCATTTGTGATCCTTTTTGAGCCCTAGGAATGTGTGACCTTATTGCTGTGACCTTGCACCCGGATCGTAACGGCCACCAAAAGGTGCCACCTCCATCACACTCTCATCCTCAACAAATTAATTCCCTCTGAGGAAATGCAATGTCAGCTCATTCAATGTGTGACCTAGTGAAAAGAAAATTACACGTAAATCTTTTTTTTTTTAACTCTTAAAATCCTTCATTGGCTTCCCATTGCTTTGGGATTGAACTGCCCCCCAAATTTTAGCCTGGTTACCAGGACCCGGCCTCACGTGGCCACAGTCAACTCTCCTCATTCTCATTTCTTGATAACTTCCCTTGAGCCTTCTTCCATTGCCCAAAGTGCCCTTTGTAACGCTCTTGCAATGGGTGAGGCCTTTCCTTCCCCTTGCCCCCTGCCATCCTTCCACACACCCCTTCACCTGCTTCACACTTCTTGTTCACTAGTCACTTCCTCAGGAAAAGACCCCTCCCCCCTTGCTCCCCACACCACTTTGGGTGGATCGAGTTCCTTTGTTTCTTTGTTTCATGCGTCTTCAGAGAACAATGTTCCTCGCCTCCAGAGTAGAGGTAAATCAACTGCAGCCCTCCAACCAAATCTGCCCTCCACCTGCTTTTATAAATAAAGTTTTATGTGCACACCACCATGTTCGTTTGTTTACGTACTGTCAGTGGCTGTTTTCTCTTTTAAATGCATCAATGTGTATTTTTCCAGCTTTATTGAGATAGGATTGACAGATACGTATTGTATATAGTTAGGTTGTCCAACATGCTGTTGTGATATCCATCTACACTGTGAAATCACTGCCACAATGAAACTCATTAACACATCCATCACCTCACATAGTCACCCTTTTTTTTGGTGGCGAGATCTACTCTCTTAGCCAATTTCAGGGGTACGATGCAGTACTATTAACTAGAGTCACCATGCTCTACGTTCGATCTCTAGAGCTTTCTCATCTTATAACTGGAAGTTTCTACTCTCTGACCAACATTTCTTCTTTTCTCCCCACCCCCAGGCCCTGGCATCCCCCGTTCTGCCTCTGTGACTACGAGGTCACCTTTCTGGGGACTCTGCATATGCGTGAGATCCTGCAGTCGTGGTCTTTCGGTGTCTGTCTGATGTCACTCGGCGTCGTGTTCTCCAGGTTCATCCTTGTCACAGAGGGCAGGATTTCCTTCTTTTAAAGGCTGAATAATATTCCACTACATATACACATACACAGAGATACACACCACATTTTATCTATTCATCCACTGAGTCCTGCTTAGTGGTTTCCATGTCTTGGCTTCTGTGAATAATGCTTTTGGCTGTGTTCTTGCTGCGGTGGCAGAGTTGAGTAGTTGCAACAGAGGCTGGAGGGCCCACACAGCCTAAAATACTTACTATCTGATTCATCATGCCAAAGTTTGCCGACCCGGCTTCCATGCATTGATCTTGGTTTGCAGTGATCCACTTGTCACTAAGATTGTGTGACCTTCCATTCTTTCTCCTACACTGTGGGCTCAGCACTCGGCAGTTGCTCAATAATTATTGTTGAATGAGAGGAAAACATGAATAGGAAGAAAATGAAAAAGGAGGAATTAAAACAGAGAGAATGAAATGAGAGAGAAAGAGAAAAAGGGAGCAAAGGTTGGGCGGTATTGTGAGTATTTGTGATGCTAAAAGCTGATCTTCTGAGTAAAGTCGTCCTGCTCTGTTTCCATCACTCGCATTCGGTGTTTCAGGCTTCTTTTCTGAGCTTCAGACAAAGCTGTCAATAGGAGAGACTGAGGCCAGAGATGGGATTAAATGCCAACAGTTGGGTTCTGGATTGAGCGTGCGACAGCTGCTACCCGTCCTGGTTGGGCCTATTCTCGGAAACAAACACACCCAAAAGGCAGTGTTTTTAGGGATTCAGCTCACTATGTCCTCTTTCCATCTGGAAAAGGGTAAAAATATTCAGACTGGGCCGTGATATACTCGGTACATCCCCTCTCATCTTCCAGAAAGACCAGGTCTTAGTTGTGGATCTCTGTCAACACCACATAGGGCAGAAGAATCAACCACGCCAAACCCTGCCTGAATTTCTGGCCACAGAGTTGTGAGATTGAATGAAATTGTTCTTATTTTAAGTTGCTACGTTTTGAACTGGCTTGTTACGCAGCAGTAGCTCCCTGGGACACAGTGTGACTGAGCTAATGACAGAGACGCATGTTGCTCATAGACACTTACACAGGAAGTCACTGAAATTGCCTGACTGGCTCCCATAGGCAGCCCTAGAGTGGCAGGGCAAGCAGTTCCATGCCCGTTTTTCTAGGTGAGGAGTTAGCACAGGTTAAGTCACCGCCACAGACGTGTGGGGGACCTACAATGTGCATTGTTTTGTCACTGTGGGACCTACAGAGGTACTTTGTTTCAGAGCTTGTGGAGGGTGGGCTGATAGGAATCTCTTTAAAAAGCTCTCCTTTTCCAGGCCAGGAAACCTATGACTTTCTAACATTTAAGGAGAACACTGAGAGTGTTTTAAAGAGAATTTCCAAAGACCCAACAGGACTGCATTCCTGGCGAGTGCTGCCAGGCCACGCTCGATGTGGAGAAGGATGAGTTTAACAAATCTAAGAACAATATTAAGGGGCCAAGCTTCTGGTCCAGAAAATGGAAATTGTTGGCGGTGCAGTTCCAGGCTCCACCCCAACCATCCCATCTCCACCTCTTCCCCTTTATCCAAAAAGACTTTCCTGGTAGGGCCAGGGCTCACTGTACAGACGTTTCCATGTTGGGATCCTCTGTGTGAGTGGGTGATGGGGAAGGATCGTGAGGACCAGCGGTTGGTGGTCTGTGGGGGTAAGCCCGGGCTTTCCACAAGGGTGCATGTTCAGAGGTTTATGCAGGGTCCTCTCTGCTCTCAGGGCGTGGAGATGTGCAGACCTGAAGCAAACATACTAATGCATGTCAGAGTGGTCGAATTTCCTGTTCTCCTCTAAAACACAGCACCTTTGACTTAAGTGACTTTAGATTCCTGCCCCACCAAGGGATAAATGTGGGTATAGTCCCTGCCTGGCATCCTGGACGTCGCAGTAAGAATGAATACCCCTTAAGTCTGTAAATTGTGATGAAGGAATTTTAACAAAGGTGCAGAAACAGTGGCCCTTGTTTCACAGCCAAAGAATCGGTGGAAGGCTATTGAAAGTGGAGGCATTGTAAATTCCAAACAGAAGGATAATTTTGCAAAAACAGTTTGGAGCCTGAAGGAGAACAGAAAAGAAAGAGTTAGAACTGAACTCATGGGGAGTCGGCAGGAATGAAGGCATAAAAATTCAACCTGAAAAGGCCACTGGAGTTTTCCAGGCAGAGAGTGATTCTGAACTGAAATGAATGAAGCAGAGCTGAAAGTCTCAATTTCCTTCCTGCGTTGTAGGAAAATTGAAAATCTCAGTCCTCTCTGGATTCCAGTGGAAATAATTGTCTGCTCCCTTCAAAATAGTGAAACGGGCCTGGACCATTTCACGCTGGGTATTTCTCTTCTTGTCTCCTCCCTCCCTGTTCATCATGGCCTGCCCAACCTCACTCCCCCGCCTCTTGCTATCACCCTCCTCCGCTGTCACAGGGCAATTTCATCGCGAAGTGACTTTGGTATTTGGCTTTAAAAAATGCCTTCTTTAGCTCAATGTGGGCCTTTCCCAGGATCGCCCATTAAAAAGTGCCAGAGGCAAGCGGGTCTCTGCCTGGACCCCCAAGCAGTGCAGTCCTGGCCCCCTCAGACCCGACAGCTTGGGCCAGAATGCAGACCCACAGGCCACGAGCCATGAGGTCTGCTCCCAGTCTTGTTAAAACCGCCTGTCCCTTCATCTGAGTGTCGTGAAGGTGAATGAGGTTGACAGGCACTGAGTGAGCTTCTGGTCTGGGGAAGAGCATTTGACAAGCCTGGGTCGCCATCGTGGGTTGGAGTAAGGCGGGGAGCAGGGTGTGGCAGGCATCACCACAGCCCCATCCCCACCCCCTGCTAACCTCTGGTCAAGTCTCATGTCGGCCCAAAGCCGCAGAGGGCTCCCTCCCAACCCTCTGAAATATCTTGGGGGTGAGTGGTCAGAGGCGCCTAGAGAAACAGATCCTGAAAATAGAACAGGACGGAAGAGATTAAAGTGCTTTTCGGGACTATTAATGAAGCACTGGAAAAATCAATTTGTCCCCATGCCTTTGAAGCTGCCTGTGACAGCAGAAGCTGAGATTCTGTTTTTCCAAGTAGTGGGAACCCACAGTGCCCCAAGTGCCCGGTTCTGAAAAAGCTCTCTGTTTGGTAAAGCAGAGGGAAGGGGAGGCCACTTCTGCCCAGGGAACCAAAAACAGGGCTCCCAGAAAGGGACTTTTGGGGGTGCTGTGGGGGTGGGGATGGACACGTGTCCCTTAGGACTGTGCTTTCCAAACATGTCCCATGAGGGCCCTGGGGTGGAGGATGGTAATGCCCGGGGGCCACACTGCCCTGACCGTGCCCTCCCCTCCAGGCGAGGGGTCCACAGGACGAGGGGAGGCGTCCACCCAGCGCAGACAGTGGCCCACAGGTGAGATTAGAGAGCCCAAGGGGCAAGTTCAAGGAGGCGCTGACTCTCAGGGGGCTACAAATGCAGGCGCTCCTGCCTCACCCTCATCCCAGCTCTGGCCCCAGACAGCTCCTGGTACCTGGGATCCCAGAGTCCCCTGCCCAAACGGGCCAAGCCTGGGATACACCACCTTGCTGGGGTGTGTCCCTAGACCTGAGGGGTGGCCAAGAGGCAGCTTGAAGGGGAGTGTGTGGGGAGCTGGATGGGTAGGTTGGGGGTCCACCTGAGCACACAGTGTGCTCTTTGCAGTGCAGAATAGATGGTGTGTGTCTAACATCCGGCACAGCTACAGCATGTCCCAGAATAATGTCATTTTGTTCAACATTTTTTCATATAACACTGATGAGAAAAATAAAAGGATTCTTGGCCGGCACCACTGTCTGTGTGAAGTTGCCACGTTCTGCCCATGTCTTTGTGGATTTTCTCCAAGGACTCTGGTTTCTGCCCAAAGATGTGCAGTGAGGTGAATGGTGGGTTTGCACTGTCCCAGTGAGTGAGTGTGGGTGTGCGTGTGAGTGGCCTTGCTGTGGAAGGGAGCCCTGTGCAGGGGGGTCCTGCCTGGTGCCCTCAGCCGCCAGGAGAGGCTCCGGCCACCGTGACCCTGAGCTAGAATAAGGAGAATAATGATCTCACTCGTTCTGATTCATCTTTCTTAAATGTAAGTATAGCTCACGTTTATTTCAGTGTTTCGTATTAGAAGTGTTTGGGGTCTTCATTTAGAAGTTTGACGATGTCTTTGTGACCAGAAATACGCCGGAGGAACTTAATTCTTATTTACATTATAAGGCTAGGGTAAAATTGGTTTCGTTATGCATCGTTTCTCTTAAAGTTACAGTTTCCAAGAAGGTACCGATGACGTAAGTGAGGACTCGCTGTACACAGTGTGTGTGTGTGTGTGTGTGTGTGTGTGTGTGTGTGTGTGTGTGTGTCTGAGAAAACATCCTTTTATTTTCACTTTCCTCAGTTTAAAAATCTTTCAATCAGGAGCTGCGTTGTTCTAACGCCCTCACTGACATCTGTTGAGACCATTCTGTGCATGACACGTATTTAAAGACTGAGCAGGTTTTAGGATTCGAGTTGTTGGACCTACAAACAGGACCAGAGGTAGGAAAACCAGGGGGCAGTTGGAAACCCTTGACTGTCAACAGCTGTGACAGGCTGCGATTGCTACACTTATTCCCTTGCTCAGGAAGGAGAATTCCTTTTTTTTAAAAGATTTTTATTAAAATATAGCTAACAAGGGTTCCCTTTTCTCCACATCCTCACCAGCACTTGCTGTTTGTTGGTTTATAGATGATGGCCATTCTGACGGGGGTGAGGTGGTATCTCGTTGTGGTTTTTATTTGCATTTCTTTAATGATTAGTGAAGTTGAGCATTTTTTCATGTGTCTGTTTGCCATCTGTATGTCCCTTTTAGCAAAATGTCTCTTCGTGTTCTGCCCATTTTTTAATTGGGTTGTTTGTTTTTTTTGAGTTGAGTTGAGTGAGTTTTTTATAAATTTGGGATATTAACCCCATATTGGATATATCATTGTGTGGTACATTTATACAATGGAGTATTACGCAGCCATAAAGAAGAAAGAAATCTTACCATTTGCAACAACATGGATGGACCTGGAGGATGTTATGTTAAGTGAAATAAGTCAGACAGAGAAAGACAAATACCATTATGATCTCACTTGTATGTGGAATCTAAAGAAAAGAATAAATGAATGAACTAATCAGAAAGTCTCAGAGGCATAGAGGAAAAACTGAGGGTTGCTAGGTGCGGGGGGGGGGGGATAAGGGGGAAGGTGAGGGGATTAGAAAACAGTCGTTAACCACAAGATGGCCATGGGGTTTTGAAAATTAATTTGGGGAATGTAATCAATAATGTTGTAAAGATTTTGTAGGGCATCCGATGGACACTTGTCCCATTTGGGAGACCACCTGAGGGATGATGTAGATGCCTGATCACTGCACTGTACACCTGAAGCTGAACAATAATGAATGTCAACTACAATTTTATATATATGTATGTGTATATATGTATGTGTATGGTTACAGGAAGCGGAGCACAGCATTAGGAATAGACACAGTGGAAATGTAATGGCTCTGTGCGATGTCAGAGGGATAGTGGATGGGGGGAGGGGGGTTCACACAGTGTGAGGGATATAAACGATAAATGTCTATTACATTGTTTTGTGCACCTGAAACTAATAAAAAAATATATAATAGTTAACATACAATATTAGTTTCAGGTGTACACCATATTCAACATTTATATACCTAAAGAAGTGGTCACCATGGTAAGTCCAGCAACCATCTGACACTGGACGATGCTATCACAATATTATGAATATTGCCCGTGCTGTGCATTACATCCCTATGAGGTATTTGTTTTATACCTGGAATTTTGGACCTCTTATTCCTTTTTATCTTTCTCCCTTTTTTTAAATTTTCAATTACAGTTGACATTCAATGTTATTTTATATTAATTTCAGGTGTACAGCATAGTGGTTAGACATTCATATAATTTATGAAGTGACCCCCCTGACCAGTCTAGTACCCACCTGGCACTATACATAGTTATTGCCATGTCATTGACTATATTCCCTGTGCTGTACTTTACATCCCTGTAACTACCAATTTGTACTTCTTAATCCCTTCACCTCTTTCACCCAGTCTGCCAACCCCCAACTCCCTTCCATCTATCACCCCAATAAATCTAGTACCCATCTGACACCATACATAGTTATTACAATATCACTGACTATGTTCCTTATGCTCTACCCTACACACCCATGACTACTTTGTAACAAATTTGTACTTCTTAATCCCTTCCCCTTTTCACCCATTCCCAACCCCCCTCCCATCTGCCAACCATCAAAATGTTCTCTGTATCTATGAGTTTGTTTATTTGTTTATTTTGTTCTTTCGATTCCACATATAAACAAAATCACATTGCATCTGTCTTTTGCTGTCTGACTTACTCCACTCAATACAATACCTTCCAGGCCCATCCACGCCGCTGCAGAAGGCAGGAACCCATCCCCTTCCATAGCCGAGCAATATGCCGTTGTATACATGTGCCACCCCCTCTTTATCCATCCATCCATCCATCGACAGACAGACTGCCACTCAGGCTGCCTCCACATCCGGGCCATTGTAAACAATGCTGCAATGAACATATGGATGCACATGTCCCCTTGAAGTAGTGTGTGTACTGGGTTTCTTCAGATAAATACCCAGAAGAGGGATTATTGGGTCCTTCTTTGTCACTTGTTATAGCCTCTGTTTTCTTGTGTGTGTTTTTTTTAAATTTTTTTATTGGGGAATATTGGGGAACAGTGTGTTTCTCCAGGGCCCATTAGCTCCATGTTGTTGTCCTTCAATCTAGTTGTGGAGGGCGCAGCTCAACCCCAAGTTCAGTAGCCGATTTCAATCTTGGTTGCAGGGGGCGCAGCCCACCATCCCATGCGGGACTCGAGGAGTCGAACTGGCAACCTTGTGGTTGAGAGCCCGCGCTCCAATCAACTGAGCTGCTCGCCCGCCCCCTGACTGGTTCTTGATTATGTTTTCTGTCTCCATTTTCATGTTTCCTTCCTCTTTGTTGCAGTTCTCCCTGAGATCACTGAGCCTCCTTATAACCAGTGGTTTGAACTCTGCATCGGGTTGATTACTTGTCTTCATTTTGTTTAGTTCTTTTTCTGGAACTTTGTTCTTTTTTTTTAATTGTTTTATTCGGGACAAGTTTTTTTTAATCTCCCTATTTTGGCTGCCTTCCTATGTTTGTTTCTGTATATTAGGTCGGGCTGCTATGTCTCCTGGTCTTAGTAGTGTGGCCTTATGTAGATGTCCTGTGGGACCCAGTGGTGCAGTCGCCCTGGTCACCAGAGCTGGGTGCTCCAGGTGTGTCCCTGGTGTGGATTATGGGTTGTAGTTGAGCCTTGGTTGCTGTTTGCACATCAATGGGAGGAATTGAGCTTCAGGCTGATTGGTTATAAGGACTGGCTGAGACTCCAGTGGAGGAGCTGAGGTGCAGGGTTTGCTCTAGCAGGGCTCTGGTACCTGCCCAATCTACCCTACAGAGTGTCATCCTTGGCAGTGGCCAGAGATGCTCCAGCCCCGTTTGAAGCTGCCAGCTTCGGGGCCTCCTGGGAGGGGACCCACTGCAGGCCAAGTTCAGACACAGTCTGTGCCCTGCCCAGGGCCACCTGGCATGAGCCGCAAAGCAATCCAGAGATGGCTGCTGCCTACACTGTGCTTGGAGGTGCCTGGGGAGGCCCAGCCCCCAAATGAGGCCGCTGTTGCTAGTGCCAGCCTTAGGGCTGCTCAGCCGGAGGTACAGGATGTGCCAAAGCCAGATGCTGCTTGTTTGGGTTTTGTGAAGCTTTGAGAGATTTTAGGAGAGTCTGCAGCTTGAGTGAAAGCAGACCATTTATACAGAAAAGCCACTGGAAACGGCTTGGGTGTACCCAAAAGTTGGGTGGGGCGTGGTCTCAGACTCACCAGGGCGTGGCAAACGAATGCCGTTAGCCAGTTGGTGGAGACTCAGCTATGGGGGCCACCTGTGTCTGCTCCAGGAAGGGGGAGGCCTCAGCAAAGAAACAACGGCTTCCTCCAGCTTCTCAGTCTGGGAGAAAGCTGCCCCGTCAGCCCTTACCCTGAAGGTAAACAGTTCAGTTCCTCCCTGTATGTCCCTGGCACCTTTTGAGCTGCTGCCCCAGAGCCGGAGCTCAGAGTGAGTGAGTCCTTCAGAGAGTAAGTCCAGGCGCAGGCCCTTTAGGAGGAATGCCTGGGACTTCAGCAGCCCTCCGTCTCATTCAGCCACAATCTCTGCTGGGTTTCACAGCCAGAAGTTATGGGGACTTGTCTCCCCGGCACTGATACCCTGGGCTGGCACCCCTCGCTTCTCAGGGGAGACCTCTGCAGCCGAGATATCCCTCTCGATTTTCAATGGTCACACGCAGGTGTCGGACAAGCCCATTCTGCGTCTCTGCCCTTCTTGCCAGTCTCGAGGTGGCTGCTTATGTTGGTAGTTGTAGGGCTTCATTCAGCTAAGCTTCAGGTGGTTCTCAATAATGACTGTTCTGTGGTTTTAGTGAAATTGCTGTGGTCCTGAGAGGAGGTGAGCTCCGCCATCTTGACCAGGAAATCTGCTGAGAACGCTTTTTCTTGAGGTTCAGCCATTCCTTTCACTTTCCATAGTAGCATTCAGGAATTCAGTATGGAGCTGTGGGTTTCCACGTTCACTGTGTTCCCCCTGGGTACCCTAAAATGGGGTTTTGTGTTTTGTGGGTGATCAATGTCCAGGTGATCAATCTCCCTGCTCAGTTGTGGGGTCCAGTGGGCCACCTGGTTCTTAGGCTCCAGTGAGAGGTGAATCCTATAAGGGAAGCCTGCGGGATAAAGGGGTGTATTGGGGAAGAGACTCTGTGTGTGTGTGTGTGTGTGTGTGTGTGTGTATATAAGGTGTGAAAAAATATGGAGAATGTTTAAATAAAAAAATTATTACAGTAAAAGACACAGTGCCATGAATTCCCCTCAAAATGCTCCCCCTCGCTTCAAACACACTTATCCCTTCGTTCTGGCCACTTTCTGAAGCAGTTCTGGATCCTCTTTCGTGAGTGTCTTCAGTTGTGCTGTCGTGGCTGCCTCCATATCCTGAATTGATTCAAAACGTTTACCTTTCATGGTCATTTTGACTTTGGGGAAGACCCAAAAGTCGCACGGTGCCGGATCCAGTAAATAAGGTGGATGAAGACACACTGTAATGTTTTTATTTGACAGAAATTGCTGTACCATGAAGCCATCTGTGGCACAGAGCGTTGTCATGATGGAGGACCACGTAAAGACACTCACGAAAGAGGACGTCCAGAGCTGCTTCAGAAAGTGGCAAGAATGATGGGATACGTGTGTTCAAAGCGAGGGGCAGTATTTTGAGGGGGATTAATGGCAATGTGTCTTTCAATGTAATAAATTTTTTAAATTAAACATTCACCAATCATTCTTTTGATCACACTTCATATGTGTGTCTGTGTATATATGTGTGCACATGTTTGTGTATCTGTATGTGTATTATATGTTTGTGTATGCACGTATGTATGGTGTGTGTTTATGTATGTGTGTGTACGTGTGTACATGTGTACGTGTGTGTGTACATGTGTGTATGTGTACGTGTGTGTGTGTGTGTGTGTGTGTGTGTAGGCATCATGAGGTTTGCGATCTTGCTTCATAGTCACTAAAATCACAGATCAGACCATTTCTGGAGGTGGCATTTTAAAGGTCATCTTATCGTCTTCCTCACTTAGGAGCTGTGTTCCAGAGCGAAGCAGTGACTGTCCAATGTCCCTCCCGCACCAGACCCCACGCCTCTTGACCTTCAGCCCTGAGATAGTCCTCATGGTCTTTCATGCTGGATCTACAGTTGAAGAGAGAAGTTGACATGGTAGCATCGCAGAGGTAGCTTTTAAACTTACTATGGTGCTGCGTTGTTAATTTTCCAGACAAATTGGCTTAAGTCTCTTTTGGTCGCGAGTGACAGCAACCCCAACTGGGTTAAGAACAAAAAATATCTTGTTGTCTTACTTGACTGCAGTTGCCAGCTTTGGGCATAGGTGCATGTAGGCATCTAAACAATGTCATCAAATATGGTTTTGGACTCTCATTCTTCTCTGTGCTGAGTCCATCTTGGGCGCTTCCTGGTGACCACTGCCAGTGGCACTCTCACGCCTGGTGGTCACAAGATAGCGGCCCCAGCTAGTTCTTTAAGGAGAGCAAGCGCCTTGGTCCCAGCATGCCCATCAACATCCTGGCTTCTCATTGGCTCCTATTGAAGCACATGACCACCCTTGAACCACTCACTGTGGCCCTGGGTCCCTGGATCCCTGCTGCCTGCATGGAGCCCCATCTGAACCCGTTGTCTGAGAGTTAGGCAGGGAGTGGGTCCCCAGCGGGAAAATGAGATGCCTTTCCAGAAAAAAGTGAACAGATGCTGGGCAGCCAATGCACAGATGTGTGCTTGATCAGCGACCCTATTATGATAAAATAAGGAGATTAAGGACTCTCCAATGTGCCTAAACCTGGGGGGCACCCCAATCCTTTGTTCATCAGTACATCTGCAGGAGTGATGGCCTTGTTTTTTCTAGGTCCACAGGGTCGATCCCATGTCTCCACATTCTTTGAAATTTATAAAACTTTTTTATAGTCAGGGTGGAGCCCAAGGTAAAAAAAAAAAAAATTGCTTGTTTAATTAAATCAATTACTTAATACTCTAAAGCTCTGTGATGATATAAAGTGCAAGCTTTATATACAGGGCACAAGAGGTTTTAATAGACTCGACTTGTGTTCCAAATTAAAACAATGTTAAATTCTTTAGTAACTCAAGCAGGGGGAAAAAAAAGAAGAGAAAGAAAACCCTTCTTATTTCCAAATCACTACCAGTGGAATTTTAAAAATTATTTACACACTTGGCCGTGAGTCCCTTTATACATGACAGGTTTGGCAGGAAAGCCTAAAGCAATAATTTAAAACAGAGGTTGGGAGTGTGTATAAGGAACTCCCCCTCTTTTCCAAAATAAATGTACCATCAGATCCACAAAAGAGGTGACTTTTCCTAAGAAAAGACTGTAACTTTGGAAGCAGGGTGCCTGTAGATGCTGTATGAGGTGAGCTGACGGCACTGTCTGTGGATTCTAGAATGAAGTGAGTGATACATGCAAAGAAAGACCGATTGCTCCTCACAGAGCATTACATTTAAATTTAGGTCAAACTTACATGCTGAAATGGAGTTACCAATACATGGTGGTGTCCTTTGTTTTTTTGTTTGTTTTAATTCACTAGTCGTTATCTACTGAACTTTATACTGAGTTTTGTTCTTAAGTACCAGGAAGACTCGTTCTCTGCCCCTGATGCAGACATTCACAGGTGACAAAGAATGTGTCACCTGGTGCCCTTCGTCAAGGGGAGGGGTCGTTGTCGAATCATTGGGTGTACTTGGGTTACATGGAAACATGTTTGGAAAGGCTGTGCCATCAGGGAAGGGATGACCTTGAATCTCGCAGTCCCTAAAATGTTCCTCCTCAGAGTCAGCCTCTGTGGATGTGTCCCCTGATCCGTGAGGCCACTTTGCTGCCGGGGCCCCCGCCAGTGTGTCCCCTGATCCATGAGGCTACTTTGTCCACCCAGCAGGCAGGAAGTGCTGGTGAATTACCACCCGCCCCAGAAACCTCCAGCCGGTGACTCTGGGCACTTGACGCGTCAATTCCCAGTTCCCCCACTCTTCAGGTGGTCTAATCCTTCGTTCAAAAAAAACTTTATTTTGGAAGAATTTTAGACTTACAGAAAAGTTGCAAAGTAGTGCAGAGGGTTGCCGTATTCCCTTCACCTCGCCTGCCTGATGGTGAACTCTTACACACCCGCAGTACGATTAAGACACAGACATCGACACTGCTACGACCCTGTTAAACACGAATTTGCACTGCACACGTTTTCCCACTGCAGGCCTTTTTCTCTTCTGGGATCCACCCAGGATCCCACACGGCCGTTCGTTGTTGCATCTCTGGTCTCCGATCTGTGACAGTTTTTTCAGTCTTTCCTTGTCTGTCGTGACCTTGACATTTTTGAAGAGTGCTGGTCAGTGATTGCTGAGACTGGCCCTCAGTCTGGGTTGTCTGATGTTTTCCCATGTTTAGAACGAGCATCTGCATTTTTGGCAAGAATGATGGTATAATCCAGCAGGGGTCTCGTGCTGCCAACCAGCCTTAGGACTGGTGGCATGAACCTCGAGCCACGTGCCTGCCAGCTTTCTCCTTTGCAATAGCACCGGTTTCCCCTTTGCGATGAGTAACTCCCGTGGGGGAAACACTTTGGGACCTTGCAAATATCCCATTTCTCCTCACACGTTGGCCCATGAGTGTAGCATCCAGGGGTGGGAATGGTCTGCAGTGATTAACTCGTGTGGTGTTTGCCTTACAGTGGCTTTCTATTTCCCTCATTCACTTCTTTGGAATTTAATAGTGTATGTATATTTATTTAAATCTATTTAGATTTTTATTTTTCTATGTAAATATTCCAGGCATTAATTGGAATGCTACGTTAAGAAGAGCCATTCTGGGTGGGGTAATTCTGGGGCACCGCTGCCTGGAAATTTCCTCTTGGGGTTGAGTTCCCTTGCCCACAGGGTAGCTGGCATGGCACGGCTTTTCTCCTTTCCTGCCTGACTTCCCACTCCCCAGTGCTGTCCTGTACCTTCCAAACACGTCCCTACTCTCGGATCCTGACCCGGGTCTGCCTCTGGGAGAGCCCAAAGACAGCGTCTCTCATGGTGAAAACGCCTACTTCTGCTTAGCAGGCGGGGCAGGGATGCGGACGCGGCCCCAGGGAGAGACGTGGTGGTTGAGCAGCTACGCAGTGAAATCGATGGGGGTAAAAATCACGAAATCTGAGTGAAGCCCTGGATTCCACGGATGCCCCAGCAGCCCCGTCTTTTCTCTCAATATTCTGGTTAACTGAGCTTTCCCTTGCGTTCTGCCCAGATGGATTACATTTTAGAGACTTTGGAAGACCCCTAACAGAACGTTCTGAAGAAATGAGATTCTTTTTGCACAGGCGACTGGTAGCACAAATGTCAACTTCCCGTGGCCAGCACTGGGTTCCCACACAGCTGGACACTGGGGCTGGTTAGTAGAAGATTCGAGGGTGTCCAGTAGAGATTGATGGAGCTGTGAAGAGCCAAAGGGCTACCTTCTGTTACATTTCAGGCCGTCAAGTGGCTGACAAAACAAAGCTAAATGGAGCTAAATGTTGGCAGTGAGACCTTGGCAGCTGGCTTAGAGGGTCAATGGATTTAACAGATTTTGGAATTGGGCCTACTATCTGCCGTTCGGAGACATGCAGTGTCTTCACATTTGGTTTCTAGGAAAACTGGAGTGGGGGGAATAATGTGCCAAGTGCTGTAGTGGTGTTTCACTTGGTGTGTCAGCACAGATAAAACTGAGTAGAGAACCACCCCTCCAGCGAGGTCACTGGGAGTTGGTGAGAACTTAAGCAGTTCATTAGAAAGGGGTCGGAGCCGTGGATAAAACAGCAGTGGGCCCAGACTGCCCGTTGTAACTTTCACCAATTTTGAAATTTACACATCATTTTAAACTGAAAATTTTATTGAGGGAAAAAAAGGCTTTTTTTTTTTTCTTTTTCTCAATTTCAGGTTCTTAAGGAGATTAAAGAGAAGGAAAGTGAAGGTGCCAGGAGAAACGCAAATCTAGTACAGTACACAGTCACAATCTATTCTCTTAGAACTTTGTGTTATCCAAAACCACGTGTGTTTAGGGAATCAGAATTTTGGGGGGAATTTTGAAAAGTAATCCGTTACCTGGATTGTCCATTAGGGAACACCTGCCCGCACAGTTTGGGGAAGAACTCTGCAATCACACACTGTTTTCTGCAGTATGTTGTAAGAATATTCACTCTAAGCTGGAGAAGACGGTGTCACCTCATGGCCAGTCAGCTCAGGTTTTGCCGCCAAGCAGGTTACGAGAAAACATTTGGTGTTCAGACCTTGTTGGATTTCAGATTTGCAGACAAGGGATCGTGGACCTAAATCTCCTTTCCAGCCTGACGTTAGAAGCTCACAGTATTCCTCTTTCGCTAGAAAAGTTTGCATCAGCAGCTTTCACGGGACCTAGCACACAAACACTGGTCTCGTTTCTTGGGAGCCAAGCTGTGCTTTGGGGTGAGAAGCAGGAACCTCGATGACCACACCAGGTGGGGGTGTAGGTGAGCTGGACAGGCAGGCCCGGAACACACAGTCACGGCAGGTCTGCCCTCCCGGGTCCCCAGGGGCTGGCAACAACCCTCCCCGCCTTGGTCATCCCTTAGGCTCTGCGGCATCCAAGATACCCGAAAATGGCCCTGTTTCTTTGGAGGGTGCCTCTGAAACGGAGAGTGGTTTGGCAAAGAAAGAGATACTTCACTGCAAGGAAAAATATACACCCACTGTCAGTTTATTTTCATTTTAGCCGCATAGTCTTCCAAGGGGCGGGCCTTGCGGACTGCAATGTGCTCGGCACCGTTTGGAGAAGAACTGAGTTGAAGCATATAAATAGGGCTCTGAAAACATAATGGAACGCAGATCCCTTTCTTGCCGAAAAGACATTTTAAATAAGGGGTCTTTCAGGTGGCCTCCTCTCCCCCCTTTGATGTATAGGTTTGTTATTAACCATGACAGTGACCACTCAGATGCAAAGCGCATGCTGCTGGGGGTGCCTCGGGGCCAGGCAGGCACTCTTTTCATGGAATCAGCAAGTTCGTGCTTTGTGTCTGTTTCCTGCTTCTGCTGTAACAAATTACCACAAACTCAGTGGCTTAAAACAACACACATTTATTATCTTGCGGTTCTGGAGGTCCAGAGTTTGAGACGGGTCTCACTGGGCTGCAGTCAAGATGCCGGCGGGGCTGTGCTCCATCTGGAGGCTCACGGGGAGCTGCTGCTCCTCTTTGCCAGCTGCTAGAGGGCACCCCCACTCCTTGGCTGGTGGCCTCTTCCTGCACCTTCAAAAGCAGCAGTGGCCACTCCAGTCTTTCTCACGCTGCGTCACTTCCACTGTCTCTTCTTCCTCCCTTTTCCATCTTTTAAGGACTTTGTAATCCCATTGGGCCCACCTGAATAATCCCAAACAATCTTTTTATCTCAAGGTCAGCTGCTTAGCAACCGTAATCCCACATGTCACCTCAAATCCCCTTTACCATGCAACCTAACACATTCACAGGTTTCAGGGGATTGGGCGTGGGTGTCTTTGTGGGGGCTATTATCCTGCCCCCCAAGGAGCCAATCCCTAAGATGGAGTGAGCGAGTCACACGAGAGAAAATTAAAGATGCTGGCAGGGAGGAGAGAGACTACTGTGTATCAGATAAAACATGTATTAAATGTGTACCATGAACTTGGCCCATCGCACACTTCGCCTCATTTAATTCTGTGAGGTAAATGCTGTTAGTCTACCAGGCTACAGAGGAGGACAAACAGAGGCTTATAAAACCAAATTAATTAATTTGATTTTAATAGTCACGTGTGGCCAGAGGCTACCCTCATGAACAGCACAGCTCTGTTAATTAAAAAAAAATTGAAATGTGGCCAATCTTGCCCTCTATGGTTTGAATGTCAACCCAGGGGTCACCTTCTATCTTTTTTCAAAGGCGTTGCTTGCTAACAGTCTGCCTGGTTTTAGAAAGAGGGGTTCCCCCCAGAGGTGAGCTGAGCTACCGAAGGTGTGGCAGGTGAGCCCAGGCCTGTCTGCACTCCAAGAATGCTCCCCAGCCCTTCTCTGCTGGGGCCCAGAGCTGCGCCCCTGCAGGTCTCCAGGCAGGCGGAGCCCTCAGTTCTGGGGGTGGAGTAGAAGGGTTTTCTGAACCAAGAAGGGAAAGCAGAGATGGAAGGAATGTGAGAAAACAAAACTGGGTGCCACCTAGCCCTTCATCCTTTGAGCCGCACGTAAGCTGGGCTCCGATAAACGCAGACTCACTTGGGCGCTCCCAGGCTGGGCCTCCCAACCCCAGGGCTCCCAGGAACGAATGTTGTCCCGTGCTTTCCTTCCCTAAGTGACATGCATGGTACTGGCACCTCATGCTGCTTTGGCCACTGGCATCGTTGCCAGTCACCTGTTACCCAGGGCCTCCTGCACGTTCCTCTTCACACCGATAAAACTCCTTTTGTGTAGCTGTGAATTCCCCAGCACAGGGGCCAGTGTGCAGAGCAAACAAACCTGCCAGCGGCAGACAGAACGTTCCAGAATTCCTGGCCTCCTCCTGAGCAGTGTGATGAGTGCCACATTTCACAGTTTACAAAATGACTTTTCTTTTGGTTTTCACAAGGCAATTTTTCCGAGGGAGGTTTGAAAAAGATCAGCGATGCTCCCAGAATGATTTAACAGCAAATGTTGACCCAACCTTCCCAGTTGCCTCCAGGGGCCAAATAGGGGCTGGCAGGTCCCCGGCTGCAGGATGGATAGCTGTCCCACCTGCACAGCAAAGTTTCCCATCAAGAAAGACAGAGAAAATCTTTCTTATCAGCCTAGGACAAAAATTTTAAGTTCATACACATATGAATTGCAGAGTCATTAGAGCAAAGTGTAAATTATTCAGGGTTGTCTGCCTCCCACAGATTAATTGTGCAATAAGAGTTAAAACCAGAATCATAGGAATGAGCAATATTTAGTTGATCATATATGAGTCATGTTTAAAAAAAAATCCTGGGGAACACCGAGTGCTGGTTAAAATAAAATGCAGGATTCCACCAGCCGGCCACCTGACGTCGACTCCCAGTTCTGTGTCCACCTCTCGCTCTTGCTAGTTTTCGCTCCTCTTCCATTACTGGTATTTTCTTTCCATTCATTTACTGTACACGAAGCCCTCCATTTTTTCAGGCCCCCCCCCATAGTTGACTTTAACCCTTTCGTTTCCCCAGCTGTCAGTCTGAAAAGTGTTTCTTTGTTGCCCGTTTCTACTCACATTGAGCTGAAATTTTTCATCTTTAAAAAATGTATATAACATTTAAGGGAATTAAAAAGCAAACACATCAACAGAAATGGTCTATGTTTCATATAATTCCTGCTTACATAAAAAAAAAAGCCCTAAGTTTTATAACACTTGAACATTCACACAGTGAGGAAAGCACGACACGGAAAATAAACTCCTCTTCCTGACCCCTCCGCCTCTCCTTCACAGGGCTGCCAGATTTAGCAAAGTAAGATACAGGACGCCCCAGGTAAGTATGCATTTCAGATGAAAAACAGATGCTTTTAAAAATATATATAAGTATATCCCACATTTTGCATGGGACATACTTATACTAAAAGTTATTTGTTGGTCTGAAATTAAAGTTTATCGGTGCTCTGCGTTGTGCGTGGACATCCCACCCTCCCCCCACCTGGTCCTCTCCCCAAAGGTAACCACGTTTAGCGCGTCTGCGGGGTAGATCCCTAGCAGTAGGGCTGAGGGGCACAAGAATCTAGCTGAATTTACAATGGGTTGGGGAATTCACTGGAGTCAGCTGAGCTCTTCCTGCAGGAAGCTTCTTTCTACCTGTCTTCTTGGGGAATGTGCTTTAAAGCACGGCAGCAGGTGGATCCTCGCAACAAAGCAAACAGTCCACACAATGAAAACACAGTCTACAGAGGGGAAGGAACTATTGGCAAACCATCTATCTAATGGAGGGTTAATAGCCAAAACATATAAGAATTTGTACAACTCAATAGCAAAAAACAAATGAAACAAACCCCAAATAACCTAATATACAAATGGGCAAAAGACTAGAACAGACATTTTTCCAAAGAAGACATGCAAATGGCCCACAGGTCCATGAAAAGACGCCCACATCACTGATCATCGGGGAAATGCAAATCAAAACCACAAGGAGATACCACCTCACATCTGTTAGCATGGCTATTATTAAAAAAACAAATGTAGGCACAATGTGGGGAAAAGAGAAGCATTGTATGCTGCTGGTGGGAATGTAAATTGGTTACGGCCACAACACAGAGCAATACGGAGGTTTCTCCAAAATTAAAACTAGAAAACCGTATGAGACAGCAGTCCCACTTCTAGGTATACTCATGTGTCTGAACTCATTAAAATCAGGATCTCAAGAGATATCTGCACTCCTGCGTTCACTGCAGCATTATTCACAATATCCTAGACATGGAAGCAACCGAAATGTCCATCCACAGAGGAATGAATACAGAAAATGTGATTTGGGCAATGGAATATTATTCAGCCTCACAAAAGAAGGAAATTCTGCAATACTCGACAACGTGGCTGCAGCTGGAGGGCATGATGCTAACGTGAAAGCAGCCAGACACAGGACAAATGCTGCCAGCGATATGATGAATGGAAAAGAGTCACACAGAAGCAGAGCAGAATGGCGGTTGCCAGGGGCTGGGGGAAGGGGAAACAGGAAGGAATCAGGGACGGGGTACAAAGTTTGAATTACGCAAGGGTAGTAAGTCCTAGAGAGTTTCTGTATACCACAGTGCCTGCCGCTGACAACACTGTGTTGTGCGCTTAAAAATGTATTAAGAGGGTAGATCATATGTTAAGTGCTCTTATCACACACAAATAAGAATGGATAAGAAGGCGGGGCAAACGTTTGGAGGCGATGGTATGTTTATGGCATAGATTGTGGCCATGGTTTCATGGGTTTGTCTCCACACTCATTACGTACTATTCATGGCTTTAAAAAAACACGAGGTGGGCCTGCTCCCCTGCCTGCCTGGGCTGCTGGGAGTTGAGCATGGGCCAGGGGAATAGGAAAATGGATTTTATTTCAGGAGGTGGATTTTATTTAGAGCCTAAGGTTTGAATGATATTGGCCACTTTGGATTCGTGAATTGACGGCTCTTGTTGCGTCTTGCTTTGAAACACCGGGATTTTTTTGTGAGTAAGCGCTTGGAGGACTAAGGTAGTTAACTTTTTCATCCGTCCTGGGTTTTGATCATGCCGACGTAGGGGATGAGGGCAGCCGTTTTCCTTTCCTTCTTTTCGTTTCCTCCCAAGCCTGCCCTTCTCTGGATCATCTCCAGACACCAGCCAGAAGTCATTGTTGTCCCAGTCTATCTTGTGTCCTCACCACCTGCTTTGCCAGGTGTACCCAAATGCCCCCAGCGCAGCCACCCCAGCCTCCCACCCCCAAGGCCCACGGAGCAGTGCTTTTCAAACTTCATGAATCATCTCAGCCCATTTAAACGTTCCCATCCATTACACTTGCACACAGAGCTGAGTCAAAACATGTAACATCTGGTGAGGCCAGGAGGCGGACCCATCAGAATTTGGTCTTGACACTGAGCCTGGTCTTAGAAGCACCGCTGTGCTGCGCCAGAAATCAACACTTTCCTTACTGAATCTACGTGAGGTGGGGGGCGGGGGGGCCCAAGGCAGCAGGAGGGCGTGTGGGTAGGCCTCCGCGGCCTGCCAAGCAGCAGAAAGGCATTTTGACGTTTTAACAGGTATCGTTGTAACGCCAGTTGCCAGCTGAATCTCAGCTTTGCATATGTATCACTGAGGCAGCGTTTCATAAAACAGTACTTATACCTTTTCTACTGTGACACACTCTGACGTCTTGTTCGAGTCTGTCTTGTTCCATTCCATTCCATCCCATCCCAACCCTTTCTTTCATTAAAAAAAAAAAAAAAATGCTGACCCAGACCTTCCAAATCGATTTCATAACCTACAAATTGTGGGTGACCCACTGTTTGAAACAGCACTCGAATCTGGTAGTTCTCAAACGTTCTCCTACCTGAGAAGTACCTGGGAGGCTCTTGCAATGTAGAGTCCCACTCTATTCCCCTCACCTGCAGCCTGCATTTCAGAAGTCCCCAACGTGAGGCTGCTGCAGGTGGTTTAAGAAAATTCTTGCAGAAACCCCCATCCAGCAGGATGTGAAGTGCGCGCGCGCGCGCACACGCGTGTCTGATCTGTATTGATCTGGGAGGATGATTACACTGATTAAAACAGTACAGTGAATTTATTGACGTGTCACTGAGAAGCTCGGGGCCACTGGCTTCAGACAAGGCAGGATCCAGCAGCCCAGACGATACCATATGGACCCACTTTCTCTCTCTGTGTTTACCAGCTCTGCTTTCTTAGCATTGGCGCCACCCTGGCCTCAGTCAGGACCTTCCAAGGCTGCATGCTTCTTTGGTCACATCCAACAGGAAAAGGGGGCGTCTATATAAACAAACATTCAGAATTGACCCTCATTGTCCTATGGTCTGATTTGAACCCAGCACTGGGGTGGGATACTGGGGACATGCTGACTGGCTTACACCCATTGAACCCCACCCTAGAGAAAGGGGTGAGGTCAATCCCACCCAAGTCCTGGCCATTCAGGTGGCCTCTGGGAGTGGGAAGGGAAGTGTAGACTTGGGCTGGCAAGGGATCAACCATGCAGCTCCAGGTACTGAGACCACACCCTTCTAGTGATTACAGCTTTGTAGTATGTTTTAACATCTCATTGCTGTTCTTTTATGCAATTCCATGACTTTTCATTTTAGATGAATTTTCGAATCAGCTTTTCAAGTAATATTAGAAACCTTCTTGAGAGTTTGCTTGGAATTGCGTGGAAGTTCTGGATTAAAGTAGGGGTGAAATCAACATTTTTACAGTGCTTCTTACCCAAAGAACAAGACAACTCCTTCCATTTATCCAGGTTTGCTCGTATTTCCAATGAAGTTTTGTAATTGTCATCACAAAAGTCTTGGGCGTTTCTTATAACTTTATGGCTCAGTATTTTTCAGTTTATGTTGTTGACATGGATGGCTCTTTAGGTCCCTGACATTGTGTAACTGGCTAAGACTGCGATGAAGGGAAGATACTGTTATTTTTGTATTTATCTTGTATCTGGCCACCCTAGTAAACTTTCTATTAGTTATGACACTTCCTCAGCTGGTTCTCCTGCTGGGCTCTTTGCCTCCCTCCCCTGCTCAGAGGCTCTGCCATTGGCTCGCTCTCTCCTCTCAGGAATCATAAGTAGTTTCTTAACCATCAGTTCTCTCAACCTGCTCTTTACGTTCCCTCTTTACGTTCCCTGCTCCATCCTACATTGTCCACCCCCTACCAGAGCCCCTCTGTGCCAGGAGTCAAAACATAGTCCACCTCTTCAGGTTTAGTATGAAGTATGAAATGGACAGTTTCCCCCTAATTTTCCTTAATGTATGAAATTCTCTGCGGGATGCAATCAAGGGCTATTATTTACAAGCTGCCAGACGTTACAGTAATAATTGGTCTCATACTTGGCATCCAGTTTAATTGCCTAATGGGGCCCTTGGAAATACCGCCATGTTTCTGGGAGAGAAACTCTTTCGGGGGGTGGGGGAGGGTGTAATTTGGCCCTCCTTGTTAAAGCTCCAATAAATGTTTTTGTGCCACTGCTTTTGGAGATAGGAAAGCAAGTATTTTCCCCAAAACTTTGTTAGATTTTTTTTCTAATTACATATTTTACTCCCTGCAACAGGTCAGATAGCACGGAAGTAGGTTGTTCATTGCAACATAGAAATACAAAGAATATGTTCATAATCCCTCTAACTCTCACCCCTCAGTCCCCTCCCCCCACCCAGGTAACAAATAGTAACAGTTTAGTGTGTATCCTTCTATTCCATATGGACATATTTATTGGTTTTTATTTTTTAAAAACAATGACAGTATACTATTCACATTACATCCTATTGTTTTTCTTAAAAGTAAACTTTCAATGTGAGAATAGTTTTAAAGTTACAGAAAAGTTGCGAAGATATACAGAGACTTCCCATATGCCCCTCACCCACCGTGTTTCCCCAAAAATAAGAATGGGTCTTCTATTAAGGTTTGCTCCAAAAGATGCATTAGGGCTTCTGTTCAGGGGATGTCATCCTGAAAAATCATGCTAAGGCTTCTTTTCCGGTTAGGTCTTATTTTCGGGGAAACACGGTAGTTTCCCCTGTTGCACGTTTGTCAGAAACAAGAGACCAGCCCGGGTACATTACTATTACTAAAATCTACCCTTCATTCAGATGTCTCCAGTTTCTCCCCAATATATTTGTGCTGTTCTAGGACCCTACCAGGACATGACACTGCATTCAGTTGTCGTGTCTCCTTAGTTTCCTCCAAACCAAGACATTTTCCTTAGTCTATTTATGTCTTTCGTGATCTTGACACGTGGGAAGAATACTGGCCAGTTATTTTGTAGAATGCCCCTCAGTCTGGGTGGGTCGGATGTACTTCTCTTGCTTAGACTGGGCGTTAGGTTTTGGGGGAGGAAGACCACAAAGGGGAAGTGCCATCCTCATGACGTCACAGCGGCAGTGCACGCGGCCATACTACTGAGGATGTTACCTTTCATCTCATGCGCTTTGTTTTCTAACTTAACACCTCGGCCACCTCTTCCGATCACGGCACCGCTCCCGTGCATTCTGTTTTAACAGCTGCATAATATTTCACAGTGTCAGTGAAACATGGTTCGTTCAGGTCTTCCAAAGTTCTGTGGAAGAAATGGGAAAACTCTCAACTCGATACCCGGATAACAGCACTTCTCAATATGTATGTTGAACTGCCATGACCCTCATTTGTTCACTGTGGGTGAGCGTTAAAGTTGGGGGTCCCAGTGCAGGGAGAGGTGCCAGAGAGGAGAGGGTGCCTTCAAGGAGGAAAGGGTGAGTCAGCAGAGGCCAATAGAAGCAAGTGGGGAAACCTCCAAAAAGTGGAGAAATGAGCATAAGAATGATTGGGCCGTAATTATGACTTCAGTACAGACGAGGAAATAAAATGATAAGTGGCAGGATGCAGGGGAGGGGGCAGGGGGACCACGGGAAGCTTTGGGAAGGATCCCATTAAGTCCAGCTGGATCCAGGCACCTTGAGGAATTCCAGTGACGCCTTGGCTCAAGGGGCAGACAGAAGAAGGAATCTTTGGAGTTAGGGGGCCTGGGGCTCTCTGTCTTTTGTCACGTCACCCGTGTACCATTCCCAAGGGGAGATGCCAGCCTCTCGGCCATCCTGTTGGCCAGAGCACATGCTGCTTCCAGGGGGTGGGAGAGGGTCCTGCAGAAGTGATGAATCCGGATATTTTGCAGAAGTTCTTTGTTTCATATGGGGAGCTGGGGTTCCCCCTTCCCCTTCCACCAGATGAAAGCCGTCTAACGCCCCCACCCCCCACCTTAGGAAATCTGGAGTCTACATTGCAGGACGGCTTGTCATTGAGATGTCAGCATTTTCATACGTCCTGGACGGAGTCACCGAGCTTTTGAAAATGAAAAGTTCAGGGTCATTGCAATTTTCTCTTTCTTTCCTGACGGAAGAGGTGCTTTGGATGTTTGTGGCCAGGAATTTCCCCCACTGGCCCTGTAACTGCAGCCTGATTCGCTTTCTTCCCTACCTGCCGCCACCCCTCCCGTCCCAAGCAGACAGAAACCAGATCCCGCCCCCCACACAACGAGCTTTCAAATCAGGAACACATGAGGCTTTGTCTAAAAGGTAACCGATGTCAGAGAGACCACACTGCCAATTCAGACATCTCCCTTCCTCCTGGAGGATGCAGCTTATTTCAGACCTAACGATCGCATCTTGAGCTTACATAGTATTTGCACAGATGCTTCCTGGGGTGGACACACTGTCAGCTGGCCTTTCTGATACGTGGGCTGTTTCTCAATGGTGGTGCTTTGCTCTTTCCCCGACCTGCTTCTTCAGACCATTAGAAATACACTCTTGTTTTTTTTCTTTCTTCTTCTTCTTTTTTAAAATACATTTTATTGGGGAATATTGGGGAACAGTGTGTTTCTTCAGGGCCCATCAGCTCCAAGTCGTTGTCCTTCAGTCTAGTTGTGGAGGGTGCAGCTCAGCTCCAAGTCCAGTCCCCATTTTCAATCTTTAGTTGCAGGGGGCGCAGCCCACCATCCCATGTGGGAATAGAACCGGCAACCTTGTTGAGAACTCGGGCTCTAACCAGCTGAGCCATCCGGCCGCCCCTCCGGCAGCTCAGAGGCAGCTCGTTACCTTTAATCTAGTTGTGGAGGCGCAGCTCCCTAGTTTCTTAACATGATCTGTATTCAGATGGGCTCCTCTGCCCACAGCCACATGACTGATCCAGACAGTTGTAATAGCAGCAGCAGCAGCTTGGAGTGTCAGCTCCGACCTCAGCTGTCGGAGGGAGAGTGGCTGTGTCCCTGGCAGGTATTTTGATGAGAATGTGATGACTAAAAGGTCAGAATGACTCATTTTCTTCTTCCTTTTCACTGAGGTAAATTCCCGTAACATAAAATGAACCACTGTAAACGGAACAATTCAGGGACATTGAGGACATTCAGCATGTTGTCTAACCGCCACGTCTATCGCGTTCCAGTACACGTTCATCTGCCCACAGAAGGCCCGTACCCGTCGAACAGTTGCTCCTCACTGCCCTCTCCCCTCAGCCCCTGGCAAGCACCTGTCTGCTCTCTGGCTCTGAGTTGGCCTGTGCTGGACATTTCATATAAATGCAATCGCACAATGTGTGACTTTTTGTGACTAGCTGCAGCATCACGTGTTCAAGGTCCCTCCACCTCGTAGTGAGTGTCAGTGATTCTTCTTTATTTACGGCTGAATCATATTCCACTGTGTGGATGGACCACCTTTTATCTCTCCATCCGCTGGTGGGTATTCAGTTGTTTCCACTCTTTGGCTCTTAGGAATGAAGCTGCTGTGAACATGGGTGTACACGTAGTTGTTTGAGGAGGGAGTGATGCTGAGACAAGGGGTCAGCAAGACCATTATTTCATCAAGGAAATGTTCCCAGGCTCTGTCCGTCCCCTACTGGCATCACAGACCCGTTTTCTAAATAATAATAGTAATAATGCTGATGCTAGTAACCAGCCTTCACAATAATCTTTGCTCATTGTCACCACCATCCATGCTAATAAAACCGTCCATTTTTGGTAAGACGCTTGGAATATCTACAGACGTGTGCATATAGCTTCAAAACAAGCAAATCATTATTACTAGATGGGTGGACTTTGGTTAAACTCCTGCCTCTGCCACTTACTTGGTAGGTAGCGTCAGGTGTGTCATGGAACAGCCTCACCAACCTGTTAATGGGCATCTGAAAAACAAGCATTAAAAATGATGACACCTTCCAGCATTCTGGAGAAGAGCGCTGCGGTGAGAATATAAAATACTGAACACAGTGCCCGGCACGTGACGAAAGCTCATTGCGTGGCAGTGATTTCCTCATTCTTATTTTGTAGGCGTCTGAGGTTTGGTGGTGGCACAGGGGTGTGTGGTCTGTGGGATTTACGATGATTATAGGGTGATATTGTGACTGATTTGGGGGTTCTGTGAGGTGACCTCTATCTTGAGAATGCAGCTGTCCCTTTCTTTGTAGGGACGTTTCCATATCATTGTCCGGGGAAGGGGACAAAAGACGGCCAGTATGAGTTCTCTTCCCATCTCTCCATGTCCTTCTGCCGTCCAGTTGTCTTTCTCGGTCTCTGTGACTCTCTTCGGCTCCCTCTCTCTCTCAGACCCGCTGCTGAATCAGCCTAAACTTTGACTGACCCCATGTAGCTTATAGGTGACACCAATCTCTTCTAAATACAGGCTGAGCTCCAAATCTGTTCCAGAAACACCCAGAAAGTCTGTGCATGGTTATCTCTGAATTGAGTCAAGCCAGGAATTCGGGCCCGTTTTTGTTTTAACCTGATTGCTATTCGAGTTTGATCAGATACAGACTGGAGAGGCAAGGCTCTGTTTGTCAAGGCGAAGACCAAAAGAATTGGAAAAAGATGAATTTTCACATGTCTTGCGTTTAGAACAGGTAGTTCCCCAGCCTGCAGAGAAGCTGAATATTGAACTCGCTGGCACGACAACTCTGTGAGGGCCGATGGCTGGGAATGTGTCATGTAGGAAGATGCTCGAGGCATCTTGGTTTCCAACTGAACAGCCATGTACCCTCTTCCATGCCCACCCCTCCCCACCCAGATGCGGGTAAATCCTGACTGGTCGAAGCACACGTGTGGCCCCATCTCCTTTTGTCTGTTTCTGGCTTAGGCAGGGACATGGGACCCAGTTCTGGCCAATGAGATGTGAGAAGTCTGCTGCGGGCTTCTGGGAAAAGGTCCTTAGCTCCTATAAAGAAAGAGACACAAGGAAGAGGTGGCCCCCTTTTTACCTCTGGATGTTGTGTGTGGCTGTTTGCCTGGAGCTGTGGCAGCCATCTTGAGACCACAAGGAGTGACCCTGAGGATGACAGTAAGAAACAGGGAAAGACCCTCCTCCTTGATGGTATCATTGAGACGTTGAATTAACCAACCCTGGAACCGCTCTACCTCTGGATGTCTTGTCAGGGGAGATAATCAATGTCTTCATCATTGAAACCCTTTTGTTTGGACTTCCTGGTACTTCAACGCAAGGGCATTCTAACAGAGACAATGTCCGATGGCTCCAAGTCGTACCGGATAGAAGTCACAGATGGGACAACTGGTTGGTCGATTCTAGGTAGAATCCCATACTTGTTAACCCACTTGTAACCCCATTACCTGTGCCTGTGTCATGATGGCACAGCCCTTGCCAGACTCCTTGAAGGAAATAAGCTTCTTCCCAAGGACTCGCCCTCCCCACCTTGGGGTTTCAAGAGGCCCTGCCCACGGAAACAGCAGAACAGGAAACGGTTGCTCAGTCGCTACCTCGGACCTTCGCATCTGGATGCTGCCCACTCTTCCCTCTGCCTCGTGTGTTCAGTGGGGATATTACAAATGCCTGCTGCGTGAGGCCGTCTTGGGGAACAAAGGAGCTAACGATTGGAAAGTGCTTCGAACAGGTAAACACGGCTGCTGCTGGCATCAGTTCTTCTCACTGGGCCAGTGTCATCAGCAGGGGTGCATTTAACCTTCAGTGCCACGTAATAGATCTGCAGTGCCTGAGGGGCGTCCACTAAGAGGACGTAAGAAGTGACAAGGGAGGAGAAGGAAGTACTGGGACAGGGAGGTGGAGAGAGCAGGAGGACAGGAGGGACGGAGAAAAGGACGCCAACGCCGGGGAGAGAGGAGCCGTGGGGCCACCGCAGCCATCTATGTCCTGGTGGGCGGAGGCCGTTCCCAGGGGTGCAACGGAAAGAAAGACAGCAGCACTGCTGCAGCAAGCCCCCAGCACTGCGTATGTGCCTGCAAAGCTTCACGAGAGCAGCAGGTCTGCATGTCCAGTGATGCTCTCTGGCCGTGTAGCTTCCAGACGACCTGGCAAGGGAGCGGGGCCTTTCATCCAAGTGTCCAGATTAGTGCTGCCTCTGAGTGTTTGAAGGAGCCCTGAGGTCCGACAGACCGACAGCTCGTTCTCCCTGACCGAGCTCCCGAGGTCTGTTTCTGTCGTTCTATCCGGGGAGCTTCTCAACAGGAAGGGAGAAGAGGCCTGTTGTAAAAAAAATTCTGTGAACTGAATTCAGATCAGCAGCCGTGAGGAATATTGGGCCACACGAGGGGTGTTCAGGGACCCCAACATCGAGCCACCATTTCCTGAGATGGAAAAGGAAAGGGAACAAGAAGGAATCTTTTCTGCCAACGCTCAGAGGCTGTGATGAGGTAAAACGTACCACCCAGGACGGGGGAGCCCATGCAGAGGCTTGCATTTCCTGCTCGTGTCACGGGGGCTCATCCCCTGAAAATGTAGGACCCCGTGGCCTCCCAGGGCTAATGCTACCAGCCCCAGATCCAGCACGTAGCTTTGAGGTGCCCTGGGGAGCTTGCAGCTCGTCCTGAGTAAGGGTCATGGAGTTTCCACAGTGGCCGGGCCTCCACCCACATGGAGCTGTGACACTAAATGTGAATACTCTGTCCTTTCCAAGTTTGAGATCAATCCCTCCCTGCTCTCCTCCACCTGTGGCTGGTATGAGGTTAACCGCAGTGTCGGTGATGTGGTATCATCTGAATGACTCTGGGAAAACTCTGAGCCAGTATTTCCTTGTTCCTCAGATATAGAAACCCGGATGATGTGTCCATATACAAACTGCATTTCATGACTTCCCTTCCGGCTAAGTATGCCCAGGTAACAGTTCTGACCAATACAAGGGGAAGTGTTATGTGGCACTTCCAAGAAGTCTTCCTAAAGAGAGCTGACTCAACCGGGAGATGGGCCCCTTTTGTTCTTCTGCCTATTGACTGGAAGTTAGGCTTGATGGCTGGAGCTCCAGCAGCTATCTTGGACTATGAGATGACCTTGAAGATGGAAGCCACATGCTGTGAGAATGAAACAGATACATGAAAGCAGCCTGAGTCCCCGATGGCAGCATGGAGCCACCATGCCAACCTTGGGCTGCCTATTCGCAGGCTTCTTTTATGTGAGAAAGAAAGAAACTTGTATTCTGTTCAGTCCACTGTCAGTTTGGGTTTTCTGCATTTGTAGCCAAAGGGATTCCTAGTTGATATACATGTTCAAATGTTCCCTCTTTTATCCAGGTGACACTGTGCATGGAACTCACCTACTAGAACTCATTCTTTTGTGCCAAGCTTGCCCTTTCTGGCGCATGAACCCATATTAAAGTAGAAGCAGGCGACAGACGAAGTTCATCTTTGAACCCTCCGAGTTTGGTTCTCTGCTTCCAGGCTTTGGTGTCTTCCCTTTTCCCCTGCTTTGGTTTGCTTTCAGTTTGCTGCCAAGTAGTTTCCCCCAGCTGATAATTTATGACATCTTATGGGATATTTGGTTTCAATCAGTTTGTCATTCCCTGCTAAATCACTCCTAATTTTGACAAGCTTGTCGTAATGGCTTCTATCTTAGAAAAAAAAAATCTTCCTTGACTCTACCTCTTTCTACAGCTATTGCCCCATTTCTCTGCTCCACTTTATAGTCAAAATTCTGGAGAGATTCATCTATATCAGGGCTAGGCAGTTGGACAGCTCCAATAAGCAGCAGTCATTTCATGGGTGTATAGGAAAGGCACCCCTGAGTTGTGCAGTGCACAACCTGAATATCCACACACAGACTTGATCTCTACTCACTGCTTCCACTTCCTTAACTACCACGCTCCTTTAAGCCTCATCGAAGCAGGCAGTTGCTTCTACTGCTTTATAAAAACAGCTCTTGTCAAGGTTCCCAGTAATAAATTGTTAGTCCTCACCTGACTCGGTTGACCAGAAGCATTTATCAATCACGCTTCCTTCTTAAAATGCTATCTTTCCCTGGCTTCTGGGACTCCATTCTCTGGGCTTTCTTCCTACCACACCAGCTGCAGTTTCTTAGCCTCTTTTGAGACATCTTCTATACAGCTGTCGTTTATTGCTATTTCCTCAGCATGCAGAACAGTGCCTGGCAGGCGGCAGGTATTCAACAAACATGGCAGGCACCGAATGAATGGCTGCATGGGGGGTTGTATCTAAAGGAGCTGATGTCAAACAGTGGAATTTCAGGCACGTTGATATTTTGGGGCAGTGTGGTTGTTTCTACTAACTTCTAAAACATCAGAGAAGTCGGAAAGGCCACAGAAAGCTACTTTCTTTCTTTCCATAGAGTAGCAGGTCAGTTCCTGTGTCTAGGTTCTGTGTTTAAAACTCAGGAAATACATTCTTCACACTAGCCAACATGTCCATCAATGGATGAATGGATAAAGAAGACGGGATGCGTAGATACAATGGAATATTATTCAGCCACGAGAAAGGAGGAAATCCTGCCATTTGTGACAACGTAGATGGGCCTGGAGGGCATTGTGCTAAGTCAGATAATTCAGAAAGAAAAAGACAAATGCTGTGTGATCACATGTATATGTGGAATCTAAAAAAGCCAAACTCATAGAACCAGAGAGTAGGGTGGTGGTTACCAGGGTTTGGGGGCGGGGGGTTTGGGGAGATGTCAGTCAAAGGGTACAAACTCCCAGCTGTGAGATGAGTACGTTCTGGGGACATAATGTACAACATGGTGACTATAGTTAAAACATACTCGGAAGTTGCTAAGAGAATAGCTCTTAAATGTTCCCGCCACACTTATGTGACGTGAGGGAGGAGCTAGCTGACACTGTGGTGGAAATCATTTTGCAATATGTACGTGTATCACATCACATGTACGTTGTACCCTTGTGATTATGTGGGGACCACCCAGGTAACCCAGGACAATCTCCCCACGTCGAGATCTTTAACTTAATTGCAGCTGCAAAGTCCCTTTTGCCACATAAGTTCCCTTCACATTACCATTATGATCTTTGTGGCCCTTATATGTCTGTGACCACACGTCCTGTCTCCTTGAGGCTTTATTCCAGTGTCACCGACCCATTGAGGACTATTTTAACACTGTAGCTTGTCCCGACCACCCTGGCCTCCTGCTCTGCTTTTCCTTCTAACAAGGTGTATAATTTCCTAATACCTTATGTTTCTGACCTGCTTCCCCCATAGAAGGTCACCTGCAGAAGGGCACGGATTTTGGTTATTTTCTTCACTGCTGCCTCGTCAGGGTCTGGCATCTAGAAGGTGCTCAATAAATATCAGTTAAATGGATGATACCCCCCCAAAAAACCCCAACGCCCCAGCCAAGCCTTTTTTAAACTTCCATGAGACCCACAGATGGAAAGTTCACTCAGAATGGCTCAGCTTGGCCAGGGGATCGATGCAGCTGACGTGTCCTTCCAGGCCCCTGTGTTGGGAGCGTGTGAACCTCACCCAGCATGGTCCCAGGCTGCCCCCGAGACACAGAGGGGATAGGACAGCACAGCTGACAGAGGCTGGGAGGAACTGAGTGAGGCTGCTAGTTACTGAAAGAGAATATGAGAACAATAACCATTGTCACCCACAAGCACACCTAGTTCAGTCACCAGACAGATGATGCCAGAAGCAGACGTCCTGTGCTGTTCTGCACACACCAGCCCCGGGAGCGGGAGGCTGGTGGCCCTGAGCAGCTGGCCCGGTTCCTGCGTACTCTGCTCCTGCTCGCCTAACCTCCAGCTGTGGCTGGGCGCCGTTTCCACTTTCGCAATAACACTACCAGGAAACTCGGTGTTCTCCAGCGACCACGTGCTCCTTTCTTTCAAGAGGCAGCTGTCAGAGTCTCGGTGCTCCCAATTCCTGCCATCTTGGGAGCATTTGGCCATCTTTGAAGATGAAATCTATTTCATTAGCCTTCATCTTGTTCAGTTGTGTCCTCCAGCCCAGCACTAGGCTGTCAGGCCGTCCTACGAGGGTTTGGCGGGACTTCTAGGAAAGCGCCTGCCAATGATAGAATAACATAGTGCCTGGGCCAGCTGGATTCCCAGAATGCACCCTCGGACAGGGCTTCCCAGCCTCTGGGGAGCCGGCACTGAGGGCTCAGTCTGCAGCTGCAGCTGGAAAAAGAGAGCAGAAGGAATGAGGGAAGGGATGGTCAGGGGCAGTTTCCCTGCAGGGTTCCAGGAAGCCAGATTTGAGCATATCTCAATGAGGCGGTTCACGTTAGAATCAGAAGAATTTTTTAAAAACCCAAACCAAAAAAAGCCCACAGTAGAAAAGCAATGGAAAGTAACAGTGAACTCTTCTAATGAGAAACCCACAAACACTCGGTGAATCAACGTCACCCTCCTCACTCCCTAGTTCATCTTTTTGCTGGCTTTCAAATTTTGAGAGCGGTGAAAAACATCACAGGACTGGGAGTTAGAACCCTCAGGTTCTAATTCAACTCTGCCTCAATGATGAGCTGTGTGACTTTGGGAAAATCGCTCACCCTCTCTAGACTCTTATTGCCCTCACTTGTACCATTAGGGAAAATAAGTATTCTGGCTTCTGAGGTTGTGGGGAAACTCAAATAAGATGATGTGCAACATTAGGACTGTTATTAGCCTCATTGTCGTTACGATGGGTACAGTTTCAATGTTAGAGTTGGAGGAACGGGGCTGGCTGGCGAGGGAGCCTCAGAATTTGGTATCTCTTTTTTTCTTTTCTTTTTTTTTTCAGAATTTGGTATCTTGGTCTTCATTCTAACTTCCGGAAGCCTTGCTGTGGTCTTTTTTTTTTAAAGCACCTCAGCGAAGTTCAATTTAATTTAATACATTTAGGCAATTGTTTAAAAATTTGGAAAAGATTCATCCAAATAGCAGAACTTTCATACCTAAATCAAATAATATCTACTTGATAAAAATTTAACTTCTTAGGAGCATAACCTCTAGTTTTAGGAGCTGCATGTCTTTTAAAGCGGTGGCCTTTACTTACCATTTGACTTAAACAAGGATTCCTAACTCGGGAGATGCTAACATAATGACCTTGGGGCATCAGAATAATATATAACTGGTCCGTTTAATGGAGGGAGAAAGGGATGGTGGGAAAAGCACTGTTTGAGTGTCACGCTGGCTGTGACGCTACTCCCATAATGACCACGTTTATCATTTGGAATTTTCTGCTCTTGGGTAAGACTCTTAACCACTTTGGGGACGTTTTCCCATCCACACATGAGGAATAAAACCAACTCGCCACGGTGTTGTGAGGATTAAAAATACTATAGCCCCTGTCGGCAGCTAGCCTCCAACGTGGCTCCGGGTCCCTGTCCCCTCGTCCTCGCCTCTCACCATGAACAGGGAGGGCTGGCCTGTGTGACCAGTAGGACACGGCAGGAATGTGGGCCTGGGACTGCCGAGGGTAGGTCACAAAGGACTGTGCAGCTTCCATCTTGTTCTCTCTTGGACCATTGCCTGGGGGAAAACCAGCGGCCATGTGGTGAGGACACCCCAGCAGCCCTGTGGGCAGGTCTGTGCGGCAAGGGGCAGAGGCCTCTTGCCAACAACCAACATGGTTTGTCCAGTCCCAGGAGGGAGCCAGCCTGAGAGGCTCCCTAGTCTAGGTTGCCCAGTCTCGGGCAGCCTAGACTGCAGTCTCATGAGACGCCCGGAGCCAGAACCACTCAGCTAAGCCGCTCCCAGGTTCCTGAGCCACCTAAACTGATGGAGACAATACCGTAACCAGTTCTTGTTTTAAGCAACTAAGTGTGCGGTAACTCGCCACACAGCATGGAGAACTAACAACCTGGGCACACAGCATCATAAATCTATGTGTACATAATACATGAAGAGTATACTGTTTATTGAGTTCGCATTGTGGGCCTCCCTTTAAATTTGCACTGAGGCTCTTAGAAATGAGCGATACATACAGTATCCCTTCCCTGTAGGCGTGTTTCGATTAACAGGGGAAATATTAATGGGCTACAGTGGCCACAGGTACGATAGGTACTAAAACCTGCCCATTGGAAATATGGTCCAGGAAAGTCCTCTGAAAATCTCTAATACGGGAACGATAACACCCATATTTATTTTCACGTCTTTATTCTCTGGCCGTTGCCCACCATTTCCACTCTTATAGAAGAAAATTAAGAACAAAACTCCTTTTCATAAGCAAACGCTGAAATCCTGCAATCTGACCGGCACAACACCCAGCCACAGTGTGTGCTCACCAGTGTGTGTTGCAGGCTGATTGAAAGGATGGGCCAGGGTTTGAATTATGAGATATTTTCGAATGTGCTTGGTGTAATCTCCATCACCACTAGGTGGCGCCCTGGAGGCCTTGGCTTCCTCGGGGCCATTGGCATCCTCAGCGGCTCTCTGGGTGTGGGTTGGGTCGGGGGAGCTTGGAAGGGGGCCAGTCTCCTCCCTGTTGGTTTCTGGATGTTGTACTTCCAGAGGCTTTTTCATATCTTTGTATAGTCTTTGGAAACTTGATTTTAATTGCTATGTAATATTTAAATAGTGAATATACCATAATTTATTTGCTTCCTCTTCTTTTTTTGGGGGGTATTGAATTGTTTCTCCTTTTTTAACATTAACATATTACAGTATAATGCACTTATGTGAACTTTGACTTACGTCTCTGGTTATTCCCTGAGAATAGATTTCTATAAGTGGAATTACTGGACCAAAGGGTGAGGACATTTTCAGGGCGTCTGCGGTTCCCCAGTTTTTTTCTGGTAGAGAGCCAATGTGCAGCTCCACCAGTATGAGTACCCATTTTCCTGCATCCTCACCAACACTTGTTTTTTAATTAAAAGAACTTTAATTAAAAGTTTGATAAGCTATTAAAAATGGTATTTTATTTGTATATCTTCGCATATAAATAGCTACACAGGTGAACGTTTTCATACATTTATTAGACATGTGCTCCCCTTCTTGTACAAGTGTCCTTTGTTCTCTGTCAGAGCAACCAATTTTTTCTTGTTTATTTTTAAGAACTTTTTATGTATAAAGGATATTGATCATTGGTCCATCATCAGTGTTGTAAATATTCTTCCCCAGTATGTTTACTTTTACATTCTGTTTGTGACATCATCTGACCCTCAGAGTTTTTGCTTTCAGGTATTATACTCAAATCTATCAGTCTCTCTGATTTCTTCCATTGTTTGCTGCTTAGACAGCTCAGTCCCATCCAGAAATCAGATAAGTATTTTACTTCTATTTTTTCATGCTTGTTTGAAGCTTTATTATTATTTTTTCTTTCCATTTACTTCTTCAGTCCACCTGGATTTTATTTTGCTTTATAATGTTGAGAAGCCAGCTTTATTTCTTTTTTTTTTCAAGTAACTAACCAACCGTCCCAGCACCAGTGACTAATTCCTTCTTTCTGTATTGATTTGTAATGCCACATTTATAGTGTATTAAACTTTTATAAGAACTAGATCTTAGTATACATAAAATCTACTGTTTTTGTACTATTTATTCCTCCAGAGACATGCTTCCAATATACAGAGTGGTTCATGTCATTTTCCTGCTTAAAATCCTCCAACGACGCTCCCATCTCACCTCCGTCATGATAAAGTGCAGACCACCCTGCTTTGAGATGCTTGTTGGCCCCACCCCCTGACCCCAGCCTCCCCTGTTGTAGCTCTGGTCCCTTCAGTGGACCCTAGTGGCCCCACGACCTACTCACCTTATCAGGCCTCTTCCTTTTTCCCTCCAGCACCCCTGACCTCCACCTTCAGTCCATGAGGCAGCCGGCCTCCAATCCAACCACTCCAACCTTCACCATCATTGGCTCAGCCACCCCACCGGGGCCCAGCAAATGGCAGCATTGCCCCCTGCCCCCCACTCCCCGCTTCCACCTCCCTTCTGTCCATCCTCCACAAGCAGCCACACCACACCCATCTTCTTTTATAAACAAGCATCATGTCTTGTGCTTCCCGGCTGAAAACCCTCCCTAAATGAACTCTTCGAACAGCCTGGCAACAGTGAGTCCTCAACAGGAGAAAGCTTGTTGGGTCCCAGGCACGTGCCCTGCCCATCGATGCTGAGAGAACACTCATGAATGAACACTGGTGTGACCTTGCATAGCGGGACTTGGGTTTGCCCCAGGGTACCAGGCGCTCAAATACCCGCTCCAGAATCTTCCCCTCCTGGGAACTGCCCCTCCTCTCTTACTGAACACCCACTCCCCTTTTCCAACTCAGCCCTGGCTCTCACCACCCCTCTTCCCCCAGAGGCTTCCCTTGGGGAAACTGTACCCCTGAAGCCCATGTGAGCGAATCCCAGTTCTGCCACCCATGGCTGTGTGATGCAGGGCATATTTCTCAACCTCTCTGTGCTTTAGTTTCCTTATCTGTAAAAGGATGGTGATAACTGCTTTGAGGGGCTGTTGTGAGGACAAGTGAATTAGTACCTATAAAGGGCTTACAGCATTGCCTGGGATTGCTGCCTTCCGTGGGCACTTTGGGTGTTATTATCTTTATTATATATTTTTTCTTCCCAGATCTCCAGGGCAGGCACACAAGTGTGTATATAAAGGAAGGAGGGCAGAGGAGGAAAAGGACAGAAGGGAGGCAGGCGGGGTTGGGGGGGCGTAGGCCTTCCCTGACCACTCCCCACGCCAGGGCTGCCCAGTGCCTGCCCCCAGGCCCTCCCCCGGTGCCGGCTGGTCACCCTGGCCACAGTGTGCTGTTCACGCTCGGCTCCTTTCCCCTGTGGAGGTGTCTTTCTCCAGCATCCTCAGCCTGGTGTGTGGCGGGCCTGCCATGATGTTTGCTGACTTGAGTCAAAGCCACAAACGGAGGGACCACATGCATTACTACTCCTTGGGGGACACTCACGGTCTGGGTCCACTTGCTTGGACCAGCGCCTGAGAGCTGATGACATGTTTGATATGTCTCCACCACCAACATGGTGGTGAATTTGATCGGAAACATTTCGCCCGCAGAGTGGGTCTTGTCATGCCATCCAGTGTCATCCACCAGCTGACACTGGCGATCCCCTTCACAGGTCAGTTGCCGTTATGCCCCAGAGTCCCAGCCAGTAGATTTGACAGAATGTGCAATGGACTTGACAGTTCTATCTGCAACGCCATGTGTGTGAGTTTCCCGTTGCTGCTGTAACAAATAACCACAAACTTAGTGCTGTGCCCTGTTAAGTCTCTCACCTGCTTTATCTCATTTAATCCTCACGACAACCCCTGGAGGTAGTTAGAAGTACAATCCCATTATACAGATGAGGAAACAGAGGCATAGAGAGGTTGAGTAACTGGCCCCAAACACACAGCTACCCTCTGTCAGATCTGGCATTCCCAGCCCATTCCTTTCCTTCTTTCTTTTTTTTTTTTTTTTTTTTAATATGGAACGCTTCACGAATTTGCGTGTCATCCTGGCGCAGGGCCCATGCTAATCTTCTCTGTATCGTTCCAATTTTAGTATATGTGCTGCCGAAGCGAGCACCCCGTTCCTTTCTAAACAGTGCCTGGCACCTCAGTCTTGTACACCCAACAAGGCAGACAGAGACAGAGCATTGCTCCCTAGGGCTCCAGGATTTGCCCCCCACCTCGTGCAACCTGAAGCTTTGAGGGAGGCCCTCCAGTGCTTTGTTGCTGTGTGGAGACCATCACAGTACCCAGCTCATTGAGACTGAGGTACAGTCCCCTTAAATGCCCAATAAACGTTGCCTATGAAATGGTGGCTGTTACTATGGTTTCTATGAGGTTAGATGTTCTCGGGAGAGGCCTTCCCGTCAGAGGAGAGGCGCTGAGATGGTCCTTTTGTCTTGACAAGTAAAACGAGCCTCTGGTGTTGTCCTTCCAGAGCGAAAGCCCCCCCTCTCGCCCCCACGTGCCTCTTCCCAGCAGCTCCCTGCGGGAAACCGGTCTGTTCTCTTTGCACTTTGCACAAACAACCCATCTTCCCTCGCTGGCAAATTCGGGCCCTATTTCAAATTGTTTCGGTTCCACATTTCACAGCAGTATTTCCCGACACTCATTTCATTCATCCAGCAGTGTCTGTCTAGCCCCAGGATTACTGAGAATCAAGGGACAACCCTGAATTTATTTCCTTTCTTTCTCTTTTTTTTTACCTTCCCTGAAAACCCCAAGTGCCTTTGTTGACCATGCAATTCTGGCTCCATCAGTATATTTAAGGAGAACCTTTTAAAGAAAAGTCGTGGGGTTTTTTCTATTTTGTTTTGTTTGTTTTTTTATTATTGTTGTTGCTCCCATTCCCTTCTCCAAAAGCATTTTAAAATCCAGTCTGAATCTCAAGTATGTTTTGAGTTGTGTTCAACTTTTAACGTTCTGTGAAAATTTGGATTTAATTAATTTCTCTTGCATTCTGAAATAGTGTGATACTTTTATTTTTTGTTTCCTGGACCAAAGCCTTGCCACATTTATGGAAAAACGGAGCGGGTGGGGGGAGGGGGGAAGGGGGATATTTTCTTGTAATAAATAATGTAAGATGGATTGAAATTGTTGCTTAAAGGGAAATGACTGATTTCTGGCCTCAAGACTGTGCCTAGCGATATGTGTCTACCAGCAACAAGGTGGTGAATTTGACTGGGAACATTTCGCCCCCAAAGCCCAAAGGGGGTCTTGTCATGTCATCCAATGTCATTCGCCATCTGACACTGGCGATCCCCTTCACAGGTCAATTAATTGCCTTTGTGCCATGGAGACTCAGCCAGTAGACTTAACAGAAGGTAGCTGAGTTCCATCTGCAACGCCATGTGTGTGAGTTCCCATTGCTCTGTGACAAATAACCACAAACCTAGTGGCTTCAGACAACACGCATTTGTGACCTTACAGTTCTGGAGGCCATGGGTCTTATGGGGCTAAAATCAAGGTAGCAGCTGGGCTGCGTTCCTTCTGGAAGCTCCAGAGAAGGGTCTGAGCCTTGACCTCAGCTTCTAAAGGCCGCCTACATTCCTTGGCTCATGGCCATGTCACCAGGACTTCTGCTTCTGTCGTTAACCTCCTTCTCTATCTGACCCCCCTGCTTTCCTCTAATAAGGACCCTCGTGATTACACTGGGTCCACCCAGATAAGCCAGGATAATTTCCCCATCTCAAAATCCTTAACGGAGTCGCACCTGCCATGCAAAGTCACATACTCTCAGGCTCTGGGGATGAGGACGCAGGCATCTTCGGAGGCCGTCCTTCAGCCTCCCACACCAGGCTTGCTCCCGCCCAGGGCCCAAAGCTTCCCATCACTGCTGCCAGCGTTTGTAGACGGGGCCGTCCCAGGCCTGCGTTCCAGTTCACAGCCTCACTTCTGGGGCGAGTGTGAGAGCTAGCTGCTGGGACAGAAATGATGCAGAGCATTTTGGGAGCAAAAAGAAGAAGCTGGCCATTCCGGGCTCCTGGAGCATCTCTTGGAGGAGGAGGCCTTCAGGGTCTTTTGAGTTTAAGAGACCAAGGGTTGAATCTGAACTTGGTCCATTCACCAGAATGCCTTTGCACTTCGGGCTTGCCAATGGTAAGACATGGACGCTAAGCCCTGTCTTAAGAAATTGGTCAACATTAAACACTTTAGAATGAAAAGTTGAAATAATCAACCTTTTAGATTCTAGTTAAAAAAAAAAAAATGAACAAGCAAACACTCCTCTCACCCCCCACCCCCTACCCTTTGAGAGCCAGTTACCCAGGAAGGAAATGCCAAGAAATCTCTACTTCCTTTGTCCTTGGCGTTGGCACCCTTGCAGAACTACGCCTGTAGAGGATAGACTTTCAGGACATGTGGGGCCAGATTTAAAGCTGGCGTGGAAAGTCGGGTGGGGGATTTCCACGCGGCTCAATGGCAGGTGTGATGTTTCCACTCCAGGTAAAGATCCGAATCGCAGCAATTAGGTTTTACTTTTCTACTCACCTCTTTTATCCCCTTTCTTCAAAATCCATTTACCTTGCTGAGCTCAGTTGGCTCAGGGAGAAAGCTCTGGCTTCAGCATCAGATACCCTTGGGTTCAAATCCCAGCCCTATTGCTGTGTGACTTTGGGCCAGTTACTTAACCTCTCTGATCTTCTGAGTCCTAAATTGTAGAAAATGAGAACAGGTGGGAAAGTGCTTTTTGGAGCTCCTAGAACCTGGAAGGTGACCAGCAAATGATAGTCCCTTTCTCTCCTGTTGGGAGGTATTTTATTTACTCAACAGGGTCCCACGCGCGTTGAGCCGTGGCAGCCTAGGAAAATGAATCCTGTTAGAAATACTGCGCACATGTGTTTCTGTCCTGGCTTTAGTTATATATCCTTGGATGAGCCATTAACCTCTAGGCCTCAGTTTCCCCATCTGTAAAGTGAAAACAAAACTATCATTCTGACTGTCTTGGACTGCTATAACAAAATACTGCAGACTGGGTGATTTATACAACAGACACTTATTTCTCATAGTTCTGGAGGCCAGAAGTCCAAAGTCAAGGTGCTGTCAGATGGCGTGTTTGGTGAGAGTACACTTCCTGGCCGGAGACAGCTGCTATTTTGCTGTGTGCTCGTATGACCTGCACTCAGGGAGTGGAGATGGGGGCTGCGATAGAGACAGAGATAGAGAGAGAGAGAGGTAGAGAGAGAGAGAGAAAGAGGGAGAGGTAGAGAGAAAGAGGGAAAGAGAGAGAGCGAGACAGAGAGAGAGGTTTCTCCCTCTTCCTCTTCTTATAAGGCCACTAACCCCATCCTGAGAGCCCCACCCTTGTGACCTCATCTAACCCTCATCACCCATCGTTGGGGGGTTAGTGCTTCAACATACAGACTTTGGGGGGGCACAAACATTCAGCCCGTCATACTGATCCCCTAAGGATACCGGAGAAAATAAGGCTATGACCTTTGGAAAATAACGTATAATGGAAAACCCACTAACTATTGCAGACAAAGAAAAATATTGGTTTCCAAAAGCTTTCTGGATCCCCACACGTTATGCATTATCTTTAAAGCCATTCATTTTTGCTGGAACAAAAATGAAATATGTTGCTTTTTAAATGTTTGCTATCCATTCATTGAAGACGCACGCAGACCAGGCAGCCTGCGTGTGTGCTAGCTGTTTAGGAGTGAGAACGATCATACAACCCGGCCTAAGCCTCCGATGGCAGGCTAGCATGGTTCAAAACCAGCAGCTCCCTTCGGCAGAGACACACGTTTACCAGGGGATCCTGGGCTGGGAGCCTTGCTAAGGAGGAGAAATGTGACCCGCTGGCTGGCTCAGAGGTCATCACTTACCTCACCTGTTTCCAGGGGAGAATGTCCCAGAGCCATCAGCTCCATGGGAAGACCAGTGACCTTGAGGTCAGCAGTATCGATCCTACCACCAGGTGGCTGCACTCTGACAGCATGGCCAACAGAGAACAGGAGGGGGAAGGGAGCAAAGCCAACCCAGCAGTGAGGCCAGGCTGAGCCATGGTGGTGCTGGCTGGGGAGGCACTGCCGGGAATATAGAAGGAGCAAGAAGCTGGCAGCTGCCACCAAGCTGCCGTGGACGAGCCTGCTGCCCTGGTGACCACCCTCATGACCGTGTGCGTGTGGACTATGGATGTCCTGGGGGGGGGGCAGTTCAGGGGCTTCTGTTTGAGATTTCTTTTTAATGGGGAAAAAAAATACCACTCGCTTTGCCCGTGGAACCATCAGAAGTTAGTTATGCTGACAGAACGGAGATCCCAGAATAGGAACCAGCTGGAGAGTCATATGGAGGAAAAAAAAGGTCCTGCTGATTTATTTTCTTCTCTTCTCTTAGCATGGTAGCCAAACAAACAAACAAAAAGGGGGGCGGACCTTCAATGCACTATTGAGAAACAAAAATGAACGTGCATGTAGAGTCAAGCTAACCGGCCTTACCCTTCCTCACTCCTGAAGAATTATTAATAGAAAGAATTGCAACAGTTGTGACAACTAGAACTACTGGCTCCTGTCCATCGCTCCCCACGGGAACAAGCAGAAACGGCGCCATCAGGCAGAGTGGCTGGGCCAGCAGGACGGCAGTGGTGAGTTCTCACAATGATGAGGCTGGTTCAGCGAGTGGGCAGCTCCCCCGTACCCCCAGCTGCACAGAGACTGTGTTCTGAGGGTGACCACAGACATTTCACACCTCATCTCTCCATTAGTACCCCCCTTTCCTGTCCAGTCTGGGCCTCAAGTTCCCAGCAGTGAGCCCGGCCCGAGGCGGTGCAGGATGCGTGGTGGTCATTGATTTCTGGGATGTCAAGTTGGAAGCAAAGGAAGAGTGAAGACAGGAATACTGTGGGAGTGCTAGCTCGGGGGCTTGTGGATTGTTATGCGCTCTATCTGGCATTGGCAGGACTTCAGACTGTTTCAAATTATCTATGAATAAATTTCCTTTGGATCGTCAGGCAACCAGGCAGCAGAACTGGAAGATGCCTCCTCAGCCAGCAGAGCCCCCCCAGGAAAATAGCTGCCAGACGCAGGGAGTTCGGTTCCAGGCTGGGTCTTAACAGCCAAGGCTCGGGCTTAAAGATCTGAAACGAGGGTTCTAATAGCGACCAGGCGGATTGTGAGTGGGGGAACCAAAAAGCCCGCGCCCACCAGACTCCAGGCCTGAGCAGACATCTCCTCTTCCGAGGAAGCCACCCGAAAATAACCCTAGTATTTTCTGAAACTATTCTGCCATAGGAAAGGTGGAGAACTTTGCCCCCAAGAAGAAAAACACGCTTTGAAAAAGATTTGCTACAGGAAACGGAAGTGAATTGCAGAAAGCATGTATCTTAAGTTCATAATATAATTCAAGGAAATGTGGCCTTAAAACGAGGTGAAACTGAGATGCTCAGACACTGGATCGCAATGAAGGTGGGTGGGAAGAAGAGCTGGGTGTGTCTAGAAAGGCTGTGAGGGAACTAAAGACATCCCCGAAGAAGGGACATCAGCACGGGACAGCAGAGAACTGGACGGAAGCAGGAGGAAACTGGCTCAGTGACGTCCAGGGACGTGGGGGAGCTGGTGGTTGCCGGCCAAGAGCCGTACCCCACCTCTTCCATGCAAATAAAGCCTTTATTGTCCCGGGATCCAGTGCCCTCCTGGGAGGCAGGTGCTGTCCCCTCCTTGGCCCCAGGACGTGAATCTTGGTTGATCGATGCCAACCACAGGGGCCTCATTCCCCTTGGTCAGTGATTGTCTCAGGCCTGGTCATTGGTGCTCCGCTGGCCGGTGACTCATGAGGTGGCCTCTGCTGGGGTCTGAAGAAGGGTCCCCTCACTTGGAAGAGGAGACAGATGAGAAGCACTGCTTCTCTCTTCCTCTGGACATTATCGTGTCTGCATTTGAGGGCTGGAACTGCATCCTCCATCTATCTGCTAAAGATACGAGAGAAGAAAGAAGGAAAGAACCTGGGTTTGAGCTGTTGTGTCACTGAAGGAGCGAATCCTGGAACTACCTATCTCTGACTGTCTTGTTATGAGACACGACAAATGTTCTGATTAAGTCACTTGTAGGCGGGTTTCCTGCTCCACGTCGCTAAAAAGATCCATTGAGGATAAGTTCTAGAAGCTCTCCTAAGGAAAGAACATGCAAAGAGATGGTTATAAGATACAAATGCCAAAAAGTCAAGCAATGGGTGACAGGTGTTCCTGAAGAAGAAAGCAGAGTAGAACCCAGAAAGACACGATAGAAACTGAGAAAAGATCCAGTCCGCAAACTGAAGATGACATCCTGCGTTAGGTCAACGTCTCAGACAAATCCCTAAGAAGAAGACAGTAACACCCTGGGAAAAAGACAAACGACATGGACAGAATCTATAGGACAACAGAAAATGCTGTTCAAACGGCCTATACATTTATGAAAAGATTCCCCATCTCCTTCACAGTAAGAGAAAGGCAAGTTAAAAGTAGACTGCGACACTCTCTGCACCATGGGGTTGGTAAAGGCCCCAAGTAAAAGCAACAAGGGGTGTCAAGGACGCTTGCATATTTCTGGAGGGAAAGTCAGGTTTCAACCACACCTGGGGACAGTTTGTTAGTATTTGTCAACGTTGCGACTGCACACACCCCTCCTAGGAAATGATCCCACAGAGATGTGCGAAGGTAAGAAACAACATCAACCAGCCTGCATGGGGCAGTGTGTTCCTAAGAGCAGAATTTGGGGAACACTCTCAAGTCCATTCATCAAGGACTGGTTCCGTAAATTAGGCTCCATTAAAAACTAGAAAACTTTCTCTATATTGGTATGGAAAGCTCTTAAATACGAAAAGCAAAATGTGAATAATTTACTGCCATGTGTGACGAAATAAAGGAAAAAAGGAACACACGCACACACACTCACACACTCACATTTGTTTGTTGTTATGGACCAAAGTACATCCCCCTTCTATTCCCAGTTCATGTGTTGAAGTCCTAACCCCCCAATGTGACTGTATTTGTAGAAAGGGCCTTGAGGGAGGTGACTAAAGTTATATGAGGTCCTAATCCTATAGGACGGGTGTCCTTTTAACCTGAGAGGGCCCTAGGGACGCACATGCTCAGAGGAAATACCACTGATGGCACTGGGAGAAAATAGCTGTTTTCATGCCAAGGAGAGGCATCCCATTAAAAATCAGGAGCAAAACAATGCCTGTTATGCTGCATTTTTTAATGTTCTGGATAAGCCGAATAAGCCAATGCAATAAGACATTAATATTAAAAAGGAGATAAAGTGATGGAAAGGAAGACAGCTTTATCATTATTTGCAATTGATAGGTGTTTATTACTATTATGACTTTGCTAGTTGATGTTTGCCATGCATCTTTCATATATTTCTATGATTTAGGCCATTTTTTAAAGGGGACCTTCTGTCATTTGTTAATAAGCACAGATACAGGGAGGTGAATATACCATGTTTTCCCTGAAAATAAGACCCAGCCGGACCATCAGCTCTAACGTGTCTTTTGGAGCAAAAATTAATATAAGACCTGGTCTTATTTTACTATAAGACCCGGTCTTTTTTACTATAAGACCCGGTCTTTTTTACTATAAGACCAGGTCTTATATAATATAACAATATAAGATCGGGTCTAATATAATATATTATAATATAATACTGGGTCTTATATTAATTTTTGCTCCAAAAGATGCATTAGAGCTGATGGTCTGGCTAGGTCTTATTTTCAGGGAAAAACAGTGGGAACACTGAAACTTAAGCAGCTCTGAAGCTTACTTTTATGTGCTAATTGCTATCATTCTTACTTGGGAAAAGTTTTAGACAGTGACTTAGGGGGGTCATATTTATTTACAGAAGAATGTTGGGGCTAAAAAGAAAACCCACAGGAGACGAGTCAGTGGGGTGGGTGGAAGGAGTCCTCTTCTTGACTGCTCGTCAGTGAATTTCTCCCACTTCTAGAGGCTCTCAGCACGCTGGAACCCAAGTATTATATGCAAGGTAATAGGCTGTAATTAATTCCACAACCTTGGCCCCTCTCAAGGTCACCTTGCCAAATGAAAACAAAACACACTGCGGCAAACTCTTCCTCCTGCCTAACTCTGGTTAAGGGGGACTAGAGCCCTTCTTGACAGTGGCCTGCCCACTGCCAAAAACCCATCGACAGGCGTGTAATAAAGCACCCTTGCCAGGGAGCCCTGGCCCTGGAAGGGGGTACAATGCCTGCTCCCCACAGCGGCTGTGTCCAGCTTCCCACAGGCCCAGCTGGGCAAGTCCTTTCCATTCTTTCTTTATTTTGTTCCCAGTAGAACAAAGCAGTAACCTGAGGGCTTTGTTCCAGATACTGACGCTCGTGAGCCAGACATGTGTTGTTGAGACAGGATGGAAGCTGGGCGGTGGGGGAGTATCTCAGAATCGCTCCACTCCTGAATCCCAGCCCTACCCGATCTGCCTCCCGAGCTGCTGACCCCAAAAGACGGCAGTCAGGGGTCGCCTCACTGCTTTTCCTCTTTGCCTCCTCTCCCCCGTAATCCATTCTACTCATGGTAGCCAGACTCAACTTTCAGAAACATAAATCGTATCAACCCATTTAAAATCTCCCCCTAGTTTTTCTTTGCTCTTAGAACCAAGTCCAAACTCCTTTCTAGGGTCTCCAAAGCCCTCCCTGATTTGCCCCTGCCTACCTCTTCAAGTTTATTTCACATCACTCACTCCAGGCCACTGGCCTTGATATTCCTCGAATGCACGATGCTTGTCCCTTCACTTCCTGTTCCCTTTGTCTGGAAGTTCTTCCCTTAGGGATCTACAGGACTTGCTCTTTCTCATCCAAAAAATCTCAGCTCTGCATCTGCCCTGAGTTTTCTACCAATGGCAATCCCCTCCCTTCTCCCTTTCCCCCTTCACCTTCCATGTTATTTATTGGTTTGCATATTTATTTCCTGTCTCCCCCCACCCCCCAGAAGGCCTCGCGCATGAGAGCAGGGACTTTGTTTTGATCACTGCTATGCTTGGCACAGAATAGGAAATTAAAAGACACGTTTAATTATTTTAATTGATTAATTAAGAAAGAAATATACGACCAAGGATTTTGTTTATGTATTGGTCTAAGATCCAAACAGGTGGGTTTACTTTGGAGGTAATGGAGCTTAAATTGTAAGCTCCTCACCCAAACAACCCCCTCAGAGGTCCTGGATCCAATTTTTAATTTGCAGTTTTGTATATAGATATATATATATATTTTTAATTTTAAAAATGTCCTCTGACATTGGACAAGCTTCAGACTCCCCCAGACCTGGCTCTGCTCCCGACGTCAAAGATTGTAATGGATTAGAGACCAGATGCTTGGCACGGTGGAAAAAAACAGATGGTGGTAACAATAACAATAGCAATAACAATAACAACAGCCTGGGTGGCAGTCAGAATAACAATCACAGCAGCAACAATCATTAAGCGAGCACGTACTCACCCTGACACCCACTTTGCTTGTACCCATTTACAAGATGAGAAAATGGAAGCTCAATGGGTCAAGGGCACGTTCAGCTTGGCCAGCTGCTTAAACCAACCGTCATGGCCATGGCTTAGATTTCTTCAAGATGGCAGAGAAAGGGGTCCATGCGAGCTGACTTTAGAAAAAACATTTTTTCCCCCCAGGCCCCTGAATCCTATGGGCTGGACTGAGTTTCCCAAAAGGGCCCCGGCCCTCTCTGTCCTGTTCAGGGCCCATCTGTCCTTTCCTTTTCTGATGACCCCCACTCGTTGGCCCTGCAAAGCTGTGGGTGGGCAGGGGTGGAATTCCACGTGTGTAGGAGACCCTCTGTAACAGTTATTTTAAGTACAGTCAACCCTCAATATTCTTTCTTTCTGTACTCGCAAATCGCCTAATCACGACGATTTATTTTAACCCCCAAACTAACATTGTTGGCGCTTTCTCAGTCATTGGAAAACACGTCCAAAGCCGCCTGATGTACCTGTCCTTGGCTGCAGTCCACAGGCAGGCAGGCCACTCTCCAAGTTCTTGTTTTATCTCATACTGTAAACAAGGGTCCTTTTTGTGGTCTGTTTAGAGTCAACGTTTTTTGCATTTTTTGTGCTTTGTGATGGTGACTTTGCTGTTGAAAATGGCCACAAGTGTACTCCTAAGGTGCTGTCCAGTGTCACTGAGACAGGGAGGCTGTGACGGCCCTTACCGAGGAAACACCTGTGCTATGTCAGCTTCCTTCGGGCGTGAGCGATAGATAGCGTGGTTGGCGGAGTTCAATGTTAACGACTCAGTAATATACATTTATAATACATAAGTCATCTTTAAACAGAAACACACATAAAACAAGTTGATGGAAATGTGACCAGAGGCTCGCAGGAACCTCACCCCGTGTTTCCCCTAGGAGCGGCGGTTCCATAATCGCTGACTCAGTATCTGCAGTGACTTTGTAGAAAGCACTACGTGGTAATGAGAATCAGCTGTATTTCCTCGACGCTCCCAGCCGAGCTGAAGATTCCCTGGAGGCCTGCGACACAGCGTCTCTTTTGCTTCTGGGTTCCCAAGCTCAGGGTCAAGTCTGCAGGCCTCGTGCCCGTCAGTGCTCAGTAAGCCCGTGACTGGCCCAGCAGCGGAACTGTGCACCCCACACGCACCCACATCCACCCAGAAAACCTGCCCGAGTTGAGACTGGAAGGCTGCGCGTGACTTGGTTTCTGGAATATTCCCCGCCTGCGATCTGCCCTTGTCCCCATGGGGCTGCCCTGTGTTATTCACTCCATAAGAGGTAAATGATTGATTAAACAGCATACCTGTGGCTGATGCCAGACTGTTAAGAGCCCCGTAAAGCTCAGGCCCCACTCGCCTGGTATGCCACACGCCAAATTCCTCTTTGCAACGTTTGCTGCAGGCGGATTTATAAAAAGATCCTTACTGTTTCGAATCAAATTCCCATTAAAAAAAGTAGACTCAAGTTTCTTTCCCTTCGTCAGGCCCTACGCCTGGCCCGGGCCTCTCTTAAACCCCCTCCCCGCTCTCCTCACCCCCACCCCAGCCTGCCTCAGCCCCATTGCCACTGGCCCTTATAAGTCTCCTTTTACAGGACTTCTGCTGCACGTAAGGGCTTACCATTCTCTCGTTTTCAGTGGGCCAGTGGGGCAGGGGGCCCAGGGAGGGGGCAGAAGCCGAGAGGAGCCCACGGGGACCATGAAACGAAGGCGTCCCTGCCGTTTTCTAGGCGTGGCCTCTCCTTCACCAGCCCAGCTGGGAATGCCAGCTCAGCCTGTTTACAAGCAAAGTTGGCGGGCTGCGACCTTCCTTATGGCGAGGAGGAGCCCGGGGGCTTATCAAAAGCTGGGGAATACTTGCAGGGAGTCGAGTTGGGGGAGGACAGAGAAGAGTTTCCCTTTGTCTTTGATGGAGGGACCTGTGCATTCAGTGTGTGGGTCTGGGTGTGCTTGTGTGTGCACAGGGCTATGTGCGCGTGTGTGACAGTGGAGTGTGTTGTTTGGGTAGAGTGGGCTTGGGGAACAACCACTTGCAGCCGTGGAGGAGAAGGGGCGTGGTGGACCTCGGGAGTCAGCCACAAAAAAGAAAGTCAACAACCAAAGAATTTTGTTTGGATTCTTACGGGGCAAGGAAAGAAAAGTACCACATAGTGTGGACCCTACCTTCCTAATACAAAACAGAAACAAGGGTCTGGTTTCCCAGCCAGTGGGCTGGGCCAAGGCCTGTGCCAGACACGGGTTTCCCAGAACTGAAGTTACAAGGAAAAATGGAAGCGTCCTCCCCTTTCTCTCTCCCTAGACTCCGGGCGCAGTGGTGTGGTGTAGCCTGTCAGTGTTCCACAAGTCGACCCTTGTGGGCAGTTGTTTGCTACCCAGGCTAAAATCAGACCCAGGATTAGCCTCAATAACTGACAAGCCTTCTTCGCCACATCTGCTTATGCAGACGCCATTTAGGAATCCTTTGGGAAGATAATTTGTGGGAGACTGAGGAAATTTGAATATGGACTGGGCATTAGATAATATTAGGGAATTATTAATTTAGTTATGAGTGATAAAGGAACCGCAGTTATGTCAGCAAATGTCCTTATTTCTTCTCGGAGATACACCCCAAAGCATTGAGAGTTGAAGTGCCACGATGTCTGTAATTTACTTTAGAGCGGGAGAGAGAGAGAGAGACAGAGAGAGAGAGAAGGAGAGAAAATGACAGAATGTGAACAAGTTAACAATTGTTGACTCTGGATAGTGGATGTATTTCTCCTTCTCTCTATGCTTGAAAAATTTTCATAGTGAAAAAATTTTGAAATGCTGAATTTAAAACACAAAAATAAATCTCATGTCTTGCATGAAAAAAATCCTTTGGGGCTTTCTCAAAGAGGCGCCTCAAGATCAGAGAACCTTCTGGTTCCTCCGGCACCAGCCTGGACGGGAGGCAGGCAGGGAAAAGAGTCAGCCTTGAGGACCGGCTCGGGCACGTGGGGCCGGGAACAGCCAGCATGGCTTTGCGTCCTGATCTCTTCTGCCTAAACATGTCCAAAATGTCGGTTGATGTGAGTTAGGACGCTTGTTGACCTTGAAATTCAACAAAGGCAATATTCTGCTTTGTATATCTACGAATCATCTCTCTTTAGATCATTCTGCTTCAGAAGTTTGATCTCCCCCAGGGAGCCAGATCCCAGATGGAATTCACCAGAAGGAAGAAGACACCTTTCACCCGTCTTGACCTGTCCAAGAGTAACTTGCTTGGTGCTCGGGACACACGACTCATCCCATCCAACCCACCCCAACTCTGTGAGGTTGGTGCCATCCTTACCCCCATTTCACAGATGGGAAAACTGAGGCCCAGGGAAAGCATCCATTTAAAGGAAGTCACCTGGACAGGTGGAACTGTGACTTACCTGTGGGATCTGGTCTATGGGGATCCAGAACCAGCCCTCTTGTTGCTGAAAATTGATTGTGGCCATAATACCTACAATAGACACAATGCAAACAGCTTGTGAACAGCATGGCAGAATCGTGTGGGGTCTGTGTCTTAATTACCATGGAATCAGTCTATCACTTTTCACTGGACCTAGTCAGCTCCTTGTTCGCAGAAACAGCGTCTTTTCTACAAGCCGTCTACGCCTTCAGTCTCCTGCTTCCCTTCGTTGGTGCCTCAGCTTATTTTTCCTCCCAGGAGATGGGAGAAGGGAGAAGAGAGAAGGCAGAAGGAATTGGGTCTCCAGCTGGTTTGAGAAAAGGCTACGGCTCCTCTTTATAAACACACACCCTCCTCTCACAAAGGCGAATGTTCTCCTTGTTCTTTCGTTGACTTTTTCTCCATTTCCGGCTTGCACGGTTATTTCTTTTCATCTGCTCTTGCTTGTGTAGAAACATTCTGAGGGTGTGTGTGAGTCACGGGGGAACAGGCACCAAGCTGTAAGCCCCTCAGAATGGCACTGGGTGTCCCCTACTATCTTCCTGGCTCCCCATGTGCCCCAGCGCATAGTACGTGTTCAATAAATATGTTTGGGTTCCTCTCCTGGCACCTAGCACAGTCCTTTGCATACAGCAGGCTTTCAGTAAATATTTGTGGGAGCGACACATTGGGTTGAAATGCCTGACACAGTAGAAAGAATCATCGAGAGTGTCTCAGGAGCCACCCTGGAAACACAGTGCACAAATCTGGGACCATCTGTCGGGCTTCTGGAAGACCCAGAAAAAAAAGCCATCAATTTTCCCGAAATAGCACAAACAGGATTTCCTGGAGGGAGCCGAGCCGGGAGCAGGCTGCATTTTGGACGTGGACAACACAGCCTTGCTTGCAGTTTGGGGCTGGCTCGGCTGAGTTCCGCTGGCTCTGTGCACGCTCCCTGTCCTGTGGTGCTTTCGGTCACTCAGCAGTGACTTCTGAGTGGGGAGACGCAGGAAGATTGATGGACAGTTAATCCACCTCAAAGATTTTAATGTCAATATCGATAAAATTGTCCTTTACCGCGGGTGGCCCGAAGGAGACACAGGATCTGCTTTCCTCTGGCTCAGTCCTCCTTCCTCTGCACGGCCCCACACGGGCGTCTCTTGCTTGTCTCTACTGGGAACTCAACACATTTGAGAGAGGCGTGACGGTCAGACGGCCAGGGTTCAAATCCCAGATCCTCTACTTACCAAATGTATGGCCATTTGGGAGCTACCTTTCTGTGCCTCAGTTTCTTCACCTGTGTAATGGAGATTAGAGTAGCGTCTGCCTCCTAGAGCTTTTGAGGGGATGAATGGAGCTAATAAAAATCAAGCACTTAGATGCTACCTGGCGCACTATGTGTTTGCTCAGCGTCAGCCGCGGTTCGCAGCCCCACTGTGCGTCTTCGCCCTCCCTCAGTTACTCCACCCCCACAGCTCCGATTCCGGCCACATGTCCACCCTGAAGCCTGAGGGTCTGCTGACCACCCACATCTAGGAGGCCAGTGTACAAGATTCCCCGGGGAGGGGGCTGGAGCGGCAGGCTGCTGTAACACATTTCCTAGACTCCGTGGCTTCTAACAACAGAAATGTACCCTCTCACAGTTCTGGAGGCCAGAAGTCCAAAGTCAAGGTGTCGGTTGTCAGGGCCCGGCTCCCTCTGAAGGCTCCAGGGGAGGGTCCCTCATTGCCTCCTCCAGCTTCTATTACAGTGGGTCCCCTGATGGTTGGCTTGTGGCTGCATCCCTCCCGCCTCTGCCTCTGTCTTCACGTGGCCTCTCCTCTGTGTCTCCCTCTGTGTCTGCTCCTCTTCTTACAGACACTTGTCCTTCAATTTAGGACCCATTCAGATAATTCCAGATCATCACGTCTCCAGATCCTCAATTCGGTCACGTCTGCCAAGATCCTTTTTCCAAGTAAGGTCATAGTCTCAGCCTCTTGGTGGACCTCTGTTTTGGGGGAGGCAGCATTTAACCCACAATAGCCATCGGCTTCCAACTCCACACTGACTTTGGGACCCGTCACTTCTCTCATTGGAGACCAGACCTCATCGTTTCCTGTCTGAGCCTCTCAGAACTCCTCTCCTTGTCATCCTGCCTGTAGCCTCTTTACTTCCAAGCCAGCTTCCCAGATGGAAGCTGTGTTTCCGGTGTGGTGGCCACTAGTCACCACATGTGATGATCGAGCACTAAAAATGCATCTACTTGGAACTGAGACGTGCTGTGAGTGTAAAGCACGCATCAAATCTCGTGGCCTCCGTAGGAACAAAAAAGGGTGTAAAATACCCAACAATATTTTACATATTGGTCATATATTGAATTTCACCTGTTTCTTTTTACCTTTTTTTAACATGACTACCAGAGAATTTAGAATTACCGATTGTGGCTTGCCTTATATATCAGCAAGCGCTGGTCTGAAGTGTATTACTGTCTGATTGTTGACCCGTCTGTATGCGTTATCTACACCTGTGTAATATACCACTCCCAAAATGCAGTGGTTTAAAATAACAACTTTCTCATGCTTTTGTGGGTTGGCTCAGAGTTTCCCCTGTTGGTTTCACCTGACTTTACACAAGTGTCTCCATTGAGCTGGACAATTTGCTGGGCTGGAAAGTCCAAGATGGCCTCATTCATGGGTCCTGGCGCTGGCCTTCGGTCTCCTCTGTGTGGCCTCCCATCTTCCAGTTGGCCACACTGGCTCCCTTGCATGGCAGTACTAGGGTAGCAGTCAAGAGGTCAGGAAGATGAAGACTCTTAAGGGCTAAAGTCCAATGTGAGGCCAATTCCACCAGACCCTGTAGGTCAGAGCAAGTCACATGTCCAGCACAGATTCAAGGGGTGGAGAAAAAGACTCCTCCTCTGGGAGGGAGGAAGGACAGTCACATTGCAAAGGGGCATGCATGCCGGGAAGAGAGGAATCCATGGCCATTGGACAATTATTGCCTGGCCCTCGGCCGTGCTCCCCTCACAGGATCCAGCCCACGCTCCCTACATGGCACTCACCCCTCCATAGTCGAGTCCCAGCCAACCACACCTGCACCACCTTCAGCCAACATTTGCCCTCGCCTCTGTCCACCAGAACCTTAAAGGGCCATCTGGTAAACTCCTCTCCTGGATAGTTTCCATATGGAAGCAAGAGGAGAGATGTCTCCCCACCCCTCTTGCACCCCTCCCCTCACCCACCCACGCACCCACACTGAGTCAAAGGGCCAGTGTTCTGTCACCATGATTCAGGCACATTTGTGGAGCTTTCTCTTCGAATTGCTTTATCCATGTAAATGCACGACTTGCTTGCCCCTCTCCCAGCTGCAGAGTCGCCCGGTCTCTTTCAGGGACACTGTAGACGACGGTCGCTAAGTACTCACACTTCCCAAGTTTCAGACAACAGTCCCTTCAGCTTCTGCTCCAGAATAAACATGGCGGCCGACGGGGTTTCCCGGGCTGAGTGAAGGTGGAGAGAGGTTTGTTTGTTGCTCTTGAGTTGGCTGCTGGCTGTAAAGAAGCACAAAGGTCCAATATTCTGTCCCTGGGCTGAGGCATGTTCGTGGATTTTCCCCCTCGGGTGGCTTTATCAACACGCCACAGGCACAGTTCCTACTTTATTTTCTCAGGTGTCATGTAAAGCCATCAGGTTCTAATAAGAAGGAAGCTGGCAGCACAGCCTTAAAACAGCACCCCGACCCACCTTCGCACACAGGGCTTTTCATAAGCGCGGGAGGGTTACTGACGCAGCGTTTAGACAGACCAGCCATCGAACACTTCCAACCTCAAAACATTCAAAAAGTTACTTCTTTATTTTGGATCAAGGGGTCTGGGCAAAGGAGGGGCTGAGTCGAGCTTTCAAGATTTTAAGAGCGTGCTGGCAGGACGTGGTGGTTTATTCTTCCAGGCAGCAGGAACACACAGGAGAAGCAGTGTGATGGTGTGGAGGGCTGCGTGGGGGAGGGGTGCAGACCGGGGCAGGGCTTGGGGGGAGGGGGGGAGGGCTTCCGAGCGAGGGCGGCTGAGGGGCCTGGAGGCTGGGTGTGGGGCACCGGCAGGCAAGATGGCACAATGAGAATGGGAGGTTCCAGAAGCAGGCTGATGCACTCATCCCTTAGACCAGGGGTCAGTGTTCTGACCCCCTCTAGTCGCCCCACTGGGGAAGGAGGAGTGCCCCGCCCTAAATAGTATGAGATAGCTGAGCAAGCAACACCCAACCCTGGACACGTGAGGTTGGTAGCAGTTATGAGTCACATATACTCACAGTCTGGGGGACGCGGACAGCACACACCACGCAGGCCACACGGGGCCACACTTAGGAGCATAGTGAACCAGCAGGGGCCACAGGAGGAGGTCGGCTTTGTAGTAACAAGAGGCTGAGGTGCCCCTGGTTCCCACGGGAGGGTGTGATGGCTTGTTGGAATAATTCCACAGCCTGGCAGGGAGGTGGAACCCATTAGGTTGAGGACCGGGTGACAGGGTGGGGACTTTGTCTGGTGAGCACAGGCACACTCACCGTGGGGCTCAAAGATGTCAGGCTGACGTCTTTAGGTGTCGCCACCCCAAAAGTCAGCAAACTTTCCTGGGAAGTGCCAGCTAATAAATATTTTTGACTTTGAGAGCCAAGAGGCAAAATTTAGGATATTATGTGACTTTTTATATAGTAAGAGATAGAACCAATTTCCACCCATTTTTATTGATAAAATTTCAAAATATAATAATAATAATTAATAATAATAATAGACTATACTGTTTTGTAATACAAGTCTATTAATGAGAAGAATGGCGTTCTTTGGGGTAGGGGATAATATTTTGCTAAATTGGAGTTCAAGATTAGTGTGAACCTGATAATCAAATTGATTGCAAATGTTCATCTGTGAAATACATCCTTAGCTCACGGGTCACATAAAAGCAGGCAGTGGGGCAGGCTGGATTTGGCTCATGGGCTGTGGTTCGCTGACCTCTCATTTAGAAAAATCTTTACCCTGTGCTGGACACTGCGTTAGGCTTTGGATGGAGGCAGCAATAGCTTTGTCTTCAGGATGTTCACGGTCTGTGGGGTGGGGGAGACTCACAAGTAAAGAGCAGAGACAAATCAATGTGATTAACCCTATCAGGCAGATGCATTGACAGGTCTGATTAGGGGACGCTAATGCTGCTTGGCGATGTCAGAGACGTCTTCTCAGAAGAGCTGATGTGTGATGAGGGGAATGCAGGCACCCCAAGGCAAAGTGGTGGCAGGAAATCTAGGGCCAGCCTGTGCGGATGTGAGAACCAGTGAGATAGCGTGACTGACCTGGGGACCTGCATGTCTTCAGAGTAAGAAGAGCCTTGTGGGGAAGGGGAAAGAGGTGAGATCACAAGAGGTTTACCAAGTGCAGTCAACAGTGGAACAGTTTCTGCAGCTCTAAGGGTCTTTGAAGGGACAGGTGAAAGGTCCACAAAGGAAGTCCCTGAAGCCAAGAGGGGAATAGGTGGGCAGAAGGCTGTGGTCACCTGGGGGGACACTGGGGTCTAAGATGCCACAGGTGAGACAGATCTGGATACTGACGTGGTCCGGAATGTGGGCTCAGGAAGAAGTTGCCACCGGAGATAAGAAAGGAGGACCCTCCAAGCCCAAGAAGTCAAGGAAATTTGACATGAGAATATTAGGTGGGCTGCTCACGTGGAATAGAGAGCTGACATGGCCCAGCGCAGTGGAAGGAGATTCGGGGCCAGGTCCTGAGTTTAGTTTGGCTTTCCTGTTACCTACTGCTGTGTAACAAGCATCCCCAAGCTTAGTGGCTAAAAGCAACACTGTCGTTATCCTCACAATTCTGTAAGTTGCCCGGCTTGCTTGGGACACTCTTCCTCAGATATCCACGTGGCTCCGTCCTTTGCCTCTTTGCTCATATGTCACCCAGCATCACGCTCTCTGATCAGCTCTACCCTACCCTCTTCTGCCCCAGCCCTTGGCCTTGGCATGCCAATCCCTTTCCTGCCCCATGTTTTCTTGTTTCCATTACATTTGTCACCTTCCACCATTTAATACAATTTATGTCTTAGGTAATTGTCATTGCTTAGCTCCCTTCACTCCCATTGGCTCCAGGAGAACAGGAATCTTTGTCGATTTCATTCATTGATCTATTCCAATGCCTGGCGCCTGGGCAGTGCTCAATAAATGAGTTGAATGGATAAATCCATTTGGTCACAGTCCACTTATCACCTGATCAGAAAGGCTGTCTGTGACCGTCCCACCAAAAGTCACTCTTGCATTCAAATCCCTTCAATGTCATTACCCATTTTATTATCTCCTGAGAAGTACTTACCGCTATCTAATAATGATCTTGTTTTACTGATTGACTAGTTTACTGTGTGTCCCAGTTGCTGGAATGTAAGTACCACAATGCCAGGAACCTTCTCTGTCTGTTCTCTGTCCCTAAAACAGTGCCTGGCACATATCAGATGCACAATAAATATTTTCTGGAAGATTCTATTGAGTGCCCTGCACTCACTATCAGCCTGCTTTCCAATAAACCTTGACTGTTCTCAGCCACACCTAACGTAGGGCCTTGTGCACACAAGCCCTTGGTCAATATTTGCTGAAGGAATGCTATTTCCGTTTACCTGCCTTGAGGTGGAGGCTGGGTGAAAGGGTGTCAGATTCTCTCCCAATACGATGGTTCTTTTGGATCAAGGGTGTCCAGGGGCAGGAATGTAAGGCGCCTGGAGCCCCCTCCTGCCCAGCCCATCCACAATGCTGCTTTTCACGTCTTCTCGGATACAGCCGCGTGCCGGCCCTTGGGAGTGGCGGGGCCAGGCCTTCCCACACGGCGGGACCCACAGTGAAGCCTTGTTCTCCCCTCAGGCCTCTGCCTGAACCCTGCTGGCTGGGGAGAGCCCTCCTTGGGGCCTGGCTCAGCTCTGTGGCAGAGACTTAGATGCCCATGTCTGCCTTCTGTCTCACGGCAGATTGGTGGGAAGTGATGCGTGGCCGAGAGCAGTTGGATTATCACAACTTTCCAGGAGGAAGAGTCCTGTTTCTCTTAAGAAGCCAAGTCTGGTCTCCCCTCACCCCACACCAGTTATACCCTGTTACCTACAGAGCCGGTTATATATTCTGCCTTCTGATATACCCCAAGCACTCCCCTTTCATTCTGGAGAAGTCTGACTCAGCTATTAAAATTCAGCTAAAGAGCCACCTCCTCCAGGAAGTTGGCTCTGAATACCTCTGCATTAAACATCTCTTTTCTGATGTCCCAGGGCTTGTATTTGTCTATATGTTTTTGTCCCACGAGGTTATGAGTTCCCTGGGGCAGGGCCTGGGAGCTGCAGCACCCCATACAGTCACCAGGAGGATATCGTTGGCATGCAACGATTGCTTATGAATGAATGCAAGAATGAATGAATGAGTGATGCTCTTGTAGCAGCCGTCTTGGCATAGTTTTTTGGAGGCTTGGTTTTCCAGTTTGTTCTATGAGGGCTGATCTTATGCTTTTTCTGGAATCCTTTAGCATCGTGGTTTTTAGCCTGGCGTGATTTTTTTACTCCCCAGGGGACATTTGCCAATGCCTGGAGACATTTTTGTTTGTCCCCCTCATGGGGAGGCATGTTACTATCACAGCATCTAGTGGGCAGCGGCCAAGGTTGCAGCTGAACATCCTCCAATGCACCAGACAGCCCCCACCACAAACAATTACCCCACCCAAACATCAGTAGTGCTGAGTCGAGAAAACCTCCTAGCCATTTTGTGACGTTGTCCTTTCAATTCTGAGGTCGCAGATGAGACTGGTACCAAGAAATAGATGATATCAGCAAAGTTCTGGGAGTGGGAAGGAAGGCAGCAAAGAAAGGATGCTTACATCTTTTGCACAAGCTGACTTATCTTTCTGTATGTAACATTTCCAAGTAAATAAGCTGTATGAGACAGACTTCCCGCCGTGTGTTTCCCAGGGTCATTGTATCAGTTACACAAGCTGTATAACAAACCGGTTGTTCCAAAATGTTTGAGACAATAGTCATTTGATTGGTCAGCTGGGCAATTCTGTTGATTTGGGCCGGGCTTAGCTGACCTCTGTGTATCTGTGGGCAGCTGGTGAGTCAGCTGGGGGCTGGCTGGTTGAACTTGGCCTCCGCTGGGATGGCTCAACTCAGTTCCACGTGGTCTCTGCTCCTCCAGCAGGCGAATGCCATCACTTCCACCATGTCTTACTGACCAAAACAAGCCACATCGCTGAGCTCAAATCAAAGAGAGAGGACATAGACGGTACCTCTTGAGGGGAGAAGCTGCAAAGTCACTTTGCCAAGGGGTGTGAATAGGGACTGCTGAGAATTAGGGTCATTTTTGCCATCAACGTGCCATAGTCAGTCAAGTACAGCCTGTTTCGCCTGTTCTCACCCCAACTCCTGACTTTCCCAATTCTACTCACAGCCTCGGACTGAGCTGAGCCACCCTGGAAAGTGGCACTTAATGTTTCTTCAAGCCTTGATGTATTCTATTCAATGATGACCAGTATACTTCTGGCCAGCACACTGACATCTGACACCCCTCCCTCCCCAGATGAAGACTCTCATCCAAACACACACACACACACACACACACACACACACACACACACACACACACACACGTGCCCACTAGACAGCCCCACCTGGCTGGCTGGACATAACTCAACGTATCTCAAAACAAACTCACCAGCTTTCCTAAACTTCATTTTCAGTTCATGGCGTCACCGACTACTTACTCAAGCCAGAAATATCAGAATTATCCCAAACTCCTCACCCTCCTATGTCCCCCACAATCCAGTGGCCATCCCAACTGCCAATTTTACCTCCTAAATATTTTTAAAACCGCCTTTCTAACACCGCCCAAGTTTGGAAACTCTTAATCTCTCAGTTGGGTATTGCAATGACTTCTCCATGGTGTCTCCACCTCCAATCTTGTCCTCTTCTTCCCCAATCCTCCATTAAATCAGTAAATCAAGCCTTTATGCCACAGACAATCTTTTATGTCACCCTGACAATGTCACTTGGTAAGAAGTGAAGACATTTATGCTGTTAAGTGGAATTACGACCAAGAATGTCTGGATCGTGCTCTGCAAGTCACCTCTTCTGTCCACGGGTGTCCCAGGGGTGCAGACGCATAGGATCTGATATCAGAGAAGAATTAACACCAACCTTAGTAGCTGTGACAATGCTCGTAATCAGATCAGCAGCTCCTTCTTCCTTCAAGGAAGGAGCTGGAGGTGGGCCAGATGCTGGGAGAGGCACTGCAGTGACCTCTCTATTTTATTTCTCTACTTCACACTCTCCACGGCTCTCTCTTCCACTTGTCCAAACTCTGTAGCCTCCTGTGCCAGTTGCTTTTGCTGTATAACGAACCACCCCAAAGTTAGTCATTCAAGGAAATTAAAGAGAGAATAGCTTACCTCTGCTGCATGGTGTCTGGGGCGCCCGCTCGGAAGGCCGGAAGGTTGGAGGTGACTGGATGGGTCAGGTCTGAAATAACCTGAAGTCTCGCTCACTCACGTGTCTCTGAGTTGATGCTGATTATTGTCTGGAACCTCAGCTGGAACTGTCAGCTGGAACACTTACACGTTTCCTCTCCATCTGGCTGCTTGGACTTACTTACAACATGGCGGCTGGTTTCCAAGAGCAAGCATCCAAAGAGAACCAAGTGGAAGCAACATCCTTTTATAACTTAGTGTCGAAAGTAACATAGGATCTCTCCTACCAGTATTAGAACTCCTAATTTTTAGCTGGGTATATGGTCATCTGAAATAAAGACTGTTTTTCAGCCTCCCTTGCAGCTAGGTGTAGCCAAGTGATTGAGTTCTAGCCAATGAAATTCAAGCGGAAGAATTATGTGTAATTTTCAGAAAGTATATTTAAAGGAACAGGGCACTCTGATATACGTCCCTTCCTTCTTGCTGGCTGGAGTGAAGCTTTTGCTGGCTGAAGCTTAAGTAGTCATTTTGAATCTTGAGCTAGAAGCCCAATGCAAAAAATGGCAGAGAAGTGAGGTAGAAGGAGTCTGGGCTCTTGACACCAAGACATGCCTTAGCAATCCTAGATTGCCTGCATGTTTCTATTATATGGAAGAGAAGTAAATGTTTGTTATTTAAGCATGGTTATCTGGAATTTTTTAAATATGAATATCTCAGCGCATAAAATTTGCAAGTTACCAGGGTAAATTCTCTCTAATCTTAATGCTATGGACCTGGCTTAGAAGTGTATACTTTAGCATTTGCACTTGGTGATGCTGCTTCTGTGAAAACAAACAAACAAACAACCCCTCCATTTTCTGGATCTCCTTATTAAACATCTGACAGAACTACCCTAGAAGGGGACGGGTGGGTGTGTGGGGCCCTGAAGACACCTCCTGATTTGCTCTCTTCCTGGGCTGGGGTTGGAACAGCTGTGTCCTCAGCTGAAGCCCTGCCTTCCTGGGGTTTTGCCCAGGCTGCTCTGGAGACGTGGCCTCTGCCCTGCCAAATATAGAATGTCACCTTGTGTAAAGTGGCCCAACGCAGAACACACACTGCCTGGTGGAAAGTCCTTCTCTGGGCTGGTACCAGAAATCTATTGACTTTCAGTGACTTCCAAGCCCAGGCCAGCCAGCAGAGTTTCCAGCTACTCCAAGGTCATTTCCAACCCCTCCGCCAACACAACTTCCGCTAGCCTTTCTCCTATATATAACCACCCACAGATTCAGATCAATAACCCAGTTTGCCTCTCTGGCCCCGGGGGGAACACCAAGAAAGTAGGGCGTCATCTCCTGGATTCAACTTTCTCTTGGGTTTAGAATGCAAGCGACCCTCTTGACTATTTCGCCTGACTTTGCTGACCTCCTTATTCTTTTTCGTCTTCAAAGGATACTGAGGCAAAAGAGACCAAACACAAGTAATTCCACAGGGGGGATTCAAAGTCTTTAAGAACAGCAGGTCTGCACTTAAACTCAGTACCCACTTTCAACCAAACTGTGTGCAATTTCAGGTGCATTTCTTCTTGCCGTAGGACTGGGGCGGGTCTAACTGTCCCCCTTGGCTCCATCTCCCAACCACCATCTGTGTCCTCCTGCCCCACAAAGAAATGTTTTAGACAAACATAGGTCTAGGCCGAAGTTTGGGATGTAAACCTCATTCACTTCGGCTTTGAATTTCTTAGTAACCTGTCCACCCAAACCTAGAAAAAACAGGGCCAGTCAAAGAAAAACGTGGCTTTGTTCTTTTTCTGAAGCATTGTGCTTATTTCAAAGGAAATAAAAAGCAACCTCCATAATGAAAATCAGAAAGATTCATGCAAAACAAGAATTTCACGCCATCAATATTCGGCTTTGGATGTCATCCTGCCACTCGGCTATTTCAATGGTCTGTTTGAACTGAAGCTGGCATACATTTTTAGAAACATTTAAAGCTTTGTTTTGATTTGTTTTGTTTGCTCTCTCTTGATGGGTTTAAACTTCTTAAGCAATAGTGAGTCCAACTCGGGCAGCCAGTGTTTATGAAGTCCAAATGAGCTTTCTGTCTAACAGTAGCTCTAAATAAAACCTTTTTGATCTTTTGAAGCTGTTGGAGGGGAGACTGAACGGGGCATTTTCATAGTGAAATTACTTGAAAGGAGAAGCAAATTCCCAAGTTAATAATTTTCTGATGTTTCTCTTTTTTTAATCTCAGGCGCGGGCATTTGCATATAGCTGTGCTACATAACACCAGGGCCACCAGCCACATGTGGCTCTTTGCATTGAAAGTAAATAACATGTAAAAACTCAGTTCCTTGGTGGCATGGGCCACCTTTCCAGGGCTCAGTCATCACAGGAGGTGAGTGACTGTCACGTTGGACAGCACGAATGTAGAACATTTCTATAACTGCAGAAAAATGGTACGGGTCGACACTGCTACGCTGACATTCCTCCCTTAACCATTTCCCCCTGGTTATTTGGTGCTAATTGCATTTTTCCAGAATTTTCCATTCCGGATGAATTAAAGCCCTTGCCTTGTAGGCTCTGGATGTTCACGCAGTTTGGAGTGCCAAAGGTGGCCGTAAGGGAAGTTTATGTCCTCCCAGCAGGCAGTGTGGCCTCCCCGGCTGTCTGATTCTGGCGGGAGGTCACCCAACCTAACCTTCCACCTGGTGAGCAGAATGTGTTGCCAGCCCAGAATGAATTAAGGGAACTGCTGAGGTGGCTACAAAAATCAAGTTAAGCCAAAGGTGACTAGAAATTGTCTTTCAATGGAAACCAAACAATTGGAAAAGAATACATCTTACTATGTAAAAAGTTCACCAAATGAAATCTTTTTAACACGCTCATTTTACTGAATATCAAACTCTATCCTATCCCTTCTGCCTGATCATGGTTTATTTCTTACTTAGATTTTTAGCTGAGGAAGGAGAGCAGGTGGGCCCTTCATCCAGGGCTTGGTGGGAGTTTGACAATCCCGCAGGCTGATGGATGTGGAAGGGGGATTTGAGTCCCTCCCGCTTTCGCAGTCCAGGCTTTCGCAAGCTGTACCACTGAGGGCGTCACTTAGGCCCATTTCTGTATCTGTAAGGAGAGAAAACAATACCATCCATCTCATCAAGTTGTTTGGAGGGTGAAATGAGGAAAAGCACAGCAAGCCCTTTGCATGGTGCCGAGAGCATGTCAGCTCACTGCCTATGCCATCTCTTGTTGGATTTCGTGCAGATAATGTCTGCACAGGGTCTCCTGTCTCCTATGTAACCTTAGGGAAGGGGGCAAATTCAACTAATTGACTAGGATTTATATAGGAGAGGCACTTCTCAAGATTCTGTGAAGGCTAGGAAGAAGACATGTATTTACATCATTTTCAAGAAATAAAAATACAAATTGTCTATAAACATGTCAAAAGTTCTTTGATCCCGGGAGTAAAAAAGCTGTTTAAAATAATGAGATACATACTGGTTGTCAAGTTGGCAAAATCGACTTTTCACTTTGAACACCCAGATTTGGTAAGGGTGCAGGAAAATGGCCCCAAATGCACAATGAGAGGAAAATGTAGATGTTTCTAGACCATTTGGTAAAACAGCAAAACTTTGAAATGTTTCTACCCCTTCATGATCTGGTACCACTTCTAGAAACATGTCATAAACCATGACCATAGGTGTACACAAAGATTTGTTTCTAAAAATGTCCCCAAACCAGGGAAACAACCTAATATGTGCAACAGTATGTGATTGGTTGATACAACATGGCACCTCTTCATGATGGACTAATACTGTGCAATCATTAAAAGAATAAAATAATAGGAGGAAATGTGTTCAGTGCTATGAGAAAGGCGCCATATTGTGTACGATTTGAATCTATTAAAAATATATGTCCTTAGAAACTATTATAAAAGTACTTCCATCTTAATAACTTCAAAATAAATAAATGCCAAAAGACCTCCTTCCAACATTTGTCCTAAAGATAAAAAAATAAAGAGAAGACAATTTTGCTGGCTCACTGAGGCATAAAGACATTGTTTTAGAAAGGAGCCAAATGTGGTTTTTGAAAATAAAGATGAAATTTGTTTTTACTAGAAGAAAACTCTTTCCTCGTTTTCTCATTCCACATAACATTAAAGGGGAAAGAAATCTGTGGAAAGAGAGTCTCTTTGAAGACCTACCTACCAATAAAAACTATAAATGAAATGAAAAATGGAGTGACGCACACCAACATTTTAACTATGAGTATCTCTGGAGAATAGTGTGGGTAACTTATTTTCTTTTACATGCCCTTCTGTATTTTTCAGTGTATTATTTCCATGTATCACTTTCATAGTCCGAGAAAAAACCTATTGCATTTTTTCTGTTTTTAAAGGAAGCGAGAAGCTATAAAATTAAAAATCCAAACTTTTTTTAGCATAAATATGAAACTTTTAACTCAAACAAGTGTTTTCCCTCAAAGTAATGACCTTGGATTGTTTTATGCTTATTCGAGGAATAACACTGCTATTAATATTATCTTTATAAATTCCTTTTCAAGGAAGCCTGTACATTACACATGAAAATCAATCTTATTGAGCTATACCTGCTCTAATAATGGCAACAAGATAAATTACCACACGTACTCACCATGCCGAGCTCTGAATGACTCTGGGCTGTTTACAAAATCTGAGTCCACCTTCAGAAAGGTTGAAGATTTGTTGGAATTCAAGATTTTTCACAAGAAAGGGTTTTTTAAACATTGCTGCAAAAAATGGTGGCTGCCAAACATTTGTTTCTTTTGTTTCTCTTACCCCTTCGCCTCTTTACTGTCTGTAGAGAACATAACCATGTAAGAAAACGTCAACATGTACACAGCCTCCCTTTTCCACAAGTAACATTTTTGCTGTTGTTGTTAAGTCTTCATTGCAAAATTGAAATCTCTTCCCTCTGGTCAAAAGTTGCAAGGAGCTTCTCCATTTCCATTAAACTCTCCAGGGTCTACAAACTGAAATTCAGAACGAGCTACTTAGGGGTGGTTTGAGCAAGAGAGCTCAGCCAGAGGGAGTGGGTACAAAGAACGGAGATCCTTTCCTGTATGAGCGCACACGTGCGCACACACACACACACACACACACACACACACACACACACACACAGTGGGAGGCTGCAGGGCAGGCTGGGAATATTAACTCTGACGGGTCCTCAAACTACTTGGGTCCCTGGGTTGGAGGAAACTGATCTCTCATCTTGGGCCACTTGGTTTGGGATCTAGTAGATCATTTAATTTCTGTCCCAAAGGAATACTTAGCAAATTTTGGCCTATCCAAGTGGTAAACCATTCTGATCATGTGCTCAAGCCTGATCCCCCCAGGTTTTATAAAATACTCAGAAACCTACTGACAGAAGAGAAGATCGCATTAGGGAGTCCTATTTTCTTTTCCCTGGATTTTTGACTTATTTTATATAAAAACAATATAGCAGTAACATTAATATAAAGCAATAATAATCTGATCATCCTAGATATAGCTAATTTTATTTTTTGACATTTTCTTCTATTTGTTACGAAATAAAAATGGACATGCCATTCTGTAGTCATACATTTTAACTTGGCGTTTCCTGTGCTACCACCTGGGCTTTCAAAGGAGTTTACATAGCTCGTGATTAGTTCATCTTGTCGCTGGACCATGAAGTATAAAAACTGTCTCCTTGTGGTGGCCATGTGGATGGCTTCCAAGTTTTGGCTTTTAGATATAATGTTGCATCAACATTTGTATGTTGTCCTGTTGAGTACATTGAGTTTTTGTGGGTAATTTTTATAGAAAAACTATAAACATTCCAAAGAATGTCCAATTCTTGCTTGGATGGTATTAGTTTCGCAGGTCCGTAAGTTGTGTAATCGATTGTTTATTTCCTTTATTGATTCAAGCACTTACGGATCTGTAAGACACTCTGCTTTTATTAATTTGCGCCTGTATTGCTGCTACTTTTTACCCTATTCATTTACACTATTGCCATTTTGTTGATAGTTTATAAAACCTTATTTTTATTTTATTACAAGCTACAACTTTTTAATAAAGACTAGTTTTTATTTTGCTGAATGTCTTGCTTTATACATCACATCATTAAATATTAATCCATTTCCTTTTATAGGAATTTGATTGAAAATAATTTGCCACTTTTTTTGCCTTTCTGGATTTGTTTGCTTTTTGTATCCCATGTAAACGTCCACTGTGAGACCCCATGCCTTTTAGTGGGTGAATCTGGACTGTTTATATTTATTGTTATAATGGTTTCACTTTTTCTTGTTGGTTACGTGATTTTGTTTTCTCTTAGTTAGGCTTTTACAAGCTCACATTTCTAGAGTGATTTTAATTTGTGAATATTTTGTTTTCAACTATATACTAGTGTTTTTAAATGGCAAATATCTGCATTTGAACATCCGCCATGACATGTGAACTCTCTGTTTTAGTTCTCTGCTTTTCCCAGTGCTGGTTTAGGATTTGGGTTTTTGGGGTTTGCTAAGTCTGTTATTACTCATCCATCCACCTCGTAGCTTCCAAAATTTCATTGCTGTTCTCTCCTCCTCTCTCCGCTTTTCCTTGAAGGTTTCAGCTTTTAAAAACCCAAAACCAAAACCCAAACCAAAAACCTGCCTTTCTTATAGTGTTAGTGAGGTTTTGGGAGGGAACAAAGTTAGATGCATATGTTCCCTCAACCATTATAACCCAAAAGTGCTCCACTTCGATTAACATTATTTATTTTATCTAAAATATTCTGGTCTTAATAGATACTTTCCCAACATGGCAAGAGTTGTAAAAACTCTCTTCCCCTTTCTTCAGTCTTCAGAATTCTTGACAATGCCTTCTCCACTGATGTCTGATGCAATGGTACTTGGATGGTAAATTTTCTGCGTCTGCCAGGGTGAGACTATCCTTTGGATGCAATCACATTTGAGTGACAACTTGGACCACTCTTAACCATCATCACTTTAATGTTTCAAAGAATAATTTCTGGCCTTGGTCATTGCAGCAGGAAAACCCCCAGAAATATCCAGCGTTAAACATCTTTGTAAAAAGCTGTCTTCTCTACTTGGGAAGTTGTTATTTTCACTTAATCTATCCTTCCTTTCTTCCCATCTCTGTTCCTTTCTTCCTCAACCTCTGCTCATGCTTTCAGCATCTTCCATTTTATTGATTCTCTGTATTTTGGGGACCCATGTATTTACTGGTTTCTGAAATGATTTGAATTTCTTTGTTTAGGGAATTCTATCCTGGTCTGCTCCTCGTCCAACTGTGACCATGTCTTTTTGTTCATTGCAGTAGTGGCAATGCTGTGCCCTGAGGCTGGATTAGGGAAGGCGCATGTGGCATTTAGAACGGTGCCTGGCTCATCGTCAGAGCTCCTGGAAGGACTGTACTGTAATTCTTTCCTAAAACTATTGGGTCTTTATTAAAGAAGATCTCTGGTTCATGGGTAGAATTGGCCTCTGTGCATTTTCTGGGCCCTTTTCTTTCTTTTTCTTTTCCCAAAGGACCTTTTCGTTAGGGTCGGCTTTGTTCCCCCATGAGGTCAGATGTCCTTGCAATTATTGTGCTAATCCCATAAGACCAGTTCCATCAGGGCCTGTGTTGGACTCTATGTGCTCATTCGATGCAAGGTCACCGGCCGGTGTGGGGTTGGGAGAGGGTTTGCTGGCGTGTTGAATGGCCAGGCCGAGGGCCACTCCTCCAACCTGAGACCTGGAAAGGCAGCCACACGGGACAATTGGCGAGCCCCTCTCCTCTCTTGCTGTTGAAGGTTTGGAGCCTGGGATGGGACTTAGCAGAGAGGATTACGAGCAGGACAATCCTGGATATGAGGCGAGAGCAGCAAGACCTGCGGCTCCAAATATTTGCAGTGTTACTATTTCCCTCTTCCCTAGTTACCCTCCCTGCTCCGACCTTTGTCGGGGACCATCCCCCAGGGGCAGGAACCGGGTTCGCCTTCAGCCAAAACCAGTTCCGTTTTCTTCCCTTGGCTGACCCGACTCACGTATGAGAGCCTTGGTTTCTTCTCTGCTCCTTCCCTTCCTGCCTCTATGGCATCGATTCTCAAAGTATGGTCCAGGGAACCCTCTCAGGCGTCCATGGTCTCAACACTGGTTTTATAATAATTCCAAGAGAATTGCTGGTTTTGCCCTCATTGTCTGCTGAGTGTACGGTGGAATTTTCCAGAGGCTGCAGGACACATCCACACTTTTCTAAAAAGGCTATTACAATCCTGCTTCCTTCTTCCAACTACCTATCAATGTGTGGCAGGGTTTTCTTCATTTCTTTCAACCACAACAACGTATCACAATAGATTGGCGGGAGGAGCATAGATAAGAATCCAGTTATATTTGGCAAAGCCACACGTTAGAGAAATTTGCAAAATGTAAAACAATACCACTCTTCTCACTAAATTTTTTGTTTTAGAAAACAATGATTTGTTCTGGAAAAATTGTGTTATTTTTGTCAATATGTAATAGATATATCATTGTTATTTATAGATGACTTGGACTCTACATAGATTTACATAGATTTAGAAAACTTTCTCAGTGTTATTTTCTAGTACAGTAAATATCACCAGCTCCAGCTCCCGCACACAAACGCTCGTCGGGAATCCTCAGTAAGTTCTAAGAACGTAAAGAAACCCTGCATGTTCGTTTTCTAGTGCTGCCGTAACACACTGCCACACATTTGGTGACTTAAAACAACAGAAGTTTATTCTCTCATAGTCTTGGAGACCAGAAGTCCAAAATCAATATACCATTGGGTCAAAATCAAGGTGTCGGTCGGCAAAGCCACGCTCCTTCCGAGGGCTCTGGCAGACGCTCTGCCAGCTTCTGGTGGCTGCTGGCACTCCTTGGCTGTGGCCGCATTGCTCCAGTCTCTGCCTCCATCTTTCCAGGGCCTCTCTTCTCTGTCTCAAATCTCCCTCGGCTTTTCTCTCTCATAAGGACGCTGGTCACTGGATTTAGAGTCCACCCAGCCAATCTAGCATAATCTCATCTCAAGATCCTTGATACAATTACATCTGCAAAGACCCTTTTCCCAAGTAAGGTCATATTCACAGTTTCCAGGTTGATGTATCTTTTGAGGGGCCACCATCACCCCACGACACCCTGCAACCAACCAGTTTAGAACCGCTGCTCTCTGGCCTTCCTCCTGTCGTCAGCCTCCCCCACTGCCTGATTTATTTATTTATTTTTAAAACAGGGAAAAAGATCTCACACTCTTATAGGATCAACAGGCAAGAATTCACCTCCGAGCCGTTTTACACATTCCCCACGTCCCTGCAAAAAATAGGTGTGATCTAACTGGTTTTCTTCGGATTTTTGTGAAAATATTTTTCCTTCTCTTGTCATTTCTGAAGCTGCAGTGGATGGAGAGGTGGGTGAAACACCCCTCACCCCCACCCCAACCCTCGTCTATCTCCCCAGCTTCAGACATGGTACCTCTAGGCACCATCTGACTGTCTCTTACTAAAGAAAAGAAAAATTATGACCCAGAAGTTTCTCTAGATATCAAACAACTCTGTCCAAATGCAATTAGAATGGCTTAAATGAAAAAGGGTCAGAAACACATGGAATAAATTCTTTTTAAAATAAGCAGGGGTTTTAGGAATAGCGGATTGGAAAGACACTCAGGGCAATGGCTTTTAAGTTTTTGCTAGGACCCAAAATGTCAACCAGGATTAGAGCTAAGTATCAGCGGACTCCTTCCCCACTGTTCCACTGGGTAGTGGTAATAGCTCAAAGTCTGGCGTCAGCCTTCTTGGGTTCAAGTTCCAGTTCTATCCTTTGGTAGCTGTGCAAGCTTGGGAAAATAACTGAACCTCTCTGAGTGTCCATTTCCTCATTTGTATTGCGGGGAAATGGATATTACCAACTTGTATCAGTCAGGATATGCTGGGTAATGCTGCAGTAACAAGCGACCCTAAAAACGATCATTCACTTACGACAAAGCATTATCTCTTACTCTCGCTCCACGTCCTTCCAGCAAGGCAAGGCGTTCTGCTCACCTTCATCCTCACTTCATGACCAGGCTGATGGAGCTTCAGTCTGGAACATTCCCAGCCCCTGACAGAGGGAAAAGATTATGGAATAAAACGTGTACGTCTCTTAACACTCTCACCTGGAAGTGAAATACATCCCTGATGCTCACGTTTCACTGGCCAAAATATGTCACATGGCCACACTTAAGTTCATCAGTATGAGAATGTATTATTCTTCCATGGGAGGGTGGGAGTGAGGCTGGGGGATGGCGGCTTGGGTGGGGACACATGTAGCTTGACAGCCATGCAGCCTCCTGCCAGCCTTATATGCAGTCAGGATCACACGAGCTGAGAGTGTATGTACAGCATCCAGTCCCGTGCCCGGTACATACTTAGTGCTTGCTGAATAGTGTTCCCCTCGGGTCACTCCATCATACCTGGCCCTGCCCTCCGGGTCGCGTTGCCCCCCCATCACTGCCCAGTGCCCTAGCTGAGGGCTCTGTGTGTTTTCTTTCTTCTTATAGTAAGAAAGAAGAAGGAAAGGGAAAAATGGTCCCTTTGGTCAGCTGGATGGCTTCCTACAGCTGCAGCAGTCGAATGGGACTCTTTCTGGTTCTGCTTCTGTTGTTGTTTTAAAATAATTGAGGGGCCTCTTGAATGAAGGTGAGGGGGTGGGTATTTATCCCCCTTCCCATGGTATGCATTTCTTTAAAGAACAGACTTTCCGTTCATTCTTTGCGACCTAACATCCAGCACAGCATCAGGCATGCAGTAGTTGCATGGTCAGTGCTTGTGGGATGGATGAATAAATGAATGAATGAATGAATCCTAGGAGCCTGCTGATAAATGTTGAACCAGCGCTCTTGAAAAATAAAAAGCCTTGGTTTGTAGAATTTGCCATTTTCTGTTGTGTCAATACTCTCCCCCAACTGATCTTAAGTTACCAATGCGATGTCACCGAGTATGGCATTGGGAACAGAATCACCTCCAGGAAGCTGCAGGAACTATGTTCAACATACCATTGGGTCCCTTCGGTGACACCCTTGCTCTCTAGGAAGAAAACGCTCCTGGAGGAAAAAAGCACTCACTTCATCAGAAAGCAATCCTTTCTTTCCAGTTTTGAAAAGGACTGTTCTCCTTATGACCAAACTCTTATATTAAATATAACTGATGGATGTCTTGCTTGGAGAAGAAGACTAGAATTAGGAAAGCATGTCGCTTGTTTAGCTGTGTGACTCATAAAAGTCCTTTACCCTCTCTGGGCTCCATGGCATGAGAACAAGGAGAACGTGAACGTTGCACAGGGTCAAGTTGAGCCAGAGGATAAATGGCAGCCCACTGGATGCTCTGTGAGGATGCTACGCGGTTTGATTCCGGACACATGCCCCGCCTTGGCTGAGGAGGACACCTGGCATGGCGCTCTCTCTCCAAAGCACGTCCATCGTCATCACCAACCAGACTGACAAACGTGCTGAGAAATCCTTCTCCAAAAATTCCAAAACAGCCCAGCCCAGAGACCGAGCAGCAGGTAACCAAGAAAAACAAAAGGGAAAAACAATAATCGTCTTATTCTGGAAAGTTCAAATGTGGGCCAGAGCCTATTCCTATGATTTTAGGGCAATGAAAGGAATGGAAAATTTTGCTCGCTCACGTCTTTTCGTGAAAGCCCTCCTGGCGCCATTGTTGGCTCCAGGGACCCTCGTCATGCTGCAAAACGTGTGTAGAAATCACCGGCAGCCCTCGCTGGCCTCCTAATCTCCAGATATTACAGATGACGGATGACGGTTGGATTGCATCCATGGTCTCTGCAGGGGCCAGGCAGGCATGCTGGCTCTCCAGCCTGCGTTGGACGCTGGTGAAACTCAAGGGGGTGGGGCCTTGGCACCCTCCCTGGCTGTGAAGGGGACTTGGTTCTCCCTGGGGGTCTGTCCATAACCTTGAGATGAGTGCCAGTCTCCACTGGGGATGGCTGGGTTTCCTAGTCCCCAGGGAGCAAACGAACCATCAGGAGCTGTGAGTGCCCTAGTGACTTCTATTCAAGGGACTCTTCTGTTAAGTTTCCTTCATCCTTGTCTCTGCCATCTGTTCCCTCAGACATCAGTCCCGGGGCTATAGGCTGCCTGTAGGCTCATATTCACCCCTGCCATTCTCAGGAGTCATCTGGAGCCCTCTCCCTCACCCCCCACATCCAGTGCATCAGTAAACCTGGAAAATTCTCTCTCCCATCTCACTTCTCCATCTCTCCTGCTCACTGGTGGACAAGGGATAGGCCTCCTATTGTACTGTAGACACCCAACAAGGAAATCAGGCTTTTATCCACCTATGTCACACATAAGCAAAGCTATGACTTTTCACAAAAAAACAGCTTTGGATGAACTGGCAAGTGCTAGATTTAGACCCTCAGCATCAAGCCCATAGGATTTGAAAATGAACTTGCAAATTATTTTTCTCTGCCCAGGAGACCGCAACAAACAGAAGCATCTGTTCCTAGCCCTCACCCTGGGCAGTGGCGACAGCCTCCCGATGGGTCTCCCCACTTCCTCTCTTGCTCCCACAATCTATTCATTCTCCCTCCAAACACTGGAGTGACTTTCAAATGACATAAATCAGATCAGAAAGGAGGCCAGGTGGCCACATGTCCCCTGGGGAGCACAATCAGCCAGACGAGAACCACAGCTACTGCTTTCTTCTTCTTTGTTCCTTTCTGTGTTGCACTCACAGGAATTCTTTTGTTTAATTACTTGTCTTTTGTTTATTGCCTGTGGACGTTTCAAACCATGGTTGCATATTCTTTGACACTCTGTTCCTCCTCCCTTCCCCGTCCCTCAGGTCCTTCTCCCCACTCTCATACGTTTCCCTCCTCTTAATATGTGCAGAGAGAAGTGATGGGAGAAGGTGGTCTGGTGACCAGAATTTAGGCTGTTTTTTCTGTATCTTCTCAGACTCTGTGCACAGATTAGAGTAGCAGGTCCCAAGCCTTCCAAAATCATGAAGCTGGTGCAAAAGTAATTGCAATTTAAAAGGTTAAAAAAAATTGCAAGAACTGCAATTACTTTTGCAACAACCTAATAATCAACCCATGGTGCTTTACTCCGTCTCAGGGGATCTCAAACCTGAACGTGCGTTGGAATCCCTGGGTGGGTGGGGGGTGGGAATCTGTGGAAACACAAATTGCTGGGCCACTCCTGAATTTCTGACTCAGTAGGTCTGGGGTGTGGTCTGAGAAGTTGCCTTTCTATCAAGTTCCAGGAGCTGCTGGGCCCTGGGGACCACACTCTGAGAACCACTGGCCTGTTTTGACTCAAAAAGCACCAATGGTTTGCATCCTGGACTATACCTCAATCTTGTCTGCTGAATTTTTTTTTAGACATTTTTAGGATAAAAGAATAGCAGCCTCACGAATACACATGGAATTGCTGGTGCTAATTCCTTCCCGGGAGTGAGAATTGAGATGTTGCAGGACAGGCAGCCTGGTGGGGTCCCTGTCCCTGGCATGCCAGAGGAAGTGCCACCCACAGCCTCACCTCCTCCGTGAGCGATGCCCCACAGGCAGCCTGATGCGGCCTCTTCTTTCAAGGGCTCATTAGCGGGCACAGTGATGGGTCTCGCTTGGCTCCAGCTCTGGGACGCTTCCCAGCAAAACTACACAGACATGGGAGCCTGTAACAGGCCCGGTTAATTATGCTGCCATTTGAAGAAACATAATCGTCCTTGCAAAGTGAAAAAATTATGGGTTACCAGGCTGTCAGAGGTTGTTCGGGCGAACTGTCAGCTCATACACAAGTGACTTTTTAATTGAAAACACTTTCTGTGATGCTTTGCTGGGTCCGCCGTTCTCTTTCAGAGGGGTCATGTCACTCTGCTGGGACACAGACGCCACCCAGGGAGGCAGTGCTAGGAATAAAGTGGGCTTGTGTCAGCCCACAGAGAGCAGCAAATGCCAGGGCATGGGAGAATAATGAGCTCTTCCAGGAGACGTATTTGCTTTCATTTCTAACCCCAAAGCTAGTTGTAAGAAATGAAATTCGTGTTTGTTTTTCTTTAGGTATGTTTGAATTTATGCCTTGAGTCTTGGGGAACTAGGTTAACCTGACTTTGCATATGCTTACATCTTAGGTGAATAACGCCTTTATTTACATCCCTCCTACTTCTCTCCAAAAAAAAAAAAAAAGAAAGAAAGAAAGAAAGAAAAAGACAGCTTACAACAAAGAATATCATTAAAAATAATAATAATAATAATAATAATAATAATAATAATAATAATAATAAAAGGGTAGTATAACAGGAGCAGCAAGTTAGGTCCGGTGAAAGCTGTAGTAACCATGCCAACTATAAGGATTATTGATGTCTATGGTGACACATATGACTGAGCTCTGAGCTTCCTGGTAGCCAGGTCAAAAAGGAAACCATAGGAAGTCTCATCGCTCTCCCTATAGAAAGAAGGAAATAGCAATCCTTTAGTTTATTTCTGATACCAAGTTCTAAAATAAATTTCTTATGTTGGGCTTTATATAAGGGCTATCGAGTTACAATGCTTTTGACAACCATTTTAGAGCAAATGAAAATATAGAATTCCCATGATGGTGTCTTGAAATAATCTTGGATGAAAGCCAATTCAGTGAAAGTAATTCTTCAAGGAGCTAATCTGACATGGCTCATGTGTGAAGACTTCTTTGATCTTAAGATGGACCTTTTCTGAGGACAGGGGGAATCACATTAATACTCCAGCAAACTGTGCCGCTTAACTATTTTAGTTGCGAAAAGAAGAGACCCATGGTGGCTTGCTCAAGTGATGGGAGCATTTTAAGACTACGCTATGTGTTTAATGCCCTCCAAATTGCTTCTCATCACAAGTAGAATAAATCCTACAAGGCCCTACGTGATTGGGCCCTGTCTGGGGCAATTCCTGCCTCAGGGCCTTTGCACTTACTGTTCCTCCATACCTCAGTTCTGCAAGTGCTAGCTTCCTACTCATTCTTTAAATCTGTGCCCAAATGTCCCCTCCTTAGAGATACTTTCTCTGACCACCTAATATCACCCTTCTCACCTTCAAGTCACTCTCTATCATATTACTCTGTTTCATTTCATCTTTATAACAGTTGTCATTCTGAAATTACCTTGTTTACTTGGCTGTTTTCTGCCTCCTCTCCTCATGAGACCACGGATCATGTCTCTCCCCCACTCCCGAATCCTCAGTGCCTTCAGCACTGTTAGGCAGTTAAACCATGCCTACAAATTATGTGTTGAATAAATGAATAAATAAACATATCATGAATATTTGGCAGTCACTGAATGCCGAGAATGTGAGCCCTGGTCAGAACTGTCATGTACGGTTGTAGATGTTGTACACTGCACAACTGCAAGAGGTGCTATCACTTTATGTATGGCACTCCCCTCCCCAAGACATACACTGCATACCCTACATGGCTGTGTGCAGCAACCATGGGGTATGAGTCCTCTTGAAAATGGGACCCGGCAAGCCCTAATTTCCAAAAAGGTGTATAGACCTCAGCTGCAGGACCTGAGCAATTTCCCTCCAGAATATACCCAGCAGCAGGACTCAGATACTCTCTTCGTTTTGACTTTTTTGTGTGTGTCTTTTTGTGCCTCCTCTCTCTATTCTCCACACACCTTTGACTTATATTCAGATTATCTCGATCATAGCTTTGTCTGGCTCATGGCTCACCAGCGCCCCTCCTGCTTACAGCTCCTCTCAAACTCATGCCTTTCTGTTGCTGTCACCAGTCACCTGGTCCCCTCCACATTTCCAATTCAAATTCCCCAGAGGGAAGATCGGCTGATCTCACTTAACCTGTTTGGGTAGAATCTTCATGCTAAGCTTCTCCCATACCTCAGTCAGTGGCTTGGCCACTGACATTGAATTGCCACATCTCTCCAGTCAGTGGAAACCATGAGGCAAAAGGCTATAGCACAGAACGTGCCCTACCCTGGAAAAAGTCTGTAGGTAGGCTGGCCTCTCCCCTTCTTGAATCATGGAGCACCCCATTGCCTTGGCCAGTCCCAACTTCACCTCTCTAAGGACAGCCAGGAATTGGCCATGCAATGACTGACAACAGATCCATTTGTCTGAAAACTAAAACAACAAGAGGCAGAGCTCCTATCTCACTGTGAAAACCAAGCCTGGAAATCAGACTTCTTACCTACTTTATACACAGACAGAGCTATGAATTTTCACAAAAATGCAGCTTTGGATGAACCAGCAAGTGCTAGATCTAAATCCTTAGCATCAAGCCCATGGGAACTTGTTTATGAGTTTTCTCAGAAGGAGATTCTTAAAATGAACTTGCAATTTATTCTCCTCTGTCCAGGGGACCCCAACAAAGAGAAGCATCTACTTCAAGTGCTCTTGGTAGCAAGAAAACCACTCTTTCCTCTGAGCCTCAGTTCTATTTTTCAGATGAGCATAGGCACCCTTGGGCCCATTTGACAAAGCTCCAAGGCCGTGAATGCAGATCCACAGCTCTGCCCTGGGCCTCAGTGACTGGGAGGGACAAACACTCTTGGGAACCTTTAGTCCTCCCTGTTGTGTCATAGTCCTGAAAAGTGGCATCTTAAAATCAGGCCTCACAGCCAGTGGCTATTCAGAATGAGGACTTTTTCTCTGATTCCCCATTTTAAGCCTGAGAAAAGAGAAGTCCAGAGAGGTTAAATGACTTGGGCAGGGTTATCCAGAACCCACATGGAAGTCCCTATCTCCCTCCTCTTTGACAAGTGTCCTTTTCATGGCACCATGTCGTCTTTCTCAGGGAAGCTTTCCTGATCTCCACCTCTCACTTCCCAGAGATGTAACTGACCTTGTTCACCTTTGCTTTCCCATGCCTGGTGGTGGCTTCTAAATGGTGATGATTAAGGTTGGTTAAAATGATACCTGCTGCGCTATTGGCTTCTTAAAGCATTTCAACGATAGCACATCCCCACCTCAGGACCTTTGCACTTGCTGTGTCTTCTGCCTGGAATGCTCCTCCCCCAGATGGCCTCATGGCTTGCTCTCTGACTTTATTTTTCTGCTCAAATGTCATCTCTTTAAAGGGTCTTCTTTAACCTGCTTATTTCAGTTTTCCTCATCCTGCTCCCTCCTTTATCACGTTAAGCTTTGCCTGTCAGCAGCCACCACTACCTGGGGTTATAATATATACTTGTTTGTTCACTGGCGGTCTTGTCCACTGGAATGTCAGCTCCATGGGGGCAGCGGGGACGTTATTTTATTCTCTCCTGTGTGCCCAGAACCTTGAACAATGCCTGGCACTACATAGAAGTTAATAAGTATTTATTGAATAAAAGAATGCCTAATCAATATTTATTTCCTCATTTGGACTTTCTGTTGATATAAAGAGAAGGACCTCTGCTGGGTCACCCACTGATAAGGCTGTGTCGGGTGAATAGCCTGTCCCAGCCTGCTGGAACTTTCCCAGACTTAGCACTGAAAGTCCAGTGTCCTCAGTCTCCAGCAAACAGGGAGAGCTGGCCACTGCGAGCTATGATTTTATTAGCTCTGTCATCCACGCTGTCAATAATATCAGCCAGCCCTTAGAGAGCCCTCACTGAGTGCCAGATATTGCTCCAAGCATTCAATAAGTCACTTCCTTTAATCCTCAGGGTAGTCCCATTTGGCAGATGTGGAAACAGAGGCACCAAGTGTTAGCTGATGAGGAGAGGTTTGGAGTCCATGCACTTCACCTCCCAAGTGCAGGCTGTTAGCCCCAGTGCCAGCCTGCCTTGTGATCAGCCACAGAAAGCCTCCCAGCACCCAAGGCGATCAAATCCCACCCCTCCCCCAGCCCTGCTGGCCAGAGAGGGGATCCCAAACCAGCCAACTAAGGAAGGGCCGCCTGTCAGCTCAGAGTCCCCAAGTGCCCTGCAGCTGCCAGGACTTCTGCTGCCCGTGAGCTCATGTCTATTTCGTTTTCATCACCCTGGCTCCAAATGAAGTTGGTAAAAAAATATATGTCTGTATAAATAAATAACTAAATAAAGTGAGTAGAGGAACAGTAAGTGGCACAGGCCATAAATAACCCTGTGAAACGGGGAACTTGGTGAGCAGTGGAGAGGACGCCTTTGAAAGATCAAACGCTGGCTGTAAATGCTAGGGCGGGAGTTTATGAGCTGAGAATGAGCCTGTCCTCCCCTGGCCTGGGATGGCTCCCATGCTCCCATCGGGACGGGAACGTGGCAGGGTGCCCTGCGGGAACTTGCCTGACCCACCGGGGTGGCCTCCGCGGGGAGACAGCAGCTGCCTGGGGCTAAGAGCCTTGGGTCGGGACAGAGCAGGGGACCTGGGCCTCCTCGTTCTTCACTTAGAGTCGCATCTTATTCACTGCAGCTCTACGTTCTTCCAGGTCCAAACTATGCGTATATTACCTGTTCAAAAAACTTAAAAATCAAAAAGAAGCACACAAGAAAAACTTTGCTAAGCATTTCAACCCCCACCACACACACACCACACACGAAGGAAGTAGCGTTGCCCCCCACACTTTCCAAGTACCTGGACTTTTTATTATAGATGTTTACTGTTCGTACCTCCCTGTGTCCACCCACCCAGTGGCGGAAATGAAAAGGACGGCCCAGACCAAGTGTGGGCAGCGACATGTGGAGCTCCTGGGACTCACAGTGTAGGTGGAATGCAAACTGGCGCAGTCACTCTGGGAACCAGTTTGGCATTTTCTTAAAATGCTCAACACCTCCCTGCCCTATGACCCAGCCATTTGAAAAATATGCACACGTGTTCACCCAAAATCACGTAGGAGAACGTTCATAGCAGGACTCTTTGAAATGGCCAGAAACTTGGGAATTATCCAAAGATCCATCAACAGGTGAACAGTGCAAATGCAGGCCCTGCACATGGTGCAGGAGGCCGGAGCATGGAGAACTCACAGACATCTGTACACAACACGACGGGTCACGGACCCCACGTTGAGCATGGCCGCCAAGGGCACAGACTGCATGGTTCCGTTTATGCAGAGTTTAGAAGCCGGCCGATGGCCCTGCAGAGTTAAGAGTCGGTGTGGTGGTTGCGCTGAGTGAACACAGGACCTGGGACAGGCCGAGGGAGGCATCTGAGGAAAATGCTGGTCTTTCATCTGGGTGCTGTTGCAAGGCTGTGTTCACTTCATGAAAATTCAGTGAGCTGTACGTGTTGGATTCTTACACTTCTCTGTCTGTGCTATGCTTCAATTAAAAAGTTTTCTAAATTAATGTAAAAAGAAAAAGACACAGAGTGTCAGGGTGACCCACTGCTGCCCCGTGACTTGATTTGGGGTGATGTCCTGTCTGTCTGCTTTCGGTTACGGATATGACAGCAGCTCAGCTGCTTTTCCTTGGGCCTCAGGGGAAGAGGTTCCTTTGTCTCCATGTGAAATCTGGCATCAGATCTACGAAGAGCTGGCAAGCTTGCTCGGCCTGGAAGAAGCAAGCGTCCTTACTGTGGCTCGGATGTCCCTACGTTGGACAACGGCAATTGTTGGCTGCCCAGAGCAAGCCTGCTTGCCCTGAAAGTTGTCTCATAGCCCCAGTCATGTCCTAGCTGGAAGCTCCAGGCTGTTCCCGCCACCCTGGCACAGGGTGGACACCCCCAAAGTCAAGGACAAAGACATTTTTAGAAGAGCAACTGAGAAACATTTTGGCAGCTTCTCGGGGTCTGCTCAGGCCTGTAACTTACCTCAGGGTCCAACTGGAAGGTATTTGCAGCCCATAAAGTTGACATGAGGCATCTTATTACCAATGTTATTCTTGGACTGAAGTTCCATTTCGGAGACACTTGAGACCCAGGTATAGAATCTACCGGTTCACATGTCTTCCCTCAACTAGTGTGGGGAGCATGTTGCAGGGGTGTTACCTGGATGGTGAACAGGGCTCGGGGTTCCCAGGGTGCATGACAATTAACACAAGAAAATGCTTTGTGGAGTTTGCTATTTTTTAGGTGTGGGGGAGCTACCTGAGCCTTGAGTAGACTCCTCCTGGTCTGTTTGAGCTCAGATGTGAAGGATGAATAGAATTACCAGGTGAGCAAGGAAAGAAAGGGCATCTTCAGCAGAGGGAATGGCACGTGCAAAGGCCCTGGGGCAAGAGCAAGTGGGAAAGAAGGCAGGTGGCCCGGGGCAAGAGGGTGACCAGAGTGCAGAAAGGTGGGCAGGACATTGAAGAGTTTTGCCTTATCCTAAAGTCAACAGGAAATGATTGAAAGATGTTAAGGGAAGATGGAGCTGCTGTTGTGCTGTTATTGACATGGTCAGATCTGCTTCTGGAAAGATCACGCTGCCTAAATTCCCTTTATCTGCAATGCTTCTCTGAGCTGGAGGAAAGAGAGGCATACGAGACATGGCCTGTCTCTCAAGTTCCCAAGCCAGGTGAAGAAACAGAAACACACCATATGAGGGAACACAAGGCACGTGAATACTCTAGAAAGTACTCTCCACTAGAAATAAAACGTGAGCCACAATGCCAAATGTGCACACTTAAAATATTCTGGTAGCCACATTTTTTGCAAAGTAAAAAGAAACAGGTGAAGTTCATTTTAATGACTATTTCATGTAACCCAGTAGATTTAACACATTCTCATTGCAACATGTAATCAATGTAGAACATGATTAATGAGCTATGTCACATTTTTCTTGTGTCACATCTTTGAAATCGGGCGTGTATTTTACTTTTACAGCCCATCTCAATTTGGGCTGGCCAGACTTCAAGGGCTCAGTAGCCACGTGAGGTTAGTGGCTGCCCAACGGGACCGCGTGGGACTAAATGATGGGTGTTAGAGACTGTGGGTTGAGCTGAAACTTTTAGGCAGGAACAGCAGGAAAGGCAGGAAAGGTTTTCCCAAATGGGAGTGGCCAAGAACAAAATCCAAAGTGAAGGGAACACAAGCCAGGCCGTCATGTGCAAGAGTGTTCACGGCATCTGGTGTGAAACAGCCAAATCAGAAACAACCTAAATGTCCATCGAGGAGCAGGGAGTGACCCGGGTGGTAATTAATACAAAGGAATACTGGCCCGCGAGGATGGCTAGAGTGGAAAATAAGTGATGGTGAGGATGTGGAGAAATTGGAGCCTTTGTGCGCTGCTGGTGGGAACGTACAATGGTGCAGCCGCTGGGGGGAAGGAGTCTGGCAGCTCCTCAAAATGTTAAACGTAGAGTTACTGTGTGACCCAGGAATTCTGTTCCCGAGTACGTGCCCAGAAGAACTGAAAATAGGTGCTCTAACAAAAACCTATACACCCATGTTCATAGCAGCATATTCACAGTGCCCAAAGGTAGAGACAACCCCAAATGTCCTTCAATCGATGAAGGAGGAACAGAATGTGATATATATGTGTACACAGAGGCTGCCAAAAAAATGGATACGCATTTTAAGAAAGGAAAAAACTGTATTAAAATTGCAATACTCAATATATACCAATAACAAAAGATGAATACAAGTCATGTGTATACATTTTTTGGCACCCCCGATATATGCAATGGAATATTATTCAACCATAAAGAGATATAAAGTAGGAAGGAAATTCTGACACTCGCTACAACATGGATGAATCTTGAAGACATGGTGCTGAGTGAAAGAAGCCACATAGTGTATGATTCCACTTATATGAAGTGTCCAGAATAGGCAAATCCATAGAGACAAAAAAGTAGATTAGTGGTGGCCAGGGGCTGAGAGGAGGGAGGATGGGGAGGGAGGAGGCTAATGGGTAAGGGCTTCCTTTGGGGTGAAGAGAATATTCGGGAACTAGAGAGAGGTTATGGTTGCCCAACACTGTGAATGTACTAAATGCCACTAATACTGTGTTTCCCTGAAAATAAGACCTCGCTGGACAATCAGCTCTAATGCGTCTTTTGGAGCAAAAATTGATATGAGACCTGGTATTATATTATATTGTATTATATTACATCATATTATATTACATTCCATTATATTATGTTATATCGGGTCTTATAGTAAAATAAGACCGGGTCTTATATTAATTTTTGCTCCAAAAGACACATTAGAGCTGATTTTCCAGGTAGGTCTTATTTTCGGGGAAACACAGTAGTAAATTGTGTGTTATGTCTTTTACCACCATAAAATACTTACATCATTTTCTAAGGCTGAAAAAAGGAAGGGCTACATCTCACAGAACATGAATACATTTCAAAAAGACACCCAGTTGCAGAAGACTATGTAGCAGATGCCGCTGGCAGCATGCGGGCACCCCCCAGCCCACCTGGCACCTTGGCACTAAGCACAGCTACCGTGCATGGCTGCCGCATCCCTCAGACACCTGCTGCCCTCTCGCCACCGCCGAGGACTTCCTCTGCCCACAGGGGTGACCTTCAACCAGGAGGGACAGGAGTGTATATACAGTGCAGCGACCTGGCCCCCAGCGCTGTCCACACTCGTCGCAGAGCCCAGGGCACGGAGGCCAGCTGCCCACGTTAACCAGCTCACCCTTCCTGGGCTCACCTCCCACCTCACTGCCCCCTCACTGGCCTCCCTGGGCTCACCTCCCACATACACCCCCTTTGCACCAAACCCTCTTAGGATCTGGAACCCAAACTTAGAAAGTACCCATGATATTATCCCACGTATGTAAGGTTTTAAACCGTTCAAAGCAATACGATGAGAGTTGTGGGGAAAACATGCACGGGGCTAAACTGGGAAAGAGACGTCTGGGGAGGATAAACGCCAAATTCAGGGAAACGAGCATGCGGGGGGTGGGGGGGACTGGGGGGGTTGCCTCTGAGAAGGGTCCCCAGAGGGTCTCAAGTGATTTCAAATGTTACACAGGGTGGCAGTACATAGGGGTTGTTACAGATCTATTTCGTGAGTGTCTGAAATATTTCATGATCACTGGGAAAGGTAGGTAGGTGTGCTTGGCAGCCAAGAAGCTGCAGAGGTGGCAGTGGGGAGACATTCGATGCCTTACAGCAGGGTCAGGCCAGGTGACACCATCCTTTCTGTCACTCTCCTTGGATCCATGGGCCCGAGGCAGCAGGGAGAGCCCGGGACAGGGAGACCACCGTCACAGCTGGAGTAAGATGACATTGGTGGGAGAAGAGTAGGGAAAGCCAAATGCCTGTGAGAACTGCAAAGGCAGAATCCATCCACCCCGTTAGCGCATTGGAGGTGGGGGCCAAGTCCAATGAGGAGTTGGAGGTTGCAAGTCGGGGTGACAAGGTGAGTGAGAGGACCTCTGGCAGGAGTCAGGACACCCAGAGGGTTTTATTTATTTGAATCTGTCAGAGAAGGGGGTGGGATAGGTTTGTGCAGGTCCACACATCATTTGTACTTATTTGGGAGACAGGCTGAGACTGGAAGCCTTGTGATCTCAGCATGTTGGATTTCCAGGTAACAACAGGCCTCTGTGTCCTCCTCGCAGCTCCGAGCCCCCGTGGAGCTCTGAGCCCCCATGCAAGCCGACCAGCTGCTGCCTGCAACAGCCACGTGACCACCGAGAGGGAAAGGAGGGGCTCGCGGCTGGGGCCTAACCTAACCCTTCTCAAAGCTGTTCTGTTCTAGGGAGCAGATGCATGCTCCTGGGAGATGTTAGGGAGCCCTGTGTCCCCTCCCTGGTGGATTGCATTCACGGCCCCAGTTCTTCGTCTCTCTTTGTAGCCACAAAGACTTACTCTTCCAGCTTTATTTCAGAGTACGGTTTGATGGATAGGGGTAACTGTAGACCAAAGGGGGGTTATGCAAGCACCAGCACACACAAGTTCTGCGGCGTTCTGATCACCCCCCAAATCTCCCTGTGCCCCTTTGCTGTTAAACCTCACCCCCAGCTCCAGCCCCCAACCCACGGCGATCACTGATCCCGTTCTGTCACAGTCATTTTGCCTTCACTAGAATTTCATACAAATGAATGTGTACAGTAGGTAGCCTTTTGTATGGATTTAAAATGTGTTTTATTTCTTCAGCGCTATTGAAGTATGGTCGACAAATAAACATTGTCTGTATTTAAGGTGCACAGGTGACGTTCTGATATACGTACACAGTGTGAAATGATGACCAGTCAAGCTAATTAACACATCCGTCACCTCACACCGTTACCTTTCTGTGTGTGGTGAGAACACTTAAGATCTCCTGTCTTAGCAAATTTCAAACGTGCACTGCAGTAACTATAGTCGCGTTGCTGTACCTGAGGCCTCTAGGGCTTATTCATCTCCTCACTGAAAGTTTGCACCCTTCACCAGCATGCCCCCCGTTTCCCACACCCCCAGGCCCCAGCAACCACCATCCGATTGTGTTAATAGGAGTTCGAGGTTTTTAAGAGTCTACATGTCAGTGAGATCATGAGTATTTGTCTTCCCACGTCTGGCTGCTTTTACTTAGCGTCACACCCGCTAGGTTCATCTATATTGTTGCAAGTGGCAGGATTTCCTTTTTGGGGGCTGAATAATAGTCTGGTGTGTGTGTGTGTGTGTGTGTGTGTGTGTGTGTGTGTGTGTGTGTGACATTTTCTTTGCTATTCTTCCATTGACAGACGCTTCGGTTATTTCCATGTCTTGGCTATTGTGAACGATGCTGCAATGAACATGGGGATGCAGGTAGCTCTTGCAGATAATGGTTTCAATTCCTTTGGCTACGTAGCCAGACGTGGAATTGCTGCATCACATGGCAGTTCTATATTTAATTTCTTGAGGAACCTCCATACTGTTTTCCATAGTGGCTGCACCATGTACGTTCCCACCAACAGTGCACGAGGGTTCCCTTTTCTCCACAGCCTCACTAACAGCTGTTATTTTTCAACTTTTAGATAGTAGCCATTCCAACAGGGGTGAGGTGGTATCTCACCGTAGTTTTGATTTGCGTTTCCCTGATGATGTGCGATATTGATCAGCATCTTCTCATGTACCTGTTGGCTGTTCGTTATCTTCTTTGGAAAAATGTCAACACGTATTCAGGTCCTTTGCCCATTTTAAAGCAGGTTATTTATGTATTTATTTATTCAGTTATTTATTTTTGCTATTGAGTTGTATGGATTCCTTATATTTTTTGAATGAGTTCCCTATCAGACATATGGTTTGCAAATATTCTATCCCATTCCATAGATTGCCTTTCATTTTGTTGATTGTTTCCTTTGCTGTGCAGAAACATTTTCGTTTATGGATGAGAAAAATTAACTTTATTAAAATGTCCATCCTACCGAAAGTGATCTATGGATTCAGTGCCATCCCTATCAAAATTCCAGTGGCATTTTTCAGAGAAATAGAAAAAACAATCCTAAAATTCATATGGAACCACAAAAGATCCTGAAGAGCCAAAGCAAACTTGAGAAAGAACAAAACTAGAGGCATCACATTTCATGATTTCAGGCCATAGTAATCAAAGCAGTATGGCGCTGACATAAAAACCGACGCACAGACCAGTGGAAAAGAATAGAGAGCCCAGAATAAGCCCACGCAACTATGGCCAACGAATTTTTGACAAAAACACCAAGAACACACAATGGGGAGAGAACAGTCTCTTCAATAAATGGTGCTGGGAACACTGGACATCTACATGCAAAAGAATGAAATTGGACCCTTATCTTATACCACATGTAAAACTCAACTCCAAATGGATTAAAGACTTAAACATAAGACATGAAACCATAAAAGCCCTGAGACAGGGATTTGAGTGCCCAGGGTATTTGGGGAGGTGACACCAGGGCACAGCCAGAGGGCAGTGGCGCAGTGAGCCAGGGAGGGGAGGGCCGCTGGACAGGATGTGCTTTGGGCTGCGTTACTGCTCAGTAACCCCTTGGGGAGCCTGAAACCCAGGGTGAAGCATGCCTTAGAGCCACCCATGGTGGCTGCTCCTGGTCACACCATGCCCTGGGGACATGGACTCCCCGCACTCCAGGAGCACAGAGGGCATGAGTGTGTAGCACCAGCAGCATCTGCTCCCCTCCTGGGCCCCTCCTGTCCCTGTAGGATGACAGTGGGGAAGACAGAGCCTCAGTAGGCGGGGACCTTGCTTGGCTCTTGCGTTCTCGAGTCCCCACCACCGCCACCGCCCTTTGGAGCTGTCTGATAGCTTCAGTGCGGGGCTCGAGGAGCCCACAGGCCCTGCAGCAGCCTCTCAGGCTCTGGGCAACGTGGGTTCTAGGCCGGGTGCCCACATGGCTCCTGGCCTCCACCTCCGTCTGGCCTGTTTGTGCAGCGTGCGTGAGCGTTGTTTGTTCTCTGAATCAAGTGTTTGACTCACTCACAGTGATTGCGGCTGATAATTCCTAAACTAACACGCATCCCACTTGGCTGCTGTGCCTTGTTTGGTTTGTAGCTCTGGTTTATAGCCTCTGATAGGACAGAGCTTAAGAGTGCCAGGGCCGCCTGGGGCTTCTCCTGCCCGGGGATCAGCGGGGTCCCCAGGGCTCAGGCTTTGTGACGCTGCTGCTTGGTTACCAGCTCCCACTTGGAGCCTCTGATGGATCTGAAGATGAGCTGCCAGACAGGGAGGGGCTAGGTGGGTCAGGCTGGACCTTTCATAGTCATCTGGGTGCCAGGGTGGGTCCCCCGCATCCTGGGTCATCCTTGGAGCAGGACTCTGCCAGCAGCGCCTGTCGCCTAACCCAGTGGGGTGGGGGGTTATTTACCTTCTCTCCATAGGATCAGGGAGGGCAGAGCCACCCCCTCCCGCAAGCTGCCTGGTCCTCCTGTGGGGCAGCCCTGCCTCTGGGAAGGCAGTCAACCTTGGTGCCTCCCCTGGTTTGGGTGCTATTCCAAATAATAGGCGTTCTCATTGTTGGAGTTCAGCCTGGGCAGTGAATGAACTGGGGTTTCTCAGAACAGTCGCTGCTGAGGACCCCCAAACGGCTTCAGGTGGAAAATTGAATGGATTTAAATGAGATTAGGCCACATCATGAAAAAATTATCCCTCCTCCAATTCTCTTTAATCCAACTGATTCTTACAAGGAAAGAGAAAGCCTGACGCTAATGAGTCATTAATGCCTCTCTGGGACTCCCGATTTCCCCTTTTTTACAGAAAGGGCAGGATGCAGGCAGCAGGTCTCCCACAGCCCGTTCTCCTCATCACCATGTAATAACCTCGTTTTCTTCATCACATTTCCTTTTGCAGTTTGTACGCAGGGCATGGTCTTTTCATTTGGGGGGATGGTGCGGAATTTTCTTTTAAATTAATTTATTGTAATTTTTTTCCCCTGACAGTGAGTCCGTAATATGTTTTGTAAATAATAGTGTGGGTTGGGGTCTGCAAACTATGGCCCTGTGCACAGTCCAGTCTGCAGCCTGTTTTTGTCCATAAAGTTTTATTGGCACTTATTGGCCATCATTGAACTATTACGTTACTCTGGCTGCTTTAATAGTACAACAGCAGAGTTGAGTAGTTTCAACTGTCTGGTCCACAAAGCCTGAAACGTGGACCATCTGGCCCTTTACCGAGAAGTTTACTGATCCCTAGTATAGGTGGTACTGATATTGCAAAAATATGGAAGGAGGTGATAAACAAATGGCTAAAGTTTGGAAAATACTGAAAAATTAACCATGAGTTCCATTGGCAGGGCCTTTGGTAACCATAGAAAATGACCAGCCTTCAAATGGTTCAGCTGTTTGTCTGATTATTTTATCATCCTGAGATACTGCTAGGATGACCATACGAGCTGGAATTCAATGTGTTGTGTATCGCTCCCTGGCTCTGGATGGATACTGCTGGGATGAATCTGCTGGGTGTGGGGACAGGTGTGTGAATGTCCAATCTCTCCCTCTCTTTTCTTGCCTGGTCAGACTTTAGTTTCCTTTCCTAACTTAGGCTCCAGACCTATTCCTAGCTTCTCATTTAGTCCTCTGGTAGCTCCAAGCAATCCTCTTTTTCCACTTAGTTATTTAATTACAATATCTGCCTTCAATTCAATAAACACTTATTGAACTGAATTCTGAGTTGGAGATATGAAAATGAAAGACATGACCTGTTCTCATGGACAACTCACATCTTATGGAACTCACCACCACTACCACCATCAACACCACTGTCGCCATCACCACCATCACCACCACCATCACCACCATCATTAACACCACTGTCGCCATCACCACCGTCACCACCATCACCATCACCACCATCACCACCACCACCACCACAACCACCACTACCACCACTACCACCACCATCATATAAATGAGCCAACTTTCAATTGCCTCAATGCTTGACATTTCCCAAGTGTGCCACGAGTGATCTTGGAGCTAAAGCTTCTCAGGAACATTAGGGAAGCCCTGTCTTGCCAGAGCATCACTGCCTTGTGCAATGTCCAAAAGGTTGGAAATGGACAGGTCAGGCTTGGCCCTTGCCAGGAAGATAAAGCTTCTATGGCTTTGCTCAAATTCCCCAGGAAAAGTATTTGTGGCTCAGGAAGTTGTATGTTAAATTTGAGTGGTTCATAAAAAATTTTCTAAAACTCCTTTTCTCCATTAATATATTTGCTTACTCTAATTGAGGCACTTAGAGAAGACCCAAAATTCAGTGAGTGAGTCCCTGTCGGGCACCAGGAATAGAAGCACAACCAAGGCACGGAGGACTCTCGTCATTGAGATGCCAAGACAAACACACTCATAGCCTTTGCAGGGAAAGTGGTGGCTTGTGGTTCAAGTGCCAAAGGGGGGAAGAGGAAAAAAACCAAGAGATCTACATACAGCAGGATTTTCCTCATCAGCTTCTGTGCTGAAAATGCCCGTGGCTTTGCCAAGCACCCCTCCTGTGGGCAGAGGACGCACAGACTACATCATGGCCCTTTGAGTCATCGCCACAAGAACCAAGGTTGGCGGGGATCTAGAAAAACAACGGCAAAGCCTTTCCCCAGACAAGTCTCCAGCTCAGGAGCGGAAGCCTTTGGCTTAAACCAGCCATATTGGAGAAGCCTTATCTGGGTGAAAGGTGCAAAGCGAGGAAAAACGATGATGAGAAAACCAAGGCTGAGCTCTTGCTTGGAAGAACTCGAGACAAGAAGGCAGAGCTGGAGCAGAATAAAGAAACTGGGTGGTGACAGGAGAGGCCGTGGTCATTGTCCACTGTGGTCGTCTCTGGCTCATGCGGCTCATGACCACTGACCTGGGGCTAGTTCGACGTAGGAGCTGAACTTTCGTTTAATTTAATCTTGATTGAAATGTAAATACTGATACTCAATTCAGTTATTAGAGAACTTTTTAAGTATGTTTGGAACAACTTGGGTAGGTGAATCTAGCTTTTCACCTGTGTACTTTATGAAACTCATACTTTTCTTACAAATTGCAAAATTTACATTGATAAATTTCTGATAAAAATGTAACAGCTGAATGGACTTGTACATAAGTATAAAATGCACATCTGATTTCAAAGACTTCGAATAAAAAATAAAATGTCTAATCATTTTTTAATTTGATTGTGTGTTGAAATAATATTTTAGATATCCTGCGTTAAATAATATATCACTAAAATTAGTTTCACTTGCTTCTTTTTCCTTTTATGGCTACTAGAAAATTAAAATTAAACCGTGCGGGTCACATTCAGTTTCTACTGGACGGGCTGCCACAGTCAGTGGGAAACCCACAGACACTGCACGACCCCCAGAGTGGCTGTTGACCCTAGTTCTTTTCTTTGGTGCACTCTGTCCTCTGCCCGCTCCCCAGCCACACCTCAGGAGTAAATGTTTGCCAACAGGCTGTTTAATCACCCAGAAAGGAAGTAGGGTATAAATTAAAAAATGAATCACAAGTTAGAAATGTTACAACTCCCAGTGTTATCACTGACTCTGGAACCTTCCACAGAGTCTCGCTCCCCCAGCGAGTTTGCGGGCAGTTTGAACTTGGCTCACCAAAGTAATTGGATCAGCCGAAGTCTGACTTCTCAAGACCCCCAAAAATCCTGTGCCCTGAATATGCTGGACTCTGCCGACCACGGGAAGATTTTGAAGTTCAAGATACAACGTCTCTGTAAATCTAAAATGATTTCAAATTAAAAAGTTCAGTTTTTTAAAATACGTCATAAGTCTTGGACCCAAAACCAACCAGAAGATTCCTCCTTTTATGGCCCCAGTATATCACTTGGTACTTTTTAAAGGAGCCATTCTCTTGCGCTTGGCTCACCAACGTGGTAGCTACCTGCCACAGGTGGCTAATGAGCCCTTGAACTGGGGTTGCCCCACACTGAGATGAGCCCTAAGTGTACAATGCACCCCAGATTCCAAAGGCTTAGTGTGGAAAAAGAGTTAAAATGACTAATGAATAATCTGTGTATATTGATCACACGGTGAAATGATAGTATTTTGGATATATTGGGTTAAATATATTATTAAAATTCATTTTACCTGTTTCTAACTCTTGTGAATGTGGCTACTAGAAAATTGAAAGTACCCACGTGGCTTGTGTTTGTGGCTCTCGTTCTGTTCCTATCGGGCGGTGCTGCTCAAAAGCGCTCCGCCTGCCTCCTGAGGGTGAGATGTTTCCCCTCAGATGGACGCACGTGAGGTCCTATTCCAAATCCACCCAGTATGACCACAGACAGGTCCTTTAACTTACGTATGCCTCACTTTCCTCACCTGAAAAATGGGTATGATGACAGTGTTCACGTCAGGGAGCTGTTACAAGGATTGAATACTAAGCTGTTATGTGCGAAGTGCTTGGTGTCTTGCCCGCTGCATCGCAAACCTTCAATAAATAAAATAAATGTGATTTTTCATGTGTCACCCGCATCTTTTCACTTCCTCTGGGGTCTGACTCTTTCTCCTTTCCTTCAGAATTTTGCTTCCTCTTTCATCCGTCCTCTGCAGCCCCTTGTCTTCTTTCCCCATAAACCCTTCCATCTTCCAAGATGCTTGGCTCACCCAATTCTTAAAGGAACAGTATCTTCCCTTATGTACGTGTTTTACCACTTCCTGGCCAATTTCTCTCTGTCATTTTGCAACTCCCATGAGTGCAGACATTTCATTCCTCTACCTTTTTTTTTTTTTAAGACTTTATTTCATTTAGAGCAGTTTTAGGTTCACAGCAAAATTGAGGGGAAGGTAGAGAGATTTCCCATGTACCCTACGCACTCAAAGCCTCCCTCACTCTCAGGCCCCCACCAGAGGGGATATTTGTTACAATTGATGACACACATGGACATGTCACACAGCTGACATGACAGTGCCCTGTTGGTGTTGTTCATTCTACGGGTTTGGACAGATGTGTAATGACATGTATCCCTCACTGTGGTGTCACAGAGCAGTTTCACTGCCCTGAAAGCCCTCTGCGCTCCACCTGTTCACCCCGCCTCCCCCTGAGCCCCCGACAACCCCTGATCTTTTCGCTGTCTCCATAGTTCTGCCTTTTCCAGAATGTCATAGAATTGGCATCACACAATGTGTAGCCTGTTCAGGTTGGCTTTTGTCACTTACTTGTATTGCATTTCAGGTTCCTCCATGTATCTTCATGGCTTGATAGGTCATTTCTGAATAATATTCTGTTGTCTGATTGGACCACAGTTTATTTATCCATCACCTAGTGAAGGACATTTTGGTTGCTTCCTATTTGGGCAATTATGAATAAAGCTGCTATAAACATTTCTATGCTGGTTTTTGTGTGGACATAAGTTTTCAGGTCCTTTGGGTAAACACCAAGGGGTGCGATTGTTGGATCGTATGGTCGGTCCTTCACTTTTGATCCACCTACCCCCTTTCAGGACCCCTTGGCAAACCCAGCATCTGCCAAAACCATCTTAAAATTTTGCCAGTGACTTTCATTTCACCACACCTCTTACCCAATCTTCATCCTTCTCAGTGCTTGAGCATAAACAAAACAAAACAAAACAAAACAAAAAACAAATTTAGGAATGCTTTTTTTCAAAGTACATTTTATTATTGCAATCCAGCTTTTTCTCAGTTGGTATCTAAGACTGCCTCTTCCTGGCAATGGGTAAGGCAGGCTGGCTCCATTTTCAATCACTAAGCTCCTTGCATTTGGGGCGTGAGGATATTCCTGTTTGGAAATGGCTGTTCTTATCTGGATGGAGGCAGGCGGTGCCCTGTGGGGGCCAGAGAGCCCATCTGGCGCCCCTCCAGCCCACGGTCACTGGAGAGTACCGTTAGCGTCTCCATTCAAATCATTTCTTCATGCCACATGTGCTAAGCAGTAAACAGCTCTCCAGGACCCAAATAAAAAGGTCTTTATGGACAGAACAAACACAAGTAAATGCCAGAATCCAATTTAAATGAATAAATAAACCCCATTCCAAAGGCTACAGGCCACAAGATTTGGGGGAGACGAGCCAAGCAAGTTGGTTTCTTAATTCGAGGGAGGAAGAGAGATCCCAGACCCTGTCAGCAAACCCAGGCACCTCCAAATTTGAGGGTCCCAGCCTCCTCCAAGTGAAAGCAGACACCACCAGTTTTCTCAACCAACAACCAGCCTTTCAAATTTTGCATTTAGAAACAAAGGCAAGTTGGATGTCATAGACTCGGCAATGTGGGCATGCCAGCCTCCTCGGGTCTGCAGTGGAGCTGAGGGCCTGGAAGGTGACACTGGACCCCCCAGTGTAGGCTCCAGTGATCCATTTGTCTTATCATCCCAACAACACTGGCTCATCTGTCCCCTGCCAGCAGGAGGAAGTGGCGGTTCCTTGTTTTGACCTGTCACTCCTTCCCTTGACAAGCCCCACCATCTCCCCCCCCTTCCCGGAGGAGCTTTCCTTTATTCCATCGTTTCTTCTTACACACAATGCTACTCAAAGCTTCCATTCCCTCATGGTCTCCACTGTCTGCAGTACAGACACCCGGCACTCACTGTGCCTTTTCTCCGTGTCTCTTGGCTTTGGCTCCGGTCCTGATTGACCAACTCTGTCTCTATCCCTGGTCTGAAACCCTGAGAATCAGAGTGTGGACCCAGAATTTTACACCTGGCCACTTCAGAGGCTGCCGTCCCTTCTTCCCAGGAGTCTCAGACTTTCCCTGGGCAGGAATGCTGGGTGCTGCGGGCCCGGCGAGGACGTGGGTGAGCAGGCACCCTGATTGGACAGGCCAGGATAGTTTGTCTTCCCGACTTGTTCATCCCTTCCCTCCATCAACATTTATGAGGCATTTTTAATGTGCCGGGCACTGGGCAGGGAAATATGGGGGAATTAAATAGCATCCTTGCCTGGGTGGGGCTCAGTGTGCAGAGAGAAACAGAATCACTATCAGCTTCTAAGATGATGCCCCAAATACAGTGAGTGAGATGAATGGGGGTCTCTAGAGAGGGGGTGACTGGGGCAGGCCCCAGGGACCACCTGGGCGCCAGACAACTGAGGGCAGCCAGGCTGAGAGGCATCGGGGTGGGCAGGTTGGGGGACATCGCTGTGGCATAAACCAGAGGCAGGAAGTGAGTCAGAGGGACTTTGATGGCATCTTCAGAAGCTGGGTCAGTGTCCAGCAAGTGACAAGAGAGCCATTGAAGGACCTGGGGCACCTTTCCTCCTCGATTGCCAGTAACAGGTCCTCACCCAGATCTGAAGAGCTGCTGGCCGGTGTCTCCTCAGCCTCACTGTGGTGCAGAAACAATGTGGTATTTTTTGAAGGAAATGGGGCATCTTTGCCAATCCGGCCCATCAGTTACACCTCTGGTTTTGACCTAAAGTGTGGCTTTTCAAGGGGTGCGGGGAGCTGTGGCTGCCAGCCCGAGGAGGAGCCCAAAAGAATGGTACCTGTGTCTGCCTGAGACGTCCCACCCACCCACACAGGGCTCTTGTGCGAGAAATTTGGAGCAAAACCGAAAGGCTGGTCCCACGTCTCGGGGGCCGCGAAGGGCTGGGGAGCTGGCCCAGCGCTGGGCTCCCTGAAATCCTCAGACTGTTTTTCAAACATTGGGGGATTGGTTAAAATCCAAAGTCAGTTTTTCCAGGTTATGCTTGTCCCCCTCAATTTCACCCTATTTGTAAGTCTGTGGAAATTTAACCTTTGTGTGGGCACACATGGTGTGTGTGTGTGTATGCGTGTGTGTATGTGCGTGTGTGTATGCATGTGTGCGTGTGCACATGCATGTTGTAGGGGAAAAGTGTAGAAAACAGGAACCTGGGAGCTGAGGACCGAGTATAGAAGAATTGCAAGCAATAAATTCAGCTCCGTTTCCGTCGCACTCTGGCACTCCACTAGAATACTCTGGAAATATTTTTTTTAAGTTGACATCATGCCATTCTACAGTAAAGAGCAGCTGTATGGGTTGAATTGTGCCCCCAAAACTCATATGTTGGAATCCCAATCCCCAGCACCTCAGAACGTGACCTGATTTGGTGTAGGGTCATCACAGACGTCATTAGTTAAGGTAAAGTCCCACTGGATGGAATAGAGTGGGCCCTGATCCAGCGTGACTGCCGTCCTTATAACGGGGAGAGGTTTGGACCCCGAAGCACAGAAGGAGAAGCCACGTGAACACTGGAGGTGTACCCCCAGAAGCCAGCAGAGTGGCGGGGATACACCCCAGCGCCTTTGCAGGGGGCGTGGCTCTGCCCGCACCTCCATCTCAGATGTCGGCCTCCAGAGTGCGAGACAGTGCTTTCCTAGTGTGTCAGCCACTCAGTCTGAGGTGGTGGCAGCCCCAGGAAACCCACACCGGAGTGGCGATGCCATTGACCTCCAAAGGTGGGTCATTAAAAAGGCATTCCCTTTGGGTGCCTCGGGCGCCTCGTTCTCCTGTTTTGTTCACGTGTTTGTTGGGTGTGCGTAGGCTAATGAACCTGTCTCCATTTCTTCACCGCCCATCAGAGCTACGTCTTTCCTTCACTCTCCTTCCCCGGAAAGAAAGCTTTCCTCACCCCCGTCCAAGCTCTGCACTTGGCCCACACGTACACCATTGTTTTCTTTCTTCACATTAAGAAAAATGGTAACACCTCCACCCTGACCCCAGCCCTGTGAAGTGGGAGGCAGTATTTCTTGATGGCCGGGAATGTGCTTCTGGGGAGAAAACCCCTCAGCTTCACAATCTCTGCTCTATAATTTATTACCTTCAAGACTTCGGGCAGGCTACTAAGTGTCTAGCAACCTCAGTGTCATCAGCTGTAAAATCCCGGGGACATTAACATCTATCTTATGAGACCTGAATAAGGTCATGCAAAGGGTGCCGAATCCAGGCAATATCACTACAAGAGGCAGAGTTTTCTAAGATGCGTTAAATCTGCTCTTTCACTTAGTAAACACAGTCGAGAACCTTCTACCTGTCATGTAATGTTCTAACAGGTGGAATGCAAATGTCACCCAGAATGGCCTCTGCCCTTCAGGACACCAAAGGAATGAACTAGCATAGCATATACCAACGTGGATGAACTTACAAAAATAATATTGAGTCAAAGCAGCAAGCTGTTGAAGAGCAGATACAGTTAGATATACATACAAGGTCTGACAATTAAGTGCACGAACTCATCCTAGGAAATCTGCTACATCCCTCATTGCTGAATATCACTACCGTCACCTTCGAAGTACTTCCCTTGGGAAGCTATGCACTGATGCCAGTGCCTAGTCCACCCTTCAAAGCAATTTTGGAGCTCTTTTTCTGGAATGGCCATCAGAGCTGTCGTCATATTTCCCTTGATGTCCTGAATGTTGTCAAAATGTCTTCCTTTCAATATTTCCTTTATCTTCAGGTAAAGAAAGAAGTCATTGGGGTCCAGATCAGGTGAGTAGGGAGGGAGTTCCAATGCAGTTATTTGTTTACTGGCTAAAAACTCCCTCACAGACAGTGCTGTGTGAGCTGGTGCGTTGTCGTGATGCAAGAGTCATGAATTGTTGGTGAAAAGTTCAGGTTGTCTAACTTTTTCATGCAGCCTTTTCAGCAGTTCCAAATAGTAAACTTGGTGAACTGTTTGTCCAGTTGGTACAAATTCATAATGAATAATCCCTTTGACATAAAAAAAAGTTTGGCGACATCATTGTAGCAAGTTCGCAAACTTAATTGTCAGACCTTGTACAGCTCAAAAACATATATGTAGAAATGTTTAAAGAAAGGCACAGGAATTACTAACACCAAATTCGGGATAACTGCTAACCTGGGTAGGACACTAGCACTTCAGTTGTTTGGTTTGGTGATGTTTTCTTTCTTAATCCCATGGAGGGTGTGTGGCTTTGTTATATTAGTCTCTAAATCTCTTGGATCATCTAAAGAGATTTCATTCATTCTCTTTGATTTCATTAAAAAAAAATCAAAAGAAAGATAATGGGATTGAGAACCTGGTGTCTGCTTTCGTCTCCAACGTTCCAGCTGCCAAAATACCATTTTGCCTGTGGTTTGAGTAGTTCCTGCTAGATTCCAGCCCTTATTAACTAAGAATTTTGCCCAAACCCTTTATAAAATTTGAAATGACAGATGCTGCATGGAAGAACCAGGGACACAGCGGCTACCCCTGTGTTTATTTCATGTTGCACGTTATAATGTATTAATTTATAAGGGAAAATCTTGTAGCACACTACTTGGCCCTGGGCCCATGGCTAAGAAAGATTGCTCAGAAACGAGCTCTGTTTACGGCTTTTCTATATTTAATGGCCTGAGGGATGAAGGAAGGAGAGGGGGCTGAGCAGGGGGTGGGGGCGTTCAACTTTTTGACTATGACTCTGCCCCCCTCCTTTTCCCTCCAACAAATTCCTTCTAGTTCTCTTTTAAAAGGTTTCACGGTGAACCGATGAATAAAGCCCATCACAGGCTGGCTTTCATAGACAACAAAACTAGGCTACTGTGGAATAAATTGTTGACTTAGCGGCTAAGGCACCTGATGGAGGAGGAAAGAAGGAATGTGTGGGTATAATTGGGTCTCGGTGGAGAGCAAATTAAGGTGGTACGCGTTTCGTTACTCAGGGACCCAGCTTGGGAAGATTCTGGAATGTTTCCAAGAACAAAAACTAAGTCCCGACTGCTGTGGAAAACTAGAGGGGCAGAGAGTGGATTTAGGTAGGAATCCCCTCGCTTTTCACTGGCTTTGTCTCGGCTCCTGCCCTCTGCCCTCATTTTTGGCTGGCTTCCTGGCAGCCGGCCAGAGTAATGGTTGGTCTCATTAGGACACATCTCTGAGCGCGGGCCTCCATCCTACCTCTACTCCCAAACTTGGAACCAGGCTAACTAATACCCTCATCCCATCGGGAATCTGAACTTGCGATCCCGTGTTTCAGGTGGATGATGTTAGACCTCGTGACTCTCAAAGGCCTCAGCTTCTCAGGCACAGAACCTGCGGCCCTGGGTTCTCTTCCCAGCGCAGGCAAATGACTGGCCGTGGTGGAACTGTCACGTCAGTGCTGGGACAAAAGCTTTGGCCCCATAATTCTTCTGACAAAAATCATGTGGTAGCATAATAAAATGGCGTCCCGCGTGGTGACTTTGGCAGACCGACCTGAAAGAGGAACCTTTTTGCGGAAGTGCCCAGGAGTACCTCAGTTTCTCCCAGAGTCACTCGTCACTGCTGAGGCCACCAGAGCATCACCATCCTGATCGATGTTCTCTTCTTCAATGATCAACCGGTCCTCCATTGCCAGGCTCTGAGTGGGAAGTTTCCCAACATCGCTTTCACCAATTTGTTGAAATCCTCCACTTTTCCCCAGATTGGTCCTTTCACTTTGCAGCCTCTTTTACAGGTTTTTGCATTGCTTGGTTGGCTGTTGGAAACATGGCACGAAAGTAACTGCAAGGCCCGTGGACAAACAGTAACAAGATGACATGGAATTATCCCATAACCGAGGCTTTCCCCCATACGTATGTGCCCCAAAGAACTGGGAACAGATTTTGTACACGGGCACATGTACACGCATGTCGCAGCACACGAGTCACAGTGGCCAAAGGGTGGGAACAACCCACATGTCCGTCTGTAGATGAAGGACAAACAAAAGGCGGGCCATGAAAAGGAACCAACGCTGACACTGGCCACACATGGATGAGCCTTGAAGACATGATGCCGAGTGAGAGAAGCCGGACACAAAAGGCCATGTGATATATGATTCCATTTCTATGAAATGTCCAGAATGCAAATCCAGAAGCAGAAAGTTCATTAGCGATTGTTAGGGGCTGGTGGGAGGGGCATACGGGGAGTGTCTGCTACTGGGTGTGGGATCTCCTTTTGAGGTGAGGAGAATGTTCTGGAACTAGACAGAAGTGGGGGTTGCACACCATTCTGCTAAATGCCACTGAATTGTTCACTTAACATGGTCAACTTCATGTTATGTGACTTTCACGTCAATTCTAACAAAGAGAGTCACAGGATGGTCGAGTGGGGCCTCATTTGACAAGGGGTCGGTGCATTAGTGAGTGTGTTCTTGTGACGATCACGTCTGTGTGCCACCCCAGACGGTGGGGACAGGCAATGGAAGCTTGGATAGCAAGGACCCCTGTCTTTCACGTCTGTCTCTGGGATCTCAGACTCCAGGTCTGGCTCCTGGTGGGCCCAGGAGGGAACCCAGAGTCCAGGCAGGTGTGGACCTAAGGGGTCAAGCCCAGCCCGCAGTTCATGGCTGACTTGGACTGGGACCCTTGGACGGAACCACTGGTTTGGGCAGGCACAGAGGGGGCCAGGTGGGAACTTGCACACTTGCTCATCCGTCTGAGTGAGGGACAGGCAGCTGACCACTGCCCAGTCTCCTGGATGGGCTCGGTGGCCTGGCTCAGGGAACCTGGAACAGGTCCCAGAAAGCAAACCCACAGCGGACAGTGTGGAACACGGCAGCAAACAGGGGCAGACAGAATACCCTTTGGCATCAGACAGACCTGTGTCTGATACCAGGCTCCATTCCCTGTTAGCTGTGTGACCGGGGCATGTCCCTTTACCTCCCAGCCCTCACTTGCCACACCTTTTAAGTGGGGATAACAGCCCCCACCTTGTAGAGCTGTGAGGACTCAGTGGGGTAACATTTGGGAAGTCCCCAGCCGTTAATATCTTCCTTGTTGCTCTTGCGTTATTTCACAACGTCAGGAGTCACAAACTCAGGAAGAAGGCTCATCACAGCCATTTTCCACCTGGACAGTCAGGAAGCGCCCTCAGACCCACTCTGTCTCCTGTGTCCTCACGCCTCAGAATGAGAAGGGAATAGGGCACACGCAGCCCTGACCGGCTCATTTTTCCATCCCAGCCTGGAAAAACCCCCAAAGTGTGCAAGAAATTAGAGGTGAGAGGGAAAAGACTGTCCACTGACCCCACCCCCCACCAAACTGAGAAAGGAAGCAATTAGGGAGGCAGCTGCCCGAGGGACCAGGGACCCCAGGCACAGCCCGGAAGAGGGGGCAGGGGATGCTGACATTCGAGGAGGAGGGTGTAGGGGCTGTGGGCGCCTGTGGGGACAGAGCCAGCAGAGCAGTTTCCAGGCTCTCGGCCTCACGTGGAAAGGTGCTGGCTCAGGTACTAGATGGCCATCAACTGTGACTAGTTGGCCATCAGCTGTTACCGATTAGCCATTGGCCACTGATATAACTGCCGTGGCTATGCTTGCAAGCACGGATTGCAGTTAGCAAGTGGGGTCGGTTGGCAGAGAAGTGGACAGCAGATTGCGGATAGTGTGGCTCCTGCTTCCTGTGTCTCCAACCCAGCCGCCAGCGAGACTATAGTGGTGTGACTCCCCTATCTATGGATCCATTGGTGTTCCTTTTTGGCCTCACCATATCCTGTGTTTTTATGCGGGGAGCAGGCCCAGAGACCCCGCATGACACCCTGCATGACAGCGCCCTTGGCAGCTGCCCTTGGGGGTCGGGCCAGCAGGGGCCATGTCTCCTGGGGCACCTCCTCCAGCAGCGGTCTAGAGACCCTGGGAAAGAGCAAGTCTTGCTCACCTGGGGTCTCAGAACCTGGGAGGGGGGAAAAATCCTTTATCACTATTTTCACCAGCCTCTAAAGCAGAGGTGTCCAAACTTTTTTCAACGTTTTCCACCAAGGGCCATATGCGGTAAAATACACAAAGAGCTGGGCCACTCACTCGAGGTGAAGTACGTATTGCCTCCCCTGGTTTATTTAAGTAAACTAAATATAGTTTTGGAATTTGCTGCGGGCCAATTACAAATGGAGTGTGGGCCGCAGTTGGCCCGCGGGCTGCAGTTTGGACACCCCTGCTGTAAAGCATGCTCATTCTATTAGGAATCTCCTTCTATTACAAACCTCAAAAATTAACAGAACCTGTGACTCTGTTCTCTGCAAGACTCGGAGGTATTTGCACATCATGTTACGGCCATCACTCATTTACACTTGTCGCGACTTCAAAGTTCCAGAAGGTTCAGACTGCTGCAGCAGTGCATTATTTAATGCATCTGTAGAAAATGACATCTGTTTAATATTGTGATACATGTTTCGTACCTTTGGTTATCTTTGCAAACCGCTGTATTTTATGTTATGCATTTAAAAACTGTTCTGAGGAGGGGCCCATGGGGTCTATGAAACTGTAAAAGGGGTTGATGGCACGTAAATCAAATAAGTCAACAATTATTATTGGGGAAAAAATCTCATTATATTTAAAAACCACAGTTTACATACACGCAAAAACTGGGAGCGGCGGCAGAAAGTGGAAAAGAGCGTTCTTTGTGTCATTTTACGTGGATACCATTTCCTTCCTGACCGTGACAATTATAGAGAGACTGGAATACTTTTTATTGAAAGGCTCACATCAGTGTAACTAAAACCGTTTTACATCGTTCACATCCCTCGAGGGAAAAAGAAGACAACAGTGCCCGTTTTTATAGAGAGAGTTCTGAATAAAGGAAATGGCACAATGACTTCAGAACCTGAAACCAGAGAGAAGGGACACAGGGTGTATTTCCTGTGAAAATAAATCTAAATTGGTGAAATGACACAAAGGCAGACTCTAGTGCTGATTCAGACAAGAAAAGCCAACTACGTGCTGGGTGCAAGGGACACCCCTAGAATAACGTGACACCGTGAGGTTGGGCACACAAAGGGGCAAAAAATGTGTCGGGCAAATGAGGAGAGAATATGTCTGAGAGGGATGGAGAGAGGCACTGATTCTTCAGAGGCCAGAGGACTTAGTGGGTCACTCTGTACTGATAAAATCACGGAGCACAACTCACCCGGCATTGGGTCACACTGCAGACTCGCAGACTCGGGAAAGATAAGGCTGAACCAGTCTGAAATTTGATCTCCACCCCTCCCTCTGGTTCCCTCACCCTGGCCCCCCAACGCGTTTCCGGGGCCCCAGTGCTGACAGTGAGCTTAATATTTTGCCAGTCTTTAACTCCAAGACCTTCCTCTCTCTCTGTCTCTCTCTCTGTCTCTCTCTCTCTCTCTCTGTCTCTCTCTCTCTCTCTCTCTCTCTCTCTGTCTCTCTCTCTCTCTCTCTCTCTCTCTCTCTCTCTCTGTCTCTCTCTCTCTCTCTGTCTCTCTCTCTCTCTCTGTCTCTGTCTCTGTCTCTGTCTCTCTCTCATGCTCTTTGTCTCTCTCCCAGCAACTCACATTCAGAAATCATTCCAGGCACTTGAAATTCAGAATATAAACATCTGAGACAGCCCCAGGCCCCAAACTCGCCAACACGCCTTATTTTCCCGACACCTGTCTTCATCGCTCCTTCCTGCTTTCTCCAAGCTGTTTGTTCTTGCCCTGTCCCAGGTGCGTCACGCTTATTCACGAAGAGGCTGCTTTCTCAGGGGTAAGAAATAAATTCATCGTTGTCTCCATTGTTTATAACTAACCAACACATGCTCTGGGGATGTGAGAATGCTGAGTGTTCCACCCTCCTTTCAATGTTATTCCCTCCCACCCCCCAGTATAAGGGCAACACCTATTTAGTAGAGAAAATGTGTAAAAGAACACAAGAAGCCACCATCCTCACACACAGAGGTGACACCAATAATGGTGACACTCACCATCACTAACTGGACACTAGACAACACCTCTCACCCCGTGGCCTCCTCAGCAGTAGGTACTGTCATTGTCCCCATTTTATAGATGACAAAACTGAGGCTTAGAGTCAGCCAGGAAGTGCAGGAGCTGGAACTTGAACCTTGCTCTAAGGCTGTCCCTGTCCCTTATTTATGTGTATATTTGCCACAGACCTGGAATGTGCTGGTCACAGCGTGCTTTTTCCATCTCACATTGAATGGCGGCAGCACTTTCTGCTCTCCCCTCACTTCGTTTCTCCCCGGGGGTATCTGCAGGCACTGAGGAGAGCAAACCCCTCTCCTCCACCCCTTGAGTGTAAACATTTCAGCACCACGCTGCCAAAGGAGAGAAAAAAAGAATCCCCACCTCAGATTAAAAAACCAGAAGACCAGGCTGTGGAGAGTGAAAGGGAGCTTTGTGCAGTGAAAGGGGGGATGGGGGCCATCCCAGGGCCAAGCCCTCAGCCACCTCAGTGGGGGCACAAGGCTGGAACCACAGCCCGATGGCTCAGAGCAGGCAGCACCAAAACTGGGGACAACAGTAAACCCGCTCTGGGCACTGAGACGGTCTTTCCTGCCAAGGCCCAGGGGCCCTGAGGCTGCCCGTGGGGCAGGGGCTTGGATCCTGCTAGAAGGGGACCAACTTGTCCCCTCCGCGCTACCCAGAGCAGCAAGCCCCCTCCCCTTTGTCTCAGCTCGCTTGAAAACAGAATGATGTTCATTTTACGACTGTGGAGTTTCTGTGCAGGAGGAGAGGGCACGACCCGTGAGGAGGGCTTGGGGGCTTCCAAGAGCATGTGAGTAGCACTGACCGTCTGTCCCCTAACCACACGCTTCAAGGAGGTTTCCTAGCGGCATAGACACAGAGAAGGGTGTGTGCTCACCCACACGTGGTGAGCTGGGTTACAGATAATTCTGGGGGTGGCTGGCCGTCCTTGGTGTTCCTTGGCCTGTAGACACATGTCTACACTCTCTGCCTGCGTCTTCACGTGACCTTCTTAGGACGCCCGTCGTTAGGGTTAGGCCCACCCTACTCCAACATGACCTGTTAATTTGACCCCTATTTCCAAGGTCGCATTCACAGGTCCCTGGGGTTAGGACCTCAACATATCTTTGTGGGGCGGGGGGGACACAATTCAACCCACGACAGGGCCCTTATTTGCCAGTTATTTATCCCCACGTGTGAGTGTGTGCACATGTAAGTGTGTATTAATTCACGGGAGCTCATGTCAGAGGAGCAGCTTCCATCTCAGAGGACCTCTCGGTGCAGCTGGGCTGCGTTTCCCAACGCCCGGCCCCAAGCACACTCCCTGGCGTGCCAGCCTGCAGGCCGCATGGCGAGCTCTGCTCGTCCTTGCCCAGAAGACAGCAGGCCTGCACTCAGGCGGGGCTCAGACAGTGTCTTTCCACAGAGCTCCAAAGATCTCTCTTTTCCCATCAGCTCACAAAAGGAGGATTGAGAGCCGCGGTGACCAGACAGGTGGAGTGTGTGATACGGCTTCTGTCTGCGAGGAGGACAACGGGCCGATTCATCACGAGGGGCTGCGAGCTGGCCAGGGCGGATGGACGGATGGACGTGAAGCCAGAGCTGCAGCGGTCAGAGGAGCGGTTGGCTGGGAGAGTGGCTCCCAGCGCCTCCAGGACACGGTCTCCCGTGGGAGGAGAGGGGCCCGGCCCAGGGCTCACCAGACAACAGAGTGACCTGAGCTCTAAAGCTCAAAACCCGGGGCCTTCACAGCCCGGGGTCCCGCATGCACAGGGGGTCCCCGCATGCACAGGCCAAGGGGGAGGCCCAGGAGGGCTGCGGTGAGTTCTGAGGGTTTTCACCACCTTCTTCCCTGGTGGTTAGTGCAGATGAAAGGACCAACTGCCCTCAGTGAATAAAAGAACCTCTTCAATGATTATCTCGAAGGATCCAGATATTCCTTTTCATCATGACTGCTGTGGGCTGAATGTTTGTTTCCCCCCCAATTCATATATTGAAACCCCAACTCCCAGTGAGATGTTACTAGGAGGTGGGGCGTCTGGGACACCTCCTCATGGCACCTTAGGTCATGAGGGTGGAGCCCCCACATTGGGGTTAGTGCCCTTATAAGAAGAGGCAGTAGAGCTCTCCCTCTCTCTCTGTGTCTCTCTGTCTGTCTGTCTCTGTCTGTCTCTGTCTCTCTGTCTCTCTGTCTCTCTCTCTCAGCTAGAAACAACCAGGAAGGAAGCCTCACCAAGAACCCGACCACACTGGCGCCCTGGTCTTGGACTGCCAGCCTCCAGAACCATGAGAAAGAAACGTGTTGTTTAAGCTGCCTCAGTCGATGGTACTGTTACAGCTGCCCGAATGGACCAAGGCAGTGGCCAGAGGACAATGAGTGGGCCTGTCACTTAGCGTGTCACAAACCTAAGGCGTGCCTGTCTAGGTCAACATGGAGGTTGTAGAAGCACGAGGTCTCTGCTGTGCTGACGTGTGTGACGGAAGCTTGGGGTGCAGTGCCCAGGACAGAGCGTCTGTGGGATTCACTGCCTGCAGTGTCCTGGGAGGGAGTATAGTGCAGGCGCCTGCCTCCGACCCTCGTGTGACTCTCAGCTCTGCCGTTTACCAACGAAGTCAGCCTGCACGTCTTGTTTAAAGTTTCCCCCGCCTTCAGAGGGGTCCTACTAGCTCTGACCTCATAGAGTTGCCGTGAGGCTTAAATGGGGTACATATATCAAGTGCTTAAAATGGTGCTTGGGCCTGGGGCAGGGACAAAGAAATGGGCCATTTTGACTATCAGATAGCCACCTTCCCTCAGTGACCCCTGAGCTCCACGTCTGCGTAGCACATCAGGATACACTGAATCCTATATTATGTGAGGCAGGTGACAACTTGCAGTTCCCAAACTCAGGCATGCCACCCCCCAAAATCAATTCATTTTGCTGTAATTCAATTTCCCTATCAAGCCCACAATCTATCTATTGGCAGAATATAATCTCAGCCAATTTAGGGTCAATCTAGTCAAATCAGAATGTCTAGGGTTCCCTCTCCCCATTCCTCAGTGGTACTGGGTTTCAGATCTAGGAGGTCCCTGGGCTTTGAGGGAGGGTCCCCTGACATCTACTGACACCTAAATTCTCCATGCAGACGAGGCTGTTGGGCCCCACAGTTTAGGGGACCCCCTCTGTTTCCCCATCTTCACTTCGAGGCCTCTTGCTCTGCCAGCCCTGCTGGGGGAAGGGGAGGGGTGGGTGACACACAGGGACCCTCAGATGCTCTTTCACCAAATTCTGGAGCCCCGGGGAACCCAGTGGGGAAGAATCTGGACCTGACCCCCACTCCCTGGACTGTTGCTTTCCTGACACTGAACAGGCAGATTTAGTGTCTGGTGAGGACCCACTTCCTGTTTCATACAGTCTTGTGTTCACTTTCCACATGGGAGAAGGGACGAGGGAGATTTCCTAGGCTTTTTATTATTATTAGTTTTAAAGGCGGGCGCAGCTCACAGTGGCCCATATGGGGATCGAACCGGCAACCTTGGTGTTATTAGCACCGCGCTCTAACCACTGCGCTAACCGGCCACCCCCTCCTAGGCCTTTTCTGTAAAGGCATCAGACCCCTTCCTGGGGGCTCCACCCTCAGGACCTCATCACCTCCCAGAGGCCCCACCTCCTAACGCCATCGCACTGGGCGTTAGCATTTTACATATGAATTTGAGGAGGGGCACAAATATTCTGTCTATAGCAGACGGACAAGCAAATTATGATACATTCATGCGTACACTACGCAGCAAAGAAAAGGACCAAACCACCACGTAATATGCCCAACAACATGGCTGAATCTCAGGAATGTTATGCTGAGTGAAAGAAGCCAGACGCAAAGGAATGCAATTTGTATGCTGCCATTTACATGTTACTAAGATGTTCTCTAGCTGTCTTTGGGCAAAAAAAAGATGAATGTTAGTTCATTATCAGTGATGATAAAAGCCGGGTGGTAGTTACTCGGGTTCCTGACGGGGAGGACGTGTGAGCCATGGACGTGTCCTCTGTCTTCACCTGGCGGGGGGTCGTGCCAGTGTCCACATACCCCAAAAATGTGTCCAACCCAGCAAGTTGAGAGGTATGTGCTTCACATGTGAAGGTTGTACCCTAAAAATGAAGGCAAAAAGAAATGGTGTGCTCTTTAGTCAGAGTCCAGGGGGGTGGATTTAGTCAGTGCTTTGGGAAGGAATTGGAGGGAGCCCGCTGCATCCTGGGGTCACCTGAGGTGTGAGCACTGAGGCCTTGAGCCTTCGGCATCCTTTCCAGGTCCCCTGAGTGGTGAGTGTCCCCAGTGTCCTCAGGTTTGTCCCAGGAGGAAAAACACCCTGTGAGTCAGCGCTGTCGGCTCAGTAACACCTCGCTTTACCCTTCCGTGACCCAGGAGCAGCGGAAGGAAGATGACCTCTCTTGTATCTGTGCCCAGCAGGGAGGTCACACCCTCTGTGGACTTGGGGCCCCGTTTGAGTTCAGTGACCCCATGGTGGGGTCGTGGCTGGGGAGTACCCCGCCAAGCAAGCCACCTCCTGCCCAAGAGAATGTCTGAGGGTCCCCTCCCACCTGTCACTTGGCTTCTGTCAGCAATTTGCCCTAACACATCTGCGTCCCCACCCTCCAGTTAGGACTGCTGAGTGGGGTAATTTCCAGAGCAGATGGCGCTAGAGAGGGCTGGGGCCATGGCAGGGCTTTGTAACACCCCAGGCAGCTGAGGTCTACATGTGGCCTGCCCGTGCCATATATCAGGGGCTGCACGGGCTGTGCTCAAGTCCAGATGAGGCCCGAGAGGGAGCAGCCATGTAGGGTTACCCTCACCCCCAAACTCCGGCTGAGCCTCCCTGTCTGCAGTGCTGGAGATCTCAGGGTTCGTCCTAACACCAGTTCAAAAGAACCGTCTGGAAGGTATGCTTAGCATCCCCTCACAACCCAACCTGGAGCCAAGCCTGTAGAAGGATGGCAGTCAGAGGGGCAGCTGCTGTTGAGCCAACTTTGAACTTGAACTGTTTTGAAATCCAGCTCATAAATCTGCAGCTCAGCCTGGGGGACGCACCTTCAGGTCGGGTGTGGAGTTTGCAGGAGAGGCCTGGGGTCTCCAGCACAATGTGGCATTTACAGGAATGTCGTGAGTGAGAGTCAGTGTGCATGCATGCGGGCATGTGTGTGTGTGTGCACATGTGTGTGTGTGTGTGCGTGCGTGTGTGTCCGGGAGTGTGTCCGTGTGCGTGTGTGTGCGCGTGTGTGTGTGTGTGTGTGTGTATGTGTGTGTGTGTACCTGAGGACAGAGTGTTGTGGACAGTGCCAAAGCGAGGGCGCCTACATCTGGAAAGTGTCAGGTTTAATGCCCAAAGCCACGGGCCCAGGTCAGCTCAAAGTACATGTTTGCTCGCAGCCGCAGCTGTGCAAACTCCCGCCTGCCGGGGCTTGGCTGGGCTCATGTCAAGTTCCCTCAGAGACAGTGGCCCCTTTGTCAGATTCCATTCCAATCCCCCGTTTCAAAGTCACTGGCCTGCCACGGGGCCCCCGCCACCAACAGCTGCCGGGCAGTATCTGTCTGAGGCTGCATTCATTCCGTCTTGAGAAGGAAAATACCGTAATTTAGGGGCATCCAGACTGTACCCCTTCCCTCCCCCAGGAGCCCCCGTGTCCAGCTCATTGCACACCCCCCACCTCGGTGTCCTTGGGGCGTCCCCGTAGCGTGTCCAACTCCCCTGGGGACCTCATTCCATTTCATTTTGTTCTTGGTGGCTGTCACTTGGGATATCGTTTCCCTGTGGCTGGGCTGTGGTTTGTGTTTGGAAGCTGATGAAGACGCGTGTGTGTGCAGTGCGTCCGTGCACAGAGGTGGGGGTGCACAGAGGTGGGGGTGCACAGAGGTGGGGGTGCACAGAGGTGGGGGTGCACAGAGGTGGGGGTGCATTAGGGCCCACCTGGAGACCGCCAGAATCTTAGCCGGGTTCGGCGGAGCTTGAGACGGAGGCTGGTGGGCAGGAAGTTTGTTTGGGAATGTGGTTCCAGGGAACAGGAGGGAGGGAACGGGCCGTGCTTTGCACAAGAGTTGTATTCATTGAATCACCTATAGAAAAAAACAAAAACAAAAACAAACCGTGTGTGTCTCTGTGTGTGTGTGTGTGTCTGTGTGTGTAATCACTTTTTCTGTAAAGAAACTCTCAGGAGATAGGGTCCAGTCCTTCTGGAATGCAGTGATGCTTTTTATAATGTCTTCTTACTGTTTTTCACTGAAGGATTCGATGTAACCCAACGTTCGTTGACTACTTCTCATGTGCCCAGCACTACCAGGTGCTGCGTGGGGAGCGGTGGCTGAATACGACGGGTGAGGTTCCTTCCTCCATGGAGTTGCCTGCTAGTGTGAGAGACACAAAAGTGAACCCCATAATTTTAAGTGGCCATACGTCCGTGAAGACCATAAAACCAGGGGACAGAGTCCAGAGCGGCCGGGAAAGGAGCAGGGACAGTGAGGCAGGATGGTCAGACATGGCATGCTGAGGAGACGGCATCTCAGCAGAGCCCTGAGCAGTGAGAAGAATCTAGCCTTTGGTTCCAAGACAAACATTTCCTTACTCTCCACTTCCTCTCTGATAGAAGCCCAGGCACCAAGAAACAACTGCAAAAAAGCCACTTCCGGAGCCCGGGTGGGAGGAGAGGCTCTAAGAAGCTTCCAGATGTCCAGCATTCTGTCCAGCTGGCTTCCAAGCAGAGTCTTTACCGGGCCCTCGACACTGGCAGGTGCCAGGAGGCTCACCGTGGGTCCAGAAAGTCAATCTGAAACCGGGTATTTTCTTTAGCTGGATTCTTTTTGCAGCTATCGAGTTTCCTTGTATGTGAAGAAACCCTGGGAAATTATTTGTTTAACAAGAGCATTTGGTATTTCTCAGTCTTTTTTTTTTTTTTAACCTTCTTTCCCTTTGCTCTTGTTTTTCTTCTCTTTGTTTGGCTTTTGAGCGAAAACTTCCTACCCACTGTGATATTTTCCCCATGAATAGCTAAGTAGGCTAGAAAAACAGGAGTAGGAAACATGGTGGATGGCCGGAAGTCAAGGTCAACAGCAGGCTGGGAGCCTCCCAGCAGCACCTTGGCTCACGTCAGCAAGTGGCTCCGATGTCAGTTGGCCACGTAAGTTCCATGGAGCGTACCCCTCTCACAAGATGCCACTTCTTTAAGTCCCTGAGGTGGGAAGTGGCAATTGCACAGGTCTTACTTAGCATGTCCTGGAGGGAACAAAGAAAGAAAACCCATCTGTTGTGTGAAGTTAGCAACAGTCAGTTGAGGGACATTGGCTGATCCCAATGTCACCCAGCAGTATTAAATCTAGCCTGCGAGACAGAGACAAGGATTAACAGAAGTCTATGAAAATGGAGATTAAGCCCTTGAACATTTTACCCTCCCCCACCAAAAAAAAAAAATCTCTGAATCATAGAACTTCGAAAAATGGGGGAAAATCAAATGGAAAGTAAAAGAAAAAAAATCATTCTTTGTCATTTCTCTGCTCTAAGAATTAGAGCAGAGTTACCACACTTTGGTAAGTTAAAATGAAATTAGCTTACTGAAAATGTTTACCATTGTTGATTTTCAAGATGAAATTCCAATCAAATTTTTCTTTATTTTTAAAACATGGAAGTTTTGACCCCACGTCAAGTGGCCTCACCTCAGGTGCCCTAGTTCTGGTACCTCTTACACGTCCTTCCCTCCCTGCGTTTGTCTACCAGACTGGTGTCACAGAGAGAATTATTCCATGCCCCTGTCCTGTGTCCCAGCAGTCGTCATGTATACCCCACGGAGTTAAGCTCTCCTTCTTCTGGAGCCTTCTTACCTTCTTTGTCTCTGTACTGGTCAGGATAAGCAGCATTGGCTGTGGTTCCAACTCTCTGCAGAATAGCCGTCAGCCAGCAGGCTCTTCTCCACGCAGTCACTCAGTGACCCAGGCCCCCTCCATCCTGTGGCTCCACCCTCCTTTATGTCCTTGGAGTCCTCTCTGCTCAGCCTGTGGTGCGAGAGGGATGCAAGAGAAAGTATAGGGGCCAGGCCTAGAAGTAGCGTATGTTTGTCCCACCCACATTCCAGGGGTCAGAACTCTATCACGTGGCCTCACCTAACGGCCCAGAAGCCTGGGGGATGCAGCACAGCAGTGTCCTCTGGCAGGAGACGAAAACCAGGAGCATTCATTAGCAGTCTTGCCATACTTCCTCCTCTCTTCCTCCTGTCTTTGGTACCACCTCCCTGTTTTTGTTCATCTCTGCACGGTGTGTCTAACTAAAGCACATGTCGCCTGAATAGCCGGTAATCCTTGCCTCTTACTAAACTCATAGAGTCCGTTTGCCAACTCGCTGATCCTTGCTTTAGAAAAGCCTGGGTGTCACAAGTATCCTCTGAGTGAAGGGAACAGGCATGTTCACTTCTGTGCTCCACGTGGGCATATGTGTGTGTGCAAAATATTTATCTAACCTGAGCTAAGTATAAAAAACATGGCTAACTGCAGAGAGAGACATTCCAGTATGAAAATCCCTCCATTCTTCCCTCCCTCCCTCTCTCCATCTACCCATCCGTCCACCCATCTACCCATCCGTTGGGTCAAATGATAGTTTATGTATACAGAGCATTGTGGAAAGTGCTGTGCAGAAAGAAAAAAGTGCATAAGGCATGCTTTTTGCCTTTGAGACATTTGTACTCCAATTGGGGAAATAAGAACTAAACACACACAAAGCTAGCAAAAATGCCAGGTCCACACATGTGCAGACAAGTAGGGACCATCCAGGAGCAGAGGTGCTGTGGCCTGCTCTGCACCTACGCCCTCCCTTCACCCTCCGCGTGGATCTTTTTTACAGAGGCTTTCTCCCTGCCCCTCCATGAACTGTCCTTCCCTTTTCCTCCAGGCCTCACAATGGGTCTCTTTCACTTTTTCCCTTTTATATCCTTTCCTTGTTTCCCTTTCTGTATTTCCCCCCACTCTTCTCTCTTCACATGCTTCCCTTTAGTAAAGAACACCTTGAGCTCGTGGCGGCCCCAGGGCCTTGGCACCAGCAGCGTCCTCCACCAGACACGTCCTTCCTTGGGCTCTTCTCCGAGCCAGCCCCTTTTCACCATTCAAAAGTCACCTCTGCGGAGCTTCCTTGAGCCTTCCACCCCATTCAAAGCAGCTCCATCCTGCTTATTCTCTAGCTCATCATCCCATTTTATTTGTATAGTAGTAACTCTCTGAAATTATCTTGTTTAATTATTCTTTTCTCCCCACACCAGTAACTTCCACAAGAATGGGGACCAAGTTTGGCCTGCCCACGACTGTGTCCCCAGTGCCTGCCATGCAGTAGGTGCTCAATTAATGAGCGCTAATTGAAGGGATGCTAGGCGAGAAGGCCCTCTCTTCTTCTCTCAGCATCTCGGGACTGCACAGGGAGCACCACTGAGTCTTTGCCCCTCCCCCACAGCCTCGCCTGGTACCCAGACTGCGGCTCACCCCCTTCGAAGCCCCGGGCACCACGCCAGGAGCCTGCAGCCTTCCATTTGTTTCCTATTCAATGTCCTTTGTCTTCACTTTGAGCTGGAAACCACACAACCAGAATATCTGCCCAGACTTGTATCTTCCTCGAGGTGTGAATAGAAATGGTATTTGTTTGCCCTCCTCAGTGGTGTGCTCCCCCTGGGGCACTTGCTTGGGCAGACGTTTGCCCCGCAGCTGGGCTCCCTCCCTCCGTCTCTCTGAGGCACAGAGAAATGGCTTTGAGTTTGGCAGGAGGTGGGGACAACTACTTTTCGCTTTGCCCACCTCCCATCTACCCTGGCTCTAACCTGGCTAGACTTGCTCTTATATGGCATGTGCACAGATATCCTGTCTGCCTCTTTATTCAGATGTGGCTCAAAAACGGCTGCTCGGTGTTTTTTGCCATAGTAACTCTTGGAAAGCCATAGCGGGTTTTTTTGGAGGACTCCTTTTTTTCTGGTATGACAACTTTTTCATCCCCCAAATCAAAAAGTAGTATTTTGGCGTTACGGATTCAGGCAGACATACTCACCATTTTATGTGATGTCACGGTTTCTAGTCAGAGAAGATCACTTGAAACCAATTTGGATGGTGTGCCACATTTGGAAGACACCCCAACCCCGCCCCAGGACGTTTTGCTGTACATGGAGTCGCCCAGAGCAAGGCCTGAGGAAGACACAGCTCCCCCAGCTTTTCGTCTCTGATGCGTGGGTCCCGGATCCACAGGTGTCAGGGCCTAAAGGTGTTTGTGTTTAGCTTAAAGCGCAGCTTGACGGCCAAACAACCACGAGCCCCTACAAAAGTTGAAAAATGGTAAAGAGAGTGGGAGAGACAGATGAATGTATTAAAGGAGCCTTATCGACGATAGCTCATAGATTCACCTTCCTCTATGGTCCCCCACCAGCCCCTATTGCTGAGGTCGGCAAGCTCTTTCTCCAAAGGGCCAGACGGAAGACATTGGAGGCTCTGCATGCCGTGTGATCTCCATTGCCGGGGGGAAGACATAGTCGTCGCCGTATCTTGGGCTGTCAGCTAGCACAAAGCCCTTCACAGATGAATTGACCGGGGTTTGTAGAGGTTAAGGCTGGTCAGGGAACAGGATATTCCTGCGGTCTCAAAATATCTCCCCACAGATTCCTGATGAATTACAAAGGCAAAGATACCTTTACAACAAAGAAACGTGGAGGACACCCTCTCCACCAAGTGACGAGACGTTAGCCTGATCAATCGTGGGAGAAGCTGACATCTCTGCCTCCAGCCATCACCAACCCTGTGAAATCCTCATGAAAACATTCATCCGGCGTCAAATCAAATGGAAGCAATCAGACAAATAGGCTGTGGAGCTCTCTACAGAACCACTGGCGTGAACTCTTCAAATTCACCCATGTCCAGAAAGACAAAGAAAGGCCCGGGATGTTTCTAGATGAAAGGGGACGGGAGAGAAATGACTGTGGAGGGTGTGAAGTGACTCAAACCCTTGTGTGAAAATGACTGTCCCAGACTGTGAAGGCTCTGAGGTTCGCCCCCCTCGCCAGCTAAGAAGTCAGCCTGCCGCAGTTGCCCGGACGCCAGCAAAGACAGGAGACCCCTGGGTCAAGGCCAGAGGCTGTTATTACTCACGGCCACACTACCAGCCAGCGTGCTAGCATTTTTCTCGCCCCATTTTCCCCACCCCTGGTTCCCACAGGTGACATCTGCACAGGGAGTGGCTTCATTAGAGGAGAGGAACCCAGCATTTAGGGAACCCACATCTTTTATCATGGGCAGTGAGACCACCTGATCTGTGCCCCAGAGGGACGTCATCTTTTTTCATACTGGACGGTAGGCATGCCTACCTTCTGCTTTGGAGGGAGACGCGATCTCTACCTTTCGGTGCTGTTCTCTATACAGACGCCCTTGAAATGATAGTCAAGACAGAGGGCAGTCTCTTCTTGTAAGATGCAACACAAAACCCACGGAGAATTGCCTCCCGATAAAGACAACTAAGTACGACGTGTGCCTGGGCCCTGGATTGGAAAAGAAAGCAGATTGCAAGGATATTTTGGGGATAATTGGGGAATTCTGCTATGAACTAGAAATTCTTTAATACCGTTGTGCCGATGTTCAATTCGTTGGTGCGGTCACACCATTATGGTGACAGAGGCAGTCGTCTGTGTTCCTGGAGATGCTGCTGAAGCCCTGGAGGTTACAGGTCACCATGTCTGCCACTAACTTTTGAACAGTTCAGCAAAACAGACACCACAATATATAGCACGCGCAGACACACAGCTGGGGGAGATTGATTGAGAGGCCAGATGTGTTCACATGTTAACAACTGCCGTGTGGAGGTGAAAGAGATTTGGGTTTTCATTAGATTATTCTTTCAACTTTACAAAACAAAAATTGGGTGCGGGGTGGGACCCGGCTTCCCCAAGAGCAGGCAGCTGGCCTGGGGCGGCCCTCTCCTGACTTTATAGGCTGTGTTTTGACTACACCCTGTCACTGATTTTTATCCCTGCCCTGCCTTAATTGAGTGCTCTGAGGACATAAATAAGTTTTTTGTTTACTCAGGCTTGGGAGAAGCTGGCAGAAAAGGCCTTTTCAGCTAAAAGCTCCTTAAACCCTGAAGGTGTGAACCAGCAAGTTAACGCCCGAAAACCCTTTCGGCTGTGGACGCCTTCACTTGTGGCTGTGACGTGATGCACTCAAGCCCGTTCTGGAGGCCGGGGCAGAGCACAGGAATTGCAAGCCGACCCCAAAGCGGAGTTCTAGTGATTTTGCTCAAAGCCTTGGGAATCCTGAGGCTGTTCCAGACACACTCGTTCAGACGTCAGCACAAGGCCCCTTGGGTCCAATGCACCGTGGACCCATTTTGTCCCCACTTCCCTCCCTTAGTGGAGCTGGTCGTCAAGAGCTGGCCTGAGGAACGGACGCCAGCCCTGCCCTCTGTGCACAGGCCCTGACCCCAGACAGACAGCAGCCCAGCCAAGACAGAGCTGCAGGCTCCGAGAGGACGCAGCTAAAAATGAAGAGGTGAGTCACTGTGGCAGCTATGTCCCAGCGCCGTCTGTGGCTCGCGCTGGGGACTGGGAAAATACGGGCAGCAGGGCACCCGCTGGCCAGGCCCCAGGGCCGGGCCTGCCGAGGACGCACAGCCCAATGTCACGGTTGTCCGGCCTTTAACTTGAAACCAATTTCTCTGGGTCACATGCGCCTGTGAACAAATCAAAGCGGAGTTGTCAGGAGCCTGTGATGAAAAAGCAGCTGTCTCCCCTCTGCCTCTGTGAACCCCACTTTAAGTTCTGGTGCTACTTTCAAATGCTAGATAATGTTTGATGCCCGTTGTTTCCTGGATTCCCTTCAAGGTAGACGGTCTGTATGGACTCTCTGTAGGAAAGACAAGGATTTAAGAACAAGACAAACCAATGAGGAAAGAAACACTCATAGACACACACAATAGTTTAGTGGTTACCAGGTAACGGGGGAGAGGGGTGATAGATGAGGGTAAAGGGGATCAAATATATGGTGATGGAAAGAGAACTGATTCTGGGTGGTGAACACACAATGGGATTTATAGATGATGTAATACAGAATTGTACACCTGAAATCTATGTAACTTTACTAACCATTGTCACCCCAATACGCTTTAATTTAAAAAAAAAAAAAGACAAGGATTTAGCTCACATGTCACCCCTTCCCCTCTTTTCTTCTTAAAGAAAAGATTACACACACATATTAATATATTGATTACCTTGGTCACTGTAATGACGAGAGGCTGGGAGGTAGTTGTTAACAGCAGGCATGGGCAAAGCCTGGAGAATTTTCTCTGGCACCTTGCCGAGCCCGGCATGCCTGGAAACATACTCCAGTTATACTTAGACTTAATCCCAGGATATTTAATCTCTGCTTAATCCCTTTATTATCCCCACTTTATGGATGGGAACACTTAGGCACAGAGAGGGTGTGCACGTGGTCCGAATCACACAGCTGAGAACATTAGTGCCTGGATACGAACCCAGGCAGCCTGAGCATATCGACAGCAAGACCCCTGGGAGCTCCCCTCCACCTCCCCACCCCCGTGGGCTGGGCAGTGTTTACAGCGGTGAGGAGAACCTGCAGCCATGGGGTGCACCCCACTTCTGCCAGCAGGGCCCCCCATCTGGAATTTGATGGAAGAGAGACACTTACAGCTCCTGGAATAGAGCAGATCTGATCTGTCCACAGGCCTTATATTCTCACTGGGGGAAGGAGAAGAGCTTTTAGGTGCGTTTTGACTTTGACCCATGGGAAGAGTCAGCTCCTCCTTGCAGAGAAGCCCCTGAATGGTAGCGATAAAGGGTCCCAGATGAAGGTTTTAAGGCCATGCTGTGTGAGTTTAGACAAAACACTTACCCTCTCTAAGCCTCCAAGGCTTCGTCTGCTTTGTTTTAAACAGGAAGTAATACGCATCCATGTTGAGTGTCAGGGTCGTTTGCGGGGTTCAAGTGTGAGACAATGGGTGTGCAGAGGCCTTTGTAAGCTGTCCCTGAAGGCACAGCCCCACTTCAAGAACGTCCTCCCGATGCTGCTTGAAACCAGTGGCTAACCGCTCTCAATGAAACAGCCTTTTTTTCTCTGTGCCTTTCCTTTCATCCTCTGACCTCTCTCTCAGCATTGAGCTTCCCCCTCCCCTCAGAAAGCAGGCTGGGAAAGTGCCCTGCGCTGGGGTGCTGGGAGAGCCCCTGGAGTTTGAGATCACCCCAAGTCACTTTTCTTTCTTTCTCATCATGTGCTTCTAAAAGCAGAGGACTTCACCAGCTCCTGGGTGAACGGCTCCCTTCCCAGGGTGTGTGGTGGCAGCGGGGTCTCCCTTTCTCTCCCGCAGGGGACACACACTTCAGGCCCTTTGTCGGGTACCCTAATACCTCTTTTCTATTCAATATCTACTTTCTCTGCCCAATTTCTCTCTCGTCTTTAATCCAACTTTGGAAGCAGTTTGGATCAGATGGTTCCTAAAACCTGCGGGTCCCCATTGGCAGATAAAGCCCAAGTCCCTTAGCTCCACACTGGGGTCGCAGCCCAGGCTGCAGTGTGTGGCCCAGAGCAGGCACTCAGGGCTTCATAGACCCCCCCATCTTGCTCCCCTGGGTCACACTGCAGAGCTTCAAGCCCCCCCATCTCCTGAGACCGCTGAGAGGGCCGCCCACCCACCCCTAGCCCCTGGCTCAAGCTCACTTATGGAAATTTCAGCCTTTCCTCTCCTCTGACATTTGCAGACCATCTGGCACTGTGAGAAACAAACTGTTTTACAGGACTGGCTTTCAGTCCCTGGGCAACCCCCGGCCTGGCAGTGGACCCACATAGGTCAGATGTCATGGTCACTGGGGTCACTTGCGTGGGCCGCTAACTGGGCGTTTGACGTTTGTAGCATGGTCATGTTTTTCCTGCCGCTGGCTGTATACCCATCTCCAGCATTAGTCCACACAGGGAGACCCGTTCAAGGGAAGTTGAGTGTGGGCACAGGGAAACTTCCAGAACCTAAGTGGGCATAGTCATGAAGGCAGCCCTGGTAAGTGTGAAGGGCGGCAGCCAGCCAGGATCACAGAGAGACAAGTGAGGCACTCGCCTAGAGCACACAATTTAAGGGGATTGTCCCAGACAAATACTATTTTACTGCACTATTTTAAAGGTCAAAACTAATGTGAAAAATCCCAGGTGAACAAAAAATCAAAATTTTAAATCAAGTCAAGATGACCCCACACCTCGCCCCGATTTCCTGCCGACCCCGGGTGGGTGTTTCTGCCTGAGCATCATTCTCACTTGCCTGTGATAAGAATAATCTGTGCGTGTCCCGGACATCTCCAGGACAGCCGAGCAGTGGACGCGACTGAAGCCAGCTCTCTCCCTTGGCTGGAGTGGGGGCATCTGGGGAGCAGGTGTTCACGGTCTGGAAGGACCGGCCCCCCACTTTTGTCCTCTGAGGATGATAACAGTGCACTCACGCATTTCAGGTTCAGTGGCCCGAGGGCTGAGGAAAGTCTGTTGTGCCCGAGAATTGAGGCAAACGGAGTCAGTTCCGTTTTTTCTCCGGAATGTTCCAGACATTCAAATTTCAAGTTAATTCTGTTAGGGCAGCAGGCTTCCCATGTTCTTCCTGATCAGTATAGAAATGGGTTGTAGATTCACCTGGTGACAGGTCCAGATGTCCCCTCCCCCCCAGCACTCTTAGGAAGCTCCCCACCCCTCCTGCCTGGTCCTGGACGCATGTCACTCTCTCTGGCTGCAGGCCATCGCCCTTGCTGGCCCCCCCACCTGGAAGGCTAATTTGGTCTCCACTGCGGGGCTGTTCAGGTCTCATCTTAAAACTGTCACCTTCTCAGGGCTGCCTTCCCGAAGCCCCGGAGTCATAACTGCCCCTCCAATTATTCTTGCTTGCCATGCCTTGTTAATTTCCTCCATTCAACTCCCAGCATTTGCTTCCTGGTGCATTTACCCCTGATCCAATGGGGCTCCCCAGGGCCCGGCAGGGGTGGGGGCACAGTGAGGGCGTGAACCAGCGTGACTGGTGTATCTGTTCACACTGCCACCCCTTCCTGGTCCCTTCCCTGGACTATTTGCCTCCCCCATATCCCAGCTGCTTTCACAGCACCCTGCAAGCAGCCGGGATTCCCTGCTTTCCCAGTGATGGGCTGGATCCCTGATGGTGGGGGTGGGGGTGTCTGTGTGGGTGGGAGGGAGCTGGAAATGCAGGATCCCCTTCAGTCATTGAAAGAAAGGGGAGCAAGTGCCCTTCTCCCTTGAGAAGAAGGAAAAGAGGGGACAATGGAGAGACCCTTGTCAGTGAGCAAGAACCTGTCTGGATGATTTTGGGGAAACAGCCAGATGCTAGAAGATTCCAGGAAATGTTTCTAATGACTCCCCCCTCCTCCCATTGCTACCCAGTGCTTACCACCCACAGGCCTGACGAGAACCCCGATAATGGGATAAGGGAGACACAAGTACCCAGGGCCAGTGGTGGGCGTGTGGACATAAACAAAGGGATGGGCATTCCCGCTGGAAAAAGAGGCGCTGAGGCGCAGGCCTTGAGGCCTGGCTAGAATTTAGACAGCTTGTCCCCCCGCCCCCCCATTGTAAGTTACAGGTCTTCTAAAGGATTCTTTTATTGGGACTTGGGCGAGATGGAGAAAACCTGGAGTGGCCACATCAAACTTGACTATTCCTCCTCCTATTGCTTGGAGTGACTTGGACACCGGACAGGTCACCCCTTGGTGGCTCCATGGGGTCTTTTTGCCAAGTGGGGGGCACATAGAAAACCCTCATTTGCCGCCGGCCTCGCCTGGGTGGGAGTCCCCGGGGCGCAGACCAGGGCGGGCCGGCCGGGGGAGGGGAGAGAAGGGAGGAGGAGGCGGCGCCTAGAAAAGGAGGCGCGGGCCGGGAAGGTGCGGAGAGGGCCGGGCGGCGGCGTGCGCCGGGGCTGGGCGGGCCGCGAGCAGCGGAGGGCGGCGGGCGGGCGGGCGGGCGGCAGGCCCGGCGTGGCAGCGCGGAGCCGGGAGCCCGACCGCGGCCCCTCCCGGGCGGCCTCGGGGAGCGGGGGGCGCGGGGACGACGGGCCTGACGCGCAGCCTCTCGGCTCTGCCCACAGGTCCCGGGCGCGCAGCCCTCGCCCCGCCACCGCCCGCCCCGGGCCCCGGAGCGCGGTGGAGGAGCCCCCCGAGGAGCCGGGGGCCTGCGCCCCGCGCCCCCTAGACATGGTGGGCCACCTGCACCTGCAGGGCATGGAGGAGAGCCTCAAGGAGCAGAGCCGGGAGGGCCTGCTGGACAGCCCCGACTCCGGGCTGCCCCCCAGCCCCAGCCCCAGCCCGCCCTTCTACTCCCTGGCGCCTGGCATCCTCGACGCCCGCGCGGGGGGCGCCGGAGCCTCCTCGGAGCTCCCCGGACCTGGCGAGGCCAGAGCGGTAAGCGCGGGAACAGGGCAGGAGGTGGGGGAGAAATGCGGGCAAGGGTCTGTGCTCACTGCGCCCCAGACGCGGTACCTCAGAAGCCAGGACTGGGTTCCTCCCACACACGCACCCCTCCAGCCAGAAGGTGGCCCAGTGACAGCAACGCTCCCAGGTGGGGTCCAGGGCACGCAGAGCGTGGTGGTCCCGCCTGGCCCGACCTGCAGACGGCTCCCTGCCATGGGCCTCTCAATGAGTGACTCTTCGGACTGTCAGCGAAAGGGCAGGGCTGAAGGGCTGCCCGAAATTCCCAGAGAAGTTGGCCCCTGGCTAAGTGGCCTTGAATCCACGCCCAAGCAGAACAGACCTCTCTGGGTACCCAGGTCCTTCGCTGCTTCTGACCCGGTTCCCTGTTCACTGTTCGCCCACCCCACCCCCCAACGTGAAACCCTTTTCTTCTTCTTTTTTTTCAAACCAAACCCAGACAGAAACCTTTCTTTCCTGGGATGGTGAGGGATATTGCCGTGGAGCTGAGGTGATGCCTGGGCAAGGCTGGACGCCCACTTAGGAGCCTCACGAGTTTGTCTCCCGCCAGACTTAGGGGGACCTGCAGGTGGCCTGGTGGCTGAGCTGAGACTGGGTGCCCCCGCAGGCAGGAGCAAGACCTGGGGGGAGTCCTGTTCCTTCTGGAGGTTGCTAACAACCCCTGTGGCATTTATTTGCCCACTCTGCACGTTGAAGTTCTTCTCTGCCTGGTGTACGTGTCTGCACCGCGATGCCACCTGGTACCTCACAGGGCAGTAAATGCCTCCCCCAGCTGAAAATCGGAAAGGAACGGTCCCCTTGCCTCAAGATAATGACAAGAATTTCATTGGTGCCTCCCTTGCTCCTTGGTCCAGTGGGTCCCAAACTTGACTTGGCATTAAGAGTATCTGAGACCTTCACAAACTACCCATGCCCGCCCCATACCCCCAGACTTTCTCATTTAGTTGGTACAGGCTGTGATCTGGACGTCAGGATTTTTAAAACTTCCCCACGTATTTCTAATGTGCAGGCAAGTTTGGGATCTGCTGTCTTAGACCAAAATCCTGCGGCGAATTTGCATTTTGGTCTCTTTTGGGGGCTGGTGGTAGGATGAGGCTTTGAGGATTTCCAGGTGACTGAGGCTGTTTGCATTTACATTGATCCTGCAGTGGGAACTGGCCAGCCATCCTGGAAGTCTCGGATTGGCACAGTTGCATGGAGGGTATCTTGGAGTCAGTCCCTGTGGTGTCTTACACAACGGGTCTCAGAGAGAAGGGACATGAAACCAGTCTTCCTCTTTGTTGTTTAGATGACCCAGAATCCTCCTTAAAGAGGGTTTTCTGAATGCTTTCCCTGCCTGCCAGGCCAGCCCGTATGCCCGGCTTACTTGGCTTGGCTGTTCCAGCTGATTGTATTTTCTTTCCTTTCCTTGCTAACTAGATGCTAGGGATGGAACCGTGCTGTCCCTGATCTTTTAACTTGGCAAAACCTGGGGCTATTTCTGCACAGGTAACGATCTGTGTAGACAGCCCTTACGCATGCCAGGTACTGTCCTAAACCCTACACATGCATCAACTCATTTAATTTTCACCATATTCCAATGAAGGATGCACTCTTATTACTTCCATTTTCCAGAGGGGGAAGCTGAGGTACAGAGGTTATTGATTTGCTCAAGTCACCCAGCTGGTAAGTGGCCTGGCTGGAACGGAACACAGGAATCTGACTGCAGAGTCTCTACCCTAGACTTTCTATTATGCCACTTTTCGCTGTGGAGCTAATTAACTACCTGTGTGGGATTTTTCTTTTTCTAATTAAAAAACAAAAATGCCCGTGAACCTATGGCATCTTGAGATGCTGCTTTTAATAAAAAGAGAGGCAATGGTTGCCATGGGCAACCTCTCCTAAGCCCCGGGCCCTGCAGCTGGGGCCCCGCCCACATGCCCGTTAGTTACTGAGTGGCAGGATGCCCCGCCTCCCCGTTAACTCCAGTCCCTCTTCCCTAATCCCGCGTTTAACAACACCCTGCTCGCTGATGACTCACGGAGAACAGTTTTCAGGTGTAGAAGCAGGCGAAGCCTCACCCTCTGACCTCGGGAAGGGGACAGAAAGCTGTCCTGCCTCTAAGAGCCCGTGGTTTCAGATGCCCAAGCAGAGACTGGTGGCCGCAGGGCCAGACCTCCTCTGGCACCTCCCTAGCGTCCTGGGTCAGACCATAAGGGTCTGGGTTTCAGCCGGCTTCGCCCTGGGTAGTTATCTTTGTTCTGACACCCAATTCTCAGCATTCCCTCCCCCCTACCCCCATCAAAACTGGTGGCACACACCCCAGCCAGGGGGTTGAAAGGCAGTTCTGTCCCCAAACCCCAGCCCTGGGGTCTCCACCAGCTTGTCACCCTATTTATTATGCTGGACTACGTGTTAAATTTGCCCATTCCCCCCTCACTTTGTTTTAATAAGCTGGACTTATGTTCTGGACAATACCCCATTGTCCCGGGTGTCTGGTGGCTGGGAGATAGCCCTGCCCAAGACAAAAAAGGCACTAGGGACTAGGCTAGGTGTGAATGAACCCCCGCCCCGCCTCGACCATGGCTTTTCTTGCTTGTTCTTTGGAGTATAAAGACAGTAATATTGGTGATTCCCAAACCCATGCAGATGTGGGAATCAGACATTCACCCACCAGTACTTACTGAGCACCTAGTGTATGCCTTGCACTATTTTGGACTGTGGGTGACACAGCAGGGGACAAGATGTTTAAGGTCCCTGCCGTCATGGCACGGCCTTCTAGTGGGACCCAATACCACGTGGATTGATAAGGGCCCTTAAGACAAGAAGCTGGCTGAGGGTGGAGCTGCTTTAGAGAGGGTGGTCAGGAAAGTGACGTTGAATAGAAGCTAGAAAAAAAGGAGGGAGTGGACTTGATGGTTATAGGGCTGAAGTGTGCACCAGTCCAAGAGAATGGCAAGTGCAAAGGTCCTGAGGCAGGAACGAGGTAGACGTGTTTGAGGAGCAGCAAGGAGGCCGGCAGGGGCCAGAGCAGGGGCCTGGAGGCCAAGCTGAGGCCAGAAGGTAAAATTCCATTCGGTCTTTTAAAAATGTACTTGTGACTGCTTTTGGTTTTTTTTAAAGGCACCATGAACTGTCACACACCCCATATTAGAAACCCAAATCAGACTTGCCTGAGAGATGCCCATGAGGAACAGCATCTGTGTAGGGCTTGGCTCCTCCAAGGTGGGGCTGGCTCTCCTGCAGGACACTGGGCAGCCAAGGCTGCCAGCTGGGCCAGGAGGGGTTTGCCTGTCAGCGGCAACTCATTTCACAAATATTTAAGCCCAGTGGGGCGAGGCATACAAGGTGCTGTCTGTGCCGGACCCTGCCCTCCCTCCTCCCTGTCGCCTGGCCGAGCTGTGGGTTTTGGGGGTGCACCGTTGGGAGAGGGGCCCTGCTGCCTGTCAGGGTGAGTGGGTGTGTGCAGCAGACGCCCGTGTCCCGAGCTAACAGGGCAGTTAGGGGAACCAACCCCACCCTACCTTACTGCCCCCAGGGTGGCCACAAATAGCATTGGGGATCTCCAGCCGAGTTTCCTGGGGTGCACATTTGAGGAGCAGCCACCACTGGAGTGGGTGAGAAGTGGACAGATGTCATATGTGTGGCAGATGAAGGACTCAGCCCGCTGTGGAGTGGTGTTGGGAGGTGACGGTCTGAGCTGTCACCCCTCAGATGTGGAGATGGGGTTCTCTAGCAGCCGGTGACCTGGGCTCTATCCGGCGTTGCTCCTATTACCCCCATCCGATCTGCTGGGGCTCTTTGGAGGTTGAATGTGTTTCTGAGTGACGCACTTGGAAATGTCCCTAAGGATGAAATGCTGGTCCCCTGGACCCTGGTTCTGAGAGAAGCCCTGGGGGCCAAGTTTAGGGAGGAGTGGTAGTGGGGAGTGGGGTGTCATAGCCCCATCTTTGAAAATCTCCTAGGGATGCCCATGGTCACAGCCACATCTTAGGATTTGGACTGTTACGCCCCCCTCTCCCTGCACCCCAGGATCCTGGATTTTCTCATTTCTCTGTTTCTGGTCTGTGAGGGTAAAACCAAGGATAGGGCAGGAGAGGGAAGGGAGTTAGGGATTTTGGGAGTTAGTGCCTGGGATTGGGAGGCATGGATGGATGGATGAACAGATGGACAGATAAATACATGGATGGATAGATGGATAAGTGGGTGGGTGGATGGATGGATGGATGGATGGATGGATGGACCGATGGACCGACAGGTGGACTGAGGAGTCATCCCCCATTGCCCCCTTGTAGGCTCCCAGGTGTGTCCCTGACCAGAGAAGGTGTCTGAGCAAGCTCAGGTGAGAGAGAGCCAGGTGTGTCAGGCCCAGGTGGGAGGAGCAAGTTTGCAGAAAGGGAGGCTGTGAGAGAGAGAGGAAAAGAAAAGCCAGAAACACTGGCACCTCCTTTCAGCCCATCTGCTTAATCCTGGATGAACTGGCCTCCAGTGGAAACTCAGCGACGTCTCTGACAGCCCCACATCGCTGTGGTAGGCTTACCTGTCTGAGAAATTCAGCTCTCTCTGTAGCTATGGTGTGAAAAGTAGACAGACAGGCTACACCCTTGCAGGTGCTCTGGAGACGAGGGAATAAGCAGGAGACACCTTCCTGGGAAATGCCACCGCGCGGAAACTGACAGGGACTCTCCGAGGGCAGCGTGTTCTGTGCTCTTGCCCTTCGCACTCTTGGCCTCCAGGCCGGGAAGGTGGTACACAGACCCCCAATCCCTCTTTAAGTGACAGCGAATGAGGGGACATTTGACCCCTGCAGCAGACCAGGCCTTTGGTGAGAGCAGCGTGTGGGCAGGTTATTCTTGGTGCACAGAAAGCAGGTCACTTTCTGGGAGGCTGCCCAGTCATTGTGGGATGTATGTGGGGGTGACAGGGCTCTGAGTCTTCAGGGAAGTGGGAGGCCCCACCCCGAGCCCTCAGTCCCCCTCTCATTGGCTGGCAGGCACCTGTCCTTGGGCTGCCGTAACAGTCAGAAACTTGGTGGGTTAAAACAAGAGAAATTCATTCTCTCACAGTTCTGGAGCCAGAAGTCACACATGAGGGCAGGGGCAGGGCCGGGCTCCCCCCGACGGCTCTGGGGAGTGTCCATCCCGTGTGTCTGCTCCTGCTCCTGGTGGCGGCTGGCAGTCGTCGGTGTCCCACGCTTGTAGACGCATCATCCAGTGTCTGCCCGGTCATCACAGGACCTCTCCCTCTGTGTCCTGCGTCCAGATTTCCCTCTTATAAGGACCCCAGTCATTGGATTCAGGGCCCTCCCTAATCCAGCAGGCCTTCATCCTCACTTGATCACATCTGCAAAGACCTTCTTTCTAAATAGAGTCACATCCCCAGGTTATGTGTCTTTGTGGCGATCACAAGCCAACCCACCACCCTCCTGCTCTCTTGGGTCCATCTGGCCTGTCTCTGGGCACAGGCCTGTCCCTGAGCCCTGCCTCCAATCCAACGTTGGTGTTTGCTCAGTTTCGCTGCCTTGGGTGTCAGACCCTGGCTTGTGGGGTCTGTGTTGGGCCCATGATGCCCAGTGGCTCTCCAGGGAGAGGCCCGCTCCATTCGGGGTCTCTTGGGCTCCCCAGCCAGGCCCCGTTCGGCTGCCCTGCTGTGCCCTGTTGGAGGAGGGCAACAAGTCTAAGGAACGCCTCCCTCTGCCCCAGGATTTGCCACCAACATGTAAGGTCTTTCATAAGAAGGGTGAGAATTCCTCAAGGTCTCTTCCTTGGATAACTTTCCTTGTGGATGATGGTCAAGGTCAACCTCAGACTAGCATGTGAGCTTTTGGTCTCAAATCCCAAATACAAGTAGAAGATAGTTGAGTTTAATGCCAATTGCAACAGAAGCCATCACCGGCCAGTGAGGCCCTTTTAGCAGGTACAAGCCTCCATGTGGCTTTGGCAAGGACACCCATCCCCCATGCCAGGGTGGAGTCTCTGTGGTGGTCTCTCTCTCCGGTAGCAGCAGTGGGTGCCCTGGACCCCTCTTCTTGCCAGTCCGAGGGCTTGTGACTTGCTGGTTGAACGGAAGGTTCACCGTTCTGTGGGCCACACGTGGCTTTGGCAGCTGTGGGCCTCCTATGTCACCCAGGCTGGGCACAAACACCGCTGTACTGTCCCTCTGTGTCCCTGCCAGCCAGGCCAGGACCCTTGGGCTGGGCCGTCACCGAGTGGCACAGAGCTCTCTTACAACAGAGCGGTTATCTCTCTCTGCGTCCTGTGGGCCGTGCCCGCCCAGCAGCCAGGAAGGGGGAACGTGCCAAACGCCCGTGTGTATTTTTACTTCCAGCCGCCAGCGAGTATTTATCCTCAGGGAAGGCCCATGAATCACTGGGCAAGGTGGGTGGGGCTGGCGGCAGCCTGTCCTCTGAACCCTGCTCCCTCTCTGGGCCCTAGTCCCCACACACACCGCTGCCTGCCCAGGAGACCAGGGAGCCGGAGGGCCCCCATGCTACAAGAGGGCTCTCCCGTGCTGGGGGCTGGGGCTGCCATCCTGGGGCGGGGAGGTTGAGCCTCCAGCTCTCAGCTTGTCTGTGCCTGGAATTCACTATTCTTCTGCTGCCCTTTCATCCCAGAGCTGCAAGGGGACTGAGGGGACGCTGGCTGGGCAGCACCTCCGGCCTCCCTGACAGGCTCCCAGGCCCGTGCTGTGGGCTACACAGATGCGAAAACTGATGGCCTGTGAACAGCCGGCCCAGTGGTCCTCCACAGGTTCTCTTCAGACAGGAACAAGAACCTGGGCTTTTGGGGAAAGAGCTGGGGTGTGGCCACCCTGGTCGTGGGCTGAGGGGAGCTGGCCTCTTGGGGACTTCCTTCCTCCAGGCGGCTCCCTGACCAGCAGAGCAGCAGCAGGGCCACTGGCTGTGTGTGTGTGGGGGGGGGGGGCGTGTGAGCCCCTCCCTACCCTTCCTACCCTGGTGGCTCCCATCCGAATGTGACCCAGTCTTTGAGGAGTGGCTTGCTCCCGTGTGGCTGGAAGGTCGTCCTGCCAGGGCCCGCCGTGTGCCTTCTTGGCTGTGACGAGCGCTTTCCATGCCTACTCTCTGGCTGGCTGAGTGCCATGGGTCCACACTGCTGTTGTGCTGTTTCAACAACCCTGCGGCCAGAAAGAATCAGCTCTGAGCTCCGGAAGCCCGGTGGCTGCCCCTGTCTTCCCTTCGTGTCTAGCCCTGGGGCCCTTGGGGGCGTCCTTGGGCCTTGGCGGCGACTTCCGGAGCTGTCTCGCCACTGGGCTCGCTGGATGCCAGCCTGCGTCTGGGTTCTCACTGGCCTCTCATATCTCCTGTGCGGTGCTTCCAGCACAGGCGGACTTGAACTGTTTTTCCACTGGGGCCCTTTGGAAAATGGTGCCCAGAGCCCCAGCTTCCTGGCCAGCCTGTGAAATGAGCCTTGTCCCCTGTGCTGGCGGCCAACTGGGGAGAGATCCGGCCGGAATGAAGCTGGTGTCACGTTGGCCTGAAGGTCCACTCTGGCGGTGTCAGGGGTTCATTCGGCAGTTTCTTTAGCCTGGATGGACCCTGGAGAAAGGCACCTGGGGATTTGCCTCTCAAAGAAGTCCTCCTGTGAGCTTGGGAATGACTCCTTGGGGAATGCGGGTGGTTAAAACCAGTACAGGCTGCCTCTCTCTCCCTCTAGCCCTTCCACCTGTCTGGAGAGAAGAAACTCCTCCAAGTAACTTAGCACCCGTGTTCACATCCCCTCACGTGCCTGTACCTTCCTCTCAACTCTTCATTGGCCACACGTCACCCCCTCTTGAACAAGAAGAGCCCTGGGAGGCTCTGTACCTCGTCTCACCCACATGGGTCTGGCGCACAGTAGGTGCTCAGCAGACACCTGCGCACGTTTGGGAAGCATCTTTTGGAGAGAGTGTTGGTTCTACAAAGGTCGTCATGGGCTTTTGCAGCTGGGATCAGTGCCGCGGAGGGGAGACGCACAGAGTGCTGAAGCGTCTGAATCTTGTGGCTTTTTTTTTTTTTTTAATTCAGTCTCCTGAGATGATGTGTGCTTGCTTCTGGAAGGTGGGAGCAGTATTATTTCAAGGTCCAACGAGTGTGGATTGTACCTCTCTCCAGGGAGAACCCACACCCACACCCCGGGCCTTCCTGAAAAGGAGGACCCCTGACACAAGCCAGCTTTTTCCAGCACTTACTGAGTGGGCTGTGCACACACTATACCCTCTGACTCAGTCTTCACTGAAGCCTGTGTGGTGGGTGCTCCTGTTGCCCCACTTTAAAGCCCAGGAGGCTCGTGGAGAGGGGGGCTGGCCCTCGTGAGGAGGCCTGGGGGCTGTGCCCTTTGGAGGAACCGAGGGTCTAAGGCTGGTGACAGAGCCACCACCTTGAATGATGTGCCAGAAGGAAGAGGGAGCTCTGGAGAATCACAGGCCAGGAGGTGACACGTGCGCCCCAGGCAGCAGTCACCATGCCCCCCGCACCCTGCCAGGGGGAATGGGAAGGGGGTTTCCCACCACGAGAGTGAAAGGCAGAGAGCTGGACCTAGCTGATGACAGCTCGGTATTAAGCATCCAGGGTAGCCACACAGAAGTGAAAACAAGAGAAAGCTGAGGGCTCCCCGGTGTGAGGACCGGGGAGGACCCCAGCTCACCACCCGGCTTGTGGAGGGGTTCAGGATGTTTCTGACTTAAGGACGGGGGTGAATTGTGGGATGGAGTCCTGTGTGGTCCCTGAGGAGGCTGCCAAAAGCGAGGTCTCAGACGGAGCCCTCCCATCACCTGGCAGATTTCTAACATTTGCTTTTCTGGGTCCCCCCGTGGGCTTACTGTCAGTGCAGGACCATCGAGTGACAGATGGAGATTTTCCTGGGACACTGTGGGAGGGGAACAGAGAGCACTTAATGATGAGGGGGGCGCAGAGACAATGAAGAGCAGCCGGTTCCCCGCGTTGGGTGGACCGCTCCTGTGGGAGATCTGTGTCTGTGGAGTGGGCCTGGGCAGAGGGGCAACGGGCTGGGGCTGGGAGGCTGGGGGTGGCCGTCTTGCACCCAGGGGGAGCGGAGGTCACAGTACCAAAGTAACCCCGTGTCGCGTCCGTGGCTCTCCCCGCAGCCTCCGCCCCTCCCCCCGAACGCCCCCGCGCTGGAGATGAGGCCCCGGATGCTGCCGGTCTTCTTCGGTGAGGGCATCGCGGTAAATCCGGAACCCGCACACGAGATCCGGTGAGTGGGGCTTCGGGCTGGTCTGGACCCTGGGGGTTCAGCAGGCGACCCCTCCCTGGCAGCTGCCCCTCTGGTCTGCTCGTCCCAGGAACCCAACCCACGCTGCAGAGTCCAGTTTGGTCCACTGTCCCAAAATGTCCTGTTAGGGCCTATTTTTACCCCAGTAGGAGCCAGCCAGGGTCACGTGCTGCACTCAGGCACCCCATCTCTCGCCCACTCGAAGCGGGCACAGACCCTCGGCCCTTCTTTGACCTTTGGCCTTGACGTTTCCGGTGTCCAGGCCACATGTTTGAGTTCTGCTGCGGCCCCCTTTTCACGGTCACGGGGCCGGAGCCGCCAGCCCAGTGGGAGGGGCGGTGATAGGCTGCCCGACCCTGGGCTCACCCCGCCCCCCCCCCCCCCAGCTGCAACTCGGAGGTCAAGTACGCCTCGGAGAAGCACTTCCGTGACAACGTCTTCTACGCGCCCGTGCCCACGGTCACGGCCTACAGCGAGACCATCGTGGCGGCGCCCAACTGCACGTGGCGTAACTACCGGAGCCAGCTGACCCTGGAGCCGCGCCCGCGCGCCCTGCACTACCGCAGCACCACCATCATCTTCCCCAAGCGCGCGCGCAGCAGCTTCCGCACCACCCTGCAGTGCAGCCTGGGCCGGCCCAGCCGCTGGTTCACCTCCAGCGTGCAGCTGCAGCTGTGCCAGCCCACGGCGCTCTGACGGGGCGGGCGCTCCCAAGTGACCCGGAGGGAGCCCTGGATGCTCCAAAGGACCATGGACTCCAGGGGTGGGCCTGGAGCCGGGGCAGGAGGGGGGTGGGGACCCGCGGGCCTGGCCTGCAGCCGGATGGGTCCAGCATGGCAGAGTTGGTAAATGTATGGATTTTATTAGGCTGTAAAGAGGCAAAGCAGCCTGGCCGTGGCTCTCTGGAGAGCAGAGGGCGGGGGCCATGCAGCTAGGTGGCAGCCGCCCCCAGGGGCAGCGAGAGAAGGAGCCTTGGCTGGGGGGCCTCCTGCAGCTCCTGACACCCTACCACCCCATCTGGCCAGGGCTGGTGGCCTGGCTCCCAGGCTGTGTGAGCAGAGGTTGCCATCCAGACACCCACGGCTCCCAGAAAGGGGTATTTGCAAGTGGGCCTTTCAAATGTGTGCAGCTTGGCACCGAGAGACCCAGGCCAAGGGCCATGACTGGGCACCCCCTGGTGAACGTTAGGCCTGGAGGTGGGATGGACAAAGGCTGGATGCTGCTGTTGGTTATATGGGGGTGGGGGTGGGGGTGTACAGCCTGGAAAAGACCTTGCCTTAGCTGTCCCAGCATCCTCTGTCCCAGTGGGGAAGATTTAGGGCACAGCCCATCTAAACTGAGACCTCCGAGCTCTGTGTCGGAGCCTCAGCGGCAGGGCGTCCCTGTTGTCCACCCCCTCTGTTCACCCAAGCCTGCAGGACTCTCCGACGTCAGAGCCTTGGTGCCAGGTGTCAAGGGGAGGCGTTCAAACTCTCTGGAAATGTCTCCTGCCTGAGGCCTGGGCTCAGCTGTCAGCTTAAAGAGATACTGTGGGGGGCCGGGCCACCTGTAACGTAAAAAAGGTGATTCTACAGTGACAGTGCTGCAAGGTTTACCTCGCATGTGTGATGTCACGAGAGGAAGACCAGCCAGGACACGCTGGGGTTGGGGGTTCAAGCCTGCTGCTGCCTGGGACAAATGCCCCAGAAGCCCCCGCGGTGTCTGTGGGAATGCCCCCAGACCTGAATGGACCTAGTGGGTAGGGGGCTTGCCCCGCCACTCCCCTGCTCACCACCCACCCCCCCCAGACAGGGCAAGGGTTGAGGCTTTAGTGCCCTCATGCAGGTGAGAAGGGGGGACTCGGAGCTCACGTCCCAGAGAGGCAAAATGACTGATATATTTTTATATATCTACACAGACAGTGCGTGTTCTCTCCAGAGATGCTTTTTGATCAACAGAGAAATAAGAATTGATTATCTTAATAAAATGTCCAAACCCAAAGAGGCTCCCTCCTCTGTTTCTGAGACCCTCAGATACCACGGGGGTGGGGGAGGGTAAGATTGGTTGTGGGTGGCCACGGTACCTCCTCTCTGCTCACAGGGCTGAGTCCTGTGCCCCCATCCCCACCCTTGTATGACAGCCTCCACCCAAGAGTCAGTGGTAAATGGAAAGGCCTAGGCCCCACCTGGGACCCGGGGCTGGGGGTGATTCCATGGAGGGCCTGTGGAATCTGGGTTTTGACACTCTCATCCTGGCTTTGCACTCCGAATGCTGGCGCTCCACACTGACAGACCCCCAACACCCGCCCGGTGAATGAAGGGCCCCTGCTGCCTCAGCAAAGCAGACTGCCCGGCCTGCTTTACACGTTTCTCCCAGTCTCATCCACATCCTTGGAGGGGTCTGTGGGGATCCTGGGTTGAGTGCCATTAGGGAGACAGCAGCTGAGGGACGATGCCCTCCATGAGTCAGGTGAGGCGTGTGTCTTTTCACGGAGGCTTTTTGCGGGGGACCCTTCCTCTGAGGGGGTGGGTCACAGGAGTACAGTGGGCAGTGTCAGTGTGGCCTCTTGCATCCAAACCCTTGCCTGGCAGGGTATAAAATAATGACAGAAGTTCACTGGCTAACTCATACAGCACTCACGTCCCAGGCAGGTGTTAAACGCCAGTGTGCATTCTCGCAGCCTGACCTGCTGACAGGTGCACTACTGTAGCTCCGTTTTCCAGAGGCGTTAAATAAGGCCCAGAGAGGTTACGGAACTAAGTCCCGACACGGGATGGGCCCTGTGGCTGGAAAGAGAGCATGTGACTGTTTCTTTCAACATCTGCAGAATGGGCACATGGTCTGACTTCCCAGGCTGCTGGGACGATAATTCACGCTCATAAAACCTGTGCTGCAACTGACCCCAGTTGGGACCCTTCCTGGGGGCAGGGCTAGGCGTCCGCCTCTCTAGCAGGAGCAGAAACACTTATGCAGGTCGGTGGGACAGCTCTGGCCCCAACACCCATCCTGGGCCCTCTCCCTCAGCCCCTTCTCTGTCACCCCGTCAATGTCTGGGTTCAAACTCAGCAGACCACCAAATACAGGTGCCCTGCCCTCTGGACTTGATGGTCCCGTCTCTAGGAATGACAAGAACAGCAACCCTGGCAGCTGACGGGTGAGGGCACTTACTCTGAGTGCAGACACTCTGGCCCTGCCATCAGCATTTCTCGCATTTAATCCTCACAGTGACCCTGAGAGGAAGCAGGCCTGGCCTAACTCCAGAGGCGCTGCCATGGAAGGACAGCCTATTAACCTGGACTCCGAGGCTTCCTGGAGGAGCCGTAAAATGGGTTTTCTTTCATGACCTGCTGTCATGCAGGGTCTCAGCTCCCGCTCCCCGCATAAGAACACAGGACATGGTGAGGCCAAAAAGGAACACCCACGGAGCCATGGGTAGGGGAGTCATACCACTATAGTCTCGCTGGCGGGTTGGAGATACAGGAAGCAGGAGCCACACGATCTGCAATCCGCCGTCCGCTTCTCTGCCAACCAACCCACAACCTACCGTAGCCACGGCAGTTATATCAGTGGCTAATGGCTCACTGGTTACAGCTGATGGCCAAGTAGTCACAGCTGACGGCCATCTACTACCCAAGCCAGCACCTTTCCACATGAGGGCGAGAGCCTGGAAACTGCTCTCTGGGACTCTGTCCCCACACCTTCCTTAGCTTTCTCAAGAACAGAATGGCCAGGATACGCTCCCCACCACCCCTACTGATACCCAAATTATGCAAATAAGATTCTCAGTTGCCAGACCACGGAGAGTCCCTCTGCGTTCCTGTCAAACCCATTCTTTACTCCTTCCTTCGTCCGACTCCCACGCAGCTGAGTGCGGTGCAGAACCACCGAGCATCTCTGAGTTACTCTCACACAATCTCACTGCTGGGAGGACTGTCTCCCTGGCCTGTTTCTCCCTCATGACCCATCGAGCACTCTTGCCAGCCAACGCCACCTGTTTCAGAAAGCCAGCAAATGGCCTTATTGGGTATCAGCACCTTCCTTCTCAGAACCCCTGGCCTCCACACTGACTTTCATCCAGCCACCCCGGGCTCCCAAGTGTCTGTGGCCGGGTCTTACCACCCAGGCTTTGTCCACACAGGTTCCTTCCACTCAGCCCACCCTTCCCCAAGAACTACTGCCACAGAAATGGAGGGCGGTGGGGGTGGGGAAGCGGCAGGTGAAGATGACCATGCAGGCCAAGACTTGTTCCCACCCCCAAACACGTATCACTCTCGTCTGACCACAGCTGAGGGAGGTGCCATGGGACCCTGGGTTCCTGGGTGGCACCAGCATGCGTGGCCAATCCCTGGTGTGTAGTGTGGCCAGCACCACCTGACCCATCCTAGACTCCAGGTGGAGGTGCCTGTGCCCTGAGTGGAGGCAAATCCTGCCCAGGACAGGGCCCTTTGCTGGCCCAACACTGCCACCTGCCTGCCAGCCTCAGTACTGCAGCTGGGCCAGGCTGAGCCCTGGAGTGGGACCTGAGGCCCACTGCAGATGAGAAAACAAAGCTGAGGGCGCGTCCTCAAAGTCCCACGGAATGTCACTGCCAGGCCTGGAAGCCAGGCCCCGTGTGGCTCCAAAGGCCCCTGATCGTTTTGCCTTATGGCACATACTTAAGAGGGTAAACTTGGGGTGAGTGTGCAGGGAGGCTGGGCAGTCTCCTGAGGATACAGACCCCACTTCCTCGACCTCCCCAATCTACACTCCAGGAAACCGGGGTGCTGGACCGGCCCAGACACTGGAGCTTGGAGGTTGGGCAGGGATGACTTCTGCCTCCAGCGCACAGAGCACTCTGCTGCTCCCAAATCCTGGGGTCATCTCTGGAATGCTGAAGGTAAGGCTGACGTCCCATGTCTGGTGAGAGGCAATGGCCCCCAGGCTGTGGCCATCCTGGTGGTGACGCCGTCAGAGCACTGGAAGGTTGGTTCCAGGCTGAACAAACACTGTCTCCTTGGTCAGACGTGCCACACGGCCTACTCACGAGCCGGCTGAGCCAGGCGGGCCCCTCTCTGCGTGTCTGGGGTCGCCTGTCCCTGGGCCGCCTGGGCCAAGAGGCTGGGGAACAGTGACAGTGGGTTCCAGGACCACTGGACCCCCAGGCGTAGCATGACTTGAACAAAAAGAGAACCCCTGCTTTGCAGACTGTCTTATGGGGTTCACCGTCTCAGACCTACCCTCCCACAATGCTCAGTGCCCAAAGGTCCCAGGCCCGGAAGCCAGGCCCACGCCCAGAAGCCCCAGAAGCACACAGCCTTCCCAGGGTGCTTGTCTCCTGGCTGACAATCGTCTACACGTCCGCCCAGTATTAGGGCTGAGGTGCAGCCCCTCTGCAGATGGAGTTTGAGTGGGACACAAGCCTTCACCCCACAATGCAGGGCTGACCTCTGCTCCGAGAAGGGCATGAGGCCACACTCAGGTTAATGACACCCTGGCGGTGAGAGATGGTTATGGGGCTACCCAAACCTGCCACCTACAGGAAGCCTATAGGCAGGGGTGGGGGCGGGGGGGCTTTCCTCACTCTGGATAAACAGGCAGCAGGACCTCCGAGGGCCTCACAGCGCACACCTCGTGCCTGCCTTGCCAGAACCCCTTCCCACACGTCTCCAACACCCTGAGTGGTCATGATGGGGACAGGATGGGGCACAGGTGGGCAGTGAGGTCTCCCAACCGCACTTCAGAATCAGGCACCCAACCTGGCAGCGGGGCTGAAATACACACACGTGAGCTGGGACTAGGTGGGTGCACCAGGCTGGCGCAAGCTTTGGTCCAGGATGGAGATGGAGAGGCTGAGGCAGGCAGGCTGCTCGCAGAGGGGAGCAGGAGGGTGAGGGTTCCAGAGTCCACTGACGCCCCTCACAGGCAACGGGCAGCTGGGGTCCACGGCAGAAAATCACGGCCTTTCTGAAGCTGGCTGGGTTTTTAGGGAGCGTGGCAGGCGCGAGAGCGGGCTCCTTTCTGAGATACGTTATTCCAAAACCACAGTGACCAAGTTGGCAGCTGCTTCAAGACCCAAGTGGGTGAGAGTTGATCTATCTTCTGCCTTGTGACAGCCAGGGTCTGCTGACCCCTTAATGTGACTTGGGCGGGAACGACACCAAAAACCTTTAAGAACCAATGATGGCATCTCGGACACCCTCGACCTGAGCGTGAGACTGCTCAGTACCCTCGCCGTGCGTCCCCACGGGCATCTCCTTTCTGTGGGTGTACTCACCTGCAAAGGGGCCCAGTCTTGTGAGCTAGGGAGATGTTCCCTTGGCCCCCCAGGGTGACACTCCCGCTGTGCCCGAACCCCAGCCACCTGCCCTCCCGGCGGCCCAGTCTGAGACAGAGACGTCTCTGTAGCTGGAGTATAATTCGCCTTTTAATGAGAACAACGTGTGTAAATGACAGAGCGCCACTGCCGTGCGCAGACGGCAGTCACAGAATACCCATCAAATTCATTCTGCCCAAGGAAGGGAGGGAGGGAGGACGCCGGGGGCTCGTGAGCTGGTGGCCCCGCCCCCTCGGCCCTGGGGACAAAGGCGTCACCGACTGCCCGCCTGCACACGCCTCTTGACCGGTAAGCAGAGATCGAAAGCACAGCAGCAATAATACTGGGTAAGTCCTTCCTTGCGTAAAACATCTGAATTAATTCATTGAAGGTATCAAAAATATACCCTGTAAACCAATACATCATTTACACCTGCCTTTCTTTCTCACCGCTGCGGCAACGATGTGTGAAAAAAAAAAAGTCCAGTTCCTCAAACAGCCGCTCGCCCCAGGCCGCACCTGGCCCTGCTGCCCGCCCGTCTGGCCCGACTTGGTTTCCAGCAGTCTCGTTGGCTGGGGCAGCCCGTGGGGACCGGGACGAGAGCGCTGGGGGCTGGACAGGGCCCGTGTCCTGTCTGTCCAGAGCGCTAAGCGGGACGGAGGCGGAGGGAGGGGGCGGGGGCTGCTAGCTCAGTTTAGACTTTGGTTCCAAATGCATTAAGGGGGGAGGCAGTGGTGTGGGAGGTGCGTAGTCGTCCTGCTTTGGGTCCCTGGCCGCCCCGGCTGTGTGCGTGTGGCTGGCACACGCCTGCCCAGCCCCCTCCCTGGGCCCCTCCCCTCCCGAGCACCAGGTAAACATCCCCTGAGTAAGGTCACTGCACAGGGCCAGCCCGGGGCGGGAGTCCTAGTTAAGGCTTTAGACAGGCAAGGATGCCGGCTCTGGACGGACAGACGGACAGACGGGTGCGCAGGCAGACTCAGGGGCCCCTTTCTTGGCCGGGGGAGTCGGCGGCCGCCCCCACCGTCCTGACAGTCACTCGCTGTCGGAAAGAGTCTCGTACTGCGAGCAGAGCAGCGGCTTGGGCTCTTCATCCCAGGCATGATGGGGACCGGTGAGGGGCCCGCTGCCAGTGGGGAGGCCTGGCGGGGGCGGGGAGGCCATGACACCCGCCTGTAGCCGCATGATCAGGGGGTTGTAGGGGAACGGCGTGGAACCTGCCAAAAGACGGAAGAAACACTCAGGAGGCCCCGGTGAGCCAGCAGCCCTCCATGGGCCCAGCCCCCCACTACACCAGAAACTGGGGCCTTGCACTCCTGTGTCTGCCGCTGGCCCAGGCCTTCTAACTGCTGGCAGGCTTCTCCCGCCTGCCCACCTCCGCCCCAGCGGTGCCTCCTGGCGTGCCCTGCCCTGCCCCTGGGGACCCCTTCACCTGCATCACATGATGCGCTCCCCCACTTACATCTCCAGCGGCTCCGCCCAACCTGTGGGATAGAGCCCTGCCCACGACCTCTCTCCACTTCCAGAATCCTCCACCCTCCCTCTGACCAGGGCCAGAGGCCAGCCTCCGGGGACAGCCCTACTCACACCCTTTCCTCCCGCCTGGGCCCTCATCAGAAGCTTCCCGACTCCGTGGGCCAGGGCCCAGCGGGCCAGGCCCCTGCCAGTTCTCCTGAGTAGGCCTGGCCATGTGCTCCTCACACAGCAGGTGCCTGGGCCGCTGCCTGACCACCCCGACGCCCACCTGCAGATGAGGGTCGGTCCTCCCACACGCGGTTGGTGAGTGGCGTCCGGCGGTTGCAGTCGCCCTCTGAGTGCACCGAGGAAACGGAGGGTGGCCGGTCCCCAGACGCCAGGCCCGGGGCCGGGGACTTGGCTTTTCGGCTACTGGGTCTGCCAGAGACTTTGGCTTTCCCACCACCACCTGCAGGGGACACATGGGAAGGGGTACAGTTGGACAGGTAGACAGAACTCACACGGCGGGGGAAGGGAGGTGGGGGGGAGGGAGAGGCCCTGGCTGCCTGCCTCCCAGGCTCCCCAAGGAGGGAGAAGAGCAGCTGAACCAGACAGCCAGGAGCCTGGGTCTCAGAGGTGCGTTTCTCCTGGGGGACGGGTTCCACTGTCTACAAAGCCCCTCAGGCTGCCCTGCGGTCCCCCAACCCCCAGGGGCTGAGACGCTGAGCATGAAGCCTCAGGCCGCTGGCGTGACCCTGACATTGCCCCAGGACTGCTGGGCTGGTGCAGGTAAGCCAGGACCTGCGAGGCCAGGCCTGGGCCCCCCTAGGTCCAGAAACTTCCTGAGGACACAGGGTCCAGGTCAGACACACAGGCCCGAGCGCTCTTTGCCTGGTCCTTGCTCTGATATGCAGAGTGTGACTAGGGACCTGGGCAAAGAAGGAAGACCCCTCTGCTTCCATGACTCATGTGAGTTTGGGGCCAGCAAACAGACTCTGGTCTCCTCCCATCAGCCCGAGGGCCAGTCGTGGACCCCAGCAGATGCTGAGCCCACGGACATGGCAGCCATGAGCCCAGGGGTTCCCCCTGATCCACACAGAATTGGTGGGACCTCACTGCAGCCCTATCTCCCCCGAGGAGACACAGACGGGCCAGGACATGGGCACCCATGTCCAGCAGGGCAGGAAGGCGGGGCAGGGCTCGGGCAGCAGTGCGAGTGTTTTTAGAAAAGCAGCAGCTCCTCGGGCCTGGTGGGCAAGGGGGGTCGGGGGGATGTGGACACTCGGGGTGCCTGCCCAGCGTGGGATTAGCCAACTGTAGAACCACGTCAAACACGCACAAAAATAGTCAGAAGCTCCAAAGCTGGAGGGGGGTTGGTGAGAGGAACGCGGAGGCGCAGGATTAATGACACTGGGTGGGACAGGCGGGGCAGGGGCAGGGGGCCGAGGCGGAGGAGGCCTGCAGACCTGGCGAGGTGAGTGCGTGTTCACTCCGTCCGTCGGCAGCGGTTATGGGCATAGCAGCGGGCAGGCTGGCACTGGCATTCAGAGCGTTAAAAGCATTGGCGCCGAGCGGGTGCTCCTCCCACTGGTCATATTTACCCATGAGCGCCTTTCTAATAATGGCCTCCAGCCCCATGTTGGTGCTGGCATGCTCCTGCACGGCCTGGCTTCGGCAGGTCATGAGGCCTGGGAGAGAGACACACACACACATACACACACACGAGGGTCCGAGGGACAGTGGAGGGGGGGGGAGAAGCAGAGAGGGAGAGAGGGAGGAGAAGAAAGAATACACAGTGAGCACATTTCGGCAAAGCAACATGTTTCTTCGTATCCCTAGCCCCTTGGTTTCCTGTGGGTGGTGACGGAAGTGGGGCGGGCTGGGGAGGGCTCCCACTGATGAGGGCCCTGGAAGCGCTGAGGCATTCCTGGGGGGCGGTGGTGTTAGGGAGGTAGGATGACACCCCCTCTCCCCCAGCCTCCTTCCTACACTGACCTCTGGGAAATCACAATCCCCTTTCTGCCCCCCAATCCCAGCTGGGACTGCTTCATTTTTTAAATTCCAAGTGGCCTTAAAAAGGTGGAGTGGGGGAAGGTGTGGGAGGACTCAGAGGGCTGCCCTGACTGGGGAAGGAGCCACTGGGGAACGAAGTCAAGCCAGCGCCTGGTATTGGGGGTGGAGGGTGTCCACCCTGGGTCCCCAGGGCTGGTGAGGGGCTGGGGAAGAGACTCAGGGAAGGAGGGTGACTAGAGGGTCTCACCACTGCCCCCGACCACAAGGCCTGGGACCCTCAGCCCCACCTGCCCCAAGCGGGGCCTAACTCTCCTCCACCCACCTCTCCCCACCTGGGAGCCACGAGGATAAAGAGGTGCAGAGACGGACGGTGAGGTGTGGGGGTCGTAGCCATGCAGTTATGGTGCGTGCAGGGGACAGGGCAGAGCTAGAGACAATTGCATGACCCCCCGGCCCGGCAGCCCGTCACAAAGTGGTCGAATCAACACACTGGTCCCAGACAGACCCTTCCAGACACCCCCTGTGAAGTCACCTTAATGAAGCCTCCTTTTCTGCTGACCAGGGTTTCTGACCCTTCCTTTTTTTCTTGGGAACCATTCTGGGGACTTTTGTAAACCCCGGGGAATGCGTCTCCTTTCAGAGGTTTTGTTACACCAGACTTTTCCCGTGAAGCCCTAAGCCCACTCTACCTTCCACCAGGTAATATTTCCATGAATTTTAAAACTTCCGCTCTGGGCGAACGTACAAACACCAAGTGGGCAGAGAACGCGTCTTCCTGACCTTAGCTCGTTGGTACACGACACTGACGGCCTCTGTGAGGCTGGGAGCCACAGGGCAGCTTTTAACATCACATTTCCATAGCAACCAACTGCCAACTACATTTTTTTCTTTTCTTCATTTTAGTTTCAAACCCACTCACATAAAGGGATGCCCTCACCACCCTTTTAGCTGTGTCTTGGCCACATTTCATCAGCACTTAAAAAAAAACAAAAAAAAGCCACAAAAAGAAAAAAAAAAGTCATGTCCTCAAGAAAAAGCAAAATTTCCAGTACAGGTGAGCACTGAAAACAAAAAAGTATTTACGATCTTACACACTAAGAAAACACTGGAGAAGTGAAAAAAGACACGAGGAACACAGGCCGTGACAGGTTTGGGTCAGATCAGCGTCTTAGCGATCCCAGACGTGACCGAGCCTTCTACCCAAGGTCATGGTCTGTGATCAGACACGGCCACACAGGAAGCCTGACCGTTTCCAGCTACAAAGATAAAGTCTGAAGCTGGGCCTAAGCAGCAGAGACCAGGATCCGGGGAAAATTTCCGTGTGTAGACCAAAGAGCTTTTTTTTTTTTAAAAATAAAAACGGTCAAATATACCTCACATACAAGTTTTAGCACAAATCTTCATTGTAATCTCTGCATGAATTTCTACAAACATGTCCACCTGCGTGGCTAGTGCCTATGTCAAGATTTGGGACATTCCGGAAACATTCATTTCTAACCATCTTGTTTTGGCCAAACGGTCTCGTCCCTGTTGCCTGAGCCTCAGCAAAGCTGCCCGTGTCTCTGGATAGACAGAGACGCCCCGGTCGGTCGGGACGCCTCTGAGAAATCCTGGCCATCCTGTGCTCACCACAGTCCCAGGGACAACAGCCTCCAGGGAAGGTCGGCACTGCCCCGCTCCCCTGGTCTCTGGCTCCCACTGAAGGACCAGAGCACAAAGACACAGCCCTGCAAAGGCCCGGCACCGCCCCCACAGGGGCAGGCCTGCCCACGGAGCGGGGGCGCCACCCGTCCGCTCCAGGCTCAGCCATCACTCCACACTCACCAGGGCACTTCCCTAAAGCCCCACCACATCCTTCCCTGGAAGCAACAGAAATACAGTGTGGCCCCTACCAGAGGCTGGGGTCCAACCCCAAGCACCCCCCAACTCCAAAATATCATAGAAGGTTTAAGTTTGAGCTTAAAAATGGGAGTTAATTATATACCCAGCTCCGTCATGTGTCCACACTGATTCCCAGCTCTCTGCCTTGAATTTTAAGTAAAACGGATGCTCTAACTACAAAGAATGCACACGTGGACCCCAAGTGGAGGCTGTGCACCCCACACAGGCCCACACCCCGCCCCCGCCACGCACACCCCCCACCTGAGACCTGGCAGGTGAGCCACGTAGGTTCCATCTGTGTATCTACTAGGGCACTGAACGCCAGGGGCTTGGAATTTCACCCCGAATAGAGCCCTCACTAGCCCCGCAAGCCCCACTTGAACTCAGGCCCCCATTGTCATGACTCCGGCTGGGTGGGGACCCCAGTGACCTCCAAGCCCATGTTCCCAGGTCTCCTTCCAGGTCCACACACCAGCCTGACCTCCCCAGGGGGCTGCGGCCGTGTAGCCGTGGCAGCACGGTTACCTGCTCCGGTGATGGCCGGCATATTGAAGATCTCTGTCCCGGGCTGGCCGATATCTGGGGGGCAGGGGTGATGAGATGCTGAGACCACAGCCCCCAGGTGCTGGGACACCACGACCCCGCTGTCCCCGTGGTTGAGGCAAGCTGCACCCCTGGGAGCTGTTCAGTGCACACGGGCTCAGCAGGTCTGAGCAGGTGGGGCCGGGCCCGAGCTTCTGCATTTCTAACCAGCCTGCTCAGGCTGGTGACCTGCTGGCCCGTGCGTGGCGCTCGGCACGGCTCTGGAGGGGCCGCCTGGGCCAGGGACTCTCCGAGGTTGCCACCCCCGGCCCAGAAAGAGAAAAGCCTCTGAAATGCCCCAACGCCCCTGGCCAACGAGGCTTCCTGAGGCTGGACTGTGTCAGATCCCTGTCCCTTGCTCTCCTGTGACCTGTTATGTGCCAGGCACTGTGCTAAAGGTTCAGGGAGCTAAGCTCGGGTTCAAACGGTGGAAAAACCCACCAATGGGACACACGGGACCTTGTGGGGCTCTGACCCCCGCCCCTGGTGCCCATACGGGGCTAAGCATAGCCCCGTCCCTGCCTGTGAGCTGGGCACCATTCTGGGTACCACACTCGGTGCCAGTGTCTACAGCAAAGACAGAGACTGCCCTGGGGCTCCTCAAGTGTGGGGTGAAGGGTCACGGGAGTGGTGGCCGGGATCCACCAGGTTTCAGAAAGCACCCCATGGGTTTCTGCTACCATGCCGGCTCCCAGACCCACAGATGGCCCCCTTACTGTATTCCGGCTCGTTCCGGTTGTGTGTGTTCAGCTTCTTGTTGATTTCCTGTTTCTTAGACTTCACCATGGCCGAGTTGCTCTCGGTCAGCTTGCTGAAGAAGGCCGGCGGCTGGCTGGTGTTGCCTGGAGATTTGGAGCCCATCCTGCTGCGGGCATAGGACACCCAGGTCAGTCCCCTGGTGCTGAGCTTGGGCCTTCACCACCTTAGCTGCCTTACCAACTCGGAACCAAGCCGCCTTCTCCTAACCCGTGCTCACACCCCCATCTCACAGGGGCCATGTCTCCTGAAATCGTCTCATAGGTCACCCATCCTTGGGCTTGGGGGATCCCTAGAGAGCCTCAGCTGCCCTGGGAGGCCACACCTTTCTACCTACAACAGCCCCCCACACACTGGAAATGGCCTCGGGAGCCAGAAGGGGGCTGAGACCACATCTTTCTCCAACGCCAGTGGGCCTGGCTTTTGTCTCTGCCTCTGCCCCACCCTGAGCTCCAATCTGGTCCAGCACACTCAGCTCATTATTTCTCAGGTCCTCCACAAGTGGCAGCACCCAGGGCCCAGCCTGAGCTGAAAGACCCCAGCCCAAGGCCTGGGAAGCCATCACTGAGGTGCCTCAGGTGTTGACATTAGCTGAGCACTGAAGCCCTTACTGGGGAAGGGGCTGAGTTCTCAGCATCCATGGAGGGTGCTGACGGGCGGGCGGCGCCATTCGGTACCTGGGCTCCACCTGCTCCCCATCCCGGTAGAGCAGCGGGTACATGGTGCTCCGAGGATGCCCGGGCTCTGCCATGCCCTCCGGTGGGGACACGGGCTCGATACCATCCTCACCACTACCCAGGGCTAACGTCTTGCTCGGCTCTGGAGACCTGGGAGGAGGAAGCGACCAGGCTGTGGTCAGAGTTCAGAGCGCTCCCTCCCGAAGGGGACGTACCCCTCTCCCCACCCCCCACCAAGCCCTGCCTCACTCTAAGCCAGGGCTCAGCACGCTTTTCCCGTAAGGGGCCAGGTAGTAAACATGGCAGGCGTTGTGGGCTGCTCGTGGGCTCTGCCATATATTCTTTCATTTTTAACACCACTTTAAAAATGTAAAACCACCTTCAGCTCGTGGCCTGTGCAGACAGGCTGTGGGCTGGATTTGCCCCATGGGTGGTAGTTTGTTGACCCCTGCCTGCCACACCCCCTTGCCAGGTACCCCATAGTTCCCCCAAAGACATCCAGCTATCTTCCCACCTGTGCCTCACTCACGTGGTGCCCCTAACCCAGAATGGCTCCCTTCCCTAGAGCTGGGGGCCCTCCCTTTCCTTTTTGACCCCCAAGGCCCCAAGGGTGACCAGGGGTGCAAGGGCGTGTGCCTGCATGGCGTGGTGTGAGTTCCAGCTCTGTCACTTACTGGCTGTGTCCCTGTGGGCAAGTGAATTCAGTTCTCATGACTTAGTCTCTTCGTCCGTGAAGTGGGGAGAATGCTGCCTACACTTCCTGAGATTATGGTGAGAACCTCAGTTACTGTGTAAGGCGTTTAGCGGGTGCCTGGACCCCACGGACTGGGAGAGATGTTACATCTTAGCCGTAGCCCCCGCAGACGCTCCCACCTCCCCGGGCCTCAGTTTCTCATCTGTGTGCTGGCAAACAGGTGGCAAAGGTGTCCTGGCAGCTGACCAGCAAGGGGCACCCCCGCATGCTCACCTCTTGCCCCCTTCGCTGTGGGGGGAGCCGCGGGCTGGGGCGCCGTGCTCCGGGGGCGGGAGGTAGAGGTCGCTGGGTGGGCGGCGGAGGTCTAGGACCGGGCAGCTGGCGCCAGGGAAGGAGTAGAGGGGGGCGGGGAGGGGCGCACTCAGCTGCTGCGGGTGGTGGCGTGTGTAGTCCTGCGTGATGACCTCCTGTAGGCCAAGGGTCGGGGGGCACAGGGTCAGGCGGCAGAGCCTTCTGAGTGGGCGAGGACTACACTGAACTCTGAGGGCAGAACCCTGGCTCGATGCTGGGCGCCCTGCGTACTTTGCACCCACCCACAGCAGCCCCAGGTGCCCAGGGCCAGGGCTTGGCCAGAGGTCTCAAACCCATGGCCCCACGTTGGGGGGTTCCACGGGCCAGCATGTGACATGTGGACCAGGGACGGGCGCTGCAGCTCCATCAGCTGGACGAGGGGCAGCCACAGAATCGAGTCTGAGTCTCTGGGATCCCTGGTGTGACTTGCCCTTGCCAACCCTGGATCCCCGGCCCACACCACCAGGCCTCAGTTTACCTACCAGCCTTCCAGCCCCACCCCGGGCATGGTCCCACCCCGGGTGCAAAGGGAACAAGGAGAGGCATAGAAGGGGTAGTTACACTGATGTGCTGTGCCAGGGTGACTACCCGCTGGTGACCTTTGACCCCCGGGGCGGTCTGCAGCAGTGGGCTGGGGGAGGGCTGGCTCTCGGGCATCGGCCGCAGGTGTGGGAGGTGTGTGGCCTCCCCGCCGAGCTTCCCGGGGCCTGCGAGCAGAACAGAGCTGGTCAGGGTGTGGGGGGCAGGCGAGGCGTGTGCTTGGGAGGGTGCTGTCAAGTGTTAGCTGTGGCGCGGGGCCAATCCCTCCACGTCTGGGCACCTCACTCTTCCCATCTGTGTGATGGGGCAGCAACTGGCGCTGTCCTGCAGGGTGTGGTGAGTGGGGGTGTAGGGGACATGGAGGCGGGTGGGGCCCTACCTGGCTGCTTGTGCCGCAGGTCCCCCTCCAGGTGGCTCTTATCAAGCTCCTCCAGGTGCTTGGGGAGCCCCTTGTCGTGGGTCAGGCTGGGTGAGCTCACCGGGCTGACGGGCTCCACCCCATCGGGGCTGTAACTGCCGCCATGGTAACCTACAGCAGGGCAAGGCCGAGGGTCAGGCCAGGCAGGGACTTGAAGCCAGGCTGCTCCTCCCGGCCCAGCCTCCCCTGCCCTCCCACACTGGCTGGGTCCCCCAGGCCGGAGCAGGGGATCTGGGGGATGAAGAGGGAGGGTGAGCTGGAGCAGAGGCTGCTGGCTGGCCAGGGGTGGGGCTGCATCGAGAAAGGAGGGAGAGAGGACGGCAGAGAGAGACAGATGGAGAAAAAATGAGAGCGGACACAGGAAGACAGGGTGAGAGAGATGGAGACAGACCCAGGGATGGGGAGAGGGAGGGGGGGGAGAGAAGGGATGGAGGGAGGGAGAGAGAGAAAGAGAGCGAGCGAGAGCGAGAGAGAGAGAGAGAGAGAGAGAGAGAGCGCGAGAGCGAGAGAAACAGGTGGGATAAGGGAGAGAAGACATTGGGGGCTGGGGGGAGAGAGGTGAGAGTAAGGTGGGGGAGGGGGAGACTCTGGGGAAGTGGGTATGGGGCAGCAGTGACAGGCCACTGAGGTGTGTGGGGTGCGGCAGGGAGTGACACTCAGGTTCCAGAGGCTCCCGAAGCCCCTAGTCCAGCTAAGAGGAGCCCCAAGCTGGGGGAGAGGTGGGAGGCAGGGCGCGGAGAACGCCCCTTTTCCTCGGGGATGCTGGGTGGTGGGTTGGAGAGAAGAACTAGGGGCCAGGGCACCCCCAAGGCTCCCTCACAACCTGGGCAGGACGCAGGGTCAGGTTCCCAGCTCCTCCTGGGAAGTGGGGTGCTCCCCTCCTCTTCCCTCCCTGTCTTCCTCAGTGGGTATCCTCCAAACCAGAGTCCTCCACACACGGCAGCAGGCAAAGGCCGCAGCCAAGCCCCTCTGCAGCCCACTCCCTGCTCCCCAGACGAAGGCGCGAAGGGGGAGATGGGAGGCGTGGTGGAAGTCAAAATCACAGATCCATTCATTAAAGGAAAAAGCGAAAATCCAAAAAAAATCATGATAAAACGATGTGCAAATGATGACGTGCCCCCACGTCAGAGGCGGGCGGCAGCTGGAGGGATCATCAGTGAGCAATCGACGGAGACGAGTTTCAAAACCAAATACCAAAACCAACAAAAAATGGGGGAAAAACAAAAAGCAGAGATCTGAAAATATCTTTAGGCCACAAGACGGGGTGGGTGGGCGCGGGGCCGGAAGTCTTACCATCGCGAGGGGAGTCGTTGGCCAGCGAACCTCCTTCTCGCGGCCTTTTATCGTGAGCAATTTGACGCATGATTATCGCGTCTATGAAGGTGGCCGCTGTCAGGGTGGTCTTACCCAGAGAACGGAGTTCCAATTCCTGGATGGAAAAGGGTTTACTTTGAGTCTTTTCCCGGTGCAGGTCTGCGGCCGAGGCGGGTGGTGCCGGTGGGTCTGGGCTGGCGTGGTGGGGTGCGAGGCTCTTCGCTGGGGTGCGGGTGATGGCCGCGTGGCTGGAGCCGGAGCCCTTGCCGGGGGAGGAGGCGGGCTCCAGCCCCGTGCGGGCTGGGGGCTTGGCGAGGAAGGCGTGGCCAGTGTCCCCTCGGGGTCTCTCTGGCCGGGCGACCCTCGGGGTCTCCTTGGGTAGCAGGACGGGCTCCATGAGGGTGGGGTAGACCCCGTCGAGGGTGCTGCCCAGCGGGCAGTGGGTGGCGGGTGGGAATGTGGCGGCCGGGCGGACAGGCGAGGAGGTGGAGGTGGACCTGGGGAGGACGGCAAGGGGGCCGGTCAGGTGGGAGCCACAGCTGGGGGCCCGTGAGGCCCTCACGGTCACTGCCTCACTCTAACCCCCTGGGGAGTCGCTCCTCCCCATCCCCCGACGGCTCCCAGAATAAACATGCCCTCCTGACCCTGCCCTGCAACACCCTACCCCATCGTTCTGAAACTTAACTGAGCACCTACTATGTGTCAGGCACTCTGCTAAACACAGGGGCATAGCCCGAACAAAGTGAAACCCGATCAGAGTGTGGCAACGGCTCGAAGGCAACGAGGCAGGGGGGCCGGGGTCTCTCTGAGGAGCTAGACTGTGAGCGATTCTTGCTCAGGACATGAGAAGGAGCCACGTACAGAATCCCAGGGCATCAAGCCCTCCCTGATTTGCTACCTTGGTTTAGAACATCAGCCCCTGGAGGGCATGGCTTGCAGCAACCATCGCCATGTCCCCCACACCCAGAGCAGGCCTGCCCGGGAGAAGGAATGCACAAACGTGCAGTCTGATTTCACTGGGCAAATGTAATTACCCCCACTTTGCAGATGAGGAAACTGAGGCTTGGACATGAGCTTGTCTGACTCCACCCCATGTAGCCTGTCCGCCAGCCCCGCGTTCCCATGAGGTAGTCCCCCGTCCTTCGCTAGCCCTCACTCCTGACTCATCAGCTGCCAATCAGGAAGGACTTGGGTTTCCCGTTCCAGTTTCTAATCGGCTGTTGCCGGTGTGGACAAAAAGTTGGCTTTCGTACACAACCTTGTGTCCTGCAACCTTGCTCTAAGCAGCCAGGTGCTTCTGTTTCCTGTGACTGCTGGGTACCTGAGTCCGTGGGGACAATGCTTCTGGGAAGCAGTGTTGTCAGTTTTCGTAATGGGAATGAATCGTGGGGGCTTGATTTAGAGCAGCCAATGAAAGGAAACTTCATTTGGAAAAAGCAGAATCTGCCGTTAAACAGGTACCTGGACAGGGGGAGGTATTGGGGTCGTCCCCAATTAAGCCCCCAGTTAAGCAGCTCCGCCCACAGTCCTTTGGGGTATTTGTCACCAGAGGGCACTGGGGCCCATTGTGAGAGTACGTGGATTCTGGGGGGCTTCTCATCTTAAGAGAACCTCTGGATTTTGTCCAGACAACAGGGCCCTGATGAATTCTGGGTGTGACCAGGAGTCTTTCCTCACAGCCCTCTCTCCTTTCCCCAGACCCGACCCCGAAACCAGAACCAGACAGCCCCCCTCCTACTCCTGCATGCACCCACCCACCCACCCACCTACTTCCCCACCTGTCAGCAGCCCCTCGTGCATCCACCCAGCTGTACCCGTCCACCGCCCGCACGCCCGTCCCCTCTGGGTGCCAACCTGGCCCACCTCAGGACCGTGGGCGTGCTGGGCTCCACAGAGGTGATGCCCTTGATGCCGGTGTTCTGCAGCACGCTGGGCCTCTGCTGGATGGCGTCCTGGGTCCGCGGCGAGATGGGCGAGTGCTGGTGGGCGTGGGAGTGGGAGGCGGGGCGGCTGCTGCTGCCGGCCCCACCCCCGCTGCCTCCGCCTCCGCCTCCGCTGCTCTGCTCCGTACCTGCAGGTGACAGGCTGCGGGGTCAGAGGGGCAGGCCTCACGTGGCCGGCGGGGGCCCCGGGCTCGGGGCGGGGGCTCGGGTGCCATACCGGGTCTCCAGATGGGCGCGTGCTCCACCGTACTGGTGGACGTGAGGAGGGACTTTTCCCGCTCCCGCTCCCGCTCCCGGTCTCGGTCCCGCTCCGACGAGGATGTGGCGGTGGGTTTTGTCAAGTGAGTGGGACCCCCTGGAAACCAAAAGGCCTGCAACTCAGCCCCAGGGTCCAGGAAGGGCCTGGATTTGTCTTCCGGGTGGAACAGAGAGGGCGAGGCATCTGCCTGAGGACATCCAGCCACTTCCTCAGACGCCAGGGTCCTGACCCAGGATCAGGGGTAAAGCTGTTACCTGGGGAGAGCGGGGAGCTGCTGAGCCGGCTGCTGAAGTGCTGGGGTGCGGTGGGGAGGTAAGCCAGGCGGTCCATGGCGGTGGCCGGTGTGCCTGGTGTTGGGGGCACCAGCACGGGCAGGTGTGGCACTTGGGACAGGTCAATGATGCCTGCGGGACAAGGTGGGGTGGGGCTGCAGCCGCGGGGCAGGACAGGGCCCAGGCTCCTGCTGGCTGGACCACCCCATTGGGGGAGTCCCACGCACCTTCACCAGAACTGCACGTCCGGGCGTCCCCTCCTCGCCAAGCACTGGCCCCACAGGACCCTCTTCTGAACACCAGCTTTAGTCCCACCTCCCTGCCACTCCCAAGCCGAGAAGCAGTCGTGTCCTGCAGCTGGCACCCCGCAGAGTGTGGTCTGCCCTTTTTGTTTTCAGCCTCATTTCAATCCCCACTTTAGAAACACCTAGTGTGACCACTTTTCCCAACTTGACCTTAACTACCCTGTTTCCCCAAAAATAAGACCTAGCCAGACAATCAGCTGTAATGTGTCTTTCAGAGCAAAAATTAACATAAGACACGGTCATATTTTACTATAAGACCCAGCCTTATGTAATATAAACATAAATAATATAATACCGGGTCTTATATTAATTTTTGCTCCCAAAGACACATTCAAGCTGATTGTCCGGCTAGGTCTTATTTTCGGGGAAACACGGTAGTACTTGGGTGCTCCAGAAGGATATTCCAGAAGTGTTTCCAGAGAATGACTGAAATGCATATGCAAAGCAACCTTAGGCTATTTGCAAATCAAGGGCACCAGAGAGTCCCACTGCCTCATGTTTTGGTCTTGTGCTGTGAACGCCAGGACTGTGTACGCAGAGGATGCACACGGCCGCCACATGCGAACTCGTGCCCAGCTCCCCTCCAGCCCCGTGTGCGTGTGCTCAAAGGGCGGCCTTGGCAGGAACGCACGCGCGTGCATGCATGGGTCCTTTGCACACCCCAGTGAGCTTCGACGCAGGAATCAGGCCAATTCCGGATGGATGTGGTCTGGTCTGCCCACCCACTGGCCTGGAGCACCTGGCAGTACCCACCTCGCGGGCCGGTGGCGTAGTTAAGCGCCAGCGAAGACTCACGAGGGGAGAGGCCCCGCAGGATGTCGGCACGCTGGGCCATGGCGGTGGCCGCATTGTGGTGCATCTGCTGCGAGGTGATGTAGTCGTTGATGATTGTCTGGCGATTCTCCAGCGCCGCTGTGTCAGGGTAGCCGCGGATGAGGTACGGCGGGTACAGGTGCGGATAGGTAGGGTTGGGGGCCAGGTGCCGGGGCAGGTAATAGGCAGCGGCTGCCAGGAGAGGGAGCAAGGTCAGGCTGGCCCGCATCTTGCCAGAGGATGTCACCTCGCCTGTCTTAAAGCCCCCCACTCCCGCACCCTCACAGCTTCTCTCCAAACACGCCCACTAAACAGAATTAAGACCTAGAAATAGAAAGGCGCTTGCTCCCTAAAACCCATGAGCGTCTCTTATTGAAAGTGTTCTTTGAAGTTCTCCCAAACACAGGCCATCCAGTGCTGGTCACTGAAATACCTAAGGGAGGCATCCTTTACAAACGTTTTCAGATCGTGTCGTTTGGGGAACGCTCACCCTCGAGCCCTCTTTACACCCATTTGCAGTTTTAAAGGCATTGACAAGTCCCTCAGGAAAAGACAACCACTGGAAAATGTTTAACCCAGCACGTCCCTCAGATTCCTAAGAGAAATTCTAACCTAGACTGTTCACAAGACTGCACTGTTGGGTCTCCCCACCTCTAGGCCTCAGTTTCCCCAAATAGCCGAGCCCAGCAGATGCCTGAGGAGGCCGTGGGCAGACAGTCACCTGCATCCAGAGGGATTCCGCGGGGGATGGAGGTGGGGTCGAAGGCCAGGGGGATATGGCCGCGGTACAGGTCCACGCCACTCACTCCCCGGAGCAGGTGCTCATAGGGGGACATGGGGTGGGGGTGGTGCTCGGGCACGGCGCTGTGCGGGGACTTGGCAATCTCACGGGGCGTCGACGTCAGCTTCCGATCTTGGGACGCCTTGCTGGACGAGAGGCTGCCTGTGGACAGGTAGAATGGGGTGGCATCGGACCTCTGTGCCACAGTTGTCCTAGCCCCAACGCGGGAGCTGCCAAGGCTGGAGTTCATGGGAAGCCACTGGACGGTGGAGTCTCTGGGATCAGGACCAGGCCTCTTCATTCACACACTCATTTGCCTCTTGGTTCATTTTTTTCTGAATCATTTATTCATTTGCTTCTTTTTTTCAGTTCTCAAAAAACTCATTCATCCTTTAATTTGTTCCCTTACTTCATTCATTCATTCAATCAATTAAAAAAAAAATATTTCTGGAGCCCCAGCTACTTGCCAAGAACTATTCTAAGAGCCAAGGCTACGGCAGTGAACAGACAAAACTCCCGCTCTCAGGGAGCTGACATGCCGTGCGGGAGACGTGAGAAACTAGTCATCAAATCAGAACTTCAGAGTGATAAGTGCTTTGAAGAACAATTTTAAATGTGGAAGAATGTGACCAGGATGGGGGAAAGGGGTGTTTGGTCATAAGCCTCTCTGAGGATGTGACATTTGGACAGAGAACTGAAGGATGGAAAGAAGCCGTATCTAGAAGGTGGGGGGCATTTCAGGCAGAGGGAACAGCATGTGCAAAGGTCCTGGGGTGAAGAACGAGCTGAGCATGGTCAGGGAACTGAGAGGAGATGCATTTGGCCAAGGCTGGGGCAGCCGGTGAGCAGGCAAGACCAGACCCTGCAGGCCTCCCCAAGGCCATGGCGGAAAAGGCTGATTTTTCTTCTGAGTGCAATGAGAAATCACTAGAAAGATTTAAGCAGGAGAGTGGCATAATTTGATATAAATTTTTCAAAGAAGTATTTGGCTGCTGGTTGAGGGGCAGATTATCAGAACATGAGGGGAGTCGGGAAGCCAGGAGGGAAATCATGGTGGTCAGGGAGGGGGGCAGGCAGAGGAGAGAACTGTGAGCAGGACGGGGAGGCAGAACCCACAGGCATGACGGGTGGAATGGATGCAGTGACCCCTGGATGCCCCTGGATTCCAACCTAACTGAAGAGTGGACCTAGGTGAGGTGGTTTCCTGACACAGGAGCCCACCCCCGCCCTGCCCCCTCCCGCACCCACGCCCCACGCCCAAGCCCCACATACCCTCCTGCAGGCGTGGTGTGGGCTCCCGTGTGCTCACGGGCGAGCCGCGTGGTAGGTGGCCGGTGAAGGGCGCCCCATGGTCCTCGTAGGTCAGGGGGCTCTGCCGCGGCTTGCCTAGCTCAGGCACGATGACTGGGGCCCCCCGGGTGATGGAGCCCCCGGAGCTGCTGACCACGCCCGGCCGGCTCTTCAGGCTCTCCTCGTAGCAGGCGCGTTCCAGCGCCCGAGCATCTGCCATCACATCCAGTGGGTGCACGGGTGGGAACGTCCGGCCGGGGCTGCCGATGATGGAGCGCACGTCGTGCTTCTTGGAGCCGGTGGAGGACGTGCCAGTGTCGTACTTGAGTGGGGTGCCCTGTGGGAGAAGCGTGTGAGCACCAGCTGCGTACCTTTGAGCCTCGGGTGCACAGCTACAAAATGGGAGCCACATCCCACGCCTGGAGGGCAGGGGGCCGGAGGGTCGTGCTGTCCCTACGACTGCCCTGCCCACCCTGGTTCTGGCCCCCACAGCCACCTGGGGGACGGCAGAAAGAGGCAGAGTCAAGAGGTCACCTGTTTCAGGAGCAAGGGGGGACCCTCTGTTTGGCCCGTGGGGTTTGCTGAAAAGAGGCTCAACACCCCCAGGTGGGCAAAACCTGTCCTCCCGCCAGTCTGGAGCCCTCGGCACACCCACTGCCAAGCCAGGAGCTTCAGCAGTAAAATTTGGTTCCATTGCCCTGAGGCTTAAGGCTCAGAGGTCAGGGCTGAGGTTCATGTTTGTTCTCTGGCCAGGAAGGGCAGCTGAAGAAACAGGGGTCATGGTCCCAGCCTGGCCACCTGGGAGAAGACCCCGTCCTGTTTGGACAGGCTTGGGAAACCCAGATACAGTGTCTTTCTTTGCAAGTAACACAACTCCGTATTTATTCAGGAATGTTTTAATTACTTTCATATTTTTTAAAAGAATATTCTAGAATCAGACTGGCCTCCCTTTTGGATCCCTGATAGACTCTTGCCAATGGCTCCACAGTGCCCAGTGGCCGAGAGCCACACCGTCCCTGGCCCTCAGTGAGCTTCCCACCCTCCTGCCTCCTCTCTCCCCCTGCGTCACAGCACGCCGCCTCTGGCCACGTGAAGAGACCGTGGCCCTCAGGGGTTCCCATGGACCAGCTCCTCACACAGCCGGAGCTGACCTTCCCCCACGAGGCAAAGACGGTGCAGATTTGGGGACATTTGGCTTTGAGCTTCACAACTGCCTGCTTTGCGGCCCCAGACAAGTCACTGAACCTCCCTGAACCTCAGTTTACTCAGCAGTAAGTAAAAGAACTACCTCTGAGCGTTGACGTGAGGACTAAACAAGTCACGATGCCACGCGTTCAGGCAGAGCCTGGCCCACTAAGGACCCAATCCATGGCAGCCGTTTATTAACACGTTTAGCTTGGGGGCTGCTGGGCCTCAGTTTCCCCATTTGCAGAGGCCAGGGCGGTGCCCCATGGCCCCCTCCCCTGCCCCGCCTGGCTGGCCCGCGCCGTACCTGCGTGATGGAGCCCTCCTTGAGTGGCCGCGGGGCGAGGGGCAGCTCGGGCGTGCGCCGCAGCTCCTCGCGTGGGATCTCGTGGATGGAGCGGCCGGCCTCCTTCACCGTCGCCACCAGGCCCTCATGGGCCGGCTTCAGCTTCAGGGGGCCCAGGGCCTCCAGGGGCCGGGCCTTGTAGGCCTCGGCCAGATCCCGCGGGGGTGGAGGGGGTGGGGGTGGCGAGCCTTCACGTTTCAGGAGCTTGGCCTCCCGACGCAGATAGTCTTCCTGGGCATCCAAGTAGGACCGTGGGATCCCTGCGAAGAGGACAGGGCGCTGACCTCACACCTGCACCCCACCTTGCCCATCCAGCTGGCGGGCCTCCACATGGGTGGGCTCTGCAGCCACGCCCCTGAGTTCAAAGCCTCAGCAGCCGTGTGACCTTGAGCACATGACTTGAACCCTGGGAGCCCCAGCGTCTTCACAGAGAAAATGGGGACAGTAACTGAAACCCCTCACTCAGTACTGAACATTCAGTGAGATAAGACAGATCAAAAGCATAAATCGGGGCTCACAGCGGCTGGCTTGCCAGTGGCCAACCAAGAGACCTGAGCGAGTTATCTGACCTCTTTACCCTCTGAGCTGCATCTTCTCCAAAACTGTCCCGGAAGATAAAAGCAGCACTTGAGTTAGTGCCAAGCACACAGCAGGTGCTCAATAAGTGACGTCTACAAAATAGAGGGAATGGGTGGAGTTTTCCTTTCCCTTTTTCTTTTCAAACAAGAAATGCCCTCGCTCCCCATTTCACCTGGGACACAGGCGTGCTGCACGCCTTTCCGGGTGCCTGTCCTCCGATCTGCGTTCCCACGGCACTCAGGTACTCTCCCCGCCCCTCCCCACCCAGGACTTGTAGCTGCCATGAGGGCACCAGAGGGCGGGGGGGTACCTTGAGTGATGGAGCCGCGGATGTGATGCGGCTCTTTGAGATGGTGGGGGCTGTGTCGCTCAGGTGGGATGGCACGGCCCATGAGACCTGGGAGGGAGCGGGTGATAGCGTCATTACATGGGTCCCTGAGCCAGTCCTGGGCAGTGACAGGCCCCAGGGTCTACAGCTAGCCCTCCCAGCAGTGAGTCCCTTCAGCCAATCACAGCAGTCCCCATGATGATGGTGGTGGTGGCACAGGACCCAGCAAGCAAATGTCCCGTCCTCTGGGCCCTGCACTGCCCCCAGATAGAGCCTCAGGAAAACCCAGCCTCAGTTCTCCTATCTGTAAAGTAGGGCTGACCATCCCACCACCTCTCTCCAGGGGGCACTAAGACAAATTCTCTCTTCGCCCGATATAACCCAGTACGTGGGGAGCCCCCGGGGCAGGTCCCCGGCCCCCTTGCACTTGTGTGCACTGGAGCAGGCAGCTGGGCAGGAAGCCCACCTTCGATGCTGGCTGAGGCGATGGCCCTGCTGACCCGGCCCTCCATCATGTCGTAGGTGCGCTTGGGGGCGGCCGTCTCGTGTGGAGGCCCTGAGCTGCTCCTGCCATCCTCCTTGGAGCACTGGGACACAGACATGCCACCTGGAAACCAGACGAGGCTTGGGGTGAGGGGCTGGCCACGGGGCAATCGTGTGCTCGGGGCCGAGGACCAGCACACTGGCTGGGACAAGGGGCGGGAGCGACAGGCTCACACCACGCAGGCTACACGACGAGGCCCCGCTGATCACCTGGGTGAGAGCCGGCCCAGGTGAGCCCTCCCGGGGGAATCCAGGGCCTGCGATCCAGCCCGGGTCTGAGGACAGGGGCCCACCAACCAACCAGTCCCTCAGCCCTTACAGGGAGAGGCAGGCAAGCGTCCCGTATGTTGAGGCCCGACCCGCCAGGCTGTTCTGTCAGTAAGTAGGTGTGTGCCTTTGACCACACACAGACGTGAGTCTGTGCAGACACGTCCACACACAGGTGCCCACATGTGACAAGAACACGAGTACGTACACACACACACACACACACGAGCAGCAGTGTGAACACACAGGGCATGTACAACCACTCATGTGTCAATGTGGGCCTCTAAGTGTGCATGCGTGTGTGTGCGTGCCCACGTGCCTGGCTGAACAAAGTGAGGCCATGTGCGCAGACCTGTGTGCCTGTGTTCACGTGCACACGTGTACACTACAATGGGTCCACGGCAGGAGAGCAGGAAGGGAGGCGTGCCCACGGCACAGGCGGCCTGGCCAAGCCAGCATGAGCCCAGAGCGGCCGGGGACGAGGCTCAGCTCCCTGCCCCGGATGGACGGGCCGAGGGTCTGAGCAGGAAGAGGAGCCCTGACGGGGGGGGGGGGGGGGCCCTGGGAGCTGGTGGGCTCCGGTCCTTGCCCCCTCATGGGATCCTTGGAGCATCGCCTACACCAGAGCTTGGGAACCGCCAGACAGGCTGTATTGCTACTCCAGTTTTTGTTTAGAATTAATTGCAGATATTTAACCACTGGGAGGTTTCAGATGGAAATGGAGTGACTAGAATTGTGGCTGGTGGGCTCACATTCGAACAGGGCGACAATCAGCTCCTGGTGACCAGAGGCAGGTGCCCCTGGGGACACAGCTTAGCTCTCCAGGTCATCAGTCCTCCTCACTCCCTCCTCCCGGCAGCCAGCCTGCTGCCTCATTAACCACTTGGCCCCAGGATGCATGAGAAATAAAAGTCCTGATTTTAACCCATTTTGCAGATGACAAACTTAACCACAGAGGCTCAGGAACTGGTCTGGGGCCTGAGTGGACATTCCTCCCAGGGCTCTCTGCCCACAAACCTGGACCAGGCCCTCGTCAGCCCTTCCCAGAGCCCTGTGCATCGACCGCCAGGGCACCCAGCCGGGTACCAGTGACACTGAAGACGCCGCTGACACCGTCCCCAATGTCACTTGGCAGCAGAGAGGTATGTGCCCCAGCCACACGGTGCCGCCTCCACTTCCCAGGACCAGAGTGGGGGGGGAGGGGTGGAGACGGAAGGAGAGGAAAAGGCGCCCGCCAGAGGAGAAGCAATTTAGGGCCGCTCAGCTGCCAGCCTCTGAGAGGGGCGCCCATTAGCAGCTTTTATCTCCACACCCCTGGGTGCCCAAGGCTGCCAGGAAATTCACGGCCCAGCTCTTTACTCCCTTAACTCCTTCCGTGCAGGGCTCCTCGGTTGTGTGACCCAGAATCAAAAAGGGAGATGAGGGAGGGGCACTGAAGCAGGGGGCCTGGGGTGCCAGGCAGGCTGGAGGGTCACTCCAGTCTTCACCCCTGTGTGGCCACCCACGTGATACCAATTAGACAGCACAGCGTTTGCCCGAAGTGCTGGGCTGGAGGTCTGGGCTTCGCCTTCCGGGCCTCGGTCTCCCCAGTCTGCGTCTGGCCAGGCTGGCTACAAGTTTGGATCGTAAATTGTAAAGAACTGGGCAGAGGAGGGAGGTGGCTGCGGCCAACGCTGCCCTGCTGCCAGCTCGCCTACCTGTAGGCGTAGGGAGCTCCCCACCTGTCTGAAAGTGCTTCCGCTGCCACAGCCCCACCTCCCTGTGAAGCCACCTCAATGAGCCAGCCACCCTCCTCCCCCGACCCTGGGCCTCGTTTTCTCAAGGGGCCAGAAGGGTGGCGACACCGATGGAGCCCTGGATGTCACTGTCACCTAGTTTCCTCACCTGTAACGGAACAAACCCTTCCCCCAGCTCCAACCACTCAAGGCTGACGGAGGGGCACACGCTCCCCTAGATTTGTTCTCTGCAGACATCTGGCTGCCCATCAGCCCCAGCCACGCTTTTCTGGACCCTTTTGTCTTGACCAGCTCCAGAAACACTGAAGCCTGGGGTTGGGTCGACAAGCCCCGCTGGACAGAGTGTTTCCATGACTCAGAACTAACAAGGTGACATCCTGTCTGCAGCCCACGTGGGCATCCTGAGAGCTCTCTGGGGGGGACTTCAGATGCTGTGCCCCCAGCCCCCGGCATGTGGTTAGCTTCCAGTAAATACCAAGTGACCGACTGATGACCAGCTTTCTTCCCGGGTCCCATCAGGCCTCTGCCCTCATCTTTCCGGGGCAGCAAAGACCCTGTGAATGGGGGGAAGGGGAGTGAGCCCCCGCCCACCCTGCCAGCTCCTCGCACCTGCTAATGGCAGAACTCACCCTCATAGGACAGGACGTGTCCCTTCTTGCCCTCGTAGATGACGTGGCCCTTGGGCAGGCCGTCCTCCCGGCTGCGGTCCAGGCGACTCGGGCTGTCCTCGCCAATGAGCCTGGTGATGGTACCCTTGTACAGGACGTCGGCCGGAGTGCCCTGGGGGTGTGCAGGGGGTGACAAACAGCTTTACCAACAAACTGCTGTGTGACTGCTGTCAACTCACTTTCGTCTCTGAGCCTCAATCTGGAGGCCTGCACCTGTGATTCTGAAAGGCACCCAGCACAGACATGCTGTCCAAAAATCAAGATGTCTTTCTTCCTTGTGATTCCAAGAGCCCGTTCAAAGACATGGGGCCCTACTATGTGCCAAGGCCTGGACCAGTGAACTTCAAGCCTCCCTGTAGGAACTTCTCTGCTGAGAAACGTGGGGTAAGGGCAGCAACTGGCCACCCCTGATCTGCGAGGGGGAAAAACAAGATACCCTGAATGCACACAAGTCTCCTCAGCCTCCTCAAAGCAAACTGGAATCTCCCTGTAGCACTTACAAATATCTGTGCTCAAACAAGTGTGGAATAAATGGGCATGAGTTTGGGTGACAGCCCAGGGGCGGGCAGCCGCCTCCCATGGCAAGGGAGCCAGCAACACCCTCTCAGGAGGCCCCTCCACAGGCAGCTGAGAGCTCAGCCGTGACCTGTGTCTTGGCTGATCTGAGAACCGGGCTGATACTGGGCTCATTAGTAGCTTAATAAATAGTACAATACAAAGGGGTTCGGGTGGAACTGAAGGCATTTGATGTTTCCAAGCTACACTACTTTACAGCCCCTCTTCTCTGTGCCACGAGCAGAGGACAGAAACCCTGTAAGGCGGGCGGCGTTTCGTACAATACATGGACGATGTCTGTCTGCAGCCTGCAGCCTCTTGGTGTTGGCCCAGTAAACTTACTCCCAAGACGGCAGGAAGCACCTAGAGGGAAGCGATCTGGGCCTCCTCGGTGGGACACTACGGCCCCTGCCTGCCAGCACCAGCTGGATGAACCAGCAACTGTGTGCACGTGTGTGTGCGTGCACGTGTATGTGCGTCTGTGTGTGTGGTCCATGCATGGATTTCATCACCAGCTGGTAGCGAGGCTGTCGGACAGTCTGACCGTTACACATTCTGGCAGCTGCCACCCTCTGTCGAAAACAACTGAAGAGGTGTGTCCCCGAGATGGCTGTGTCTGGTCACCTGGAAACCTGGGGCAGATGGATATCCAGGAACTTCAGACGTCAACCTTTAATCCTAAACGAGTCCATGAGAATGACCCTGAGGAACACTTTAACCCAAAGGGAAACTGAGTCAGGGAGGGCAGTCCCCCACCTGAGTGCGTGTGTGGCCGAACTGGGACTCGGTGCCAGCAGCCTGACTTTTGCCCCAGGTACTTGCTCTTTGCACCTAGCAAAGCTGCCTTCGAAAGCTTGTGATTTCGAAACCTTCGGGTTCAGAGAAAAGTGGAGCAGGGAGGCCTCCTCTGTAGTGTGCTCTGAGGCCAGTCGGGTCAGGGGCCCCTCACTGCAGGCCACCCTGGAGCCTGAAGTCCCACCATGTGTGCAGGTGTGTGCGTCTGTGTGAGTGTGCAAGCCCTTGTATAATATGCAAGCGTGTCTGCGTGCACACACGTGTTCAGGGCCCCTGTTCCCTGCCACGGTGTTCTACAGCCAGACAAGCTGGGCACAAACCCTGGGTCCACCAGCTACTGGCTGCAGGATCTTAGGTGTGATCTCAGCTTCAGTCTTTTCATCTGTGAGACGAGTTAACAGCACGGACTCTGTACCAACAGCACCTGTCTTTCTGGGGGGAGGGGGGGGGAAAGCAAGCCCAGGTGGTGCTAAGGCCCCCAAGGTGGTGGGGAGCTGCCCTTTATGCTTCACTGGCTAGAGGGGAGGAGGGTCAGACAGGTCCTGGACGAATTGGGAACCCTGAGCACTGAGCTCAGGTAGAGAAATGAACCCCTGAGCCAGGAGGGGCTCGGAAGGGCCCCTCTGCAAACCCTTAACTGGGCAGATGTCACTAGCCAATCCCGACACTTCCTTCTGCAGCTGAGTGTGGCTGGACGCCTGACCAGCCTGAGGCTGTGAACACCCGAGGTCCAGGTTAACAAAGGAGGAAATCTCTTTGTCATCTGAGACTAAAGTCACAAACAGGGAGGTTATGAGAGCACACGGGGAGCCACGGTGTGGGGCAGGCTCAGCTCAAAAGCAGACAAGCCTTCCTCTGACCCCCAGGACTCAGCCGGGCTTGTGTGTGTGTGTGGGGGGGGGGGGGCATGTGCAAACTCCCTCACTAGCCCCCACACACTCACTGACCCAATGCCTCCTGCCCCAGGCTCCATCGCCCCCGTGCTGCTCCTTGCACGTGCCAGGGGCCCTGCCACCTCTCTGCCTTTGCACACGTGTTCCCTGGGACCAGAATGTGGCTCCCGGAGAGTCTGCAGGCCTCACACACGACAGGTCTCCCCCACTCGCCTATCCCTGTGGCCTTGGCAGCCCCAGCCATTCTCAAGTACAATGTGAAGCTTCAGGTCCTCTGAAATCACCTGCTCAGTGTTTACCGGTCTGGTATTTGGCTCGGCTTCCTTCCGCTACAAGGCCGGCTCCTTGGAGGCAGCGCGTTCTGTGTTTTGCTCAGCACCAAGTAGACAAGGTGAATGACCACAGAATGGGCTGCTATTGCTAGGACGTCACCCCACCCACTAAGGCAGGTGCCGTGTAGCGACGAAGTGGGGACAGAGGGGCTGGCCCACTGCTCTGTCCGCGGTCAAGGCCATGCCTGGAGGTGCTGCCCACTGGCCCCACCAGGCCCCTCCCACGGCGCCCCAGGCACTTACGTGGGTGATGGAGCCACGGTAGGTGACGGGGCTCTCGGCAGGTACCCGCGTGCTGGGGACCCCCTTGCCGATGCTTCCTCCTGGGACCGAGCCCAGGGACGTCCCTGGAAGACGAGACACGGGGGCTGAGGGGTGTGTGTGGCCCCTCCACGAGCCCTAGGCTCAAGAGCCACCCCGACTGTCCTCCTGGTGACCAGCAAGGGCCCCTCGGCATCCTAATGCAGGGTCCCCTGGCCCTGAACGGCGAGGCAAGTGACTGCTTCTGGGCCTTGCGGGACTGGCGCTTCTCAGCAGGTTTTGGATCAAGAGTTCGCTTCCTGCCTCGACCTCCAAGGACCGGACAGACAGTGCAGGGCAGACCCCAGGCCTCGCGACCACTCGCCATGGCCTCACCTCTCAGCACGGACGTCTCCTGGGCCGTTGGCACCCCCAGGCTTTCTGGTGGCCCAGCCTGGCCCCGTGGGGACAGCTGCTCCTGCTTCACTCCGAAGGGCGCTGGGGACAGGTGAGAACAGTGAGCCACGTGTCACCGGGACAGGGACTCACAGGGATGGCCCCACCCTGTCCCACTCAGGGGCTGGGGCCCAGGACTAGAGGCCACCCCCCAAATCCAGGCCAGAGTCCCATGGGCCAAGCTGTCCTCCCTCAACCCCCCAACACACTGGAACCAAGCCTAGACCATCCAGGTGAGAAGGCCCCGGATCCTTACCCAGCTTCTTGGGGTCCATGGCGAGGGGCAACCCCATGGTGATGGGGCCCACAGGGGCCTTGGCATGCTCAGAGTATGGGACGTGGAGCTGCACTGACAGTCCCTGTGGGGGCAGAGGTCATGGGGTCACAGTAGCCCCCACACGCCCTCCACCACATGTCCCAGCCCAGCCAGAGCACCGACACCCCCTTTTACAAGAGCTCAAGTCCTGGCCTTGCTGCCCTACTGTACGACCGTGGACAAGCAACTGCCCCTGCGGGGCCTCGGTCCCCTCACCTGCGACATGGCCATTGTGACCCAGTGCAGTTTAAAGGAAATGGGGCTGGCAGTCGGGGGCTGAGCCGACGCCTCACCCCACCCCATGCTGCACGGGGGGCGGGGTACGGGGGTGCGTTGACGGGGCCGACGCCACGGACCGAGGCGCAGCACATGTTGGCTGCTGTGTGTCTAGCTCATTCCTTTACTCTCCCATTTCACAGATGGGAGACACACACAGAGAGGCTGCGTCACTTGGCTGCAGAGCCCACGCTCTTGACTGCCCCATGAATGACCTCCCAAGGGCCTGAGTGCCAGGGGCAGGCTCCAGCCAGCGCAGGACCCAGCACCATCGCGAACAGAGATGACCCCGGCCTCCAGCCAGACTTCACTGGTCCCAATACCCCCACTGAACAGGTGGAAAGACCAAAACCCCGAAAGAGGAAGGGGCTGTTCTCTGGCACCAGGCCGCACTGTAGCTTCTGGGGGCTGCCCTGCCCGCCTCACCTGGGAGATGGCACCCATCTGCCTCTCGAGGACGCTGGGGTGCTTGGTGGAGGAGATGAGGGGCGGAGGGTTGGAGATGGTGGGAGCGCGTGGCAGGACGGGCCGGGCGCTGTCGTGGAGGCCCAGGGACAGCGGGTGACCTGCAGAGCACATGCCTTTCCATCACGGGCCCCCAAGGTGGTCATGCTCCTTCAGACCCCAGGGCCTCTGCCCGCCTCTGCCCTGTCCACACGCACCCCTCCGCTGCTCCTCTGACTTTGTCCTAATGAGCCATCTGCGTCCTTGGCTCAGACACCGCCACCCCAGGGAAGACTTGGGATCCACACATTCTCTGCCCAGACCCCTTACCTGGGCTCCCTGTTTCACTTTACCCTCTAATAGTCCACTCCCCTCAGAACCAGAAGGAGCTTTGTGAGTCTATGGTTCACATCCTCCTTGTGCTGTGAACCTTCTGGGGCTCCCTTCCCCTCAGGCTAAACCTCTTAACCTCCGACACAGCTTTCAGGCTCACCCAACCTGCTGTTGGTGGTCTCCCCAGCCTCACTGGGCACCAGGCTTCCAGCATGGCAGCCTGATTCAGTTTCTCAAGTGTCACCTGCTCTTTCCTGCCTCTGGACCTTTGCACATGCAGTCCCCTCTGCCTGCCATGTCTTTCCTTTGCTCCTGGCTCGTACGGCCCACTCCTCCTTCAGGATCAGTTCTGCTTAGCAGCCTCTGGCTGTGCCACTTCTCCTGCTGGTGGGACCCAGCAGGACTGGATAGCCCACAAAGGACCTCTAACCCAGCCTGACCTTATCTGTAAACCAAAGCAGCCTTTCCCTCCCCCACCCCAGGTTTCCTCTCCAACTGCCCATTCTCAAGCTCTGAGTCACTGGTGGGAGACAGAGCTGCCCATCACAGCTCAAGCACCGCCTATAGCTGGCTCCCCATCGGCAGTTGTTTCAATCCCAATCCAGCAGATTTCTCGTATCTCAAGAGATCCCCCGTCCTGTGCCTTCCCCGACCAGACCACCCCTCCTGCTGTCCCGTCAGACACAGATCCTTCTGCATGCAGCTCGCGCCACTGCAAACAGTTGGCGCCCAATGACTGCCCGGGCTGACTCCACATGGCGGCTGGGAAGCCCAAGACTGGGCGCGCTACTCACCAGGCGGGGCGTAGGAGAAGGCCGAGGGGTCAGGGGCGTGCGGGGAGGCCTTGATCACCTCGCGGGGGGGCAGGGGGAAGGGCAGGCCCGACGTCCAGCACGGGGGCTCCGCGGGCAGCTTCTGGCCCTCAGCTGTGAAGGCCGGGAAGAACACGGGCTTCTCTGCCGAGGGGACAGAGGGGACGGTCAGCTGTGCCTGGCCAGCCCTCAGCAGCCCACAGCCAAGGCCGCCCCTGCTCAGACGTGGTCCTCTCCGTGCCGGCAGCACTGGCCCTGGGCAGGGGTAGGGTCCCGGCCAACAGTAACTGGGGGTCTAGGAGGGAAGCCCCTCAAGTGTGCGGGCGGGGAGTATATCTCGGGGGTGGGCTGGGGATTATTGGCAGCCCCCAAGATCTCAGAGAGCTTCTGAATTCCAGTGCTGGGAACCCACAGGCACTCGTCCAGCACACCCAAGCCCTGGACACACCTCTAAGCCGGGGGGGGGCGGGGGGGCGAGGGGGCAGCCAATGGCGGCCCAGGCCCTGCTGCCTGATTTTTACACCCCCTTGTGCTGAAGCCCGGTCACGTCCACACATTTACTTATTGTCTCCGGCTGTGCAGAGGTTGCAACAGAGATCGTCTGGCCCGCAAAGCCTAAAATATTTACTATCTGGCCCTTCAGAAAAAGCTTGCTGACCTCTACAAATGATGAAGGTGGTCAGAGACAGCTGCGTGTACGTGCTGGGGTGGGGGTGGCTGGGAGTCCAGACACCCGGCATGCATAACAACACACACCGGCCATGGTCTGAGCACGTCCTGCCTGCCCAAGTCACCGTGCTGAGTGTTTCATCCACGTGCGCTCAACCAGCGTCCTTGTGAGCTCACAGGGAAGAGACTCACCAGGTTGCACAGAGGGGGAAACTGAAGCAGGCACATCTGTGGACTTTTCAAAGGCACCAGCAAATATCTGGGTACGCCAGGAGCTGACCCCTTAACCTCCTGGCCCACGCAGCAGCACGTACACAACGGGAGGGTGACGCTTCCCCAGGGCCTCTGGCGGGTGACGTGAATCTAAGGGGTTTACGTGTCCTGACGCACTGATCCTCACAACACCCTGCAACGAACTGACTACGATTATCCCCGGTTTACAAACGGGAAACTGAGGCTCAGAGAGGGGAAGTCACCTGGCCAAAGGCTCACAGCTAGCATGCAGCAGAGGAGCTCTGAGTCCAGGCCACACACTGTGACCTTAACCACCGCCATGAGCACGGCCCAGGAAGAAGAGTACCAATAGCCCCACATTCTCAGGCCTGGGGACACTGGGGAGACACCGTGAATGGCCCAGGGGGTTAAGGCCCAATTCTCTGTTCTCCTCCTGGCCTGTCACTGATGAAATCTGTCCTAGGCTCTGAACCTAGCCTTGAAAATTGGTGACAAACTTGAGGACCGATCCAGGAGAGGTAACTGGCAGAGGAGTGGGGCAAGGGACGCACGTGGGTACACCAGGCCTGGGGTAGGAATGGCAGGCAGGTGTCATCTCTTAGGCCCCCTCCAGATGATGGAGGAAGGTCCTGAAGGCCCATCCAGACAGGAGAGTGCAGGCATCGATTCATTATGCCTGCTGTGGGCAAGGCTGGTGGGACCCAAGGTCTGTGTGCTACATCTCATCCAGTTTTCTCCCAGGAGAGACTGAATGCTCCCTGAAGGTGCCCTGGGGAAGTAGGAAGCCCACAGGAGGGTGTCTCAGATGTGGGGAATACCTCAGTGTGGGGATTCTCATGCTCAACCATCCCCTAACAGAGGGGCCCCCATGGGGCCTGCCCTGGGCCCGGAAATCCCGTGAACACCCTGGCCCTTGCTCGTCCAGCTACCCAACTCCGTGCAGCTCGACTTTGGCTGCAGGGGGGCGGGGGGGAGGCGAGTGTCTCCAGGGCTGGAAGGGAAACTTGGGGCCAGGCCAGGCTAGGCAGGCAGCCGAGGGCCTGGAAACACAACCTGTTCCTCCAGTTGGGCCCAGGGGAGCCCGAGGGCCTGGCTTGGCTGGGCTGCTCCACACAGGAGCCAGGCGACCAGAGAGGCAGTGCTGGGTGTCGAGCTCGTGCGTGTACCTGAGAGCTAAGAACACCCAACACAACCCAGACCACGCGAGAAAAGCACGTGGAGCCTGATGCCAGGTGCACGGTCTCTTGTGGGGAGAGTCCAGGAAATAGAGCCTCCACTGTGCAAACGGGCTGAAAGCCAGGCTCAAAGACATCGCTGGCTCACATTCTCCCAGGACAGGGGCTGGGACCGGTCCCAGCAAGGCCTGGCTGGCCCCGTGTGGTGCACAGCCACCCAAGTACTGCCCAGCCCTGCTCAGAGCAGGCGCAGCACAAAGCTGTGTGCACTCCTGGCATCTCTATGTAGCTGCCACCCTGGTGCCCTGAACCTGGGAAGTCCTTCCAGAGCCAGACTCTGCGTCACACTGGCCGGGAACAGCACTGTGGCCTCCACCATCTGCCTCAACTCCTTACAGCCCTTTCTACTGAATAATGGCCAGAGAGAGAGAGATCTTTCCAAAATAGAAAGCAGATTACCTGCTCCCCGACACACACACACACTCTTCCTCTAGCAAAGGCTTCTGCCACACCTGAGGCACAATCACCGCAGGCCTGTGATCTGGTCCCCCATTTCCCACCCCAGCCACACAGCCTCCCAGAAGCAACTCAAGCACACCAAGCTTGTCCCCAGCCCAGGGCCTCTGCCCCTGCTGTTCCCTCTGCCTGAAATGCCCTCCCCCCAGATCATCCGACTGACTCTTTCTCCTCTTTGCAGAGACGTCTTCCCTGAGTCCCTTACTATTCACCCCATTTTGTTACTTTCATTGTGTAAATTATTCTCAAGTCGTCTTGCTTCCTCACACGGGCCCTGGCATAATGTCCTTCTCGCTCAGAAGCACCACAGCTCCCTGGAACAGGGAGTTTGTCCTGCTCACGGCTGAACCCCACTTCCCAGCACGCTGACTGGCAATCGTAGGGGTTCAGCCAATTTCCTGGCTCAGTGGTCACAAGACGGCCTGCGGGCCGGCCAGGATGCATGCCCGCAAATGTGGGTGGCGTCCGAGACGTCCTGCAGTAGGCGAAGCTGCAGGAAAGCAGGCGGGGTGGGCTGATTTGACAGCAGTGTTTGGCAGGCCCGTGTCACCTGTGCGAAGTGTGGAGCCATCGTCCTCCAGGACAGTCCTCTTTGTCGTCAGACAAGCACACTGCACTGCCCTCAAGGCAGCCAGTGGCCGCAGGCCAGCCTGGTTTTCTAGAGAAGGAGGGATGCTGACCCCAAGGCGGGTGGGGGTACACTGAGCCCATCCCTGGGCTGCGCTCCTGCTGCCCTCAGACCCCTAGAGCAGCCAGCAGGAGCCTGGGTTAGCCCAGCATGGGGGACAGCCCCGAATACCTACGACATGCCAACAGCACCCTCTGAGTATCTGGCCAATCTGGGAAGAGTGCCCCTTTGGGGACACAGGCTTAGAACTTCTTGGGTCCAGTGGGGAGTGAGGCAGGGACAGAGAACAAGAAACATGCCCCGCCTGTCTGCTGACCTTGAGCTTCACATGGTGACAATAAAACATGCCCCAGTCAGCTGCTCGGGGAATCACCCCACAGCTCCCCACTGAACCCAATGACCTCGGCCGGGAATAAGGTCAGCATGAGAACTGGACGGGGTAGCACTTCCTGCCAGGCCCCAGAGCTGCCAGCGGCTGGGCGCTGAGCCTCGCCTGTGGTTCTAGCTCATGCGAGGATCAAATCACATGCCGTCAGGCTGAGGCACAGCCACGTTCTGCTGCACACACAGCGCTTTTCAATCTTTGAAAAGTTGCCAAAGTTGAGAAACTACAAGATTTCACATGAAAAGATGGATTTCTGGCTTCTCTCGAAGAAAAACCCCAGGCCCACATGGCACATGGTCATGGCTCTTGACTGAGGCCAACATGTGCCCACTTCAGAAACAACGCGAGTTCTCCAATTGTCCAAGTCTCCACCTGTCCCCACGACTCGCGCCCATTCCCTTGGCCTGCTGTGCCGCTACAGGCTAGGAGTCTGCAGAGCTGCTCTAGACACACAGGCCCCTTGCCCCCCATCGGCCCCTCACTCCCCACAACCCCTCAGCCACCAGCGCACTCACCCTCCTTCTCAGCAGGAAGTACAGGGCTCCTGCTTTTGCCCCGAGGACTGCTGCTGGGCTGCTGAGGGGTGTTGCTCTCTGGCTGCAGGTGCTGTGGTGGTGGGGGGGCCGGGGGCGCTGGCTTCGGGGCAGCTGTGTCGTCCCGGGATGGCTCGTGGACTTTGGTGACCTGCTGAGGGAAGCAGAAAGAAGTGAGCTCTTTACAGGCCGTGCACGGGCCACAGAGACCAGAGAAAGGCTTCTGGGCCCCTGCATCTGCCCCATCTGGAATGGAGGCCAGGGAGAGGCAATACAGGTAGAGCGCAGGAGGGCAGGTCTTTGCACAGCGTGGGCTGTGCCCACCCATCCCAGCTGCCTGGCAGTAGATGGGAAGGGGCCCGTTCCCCAGCCCGTACCCCAAGTCTCTCTCGGTCTCCCGGCCTCGGGGGTGAGCAGCACAGTCAGCACGCCCTGTGCCCCTCACTCAAAAAGCCCTGTCAGCTCAGTTTGCAGCCCAGAACCCCCACTGCATTTGGGAAGGCCAGAACTACCCTGGGAGGGGCAGCTCTGGCAGAGGCTGGGCCATCACCAGGAAGAGGCACCTCCAGGGGCCGCCTAGTTGGCCTGGAGAATCTTCCAGGAGGGGCTTCCCCCGGAGGACCTCATGTTTAGAACTGGTGGGGCCCCCACCCCTCTCCCCAAGGTGCTGTGAAAGCCAGAGGGACTTCCTGCCTTCCCACGGCCCGGCGCCTGGTTCTGGAAAACCCTCAGTGGGTGAGGCAGAGGTGGGGGACGCGGAGGGAGAGCCAAGCCAGCTCCCAGAGCCTCCCAGGGCGCTGGGCCAGGACAGAAGGGAGGAGGCCTGCAGGCCAAGTGCCCTGGTTCCTCAGAGCCCCACCCGGCACGCCTGCCAGGCCCTTCACTGTTCCCGCCTCATCTCCATGGGGATTTCTCCAGGAAACAGAAGGCGGCTGGGAAGAGCAAGGCCGCAGGTGCTGGCCCCGCCCGCCGCGCTGTGCAGGGCCCTGGCCTGATGTACTGTCTCCGTGAACAGGAAGTGAAGGTCAAACAGGCAAGGGGGCTGCTGCCTTGCTCGTTGTGGGAAGTGGGGGCCTGGCACTCACGATGGGGGGTATGGCGGCCGCCCGCTGCTTCAGCTGCTTCAGGTCCAGCGGCTTCTGGGGTGAGACGTTGGCCCTGGTGTCGCCGGTCGGGGTGAGGAGGCTGGGCCGTGGTGACAGCAGCCTGAGGGGGAGACAAGCGTCAGGCCCACGGCTCACAGCTGGTTCCTCCGGGCGCCAGCCCTGGACCACAGCGGAGAGAGGGCAGGTGAACATCTAGGGTCCCCAGGACACCCAAGGAGACTAACCAAGTCTCTGGGTGTGGGGAGTGGGGAGCTGGCTCTTCCTTCCCTCCTCTGGTCCACGCAGGTCCCACGAGGGGCCGCGAGTCCCTCCGACCCCGGCCCAAAGGCCTAGGCCAGAATCCGACACTCCCGAGACAGCCCAAGGCAAGGAAAGCCCCAGAGAAGCTCAGACTCAGCCCACACCACGCATGGTCCTTCAGAAGTTGCCAGAAAGCCAAAGAATCAACCAGATTATGGTTTGGTGAACTTAAGAGATTCAGGGAGCTTGTGTGTCACTCAAACATTAGGCTCGGGCACCAGGGTGGGGCCCTGGGCGTGGAGCTGAGTGGGCCCTGCTCACTGCAGACAGGCGTTGGCACAAGCCCACCTGCTTCACTGGATGTCCCACCAACTGGACTCTCGCCCACAAACCATCTACTGAGAAGCTAAGAGCAGGTGGGTCGCACGCTTTGCGTGGAGGGGCTGGTCAGTATGTGCACGGTCCACCCGTCAGCCAGGTGCTGAGCTGGGCTTGGAGGCACCTCAACCCCCACAGAGCTCACGCCCGTGTGCTGCTGACATTTGGAATTGGACATTGCATCTGCGCAGGGCACACAGTACAGCGGAACCAGGTGCCAGGGGCAGGGTCACTCCAGTGTAGGGCTGCGGTGTCTGAGATACCTGGGCACAGCCTGACCTGGGCTGCTCATGGCACTGCCTCCTTCACAAAACCGTCAGGGATTTATTTCCAGGACAGCCCAGCACTGGGCACAGCACCCCGCCACACTCCCCATCTGGATCCCTCGCCTGCCCACTGGGGCCGCCTGATTCCATGGGTGGGGCCTGCACTCACTGAGCACACAGCAGGCCTGGTGCTGTGCTTGGGGTACATGGAGGAGACCAAGAGTCCAGGGACTGCCTGCAGGGAGCCAGAGCCAGCTGGGTGACCAAACAGCACGTGAGGACATCGGCTGCAGGCTGGGATTCACCCGGAAGGCAAAACCGAGGCCAGCTCCCCAAAGCCTGAGGGCTCTGTTGGCACAGCCCCTCCTGTGTCACATGCAGAACGGAAGCCACACCCAAGGCCTTTGAGGTTAAGACCTGGGACAACCAGGACATACTCAGGCCACCCAGTGCCCAGCAGCCAGTGCTCGATGCCCAAGGAGGAGCAGCCACAGCAGTGGGGTCCTTCCTACAGACAGAGCGGGCGGACACGTGACATGCGGCCGCAGTTGCCTCTGTGGTGGGCATCCACGGCCCGTGACAGGCCAGTCGTGCAGGCACCAGCCTCCGCTCCCATCTGCCACGCTCGGCTGAGTGGAGACAGACTTGGCGACGCCTCCCGGGGCTGCCCATGGCACGCAGGTGGGGCCGGGCGCACAGAAAGGTCATACTGACTTGGCCATGCTCAGTGGCCTCCCTGCTCCTAACCTCCCTCGACCCCTCCAGATCCTGCTCCACTCGGGGACCCCCTGAGGGCTCTCCTGCTGCTGCTGTCCTTCCTTGCTCTGCTGGGCTCGGGCTGAGGCACCCTGACCAGGTCCAGGCTCCAATGTCACCAGTCCAGGCAATCTCCATGTCGGGCACAACTGCCACCAAACCCAGCCTCCTCGCCTTTCACGTTTACTTATTATCCTCCATGTAAAACAGCTCGCGCTCATAAACTTACCCAAATTTAAAAAACGAATACCCTGCAGACACTGTGGAAAGGAGTCTGGCAGCTCCACAAGACGCCAGTCACAGAGTTGCCATCTGCCCCAGCAATTCCACTGGTGGATGTGTGTGTGCCCAAGAGAGCCGAGCACACACGTCCACACAAAAACTTGTTCACGAAAGGTCACAGCAGCAGCGCTCTTCACACCGGCCAAAAGGTGCCAACGACCCAAATGTCCAAAACATGAAGGGAGAAAGAAACTGTGGTCCAACCCACACGACGGAATGGTCCTCAGCCAGAAACAGGAGTGAAGCACGGACACTCGCTATGACACGGATGAGCCTTAAAAGCATGATGCTGAGTGACAGAAGCCAGACACAAAGGACACGTGTGTGATTCCATTCCTAGGAAATGTCCAGAACAGGCCAAGCCAGAGACAGAAAGAAGACCAGAAGTTTCCAGGGGCTGCGGGTGAGGGGACAGAGGAATGACTTCTAATTGGTACAGGGTTTTATTGGGGGATGGAGGGGTAATGAAAATGTCCTGGAATCAGATAGTGGTGAGTGGTGATGGTTGCACAACTCTGTGAATACACTCACTAAAACCCAGTGAACTGTACACTTTAATGACTGAACTGTATGACATGAGAACAATGTCCCAATAAAGCTGTTACAAGAAAGAAAATGAAGATACTGGTGTGTGCGAGCCATGAAATCAAGGGTTTGATACATTAACTAGACTGTTTCTGTGAAAAAATGTTGTATTTTTGTTTTGTAAAAATACAAAGCTACTTTGAAATACAAATTTTAAGTTAAAATATAAACTTTTGTAGCTATGTAAATATAATTGCATGGAGATGCAAAATAATTGTCTACAACATATAAAAAAAAAAGTATCTGTGTCCCACTGACTGTCAATGGACTAGGGATTTCTACTTAGGCCCGTGGCCTGCCTTGGTTTCCCCATGGCTCCGTGCCCAGGCAGGGGGCAGTCACATTGCAGGGCAGGGGAGCAGGGACAGCCCCTCAAATGCTCTCAGCAGGCCCAGCTGGAAGACGCACATGGAGGCCTCCCCCCCAGAGTGAGACAGCTCAGTGGGGACCCGGGCACGGGCACAGCCCCCCAGTTTACGAAAGGGCTCCCGATGGCAGCCTGACCTCACTGCACAGGGCAGCATCCGAGAACCAGCTCTGATTCTGACCCATGACCCATCTGAGGGCTCTGAGTCCCTGAAGGAGGAGACACTCGGCACTTGTGTGGCGCCCACCTCCCCTCGTCCCAGCAACTGTGCTGGGCAGGCGCCACACTCCCTCCTTCTCTTTGTTTCCTTGGAAGACAGCGCTTTTATTTTCCTCTCGGGAAGCCTGGGGCAGGAGAAGGGCACTGGGAGCCTGGCACGGTACACGTGACCCAGGAGTGACAGGCAGGGGATGCTGGCAGCAGCCGAGCCCCCACATTGCCCACCCACCCTGTAGTTCAGGACTTGGGATTCTGGTTCAAATCCCGCCTTCGGCTGAGTGACTTCACCAGCTGTGCCTCAGTTTCCTTAGCTGTAAAGGGGTGTGAGATGGTCGAGGGGAGCTCTGTGGGCGGGCCAAGGGAGCTATGGTTCCTCTTCCCGCCCTAAAAAGCCAGGGCTGGGGAGGGGCAACGGGGGATGGGCACACTGGGCCTGTGACAGTGCGCCCCTCTCCGCAGTTCCCGCCTCAGTTTCCCCTCTATCCGCAGGCTGGGATATCCTTTGCCACAGCGCTGGGGCTAGGAGGGTAAAGGCAAGCTGGTGTGCAAACAGCGTCCACACAGACATGCCATGTTGCCTCCCTGTGTCCCCGGGAGACACTCCTCACTCACCCTGGCCACCAGGGCCCTGCCCACCTCTGTGACCCCTCCTGCCCTCTCTCTGCCACCTCACTCTGCTCCTTGCCACAGGCCTTTTCACCGTCTACTGAACGCTCATGAGGCCACAGATGCTTTGCCCCGGCTGTTCCCGCTGTTGGCTTTCCCTCCCCTGCCTCACAATACGGGATCTCATCATCCTTCAATGTCACCCCATCAGACAGGCCTCCGACTGCACTGCCCACGCCCCCCGATCCTTCCACCACCCACTGAGCATGTGAGCACTCACTGTCCTGCTGCAGACGGGTGGCTCTCACTAGAATGGACGCTCCCTGGACACAGCACGCCTCACCCCAGAATGGTGCCTGGCACACACTGGGGCCCAATTAATCATTCATGGAATGAAGAAGCCAGGGAGAAACTGCTATTATAATTCCTTCAAAATTCCAAGGCTCGCTGGCAGAAGCCACACTCCGGCCCCCGCTTGGAGTGACCCTTGCGGGTTCCTAAGGCAGTTCCAACACAGGGCAGCGAATGTTTCATTGAGCATCCACTGTGGGCCTGGCACCAGGCTGGCAGTTGATGCCTCGTAACTCCATCATCCTCACAATACCTTGGAAGTGGGGACAACCCACGACCACCTTACACATGAGAAAGCCAAGTCCCAGGGGAAGGGACTCTCTGAAGGTCTGACGCTGCTCTCAAGTGCCCAGGCACTTTACTTTTCTGGGAAACGGAACGGCGAGGGCAGCAAGCTCCAAGCTTTGCAATCAAAGCCACTATCTCTGGTCGCGGGCCCAGAAAAGTCCCCAGTGCAGCTGCCAGGAGAGAGTGACGGAGAGCAGAGTAAAACAGCAGGATATGGTTTTCTCTCCCAAAGTCACCGGGCAGGGGCCAGGACCAGGTGCACCTTATGTCTCTGTCCAGGGACACCCGGTTCACGGCGCCAGGGCTGCCTGGTGGGAAGGAGGGCAGTGGGCACACGGCCAGGACCCAGGTCGTCCCAGGAGGCCCACCCGTCCCACCAACCCTTCAGTGCTCTGACGCATCTCGCCGCCCCCTCCAGCGCCCGCCTGCCCTGCAGGCCTGTGGCCGGGGGAGGGAAGGAGAGGGGAAGGAGGGAAAGCTGCCAGCCAGGAAGAGGTCAGCAGGCTGGCTGGAGTCCAGCCTCACCCTGAGGGCAGGGCCTGGCCTGGGTCACACAGGGCGTGACAAACCAGGTGTCCTGACTCCCCGCCTAGGGCTCTTGCTCCCAGGGGACGGAATGCTGGACATTTGGGCAGGAAGAGTGGCAGCAAGCCAGGCCCAGCTGGGGAGGAAAGGACACGTCCCTGGGTGGGGCTGTTGGAGGAGGGGAGGAGAGGCTGAAAGGTGTCTGGCCCCAGGGGCCCAGGGGGGCTGATGGGACTCAGGCCAACCCTCCCAGCTCTCCAGCCTGGACCGGCCAAGTGTACCCACAACACAGACTTCAGGAGGCCGCTTATCAGCGTGGCTGCCCCATGAGCTCAGCCCTCATCCGGATAAGAGCAGAAACGTTTTCCATGACTGTCCCTACAGCCAGCAGGAGCGAGGTTGGGGCGCCGCCTGCCCTGACCCCATTACCTTGGCACAAAGTGGGCGGAGTGGCCAGACTTTGGCCGAGGGCCCTCTGCAGACTGAGCCGCCGTGAGCACTGTTTTCCGAGCTGTGCCTGTTGGGCAAGAAGCTCGGGAACTCTGCGCCCTCAGAGGCCTGTTGGCCAGGCCTCTGCTTATCGAAGGGCCACCCACCAGACCATCTGTTTCTCACACAAACAGGGAGAGGTTCCTGCCAGTGGTGGCCCCGAGGGACCTCCGGACACAAGAAGCAGACGCCAACGTGGCTCACCTGCTTTCGTGGAACATATGGAGACCCAGAGAGTGCTGACAGAATCTGATTTTCCTATGGAATGTTCTAGAACTTGCCATTTTAACATGTCCCAAGGTGAATCATGGGGCAGAGGAAACGGCTCCGAGTGAATGCGTTGAATTTGAAAGTCAGATTTTCCTCCCTCTTGCTCTGCCCAGAACTTTTCCGAGATGTGAGGAGAGAAAGCAGACCGCACTGTTTTTAGTCAAAATAAAAATGACTTTGCCTGCCTCACCAGAAAACAATTCCTCAAGACGCCCAGAGGTGAGCGGAGCGGGTCGTGCACCGCTGGCCTCGGCCTCCTGCCATCGTCCCAACTCGGGCAGATGAGCTTCGGTTCTGGTGGGGGCCTTAGGGTCCCCAAGCGTCTGTGCTGAAAGGGGTTAAAATCTAGCGTACCCAGGGCTTAGAGGGACAGGGACCCCACGCCAGGGGCAAAGCAGAGGTAAGAAAGCGAGGAACACATCCCCGAGACTCAGCTCAGCTGCCACCTCCGGGCCCGCACGGCCTCCCGTGTCTGGACACGGCTCGGTGCCCTAACCACACCACAAGCTCCCTGAGCTGTCTCGGCATACAGCTGGTGCTCAGAAAGTGTCTGCAGAGGGAAGAGAGAAAACCTCACGCACCTGTTCTTGTCGCCCCCCTCAGGCTCGTCCACCTCATCTGCGCTGCAGGTGGCACTGGAGTCGCTGTCCTGGGGGGCGCCTGAGCCCTTGGCCGAGGGGGCTTTGCCACCAGCGCCTCCAGGGCCCTCCTTCTTCTCCACCTTGAGCGCCCCCTCGGGCGTGGGCTCAGCGCCCGCCTCCGCAGCACCCTTGACCTTGTCGGGCCCCTCCTCCGAGGCCTCCTCCTTGCACTCAGTTTTGATGGGCTCCGCGGGGGGTGCCTCCCCGGACTCCTCCCTCTGGCCCACGTCCACTGCCAGCTCTTGGGTCACAGGGGGCTTCTGCTCCTCCCCCTCTTCCACTGCCGGGGGAGCCGATGAGGCCTCGTCGTCCTTCTCCTCTTTGGGGATCACAGGAGGGGGCGCAGCGGGTGAGGGGGGTGCTGGCGGTGGCGTAGGCGGGCCAGCAGCTTCAGGGGCTGGGGCGGGCTCGGTGGGGGCGGGGGCGTCCTCCGGTGGTGGGGTGGGTGGCTCAGGGGGTGGCACATCAGAGCCCACGGCAGGCGGGGGCTTGGGCCCATTCTGTCCTGTGTCCTTGGCGGCCTCGGTGCGGGGCGACGGGATGCTCTCTGTGTCAGAGCTGTTGTTGATGGTGGCTGTGGGGGGAGAGCGGAAAGGAGGTGAGAGACATGGGGGGCTTGGGAGTGAAAGCAGGAGCGACCTTCCCCGCATCACCCAATTACACATCCCGGCTCCTGGCAGGAGCTCAGGATGCAGCGGCACCATCACCTGACACCAAACCGCCCAGAGGCTCCTACCACCCTGGTGGCTATTCGTTGTTGTGTCATCATAAGACAACAATGTAAACTGGGGCCAGTGAACTAGGAGGAGCCCAGGGGAAACGGCCCACACCCAGTGCATTCCCCCATCTGTTTCCCACAGCGCCTGGTATACAGCAGGTGCACAGTAAGTGATGACCAAACAAATGCATTCGTGCACAGATGAAGGGCGAGGTGACCATGGCTCCAGGCCTGGCTCTTTAGCGTTGAGAAACCACTCCTGTCACTGCTCTGGGTCTCAATTTTGCCCCCCATTTTCTGTAACGTGGGGACATTAACAAACCCTGCACTTGCTGTTGTGAAATCAAACCAGGTTTAAGTCACTGGTGAAAATCAACAAAACAGATGAGCCGTGTACTGATCTGTAGGAGTGAGGCAGGGAAAAGCATGGGGAACAGACAATGCATGGAGAAGGGGGGACAGAGGTGGCGACAGCACAAATGGTGGTGCTCACAGGCAGAAGCATGCTCACAGAAGTGGGGCCCCTCACAGAGGACAAGTGACCACAGGACGCCCCCCGCCCCGGCCTGGCCCTACCCCCATCCCCCAGGCCAGACAGCCACATTCGTACCTGGGCCACTGCATTCCCCTCTGGGCACCTCGTTCCCAGAGGCGTGTAAGGCTGGAAGGAAGTGAGAGAAAGGTTAGAAGCCAGGTGGCATGAGCAGAGGGGTGGGAGGGGGAAGGCTGGTGTGGCCGAGGAGGCAGGGCCAGCAGAGGGGCCTAGGGCCAGCAGGCAGCAGCAAGGACCTACACTGGCTCAGCTGGCCTCTCACCTGCCCTGCCGTGACAGCCCTCATCCTTTGACTGACACACCCTCTCCCTCCAGACTCTGGACACCAGTAACCCCAGTTGACCTGCAGTGGCCCCGGCCAATGATGGGGTCCCACAGGGTGAGAAGTGAGTCCTGCCCATTCCTGGGTATCCTTGGACAGGTCACTGGCCTTTTCTGGTTCCCGGCTGCCAAGACCTCAGCCCTCAGATGCAGAGCCAGACCAGCAGGGGCTGCTGGGACCCTGGACAGAGGCTTCCTTGAGACTTCACTGCCCCCACGGCCCCTGGTCTCTCCTGCTTCCAGCCTCCCTATAAGGCCCATATTAGGGCCCCCGCTCCTGGAAATAAGCACCTCAACGCCAGCAACACAGGGCTTGCTGGGGGTGCTGAGCTCCGTGTGAAGCACCTCACGCAAACAATTCATGTAATCCTCCATTATCTCTAAAATGCAGATAATCATCATTCCTGTGTGCAGATAAGGAAACTGAGGCACAGAGAGGTTAAGTCACTTGCCCAAGGCTACACTGCATGGGGACAGGAAGGGGTTGGCCCTAGCAGCCAATGCCCTTAACTACTGGCTTTTGTGCCCCCTGCCTGCTGACTCTAGCAATGTCACTCCCTCTCTTTCACATGGTCAGACAACAGGACATAGGGGGCCACCACTGAGGTCCTGGGACAAGTGGCTTAACCCTCAGAGACTCAGTTTGTTCACCTATAAAATGGGCAGTTCATGCCTGGCTCTCTCCCCTACCAAGAGGTTTTTTTGCATCAAGAGTTTTCAGGTGTGAGCACCAGAGGGCTATGTGCTCACACGGCTGGGCCACCCCCAAAACGGTTCTCATTCAGGTCTGTGAACATCTAACAAGTTTGAATTCTGGTCCCCAAACCAGCCAACTACGTGACCTTGGGTGACCACTCTGTGCTTCACTTTCCTCATCTGTAAATGGGACAGTAACAGCACCTCCTCCATAGGGCTGTCGGGACAATTACAAGATTAACTCAAAGCTCTCACTCTTATTATAACCATGATCATTACTGGAGAGACTGGGGCCAAATGGATTACTTCTCCCTCCCAGAACTGATTTATCTCCGGCCTGGATGCAACAAGGCACTTGCTGCCCATCTCACGGGGGTCTGTTGGGGCTGGCTGGGTATTCCAGAAGGTTCCAGTGGGGCAACCTCAGGCCCTAACCCAGAACCTACCCCTATCCTCGTCCCAGGGGACTGTTTTACCCAGCTAATGTTGGCTGACTGGCAGACTCCAAGTGTGTCAGTTACGTGACACCCTACTGAGTGCTTCTCCTCCCCTGGGCCTGTTTCTTCATCCATAAGATGGGAATGTCACCTGTACCTTTTGTGCAGGACCTTCTAAACTGCCACCCTTGATCTGCTCAGAGCCACCTGGTCAGAGAAGCCTCAGCTCCAGCCAGACCAGCAAACCCCCCACGTCCCGCCCCACACAGCAAAGAATGCCCCTCTCCCATCCCCGATGGGGTGTTATGAACCCTCCAAGTGAGCTCACTAATGCAGTTCTTACTGGGAAGTTAGTTTAGTTTTGTTCTGGTTTTAATGATGAGCCAAAGTCTGGTTCCCTTTAACTTTTCCACTAAGCCCTCACCCTGCCCATACCCACAGCTGAGCGGGTATCTGGAGAGGGGAATGGGTTTCTGTTCCCTAGGTCTTCCCTCTCCCTGACTACAGACTCAGGAACCAATTCGAAGACCAGAGGGATTTGCAGCCTCCATCAGACACTGACCAGACCGCTAGCCAACGTGGGCTAGAGAGACCCCGAGCTGGCAAGGAGGCCAGACTCAGACCAGAGCCATCCCCAAACTGAGACAACAGTAACCAAATGGTCCAATTCTCCATTTTCAGCCAGGAAGTAGGAATCGGGCTGCTGAAAACACTTCAGGCTGGTCAAGCCTGCATTTATCCGCAGGCCTGGCTTACAGAGCCAAAGGTGACATGCACCTTCCTTTGCCACGCTGGCAGCTCGGGAGTTTAAATGCAGAGACAGGCAGACAGGAGCAAGGGGAGGAAACCCCAGGCAGGGGCAAGAGGAGGGAAGATTCCATTCACCAAGAACTTGAGAGCCTAGCGGGGACAGCTCTGGGCAGGGAGATGACGGAAGGAGAGGCAGAGATATTCAGCTAAGCAGGGGCTGGGATCTTAGCAGCGCCATGCCACTGGGGTGGGGTGGGGAGTGGGTACAGACCCAGGGAAACGGGAGAGGGGTGGGGGCCAAGGGCAGCCTCGTTAGTGATCAGGACCACGGGCCTTCGTCGGGCAGCCTGCGGTGATTCCTGAACCCGCAAACACTTGTACACTTGTCACACAGTGGAGCCAAGTGTCATACAGGTGGCCGGGCTCTCAGGTCAGATGTTGATCAGGTGCTGTCAAACTCCTCCTCCTGAGGCGTGGCAGCAGTGCCAGTGCAATTAGATGATTGACTCTCACTCTCTTTGAGTAGTACTCACCTGGTGAGAGAATTCATCCACAGCAGGTGCAGCAATGCAGCTGGGGGACCCCTGGGGTGCTGGGCCAGGACATTCAACTGCCCAACCCTCAGTTCCCCCACACAAAAATGAGGATTCATGTGACACAGCAACCAAATTGGGACAGTTGGGAGAGAAAGGAGGCACTAAAATTACATAACTTTTAAAATACTTATCGACCAACAGATTGGTTCTACTTATATTGGCCACCTTGTAAAACAGTTCAGGTCAAAAGGCTATTTTCAAAAATAATTTTTTCCCCCTAAAACATGACAGCAGAAGGGATGGTAAGACAACAGTTGTCACTAGGGCTGACCTGGACTGAACTCACAGGGGGATTAAATATGCAAGTGCCCGGTGGGCACAAAGAAGCCAATTACATTATTGTTGTCACCACCATCACCGCCACCACCATCACCATCATCACCATCATCACCACCACCACCACCACCATCACCACCATCACCACCACCACCACCACCACCATCATCACCATCACCATCATCACCACCACCACCACCACCGCCACCACCACCATCACCACCACCGCCACCGCCACCACCATCATCACCATCACCACCACCACCACCACCGCCACCACCATCACCACCATCACCACCACCGCCACCACCACCACCATCACCACCACCACCACCACCACCACCATCACCACCACCACCACCACCACCACCACCACCACCACCATCACCACCACCACCACCACCACCACCACCACCACCACCACCACCTCCTCTTTGGGGCAGTCCCGGCCCCTTCTCACAAGGACCCAGACATTTCTGGGAGAGGTCAGTTGCCACCGTCCCACGCTCACCTTCTGCCTCCTCAGCCATCTCCTCCTCGTTCCCACTCGCGCCTGAGGCTTCCATCTCCTCATCCTCTACCACAGGCGGGAAGGCGGCCTCCTCGCTGGCAGCAGCTGGGGCTTTCTTCTTCTTCCTCCGTGCGTTCCTCTCCTTCTCCTAGGACACAGAGACAGCAGCAGCTCAGGGCCAGGCCTGGGCTGTCAGCCTGGGGACTCCCAGTGCCCAAGGCCTCGTCACAGCTGGCCACATAGCCATGAAGGCACCATTCACCCTTGCGCTCCACTGTGGCAGCCAAATGTGCCAGTGGTGTTTTTACCCAGGGCTTTGTTCTTTCATCATGCCCCAGATACACCTGGCATGCAACCTGGCATACCGGCTGCCCTGATATCCTTCAAGGACAGGTGAGGAAGGACTGCCTCTGCCTGAAGACCCCTGGTGATTGCTCCAGCCCCTCCGGCTGCCCTTGCCAGAGCGGTGACCACACCCCAGAGGGACACCTGCCAGGCTCCAATCGGTACGTGTGAAGCAAATGAATGAATGAAGCTTTTCCTTGCACGTCTCATACGCCCCCACCGAAGCCCGGGGGACAGGCTAGCTTGGGAAGCTTGTCACCTCATTCCACCAGTCTTTATAGGGTGCCTACTGTATGCCAGGCACCACACCAGGGCTGAGGACACACAATGAATGATGTAGACAAGATCCATCTAGTCGGGGAGGCCAGCAAACAACACATCTCTTAAAAAGAAGAGAGACTTAGAGGGGTGGACACAGCTGCAGAGGGGATAAGACGGGCTGGGGCAAGAAAGGGCAGGGGGTACATTGGACAGATGGTTGGGATGGGCTTCTCCAAGGAGGTGCTGAGAGGGAGCTGGCTGGGCAAGGCTGTGGAGGAGAGTGGTCCAGTTGGAGGGAGCTGCAAGCCCAAAGGCCCCGAGGCAGGCACGAGCTGGGTGTGTTCGAGGAACAGAAAGGAGGCCCTCACAGTGGGGCCTTTCACTTCCCTCCACACTGCGCCCCGACCCCCAGAAGCCCAGCTCCTCATGCATGGAGGCCAGGAGCCTATGCCCCAGCTTGGGTACAAACATCACTCCTTACTGACGGCTCCTGTCTTTGCATGTCCCTGGGCTGGGCACTCCAGGAGGGCAGAAGAGACACCTTGGGCATCTCTTTACCCCACCATGCTGAGACAGGCAACAGCTCAGATGGTGTTTGTTGATTGACTATGTGACAGCAAATGTCAGCGTCTGGGGCTTGAACACACAGCAGAGAGTTGGGGATGAATGGAGGCAGAGTGTGCTGGGGGTCTTGAGGTGGCCACGGGGAGTGGAATGGACCCTAGGAGGGCACCCAACCCAATACAGTCGGTGTGACAAGAGGGGTTGCAGCCTGAGACCTTCAGGATCTCTAAGAAAGGAAACAGAAACTACAACACTTCTGGACGTGCCAACAGCTCTCAGCAAAGCCCCTTATCCTGAGTTGAAGACTGTCCCCCCAGAATTCATGTCCACCCGAACCTCAGAACGTGACCTTATTTGGAAATAAGCTCTTAGCAGATGTAATTAGTTAAGATGAGGTCATACTAGATTAGGGAGGGCCCTGAATCCAATGACTGGTGTCCTTATAAGAGGGAAATTTGGACACAGAGGAACACAGGGGAGTGATGCATCTACAAGCCAAGGAACGTCAAGGATGGCCAGCCACCACCAGAAGCTGGAAGAGACAAGGCAGGACCCTGCCCTAGAGTCCTCAGAGGAGCCCGGCCCTGCCGACACCTTGCTGTCAGACTTCTGGCTCCAGAACTGAGACAGAAGAAATTTCTGTTGTTTTAAGCCTCCTACCTGGTGGTATTTTGTTACAGGAAACAAGAAACAAATACACCTCCTCTTCCACCAATCCCCCAGACCCCAGGAAAAAGCCACCCCACATCACAAGAGGACGTGGCCTGCTCTTGAGGCAAACACCCCATCGCCTCCAGGGCCAGCGGGCCCTGCCCACCCCAGCCCCTCACCATGGCCTGGCTGGGAACAGGCCTCAGGGGGTCCCTAAGGCCCAGCCCCAGTCCTGGAGTTGGGATCACTTCCTGTCCTGCCTTCTCTCAGAGCAAATGGGGGTCCTCAGAGCGCAGCCGCTGGGAATGCCGGGAGGAAAAGGGAAATGTCCGTTTACCCGTTAGTCACAGTTTCCGTCACCAGCACTGGGCCAGAGGGCCACAGCCCCGCCCTGCCCAATGTCCACCGGCCGTTATGGGAACGCCCAGCCCCGCCACCCGCCCACTCCCGGGGCTGCCCCAGCCCTACACCAAACCCCAAGCTTCCCTCTGCAGGCCCCTAGCCGGAGCCCACGGAGGCGCGAGAAAGTTGTGTGGCAGTGGCTTCTGTGGGCGCGGCTGAGGGTTCCCCCTTCTTCCCCAATCTATTTTTAGCAGGCAGGGACTCACTCCAGTGCCCAAGGCTGGGTAAGGCAGGCAATCGGCTGCCGGAGCGGTGGGTGGGACTTGGGCAGCTCGAGAGCATCGCAGGGAACAAGAGCTCCCTGGGCTGGCTGGGATGCAAGGTCTCTCTAGGAGGGTCTCCCCAGGTCACATCAGGCCAAGAGGGGTGAGTACGATGTCAACACCTGAAAACCCCCAACAGTGGCTGGCTCTGAGAGGTTGGGATGTACTAAGAGTCCCAGAATTATACCAAATCCTTCCACACGCAGCCCTGCACCTCCGAGTCGGGAGGAGTGTGCAGACCAGGAGATGCTGAATACTGGTATGAATAAGTACAGCTGACGTTTACGAAGCACCTACAGTGTGCCGAGCGTTTTCCCAGACAGGAGTTCACTGGATCTGCAGAGCTGCTCTACAAATCAGAGCACGCTGCGCCCTGCTTCAAACCCTCCAGCGGATCCCCAAAACCCTAAGTCCTCCCCTCCAAACACCCCTCCAAGATCTACACGTGGCCCCCCCCCACCTCTCCAACTTGCTTGCCCGCCCCTCACTTCCTACAAACACAGTGCCCGGCTTGTGCCAACGTGCACAGCGTCCCAGCCACAGGTCTTCTGCAATGGCCGTCCCTGCCTGGACACCCTTCTCCCCAGTACCTGCGTGACTCACTTCCTCAGCTCTTCAGAGAGGCCTTCCCTGATTACCCAGTCAAAATCAGCCAATCCTTGCCACCCGTCAGTCACATTCTACTATATGCCTTGTCTTATCATCTTCAGACCACCATCTGAAATTATCCGTGTGTTAATTTGTCTTTCACACTAGAACCAGCTCCTCAAGGGCATCTCTGTGTTCTCGGCTGTACTCCCAGCATCCCTAGAACATGGCCCAGTACAGAACAGGTGCTCTGTAACTACTTCTTTAGATGGATGACCTGACACACGAAGACACTGGCTCAGAGAGGCTGAGACACTTGCCCAAGACCACACAGCGCAGGAGTCGAGGAGCCTAGATTTGAAAGCAGGTCAGGCTCAAGCCTGTGCAGCCTCAGATGGAAGAGACAACAGAGGAAAATGAGGCAAGGCCAGGCCTGCTCTGAGACAAACAGAGAAGAAGAAACACGGAAGCTGGGCCCCAAGGCCTGGATTCACAGATGGGAGAGAAGGGTAACCTTCGGCCAGCAGGAGGGGGAGGGAAAGCCTCGGAGAAGACACTGATGCCAAATGTTATATAACTCTGGGACAGCTCTGCCTGCCCGTCCAATCCTGCTTCCTGCTGACGTCGCCCGTGGCCACACTCAGGCCAGGCCTGGCGCAAGGCAGGAGGGGACACCCACTGAACCTCTGCTTCCCCCACTCCTTCCTGCACTGGCCAAGGGTGACATGTCTTCCTGAGCTCCAGACAGGGCCTGGCCTGGCCAGCAGCCAGAAGTGGCTGCCATGGCTTCAGGATTCACAAGGACCCATCTTCCTCCTGGGGACTGGAGGGTGTGGGGGAGGGGCGGCAGGCACAGGTCACTGAGTTCAGCAGCATCTCATGAGGCCTCTTGCATACTCCAGCGCTAGGGAACTCACCCCTGCACCAGGCGTGGCCACTGTCAGGATGCATGGACCCAGGCTGAACCCCACTTCCTATAACAGGATCCTGCGTCTGCTCACTGTACTTTCTCTACAGCCCTCAATGGAAGTCTGGCCCTCCGAGGTCAGCGGGACTGAGAGCCAACCCCATACTCCAAATTGCCCTTCCTCATCCACAAGCCCTCAGCAAGGCTCACCCGTCTGTGGGAATGTGACTGGCCAGCTCCCCACCTTTGCGCCACGGCCCATGGTCCACTGCTTGCCCAGAAGGACCACCGTCCGCGCAGTGGTGTGTGAGCCCTGTCTAGTGACAGTGGGACAGGCCCACGAGGGAAGCCAGGGGCTCGCTCTTGTGGTCTCCCCAGGCATCCACTCCCTCCTGCCCTCATCACCCTCACCTGGGGAACAGGGCAATGGAGGTGACCTCAGAGGGTCGGGGAGGGGGGGGCCCATGCTGGGGCTCTGGGACCCCTCCTGTTCACGCCTGCTTCTCAGCTGCCAGCGATGCTGCCACCCACCAGAGTTCAGGGTCAGGGACACAGAGGGCGACCTTCTCTAGCAGCCTCAGCTACGTCTCACTCAGCCTTAGCTCGGCTGCCCCTTGGCTCATAAACCTTCAATGGCTCCCGCTGTCACACCCCAGTCCAGAGGGAAAACCCCACCCACATGTACACCTGCTGCTGCCTCCCTGGCATACAGGGGGCGCTCAGTAAAGGCTTGCTGCGTGCCCAAGGAGGGCAGCGTCCAACGCTGACGGCTGTCTGGGGGCCAGGCGTTGCCCTTTAAAATAGGAACTCATCTGCTCCTCGCAGTCCTCAAGCAGGTCCCGTTCTTACCTGCTTCAGAGAGGAAACCGAGCACAAGGTGGAAAGGTATCCACGGGCACTGGTCAGTGAGCGGGAGGGCCGGGAGTGAACCCTCCCGCCCAGAGCCCTGCCCTCCACCACTCTGCTAGGCTGCTTCTCTGAATGAGTGAATGAATAAATGAATCGGCCAACCAACCAACCAACCAACCACCCAGCCAGTCCAGGAGCAGACATACTCCATATCTGACTGACAACCAAGGGAGACGTGCCAGCCCAGCCGCCAGCTGCCACAAGCACACAACCGCCACCACCACTGTGGCTCTCACTCACGGAAGTTCTCGCGACACGCCAGGTCCCATTCTAAATGCTTTACATACTTCCACTCAAACGATTCCTACCACCTTGCTGGGTGGGGTCTCTGGTCCTCCAACCCTGCTGTCAAGTTTTAGGGTCCCCAGGGGTGCAGTGGGCCATGCCCTGGGGAAACCTGGAAAGTGAGGCCTGGGGCCCGTGCAAGAGAAGCAGATGCCTGTAACCCAATGGCCTAGGCTATGGGGATCGTGGAGGGGCAGAGGGGAGGGAAGGGGGAGGCAGGGAGGAAGACCAGGTGGGAGGGAACAGGAAGTCACTGCACCCTCCCCCTCACTGAGTCTTCCTCGCTCTCGGCGGAAAGCCAGAGTCCTGGGAAGATCTAGGAAAAGGCAGAGCTCCTGGTGTACAGGAGAGCCCTCTGGAAGCTTGAGGAGCATCACAGACCAATTCCAGGGGCCCCGGCAAGCAGGGATGTGAAGGACGTACAGCCCAACTGGAGTGACAGGGAATAAAGTCCAACTGAAGCCTGGGGCCGGCCTCAGCCCTGACCACAGGGGCACGAATAGTATCCCCCTAGAACACTCAGGGGGGCTGGAAAGGGGTGCCCTGAAATTCTGCACAGCGCTCTCAAGGAGAGTTCCATCAGGGTGGTTCTGTCCTCGGCCCGCTGTGTGCTGTGCAGCTTCAGCAGCCTGCCCCACTTCTCTGGACCTCAGAGGGCTGCACGGGGAAGCAACTCAGCATTGCCTCCCAGGACAGACTGCACAAACTTCCAACCCAGCAAGAGGTGGCCCGATCTGGGGAAGTGGGGCTGGAGGGAGGACAGCTGAGTGTCCCCCTCCTGTACCTTCATCTCTACAAGGAAATATGCAGCCTGCCACTAAGAGCGTGGGTCCTCGGCTCACACAGCTGTGGAGTCAAACCCAAGCCAGCTGCTTATGAGCCTGACTGAGCCTCAGTTTCCCCATATCTGAAATGTCGACAATGGTGACAATGCCTGGCATGTCACAAGTGTGCTCAAGTTGGGGGAGGAGCAGAGACCACCCCCAAATGGCCCTCACTTCCAGGAACCAGCTGCAGAGGAAGCAGCCTCTCCGTGGAGAACATGTGTATGCTCCGTGAGGCCAGTCCACTCCTTCTGTGCTGCTGGGGGAGGGAAAGGTCTCAGCCCCTGGAGCCCCTGGGAGGCCCGGGCTGGGCTGGCTGCTCCCTGACCTGTCCTTCCCTCCCTAAGGGCGGTCCGAAGGCCGTGAGGTCATACAGGGTGGGGGAGACGCTCACTTGGGGCTCCTTTGCCTCTGGGTCTTCATTCCAATGCACTGACAGCCACACATCCCACGTGACGTGAGCCAGTGTGGGCCACAGCAGGGTCCTGCCTCAGGCCCTAGCCGCTCTATAGGCCCTCAGAGGTGTCGGAAAGGAGTGCTGGGGGCAAAGGCTGCAGCAGGGCCTGGAACGCGGCCGCACGCCTGCCCGTCCCCGTTCCCAGGAGAGATGCTTATGGCACGATCGACCCTGCAGCCATCCCGTGGATATCGCTGGGCACGCACAGTCAAAGGCCCCAGGCCTGGCTGGGAGGCCCCGGGGGGTGGGCAGGGGGTGCTCACCATCTTCAGTTTGTGCTGCTGCAGGATCTCATCCAGATTCTGCCTCTTCTTGTAGTTGAAGTAGAAGTTTTTACACTGCGACACCGTCTTGGAGCCCACCATGCGGGCGATGGCCGACCAGTTCCGGCCATGTTCCAGGAGACCTGAGGGAGGGGAAGGGCGGCAGGTGAGGGGCTGTGCCCACGGCCTGGGGGACACAGAGCCCCAGGCAGAAAGCAACCCCAACACCAGGCCTGACGCTCACTGCTCGGGTCTAAGACCCCCAGAAGAAGTGATGGCTGGCGGGGGGCACCAGAGGGTGGAATAGGGGGCCTGGCCTCCCCAGGCTGCATGAGAGACGCCTAGGCTCTCGGTACCGAAGGGAGATGGGTGCTTGCCCTGGGTGTGCCCCCACCAAGGGGCTGAGGTCTGGGGCACAGACCCCGCTCAGGCCCCCACTTCTCCTCCCTCCCTGCTGTCGTGACCCAGTACTGACACACTCGCAGCTGCAGGCGAGGCCTCAGGAGACCGGCTGCACCGGGCCAGGGAAAGGAAGGAATGTGTGAGCGAGGCGGGGGGGGGGGGGGGGGGGGGGGGAAGAGTCCAGGTGGGGGTGCGCGGGGGCCAGAGCGTTTGTACCTAGGTTAACTGGGACACCCCAGGGGCCAAAGGTCCCCGTGGACACCTCAAGGCCCACCCAGGACTCGGGGCCTACTGGGATGGTCCAGGGGCTGAACGTGAACTTGCCCTTAAACCATAGCCCCCATCTCCGTGAGCTGCTTTCTCCGTCTCACAGCCCCCAGGAAGTGGCAGACCCACCCCACCCCAAACCCACTGAGGTCAGAGAAAGTTCCCTCCATCCCCACAAACTCAAGCCAGAGCTGTACCCCCGCCCCCCTTTTATTTTCAATGCCCTAAACACCAGGCTCAGCAGAAACACACACCCCCACCGGACCTAGACGCAGCGCCCCCTAGAGGGAAGCCTGGCCCGGGATCTCACCCCACCTGCCTTCAGCGTTTGGGCTGCATCTCTGCATTTGGGCCTAGGTCTCTGGGCAGCAGGGTGCCTTATGCCAGGGCAAGTCTGCCGAGCAGGTAGGGCAGCCCACTTCCCCATGATGGCCAGTGGCCAGGGGAGAGGCAGGAGGCGGCTCCAGCCCTCTGGGGGCCGGGGGCAGGACGGGGGGAGGGGGAGGCAGGGGCCTGGGGGCGGCAGGTGTGAAGCCCAAGTCCCTTGCTGGGAACACAGGCCTCTGAGCCCTAGAGTTGGACTTGTAACGACTGATGAAAGATTTCCCATAACAAAGTTTGAGGCCATTTTCCTCGAATCCAATCCAGCTGCAGCAGGGAGGCCACAACTGAAATTCTGCAGGGGTGCGGGAGCCTGAGGGGCCGGCAGTCTGTGCTGGCATTTCGTCTTTCATTCATCCAGCCATCCAGCCTCCATCCCTCCACCCCTCCATCCCCCCATCCAAACATGTGCCGTTGACTTGCTACATACAAGGCTCTAACAAAAATAAAATAACAGCAGCAGAAACAACATCAACAAACCACTGTGTCGCACGGCCAAGTGACCGGAGTTCGCAAAGCCCTTCAAAGACTTGCTTTCGTCTCATCCTTGCTGCGAGGCCATGACCGGTTTCCCTTCCCCAGGAAGGGGGGCATGGTAACTCACAAGCTTGTGGGACAAGCCCAGGGGTCCAGTGGGCGTGGGGATCCAGGGTTTCTGTTCTCCCACCTCTGGACCCAGCAGGTGGGGGTGGGGCTGGACTGACAGGCCACCTGCTCCCCTGCGGAGGCCACAGGGCCACGTGGCTACCCGGCTTCTCAGGGTTCCTCAAGGACAGGGGGGAGGGGGGGACGTGGGATCAAGTGCAACCCAGCCCCCTGACCTTTCCCTCTGCCTGCGCCAGCAGCAGCAGCTGCCACTTCCACAGAACCTGGCGGAGGACGATGGGGACGCGCGTTTATTTATATTTCCCCAGCCGGGGCCAAGAGAGCCCAGGCAAACACGTCGGTCCGGAACCCTGGGTGGGAGGGGGTGGGTCTCCCATCTGGGCCTGGGGGGGCGGGGGCATAGAGCACCCAGAGGGTGGCGGGACCCTGGGGAGGCTGACATTTGTGAACTGGGCAAATAAATAAGGAGGTGGATGGGAGTCTGGCTAGGGGTTGGGGTCCTAATTAATTCCACTTGTGGCAGCAGCAAGAGCTGATGGGGGGGTTCACCCAGCCCTTGCCGGGAGCGAGAGGCTTGTGAAGAGCCCTGGACGTAGTTCTTCACACAGAACACTGTCCACACTCCCCAGAACAGGCTGTGTGGTCTTGGCCACCCCACTGCTCTTAGACCTCAGTTTCCTTGACTGCTGCGTGAGGGCTGGGGGGAGTGTCCCACTACCGCTGCCTGGGCCCCTGGGATGGGGGCAGGCAGCTCGGGCTTCCTTCTGGTTCCTGTTCTGGGAACCCCAGATTGAGGGAGAAGCACTTTAGATCCTGCCATGCCTGAGAGACCACCTGACTCAGACCCAGCTGAAGCCCCCACCCCCACGTCGGTCCACCTGGAGAACACACCTCTGGCTCGCTCCAACCAAGACCCCCAAGGCTTCCCCCAATACCCAGGTCTTACCCTCTTTCCCGAGAGCTCCAGCACAACAGCCAGAAAAGCAGGGGAGGGGATTCCAAGGGAAAGGGCGGGGGTGGGAATCCACAGACACAGAACTCCTAAGTCCCCGACCCTGGGCTGCCTGATGGCCATGGCCCCCCATCCCTGTCACCATGGCCCAAACCCCCCCACCGCCCCCCCTCCCCGGGCCACTCACTCACATCCTCTCATCTGCGTCTCCCCCTCGGCCAAGTTTTCCGGAAACATACGGCTTGGAGGATGCTCCAGGGAGCGGAGCTGGGAGCCGCGGGCTGGGAGGTGGGAGGCTGGGCGGCCGCGGTGCCGGCTCTGGCGTCTGCTGGCGGCTCAGCTCAGCTCAGCCTCACATCCTTCTCCTCCAACAGCGCCAGGGAGGAGGGAGGGAGGGAGGGAGGGAGGGAGGGAGGAGAAGGGGGGAGGAGGGGAGGGGGAGGGGGAGGAGGGAGGGAGGAGAGAAGGGAGGGGGAGGAGGAGGGGGAGGGGGAGGGACCGCAGGCAGGCGGAGGCTGGCTCCGTAGAAGGGTGGTGAGGCAGCTCCTTGCTGCCAGCCTGGCCCAGGCTCCAGCACTGCCACCCCTGACACTGTCCCCACCCCGCACCCCGCTGCTGCGGGTGAGTGAGGTGCCCTTCGCCGATGGGAAGTTGTCAGTTGTGTTCTTGGTGGCCTGTGCCAGGCGTCACCAGGGCTCACACTGCCTGTGGCTCCTCCAGGCACAAGGAGCTCAGAGCGGGCACTCAGCAAGGGGCACTGGCCTGCAACCCTGGACCCTGACGCCCCTGCTGGACAAAGTCCAAAGACCCAAGCCCAACGGGCCGCGGTGCCCCAGTGGCCTCGCTCGAGCTTCCTGCTGCCTGACCCAGAGACGCGTCAGGGCTGAATGTGACCTCCAGACGAAGGCTCGAGGGAGCGGGCGGGGGAGCGTGGCAGAAGCCCAGGTTCAGAAGGGGCGGGCCAACTTGGCACTGGCCTCCCCCCCCCTTCCCCGTCTGTGGCGGTGGCGGCGTCAGCAGCGGTAAGAACAGATGAGGGTTCAGAAAAACAGCTTCTCCACCCCGGCAGACGGGAGCAAACAGCGTCTTCCACTGTCATTCCCCTGCGCCAGGTCCACCTGCGGTCTGCCCACAACCAGGCCTGATGCTACTCAGACGAGCCAGGCCCTCCGTGGGGGACTCTGGGCGTCTGGCGAAGGCTGGAAGGGGACCATACACTCCTTCAGCACCTACCAGCCAGGCCAGGGTGGACAGGGCTGGCTTAGCAATGGGGGAGGAAGTACAGGTTTTGAGGAGACTATTCAAGTGCAAAGAGACCTCCAACCATCTGTTGTGGGGGGTAAGGTTTGGAGTTCCCAAAGGGCTCTAGGCTGCTCTCTGTAGCCAGCGCCTCTCTCCTCCCTCTCAGAAAACCACCCCCCACCACCAGGTCAGCCTGCTCCCCATACAAACACCTGCCACGGGTGTCCCAGCAGTTCCTGGGAGGTTGAAAGCTAACTGAGTTGGACTTTGGGGCCAGATCCAGGTCACAACCGATTTTTCCAGCTCCGAGGTCACTGACCTGCTTGTCCCTTTAGCCCTCAGCCTTTCCATCCTGCCCATGGAAACCCAAGAACAGACCACAGGTCTCAGAAGCACCCAGTCCCCAGCCTGTGCCACCAGCCCTTGCACTGGGGGACTACGCCGGAGAGGAGAGAAGACCCCATCCGTGTCAGAGACCCTAGACTTGAGTTCTCCACAGGGCGCTACAAGCCAGCTTTTAAGAATGCCAATTCAATCCTGTCACTGCTCTGCTTCAAGTCTTCCCATGAGGACCCAAAAGCTCTTGGAACAAAATCCAATGGCTCAGTGTGGAGCCAGCCCCGCCCACCTGTATGGCCTGCTTCCTACCCCTCCCCTTGCTCACTCACACCACTCACTGGGATCTTTAAGCCCAGCCCTGGAATGTGCCCCAGGACATTTGCATTGGCTATTCCTTCTGCCTGCATGGCTTTTTCACAGATCCGCCTCTGCTCTCTTTCAGCTCTGAGCTTAACTGAGTGACACCTCCTCAGAGCAGCCTTCCCTGACCACCTATCCAAAGTCGTGGTCCCAGTCACTCTGCCATCATAGGGTTTTGTCATCCTTGGAGCACTTACCACTCCCTGAAATTAGCTCCTTTGTTCCATTATCCTCTGATTGCCATGTCTCTGGCAACCACAATTGCTAGGCTTGCGGGAGGCGCTTGGCAAATGAACAAAGCTCCAGACACTCCACGCTTCTGGGTCTGGAGGCCTATTGGGTGTCCCACAGGTATCTGCTACTTCTCTAGGGCTCCTGGGAAGGAGCTCCCAAAAGAGGAGGGGGCTGAGGGTTTACCCCCACAGGGTGCCCTGACCTTCCCCAGAAGAGGCAGGAGGAGTGCCCACCTCTCCACCCGGGAGTGTGCCCACATATGGTGCCCAGACGGCAGATTCTGCCAATGTCCCCTGCGGTCTGGATTCTCCGACCCCACTTCTAATTTCTAAGGAAGGAGTTTCGTTCTGAAGAGTCAGGAGGCAGGAACTAGGAAGTGAAATTGACCAAGACAGGAAGTCAAGCCAGGAGGTCTGAGTCACGGACTCCGAGCATGGAATGAGGTGAAGGAGCAGGGGGTGGCCGCAGGGGTGGTGGCTTGGGGGGTCTCAGGCTGGCCGCTGGCTACACTGGCCACCCTCAGCGGGAGCTTCTCATATGCCATCCAGGGACCTGTGACAAACCGTTCTCACAGGAGCAGTGACTCAGCCCCCAGAGAGAGGCACTGTCCCTTCCAAGCTGCCACCCTCTCAGAGTCCCTGCCACAGACAGCTCTCTCCCCTGGGAAACTGCACCAACAGCCAACCCCCACCCCACCACCGAGTTCAGATAAACTGCGGTGGGTGCCCTTCTAGCACCCGTGGGCACATCGCCACCGGTCCTGGAAACATCACAGTTGCTCTCCGGAAACCAACACCTCTCGCCCCACCAGAAAACACACGGGCTCTCGCCACCCCAGCGGCCCCTCCAACTCCTGAAGCTTTCTTTTCTCTCCATGAAAAGCACAGGCTGCCTGTAAGGGGGGCCCCTCCACACGCATCCCGCCAACCACCATGTTCCAAAACAAACTCCAGTTTGTGAACAAAATTTTCTTCCCAAAACACTATCAATGGAGGGGGAAAAAATCCAGCAGACATAATCCTGAGTCATGCCACTTCCTTATTTCCGAAACCCCAAGCCCTGGGTGGGCACGACAGGGACTCAGCCACTCCGTCGGGAACCATTCTGGGCGCTGACTGCGCGGCAGCGCTTCTGAAACGCCCTCCAGTCCTGAAATCCCATTGAGACAACTTCACACCTGGACCTGACTTACCTTTTCCTTTCCGCCTATTCTTTTTAAAATAAGCTGTGATGCCTCCTTTAGCCACAGCTTCAGCAATTATGGCTGCAAATCATAGAGACGCAGTGAGATAGCTACTCTTCCCCTAGCACACAATAAAATACACATTTACTAAAATGAAAAAAACCACCTGTGTACAATCCACTGGTGCCTTGCCTAACACTTTGGGAAATGCCAAGTTTCGCGTTATGCTTGTTTACCTATAAGGCAGAGCCGAGCCCAGCGCTCCCGGGCTATAAGCCCCGGCTCACCACTCAGCCTCTGGGCCTTGGTTTTCACATCTCAAAGCTGAAGTCGTGTGTGCGTGTGTACACGTGTGCACACACATGTGGAAAGCTCACTTCGAGGGTCCCATGGGGGACTGAGATAACCCACACAAGGAGCTCAACCAGTGAGCACTTGCCACGTGGTCACAGGCATCAACTGCCACATGACTCTTTCCCTGAAGGCACGCCTCGAACACTTCCGTGTGGCTTTTCCTACTGGGGGGTGAAGGAGGGCTGGCAGATGCCTGACTTCATCTTCAAGGGTGCTGACAAGGAACAAGAGAGGGGTCTGGAGCCTGTCCCTGGGTCTGGCTGTCCCCCTGAGTTCATTCAAAAACTCCGACTTTCTCCTGAATCATTACGGCAGCCTATCATCTCCCACATGCCAGAAGCATCCAGGTCGGGAGGCAACAGGACCGAAACCTGGCTGCTCCACAGCAGTGTCACCAGCCCGAGGGTGGTAGCAGTCCCCTGGGACACTGTCCCTTCTAAGAAGCCTAACGCCACCCTGCCCCTGTACATCAACCCTCCTCAGGTACCTTGTCTCGGGCTGGGCCCTCACTGATACCTGCGCCCAGAACCCCGGCCCAGCAGCTCCTGGCCCTGCGTACTCAGCACTGCACCACACGCTTCTGAGACGCCCTCCAGCCCTGACATCCCATCGAGACAACTTCACACCTGCACCTCCGTGAGCATCAGTGAATGTGTGCACGGCTGGCGAGGCCGAGCACTCAGGCTGTCCCTCTCCTCGGTACCTGCAGTGGAGGCAGCTCTGTGGCTGGGGGCTCACCCCTACCCCCCGAGCCTCAGACTCTTCATCCGTGAAAACTAATTAAACCAGCCAATATACACACCCAGCACTCTGGAGGGGCAAAGCTATTAGTGGTTTCTCACTCACTCCCCAGGAAAGGGGGTGAGTCCGCAGGCAGAGCTGGCCTGGAGTTACTGGGGGAGAGTTCTGGGGCTGGCCTGGGGCCACCAGGGCCTGGCCCTGCAACACCCTCTGTCCTCTCAGCAGGCAGGCCACTTGAGGTCAGGGAGGAGCTGGGCCAGTGCCTATTCCTGGTCCGGAATGGTGTGACCCGGGGGGCTTCCCACCCCTTCCACAGCTGGCACCTTGCCCACCAGAGAAGGGGGGCTAGGGGTGGGGAGGAGCTGCCAGCAGGGCCCTGGGCCTCCCAGCATGGCTGGGTCAAGACTCTGAGCCAGGCCAGGCTGACCTTTCCCAGGGGAACTAGAGCCTCACATCCCGGCCCAGCGCCTGGCCTGCCCCTCCTGCCCAGTGTGGCGCTGGGCCCGAGGGCGCTCAGCCAGCTCCCTGGGGCTGCCCGATTCCTGGGGAGGCAGCTTTCTGCACATGCTCAGTCCCCACTTGGAGTGAGCCCCAGGGCAGGCAGCCCTGACCCGATACACACAGGAAGGGAAGGAAGGCACCCACCTGCCTACCTGGAACCCTACAGCTATCGTGTTCCCTACCCCACCACCTCCTCATGCTCTTAGGGTAACAGCCAAACTCCATGCTCCAGCTGGGAAGGCCAGGGTCCCAATGGCCTCCCTGTCCCTTGCCTCTGTCCCTCTCACTCTCAGGGTTTCAACAGGTTCTTACTCAATCACACTGCCCTGCCACGGGGATTTTGCATGTGCTGTTCCCTCTGCAGGGGTGTCCTTCCCTCCTTGCTATCTGATTCATGACAGCCGGGCTTGCGGACTAACTCATTCAGCCTTCACACCAGCCCATTCCTACCCTGTAACTAGAGTGCCTGGGTTCAAATCCCAGCTCCACCACTTCACAGCTGCATGACTTCTGGGCCTGTTTCCTCATCTGGATAAAGGAACTAGTATGAGCACCTTCTTCATAAGGTTGGTGGGGACGAAGCATCTTCACAGGTAAAGCAGTTTACCTGTGCAGTTCCCACGCACCCGAAAGTACTGAGAACTGCTCAAGAGTGTTACTGTTACTCAGTACTCCATGCTTTGAGTGTCAGCCCAAAAGCCCTCTCCTTGGGGGAGCTGTCCTGGGCCAGGTGGAAACCCCGCGCTGTAGAACCTTACAAGTGTCATTTTACACCTGTCCAGCAGGCCACTCACATCCTCCCACCTCCCTGAGGTGCACAGAGGCCCCAAGGGGTGCAGCCAGCTACTCGGGGTCCCACACAGTGAGGGACAGAGCTGGGACTCAAAGCCAGGAGGAAAGGCTCCCGCGTCTGTGTGCTATATACCAAGGACCGTACAGACGTGGCTCCTAACGCTTGACACCCCCAGGAGATGGCATCACAGCCACATTTTAGAGAACTAGGGAAACGAGGCTGAGACGGGGATGGGCAGGGCCGGGGCATGTGGGAAGGGGCTGGTTTTAGTGACGAATAGTGACGGGGAGCTGAGTACATTACATCTAAGACATCACTGCCCTAAGCTCTTCGTTTTCTTTCACCAAAACCCCAGAATGGTGGCTGTGCTGGGTTGAAGCATGTCGCCCCACAGCCTGTCAGTGTCACCTTACTTAGAAAGAGCCTTAGGGACGTGACCCAGTTAGATGAGGTCATGCTGGTTTAGGGCGGGACCCTCTAAGAAGAGGGAAATTTGGACAGAGACATAGAGGGACGAAGGCCACGTGAAGACAGAGGCTGGAGATGAGTCTACAACCCAAACAGTGCCCAGCCTGCAGCCGCACGAGGCTGGAGGAGGACGGGCAGGAGCCCGGCCCTGCTGACACCTGCATTTTGGACTTCCAGCCTCCAGGGCTGTGAGCGCCTGTTTGTTGTTTGAAGCTGCCCACTTTGTACTTTGTCACGGCAGCCCCAAGAAACGAATGCAGTGGATGGTACTCTCCTTCCCACCGCACAGGTGAGGAAACTAAGGCACAGAGGGGTTGACTGATTTGCCTGAGGTCACAGCCCTTCAAGGTCCTGAGGCTGAGGTCCAGTTCCCCTCTGGAGGAGGGGGACCCTCTGCAGCTCGTCCTTGCAGACCCAGCTGATGGAAGTGTGCAGAGTGCTCTGGGCAGGCTGTGCTCCCAAGGCCCAGGACACAGGCTGCTTACGTCTGAGAGAGGGACCAGGCCAGGCTCACTTCTGGAAGGCCCTGCCCTACAGAGGGTGAGGCACTGGGTCAATTTAAATGATGGGTAGAAGCAGGGTGGATGCCATCCGCCTTGGGTCCTTTCCTGGGTTTCTGACGGCGAGGGAGGAGGCCCTGGAACATTCTTAGTGCCCCCCCCCCCCGCTGAGAAGGAGTCACTGAGGCTGCCAGCACCTGCCTCCCCACCCCCCTCTCCCCCCTCCACAGCCTGGAACACACAGGCATCAGTAGGCACCCTGAGCGGTAATTGTCCAGATTGCTGTAATTCACAGCGGACGAGCTCGCCGGCGCTCATCGCATTATTACAAATGTCACCGAGCAGGGCCTCGGCGTGCATGGTCCCCGGGGGACTCATGCTGCCAGCTCATGGGCAGGACCCAGGATGAGCTCACTGCTGCCACTGAGGACCCAACCTCGGTGGGGCACACTCGTGTCTCGGGGTGAGTCATCCCGCTGCCCTCCCAGTGCCCGACATGTCCTTCCCAAAGGGAGGGAGAGGCAGCCGACAACCTGGCCAATCTCTACTCCCGGGCGAGAGGGCTGGGGCTGCCGCGAGAACAGAAGACCCCACAGGGAGTGAGAGGCCGGGCCTGCGACACGCACATGGAGCCCTTACTTCCCTGGCGGGTGGATCCCGGGGCAACGTCACTGCCAACAGCGAGACCCCAGGGACTCACGTGAGCTTAAAAACCCCAGGCATTCCACACAAACGCTCACAGCAGCACTATTCACAATCGCCAAAAGGTAAAGACAACCCACACGTCCATCAACCAACAGATGAATGGATGACAAAATGTGCCATGTCTGTCCACATCGTGGAATATGGCATAGCCTGGAAAAGGAATGAAGCAGTGACACGTGCTGCAACACAGATGAGCCTCGAGGACGCGATGTGTGACAGAAGCCAGTCACCTCGCGAAGGGCACACACTGTATGACCCTACTCACGTGAAGGTCCAGGATGGCAAACACAGACAGAGAGCAGGTCAGCAGGTGCCAGAGGCTGGCAGGGCTGCAGTGGGGGAGGAACTGCTAGTGGGGACGGGGCTTCCATCGGGGGTGATAGAAAGTGCTGGAGCTACACAGTGGGCCTGTCTGCACAATGTACATTGGCAATGTATGTAATGCCATTGAATTGCACAGTTTTAAATGGTTAAAATGGTCAATTTTATGAGTATTTTACCAAAATTAAATAACAGGGGGAAAAAAATAACACAATTTTAATAAAGCCTCTTTTGCACCTGATAGCGAAATCCATATAGAAACCACACAGTGGACACAGAAGACAGAGAAAAACAACTATATGGCCCCTTAGGGGGCTGATAGCACCCCTGTGTCCTAACAGTTAGAGAAAATACCCAGGGGTCTCCCCATTAGCAATCCTCAGAGTTGCTACGGGCCTCAACCTACAAGGTGAAGCCAGCGGCTCCTCCCCTGAGTGACGCTGAAGGTCCAGCTGGGCCCTTCCTCCAGGCCTGCCTCACCTGAGGGCGGGAGCTGGAGGAAGGCGCCTGAGGGGAGGGGAGGGGTCGGAGGTGGGGCAGGGCTGCTCAGGTCTGGGGCTGCTCTGGTCAGTTTCTGAAACACCAGGCCAGACACTTGGGCCCCTCAGCACCCTGCCCCCAGGGTGGGGGACGAGCCAGGGCAGGCAGCCCAGCGGTTCAGGGTCTCAGCCTCCAGGCCCCACTGTCCCAATACATGCTGCCGCTACGTGCCCAGGCCTTTCGCTAGCAAGACCATTTATTTGTTCTCTCATCTGTTTGTTCCCTCCTGAGTCACAACCTGGAGCTCTGGGCACAAAGAAGCCGAATGTGCGGGGAGGGCTCGCTCCTGGCCCCTCCACACGAGCTCCAGGACCCGCCAGTCCTCGGCCTCTGCTCCTCGAATCCTTGCCAGGAAAATGGGGACCAAAACAAGACCCACCTCTCAGGGCTGGGGGTCAAGATAAATGAGAGCGAAATGGCAAAACAGGGTTTAGATGCCACCCCAGCCCCAGCATTCCTGTCAGCGCCATGCTGGTCTGACACACCCATCCTCCTGGTACTGGGCATGGGAGAGGGAGGGGCAGGCTGAAGGGTCTCCAGAGATGGCGGAATCCACACTGACATAGCCCGGACACTGCAGGGCCCATCCTCGGGCTCCTCACGGCCAACCCAAATACCCCTCCTATTTCACAGACAGAGAAACTGAGGCCCAGAGACAGGTCACTGAGCCGGGAAGTAAGGACCCAGCTACTGTGGCTCGAATGACCATGCAGGCGGCTCCCGTGGGAGGATGTGGGATTGGCACTTAGCTGTCAGCCTCCCCCAAGATGGAGCAGCTGAGGGGAGTACAGCTGGACCCTCTGGACCCAGGTGGCTGCCAGCAGGCTCTGCACCTCCCCTGAGGTGCCCAGGTGCACTGCCACTGCTCTGCCTACAAGGGCGGGGTGTGCTGGCCCCACAGGGAGCCATCCACCGACTGGGTGCACAGCATGACCTGTGACCCAACAGCACCATGTGGAGCCTGACATGGCCACACAGACCCATCTTCTGGAGGGTAAAACTGAGGCTCCACGGAGAAGGGACCAATCTGAGAAGAGCCCAGAAGCAGAGCCTGCCCTCCCAGAGCACAGCAGAACCCAGGACAGCCCGATGAGTCAACGTCCTCCCCACCACGGAACCTGTAGGACCCGGATGCAAATCGAGGGCCATCAGGGCTGCCAGGCACCTCTCACCTTTCTTGGCCGTTTCCATCTCTTCTTCGGTCCAGCGGGAACTCTCGTTCATCTCCATAGAAGCTGAAAAGGAAGGCACGGGACGTTGGTAGCAGCTGGAGAGGGCCGTTTTCTACAGCTCTGGCCACACAGGCACCATGCTGAGCCGGAGTCACACCCAGGTTAAGCCTCACACCGGGTCCAGCCTCACAGGGCCCATGGGGTGTGAGGTGTGCAATCACCCCATTTTACGATGGTGGTCCAAGGCCTCAACTGGGAGAACTGCCTCTTCATGCACTTGGTCGGCATTGGTCCACTGGGGAGTACGGTGACTGTGTGAGAATGGGGGGCATGACGGACCTGGGCTCCAGATGGGCAGGGACCTCATCTGAGTGTGGACTCCTTGCTAGGGGCCCGTCATGAGCATTGCAGGGTGTTCAGCAGCAACCCTGGCCTCTACCCACTAGATGTCAGTAGGCTCTCGCTCCAACTGTCACAGTCAAACATGTTTCCAGACATGGCCAAGTGTCCCTTGGGGAGTCAATTACCCCGATTAAGAACCCTGTTCCATGGGGTGACTGTTAGTTCTCCCCAACTCATCCAGTACGAGGCTTCTCGTGTGACTCAAAGGGACACGGCTGACCCTGGAGTCGGGCCGGCGGCCAAGTCCCTGCTGGGCACTCTGCCCCCACATGTGAGTCGGGTCGTCCCCTGCAAGTTGCTGAAGACCCCATGGCGGGGGCACGAGGGATGTCAGCTTCGTGGACTGGGCACCAGGCACAGAACATGTGCTTGACAAAGGCTGGCAGACCAGTGGAGGCGAGTTCGGGCAGGAGAGAACATGAAGCAGCAGCTCAGGAGAGAGATGGCCCCACCCCCACAGGCAGCCACCCACTCTCGACTGCCATGGCCAACTTCCCCCTTCCTTCCCACGGGACCCCCAGAGGGAGGCTGTGAAGTCTGAGACTGGGTGGGGGTTGCTGGAATAGCCACGCTCCAGCCCCAACACTGGCCTGGGGTCCAGAGGAACTTCCCTAGAAGTCAGGCACACCAGTCCACTTCTGAAGGGCATCCTTCTGGCCTTGGCCTCTAGGCAAGCTGGCACCAAAAGGCAGCTGGCCTAAGACTAAAGGAACTGCATGGGATTTGTGGTCAACGGGACTACGTTTGAGCTTGACAGACTCCATGACTCTACAGAGGCAATGACCCTTCTCTAAGCCTCCAACAGCCCATCTATGAAATGGGTACTAATTACCTCCCATCAGAAGAAGGAAGGGCCAGGTAGCAGGCACAGATCCTGGGTGTGGGGGACGGGGTGCCTGTGAGAAATGCCACATTGCCTCTATCAACTGCCACCCTGGAAAGACATCTTGGTGGCAGGGACCCGGGTGGGAGCACCTCAGAGCAGGGGTGGGGGCTCCCGCAGAGGCGGGGTTCCAAAGAGCCAAAATGGAAGTGACGGCATACACACATCAGCTGCCCCCCTGTGGCCGAACTTGGGAATTGCTACTCAATTCTCTGTCTTCCCTCTTGGGTCCACAGAAGTGAAGCTAAGAACCCAGGCGCCTACCAGCGTGGAGACAGGGTTGGACAGTGGCTACTCAGCTCCAGCAACTGCTACCTGGTAGAAATGCAGGCCAAGTGCAGCCAGCTCTTCTGATTTAACAACAAAACCAAACTGTCCATCTGGATTTTTATGGGAATTGTCCCAGCTCTGGAACAATCACGGCCACTGAGTACCTTGCATGCCTCGCGCACCGCTGTAGGCTCTTCCTACACACAGTCACTGCAACGCTCACCCCACGGTTGCAGGCAACCACCGTGCAGATGAGGACACTGGGGCACAGAGAGGTTAAGGAACTCTGCCCAGATCACACAGCAAGCTCACAGCTAAAGATGGGGTGTTGAACCGGCTATGCTCTGGTGCCCTTCCCTGGCCCAGAACTCACCCAGCTCGGCGCTCTGCTGCGGGGTGACGGCTTCCTCACTGTTGGCCTCGTTGGCCATCGAGCGAGTAATACGGCCTTTGCGCCTCCCCTGGCTGTTGGCGGTTTTGCGGCCTTTGGAGGCCACTGCCTCCTTTTCATCGTTGTCCTCCCCAGACGTGTCGTCCGTCTTGTCCCTAAAGGTCAGAGAAGGAGACAGGGATGGCTTCACCTGAACCAGGAAACCGGACGGCAGCTGCAAGAGACCTGCGTTTCTTTAGCTCGAAGAACACTGGCTGGTAACAATCTGCCAGGCTCTCTGATCACCAGACGAGGGAGTGAAGCTGGTCGCTGTGTGCAACGCCACTTTATTTATCAAAAAGGAGGTGCGAGCTGGCAGCTATCGATTACCCCATTCTCCAGACGAGCAGACGTGGGCTGACAGTTCACTGGATGGCCATTTTATTCACCCAATGGGGATATGGGCTGGTGGCCGCTGGCAAGACCACTTTATACACCAGAGAGAGCTCTCTGCTGCTATCTGTCTGCCAGACTACTGGGTTAACCGCACGGGGGTGCAGGCTGGCAGCAATCAAAGCCACTTGACTCCCCAAAGAGATGTTCCTAGCACTGCCTTTGGTATTATTAGGGGCCCGTGTGCCTTGTGGAACATGCAGGAGGGAAGTCTCCTGCTTCCCTCCTGAGGGTCTTGCGCAGGCCGAGCCAGGTATGTGGGGGCGACTGTGACCTCAGTACCCGGAGGGAGCTCAGCCTTTCTCAGAAGCTGACTCAGGAGGGTTTACTGTGGGGCCGCTGGGATTTATCACCTCCGCCTCCCATCCATCTTCCTGAAGGGCCTCGCTGGAAGTCTGGGAGACAGGGGGTAACGAAGCCAGATGTTCTCTGAAACCACATTCCTGAGCCCATTCCAGGTACCTGGCGCTAAGCTAAGCCCTGCCCGCCTCCCTCGCTCAGCGTGACTCTCCAGCTGGCTGAGCTCCTGCCTGGGGCAGCACGGGAGGCTGTCAGGGCCCCGAGGCGAGGCTGTGCCTTGATCTGCAAGAACTCACACTGACAGCGATAATTCTAAAGGTGAGGGCAGCCGCCTGCCTGCATACCTAGTCCTTCCCCAGCTCCTCTGATCCCTGTCCCCCTCCCGGCATCTCAGGAAACTTGCCTGAGGAGGGAGAGGAGATGAGGAGGCAGAGTTCCAAAGTCATTGCCTGGATTTATTAGCTCAGGAGTGGAGCTCAAATGAGCTATCAGTCTGCAAAGTCTCCCGAGGGTTTGAGAAGAAAGGGTGGGGGAGGGGAGGCGCGGGCTTCCTGAGGGGGACTGTCAGGAACAGAGCAGAAGGCGCCTCCCTTCCAGGCAGGCGTCTGCAGGCAGCACACTGCCAGGTCCTCACCCGGCTCCACAGGCTGAGCGCTGACCCCGCCCCCAGGGCCCTGGGCTGAACGCTGACCCCGCCCCCAGGGCCACAGGCTGAGCGCTGACCCCGCCCCCAGGGCCCCGGCTGAGCGCTGACCCCGCCCCCAGGGCCCCGGGCTGAGCGCTGACCCCGCCCCCAGGGCCCCGGCTGAGCGCCGACCCCGCCCCCAGGGCCCCGGGCTGAGCGCTGACCCCGCCCCCAGGGCCCCGGCTGAGCGCCGACCCCGCCCCCAGGGCCCCGGGCTGAGCGCTGACCCCGCCCCCAGGGTCACGGCCGACTTACTTGGTCAGGTCCTCCTTGTCATTGTCCACGTCTGGCCGCTCCTCCTCCTTCTCGGCCTCCTTCTCCTTCTCCTTCTCCTCCTTCTCCTCCTGGCTGCTCCGGGGCATCTGCTGTTGCTGCTGCTGCTGTTGCTGCTGCTGCTGCTGCCAGGCCCGGGAGGGGGGGCAGGGGGAGAGAGGAAAACAGTGCGCAGGTGAGCCCTACACCTGGGCTGGCGGGAGGAGAGCCACACGAGGGAGTCAGCCCTTCCGAAGAGGTGGGCTGAGGCTGCTGCCAGCGCGGGCGCCCTCGGGGCCTGGGGAGGCCTGGCTTCAGCTCCTGCCTCCTCCCCTGGGTGGGTGGCTGTGTGGGTGGCCTTGAGTGACCGTCTCAACCCCTCTGTGCTCTGCTGCTTCTCCCTTAAAAGCAGGGGTACTCAGTGTGCCTACATCTCAGCCAGGGGCCAGGAGGCTGAGATGGGAAACCCTCACAGAGCTGGTGTCTAGTGCAGGTATTCTGGTGGGACAGAAGCCGTGAAGCCAGAGGGCAGGGCCCTGGTCACCCTCAGGCAGGAGCAGGCTGTGGGTCGGGGACCCTGGGATACATCCCTGGCTCCCACCCCTGCCCGTCCCTCACGAAGCTCAGGCCACCTGCCTAAGCCTCAGTCTCCACAGTAGGTTGATGGTGGTTGTGGCCATGATGGGGCCCACTCTGCTGTCAAGGGCTTGGTCTGGACCCCCTGGGGGGCAAGGCAGGCTCATGCTACAGGGAGATCAAAGAGGCAAGGCCAGCCTCCTCCGCAGGCCTCTTTCTTTCATGTCCTCCCAAGCCGGCAGGGCAGGTGAGGCGGGCACTGGCCAACCACACTGGGCCACTGACCCTACCCTCACCAAGACGGGAGGAAGTGGGGAGCAGCCAGCTCTTTCCCGCACGCTGCCCAACTTCCTTTCTGTCCTGTCTGATTTCTTTCAAAGCGCACAGATTCCCTTCAGCACCCGAGTCTGCCCTGAGGACAGCTGCCAAACCAGACCATCTTTCCCTCCGGCTGAGCCAAGTGAAATGAAAACAAACCCGCCGAGTACTAGGGACATGGTCATACACCAAGGGAAAAAAACTCAAGCATATTGGGGGGGCTCCCTTCCCCCCATCTTTCCTCAGTACCAGGAACACAAGCACATCAACACACAAGGCTGCCCTGGACTAGAGCCCCCACTCTCTAGACCCTGTAGCTTTCATTGAGGGTGCAGCTGAGCACAGGGCCAGTCAGGGGCATTCTGTGGCCGCCAGGGCACAGACCGTGGCTCCCCAAGGCTGCACCAGTGTCCATCTGGAACCTCCTGGCTCGAGTCTGCCCCCTTCCCCAAGGGACCCCCCGTTCTGTAAGTGGACAGGAGGAGCGAACAGCCCCTCTCCCCAATAGTGTCTGCCGATTCCCGATAGGTAGCCAGTGCCCCTCAACTGGCCTGACCCACCACCACCGAAACCCTCAAACACTGAGGCGTAACCTTTCAACAGCTGGGGAGCTGCAGACAAGCCTCTTCTGGAACTGGCCCAGCAGGTGGAGCCTGGCAGAGGTTTTCCAGTGTGTTCCCACACGGCGTGCCCTCTCCACACTTGCCTGACGAGGGCAAAGAGGGTGAGTGGGAGTCATGGACCAGGACGTGGGCTGGGGAGATGGCGTGGCCCACTAGGGAGGGGTTCCCCGCCCTGTGGGCTGCCCAGCGTGGCTGCTGTCTCCACCTGTCACATTCGCCAGCTCCTGAATACACAGGAACCGGATGCCCAGAGCTGGGGGCAGGCCAGGGCAGGGGCTTTCCAACCGCAGGGAGCTTGGCGTCTCCCAACATTGCCCTCAGCTGTGCCTGTGCCAATAAGCACCCACTGGGCTGCAGCTTCACGCCAAAGCTTTTCTCACTGTCTCTCTCAGTGGCCACATGAGCCTGACTCCAGGCCACCCTCCCAGAGCACCTGTCATTGTCCCTTGGGTCTATGCTTGTTGGGGGTCTCCAGGCCCCTTGGGGTCTCATCTTTGCGCCACAAAGCAGGCTAGCAGGTACAGCTACCCACCCACTGAGGCCCAGGCAGCAGCCGGCCCTAGCCTCCCAGCCGCACATTAATGCATCGTGGCTGCAAGGGCTGCCTCAGGGGTCTGCACCGGCACCGGCACTGGGCTAGGTGTCTGCCTGCCGCAGCCCTCCTCTGTGCCCCGAAAAGCCCCACCGGGGTTCACGACACGCCCATTGCTGTGCATATTCTACAGACCTGCTCCTTCCTGACTTGTCTGAAGTCCCGAGGATGATGATGAAGAGGGAAAAGCCAACAGTAATGGCCCTGTCCCCGGCACCACACTGAGCGCCTTGTGAACGCTGTCCTGTTCAACACCCTTAGCCAACCTCGGGCAGAAAAAGCGTCACCACCTACTAGGGCTCCCCTTCAGGACCTCAGCCCCATCCACAGGTCGCAGACGACACTGGCTGGGTTTCACAGGCAATTTAGAGCCACGGGTGTCACAGCCCGACGGCTGCACACACGGGTCCCCTAGGAGCTCTTAGAAGGCCTTCTCCCAGGCCCCACTCACACCAATCACGTCTGACTCTCGGGGTCAGACCCAGGCATTGGTGGGCTTCAATTCCCAGGTTATTCCAATAGGCAGCCAGGTTTGAGAACCAGGGCTTTAGATCAGGAGCCGGACAACTCTTTCTATTAGGCCCAGCTAGTATTTACTTTCAGGCCATTTCTCTTCAGTCTGTCACAATCAGTGAACGAAAGCAGCCAAACTGTAAGCAAATAGGTGTGGCTGTGTGCCAACAAAACTTTATTATTATTATTTTTTAAGAAGGGCGCAGCTCAGTGGCCCATGCAGGGATGAAACCGGCAACCTTGGTGCTACTAGCACCACGCTCCACCCAACTGAGCTAACCGGCTGCCCCCCAACAAAACTTCATTAATGAAAACAGACTCTGGGCCTGCTCCAGACCAGCGCTGCTCAAACTAGAACATACACATGAACCTCCTGCTTATACTGGAAAAATGCAGATTCTGATTCTGTGGGTCTGGGGCGGGCCTGAGACTCCGCATTTGTAGGCGGCACCCAGCAGAGGCTGACGGGGTAGTTCCTGGACCATAGGACACACCCAGGCCCCTTGCCACTGGCAGCAGGTGATGCCTGGGGACCGGGGAGAAGATCCAGAAGCCAAACTGCCCCATATACATTGATTCCACAGCTCACAAAGGGGGTCCCGCTTTGTTTTTCAGACATGTCAGGCTGACGATGGGCTGCATGCCCAGTGCTTGGTCGGGAACGTCCCCTCCAAACCACAGCACGGCTCTGCGGAAAACCTGACCGGATCTATGGTTAGCCAGAGACATCAGTTCAGATCCCCAAGGGACCCTGCTTCCGGAGCACTGAGTACTGGACAAGCAGCCGGTGACTGAGTCTGCGTTGTGCCGAAGCCTCAGACCATGCATGGAAAACAGGATGAAAAAAACAGCAAATACTGACTGAGCCCCACAAACGTTTGACAGGCCGTGTTCTCCTCATTTCACACCTGTTAGTTACTGAATCCTCCCAATAACCCCGGGGTTATCTGTTTTATAAAGAGGAGAATACAAAGACACGGCGAGGTTAAATAACTCGCCCAACGTCAACAGCATTTCCTAGCAAGACCCTGCAGGCAGGTGCACTGCTTCCCACTCCGCTCGCAGATCACAGACTCCTCCTCACCCCCGTTTAAGCCAAATTATGACACCCATGTGTTCATTCCTTCCACGAACACGCTCTAGGTCCCCAAGGGGAACACCAAGCCACAGAAAACCCGGTCCCCAACCACACAGGGCTAGCACTTCAGTTGACGAAGAACTACGAGAAGACAGGTGCTGGCTGCGGTGATGAGTTTACAAAGGCAGCACACTGCACACGTGGAGCATTTCGCCTTGACCCACGGAGACAAGGAAGCAGGCCTATGAGCTGAGTCTCCAAGGCTCTGGGCAGAGGATGATGGGCCCTTCCAGGCAGGGGACGTGGCTAGGCGACATGGGCTTTACGGCGTCCTGCTCGGGAGGTGGAGGGGTGAGCTGAGAATGATGTGACTGCTCCATGCCTAAGGGCAATGCGGCCGTCAGTTCCAGGAATGAGAGGCCTGCCCCATGACAGGTGGTGCCAACAACCCAGGTAGGAGCAATGAGACGGAATTCTCAGCCGACAGTTCACGAGAACTCCCCGACACCCAGCAATGTCGGCTGAGGCCCCCTCTCATGCATTCGTTCCACAAATACTGGACTGAGCATGTACTCTGTCTCACGTGCCTCCTGAGACGGGTCTGCCCCCATGACACCCCGTGTCGTGGCAGTGGGGGGAGGGGAGCCCAGGAGCCCGAGGCTGGTGTGAGAAGTGGGGTCTGGGGTCAGAACCAAGGCAGAGCAGCATGTCCAGTTGCTGGCAGCCCCTCCCTGGCACTCATCCAGCCCATGTGTCCCTCCTGGGGATAAAGCACAAGGTGATGCCGCCTTCCTCACCGAGGGGCGTCTTCTTGCAAGACACAGAGCAGACAGAGGTGTTGCAGCCGGCTCGTACCAGCTCAGGGGAGCAGCAGACTTCAATGTGCAGGGCTTGCTGGCCGGGAGTTACACTCAGCCATTACTAAACACTGAAACACATCTGCATAACCTTACAAGTAAAGAAACGGTAACAAAAGCAAAGGTGGTAAGTACTGGAAACGCATCACTCCCCAGTTATTCGACTACATCTGGCTACATCTCCAGGTTCTTGTGTCAATTGTGCCTGTATGGCAGAAGCAGGATACGACGATGTGCTATGTGAGTCCCTCCCCAGTGCCACACTCAGTGACATCACGGTGGTAGCCTGGAACTGGCCATGGGGGGAGTATTTACACCACGGCAATCGGCGGGGGCTACAGATCCGGGCTTCGCTCCCAGAAAGCTGGTCGCTAAACACTCAGCAGCACTCCACTGCCGACATGCCAAGAAAACCTGAGCAGCACTGAACATACACACCCGTGATGTCTGTCCTGCCTATGGGGTGATGTGGGCTTTTGGCAGCCAAGGCTTCGTTTCAAGTGCTCAATCAGATTCTGTCCTGCCACCTAGGAGTAAAATCTTAAGTCCACACCACACGGCAGGGTGACCTAGCCCCTGCCCATCTCGCCCACCTCCCTCAGGGCTGCCCTCCACCTGCTGGAGGACACTGCACTGTCTCTGCCTCAGAGCCTTTGCACCTGCTGTGCCCTCTGCCTGGGACTCTGCCTCTGGCTCTGCCTGGCCAATTCCTTATGACTCAAGTCTGAGCCCCAATGACACCTCCTGAGGGAAGCCTTGGGTCAGCTCGCTAGAAGCTGCCCTCCCTCTCATCAGCTGTTGTGGCTCCGGCTTACTTTTTGCAGCCCTTACCACCATGGGAAACAATCATGCTCATCCACTTGTGCGTGCTCCACCTCCCACCCCCTGGACTGTCAGTTTAGGGGACCTCGTTTGTCTTGTTCACTGTGGAATCACCTAGAACGGAGACACGGTGCAGGCTGGGACCCCTCCTGCCACGACCTCGCTGGCACAGGCCCACACAAACACTGCTCTCCTGGTAACTACTTCCCAGACTCTTGGCAGCCCAGCCTGCGATGCCAACTGAGGTCTGTCAGCCCCACACCTCTCACCCCGAGGTCTGACTGATCCGCGCTCCTGTTTTCTGGGCGGGGCTCACATGGTCCATATCCATGTCTTCTGTCCCTTTGATGTGGTCTCCCCGCCACCGCGTCACAGCCCATGAGAAGGCCGTGTTTGTCTTCTCCCAAAGCAGGAGCCCAGCTCGCTCAGTGCCTGGGGTACGGCCTGCCCAGGGGCCACCTGCCAGATGTCTTCCTGAGAACAGTGTCCCAGGGACATGTCTGGGGGACTGTGGGCTTGGAGGAGGAGCCCCCTGGAGGTCTGTCCCCACTTAGTACAGAGCTGGGCAGGGGATCAGGGACATCTGCTCACAGGAACCCTGAACCAGACGCAATCCCGCCCAGTCCAGTTTGCCCCCAGCAGGGCAGAAATGGCTGCTTCTCGCAGGCCTGGGGAAGTGGGACTGACCCCCTGCTGGAGGCCCATCCCTGCATGGGCGGTGGTTTGGGATAAGACGCAAGCAGCTCGTGCTCACCCAGAAGCACAGCCCAACCTAGAGGCAATCTGGCCCCGTCTGGCCCGCCACATGTCCCCGCCAGACTTGTCATGGGGGGAGGGAGGCAGCCAGGCCCTGGGAACCAGCACCAACTGCACAGTGGCTGCCCCCTCTCCCCGTGTGGACCTCGCTTGGCTGGCCCTGCCCTGGAACAAGGCTTCCTGGTCATACTATCCCCATGGGAGCTGAGCTGCCTGAGGCCTCTGGAGTGCCACAGCAACCAAAACAAGGTCACCTAGCCCTCAGCAGGGAGCTGGGAGAGGAGGCTGGGGGTGGGGGGTGGGAAGAGGGATGGGGGAGGAAGAAAGATGGGGGAAGGTGAGAGACCCAGACGGACCAGGGAGAAGAGGGGGTGTGTGTGTGTGAGAGAGAGAGAGAGAGAGAGAGAGAGAGGGATGGATGAGAGAAGGGAGGGAGAGAAACAGAGAGAGATACATGGAGAGGCAGAGAAGACAGAGACAGAAACACGAGAGAAACAGAGAGACAGAGAAAAAGATATGGGAGAGAGAAAGAAGTGGACAGAGAGAAACAGGAAAACAGACGCAGAAAGAGAGATCAGCCTGGGAAAGTGCAAGAGACGGGGGTGAGGGCCCGGTCAGCGGTGGGGCAGCTGCACAGGACACAGGAAGAGCTGCGACGGAGGGTGTGTGCAGGCCAGGGAGCCGGAGGGAGGAAGCGGTCCCCTCCCTGGACTTCCCCGCTGGAGGGACAGGCCAGGAGACTGGGCGCCCAGGACAGGCATTTCCTGTCCCCGCACGGGCTCTGCAGGAAGGGAAGACCACAGACGGCGGCCACGAGGAGACCGGCCAGGCCTGTTCCCCAGCTGCCCCGTCCCCTACGTACAGCAGGAACACTCACCTTTGGTGACACGCTCCCACCACAGCATGGCCCCCCCATCACCGGCAGGCCACAGCGGCTACCCCACCATCACTGCTGCCTCTGGGCCCGGCCCTGCTGCCTGGCCTCAGCTCCCCGACGGTCCGCATAGTTAGGCTAACTAGTGACCACAGCATTCCTGGGCTCCGATTTTGCAATTAGTTGGGATAACTCGGCCCCCTTGTCCATGAATCATAAACTATAAACCATTATGCCGTCACCCGGTGCTCTGAGCTGGCCTTCCTTGGCCGGTGATTCACCTCAGGCAGAGGATAAGCAAGCCATGGCCCAGGCCACAAGTTCACCAGCCACCCAGGGTTGGATCTCCGGGGCCAGGGGCCAGGAGGTGGGGGCTTGGTCCTCTCCTGCCAAGGCTTGGGCATGTGCGTCTGGTGGGGGTGGGCATGAAGAGGCTGGCATTCCAAATGTTTACGGCCAGGCCTGCATCTCCCTCTGTGAGAATACGGAGAAGCTTCTAGAAGGTGGACAGCACCCTCTGTTAAACAGAAGGCCATCCTGGCACTCCCAGTGGCCAGCACACATCGCCCACCTCCAGATGGCTGCAGGGCCGGGCAGCAGCGCAGTGGACGTCAGGACAGGACTTCTGAGGCCCAGAGACATCCCACGACCCATGCTTTTCACCAAGGAGTTCTACCTTCCACTTGTATAACCATCCACGCTTTTGAAATGCAGCCATCGAATGATCGACCAACGGGTTGGTACAGGTGTGCAGTGAGGGCGCGACAGGGCGGGGTATCACCTGAGTGAGGGGCACCGTACTGCACACACTGCTAAAGTATTCAGGTCACGAGCACTTTGAAGTGGTTTGCAAATGAGCAGGATTCGTCCCCCAAGACAGACTGGCCAGGTCCCCTTCTAGAAGGGGCTTTGCTGCCCCAGCCACCATGAGTGCCCTCAGCTGTCCGTGGCCTGTGGCTTAAGTCCCAGCCCTCTGAGCCCACCTGGGAAACCTCAGAAGGGTCATTCCAGCTCCAGAGCACCCCCGATGGTTGGTCAGGGCTGCTGGTGAGCCTGTGTTGTGCCTGGATTTCCCCTTCTGCCACCCTGCTCCCTTCCCCTTTCTTCCCCAAGGGGCGGCCCAAGGGGCCCTCCCAATGAAGGCACAAGTTCTTAGAGGGTTCCTGGACCACAGCAGCGGTATGGCCAGAGCGCCTGTTAGAAATGCAGGCCCTCAGGCCCCAAGAGGGGCGCAGGGCAGCGTCTGCACTTTCACAGCCCCCAGGCTGTCTGAGAGGTCCTGCTGGTCGCCAGCAATGTCTCAGGGTCTGTGACTCAGTCTCAGCCCTGGTGACCCCAGGAGGGCACAGCCCAGGGACGCTACCCCAGGCACTCTGGCATGGATGGCAGTGTTAGGAGAAGGAAGAAGGCCTCTGTTCTGGTGAGAATAACTTCCCACTATCAGAGCCATGGGCTTCCCCTCGTCAGACCCGGGCTTCTGAGACTGGAGCCCGAGACAGCCTCCCCTTATCACTGCCCGTTTCAATCCCACTGAGGCAGGAACGGCAACGGAAGGGAACACCGGGGAAGTCATCAGGGGCATCCCGAGCTAGGAGCCAGCCAGCTCAGGTAATGTACCTGCTACAAGGTGGCAGGTGCCCACTTGCCGGCACCTCGGAAGTCCCACCTCGCTTGAGTCTACGACAGCAGCTCTTAATTGGGACAGTCTATGAGGTGTCGAGACAGTCAGGCCTGGCTGAGTCCTTCGCTCTGGCTTCCTGCAGGATCCCAGTCTGATATGGCTCTGGAGGTAAAGCTTTACAGCCCTGGCATGCAGCAGGCACTCAATGAACGCGCTCTGGAAAACTCACATGTGCATCCGACACCCCTGTGGGGGAGGGGATTGACCTTGGAGAAATGAGGCACAGGGCATATCCCAGGGGTATCGGCCAAGCTGACAAGAAAGGGCTCATGGCCATCCTTGGCAACGAGTGGCCAAAAGCCACGGAACCACTCCAGGACCACGGACAGGGACCACAGCCACCAGCCACCTGGAGAAGGGGCCCCTGGGGGTGCTGAGAGAGACTGCAGGACAGAAAGACCAGGGGAAACAGCCCCCTGCGTCTCCCAGAGGCATCCATTGCACCGGGAGCGAGAGACTCCCCAAAGAGACAGAGACTTTCCAGCTGCTGGCCTCATGGGAGCTTGGGTCCCACAGGGGCTGGAGCACAGAGGGATTCCCAGTGACTGGAGACAGAGCACAGGCAGGGCCGTCCCACTGCAGCGAACCCTGAGCCCCATCTGCTGTACGGATCCAGCAGAGCCTGGCACCGGGAACACCCCAGAGGTCTACGAGATCGGTGAGTGCCAGTTTCCAAGAGGCTGGCTGCACCGCAAACACGCCGCAAACAACCCGCCGGGGCCCCAGCCGAGGGTGCAGCTTTGAATCCTGAGTCTGACACTCCCAGCAGGCTCCCCGGGAACCCTTCTCCCTGTGCCTGCTTCCTCATCTGTGTAGTGGGGACAGTGACACAGCCTCTCCCATAAGGCTGCTCCCAGTTACCACGCGTCGAGCCCTCAGCACAGCCTGGCACGTGGTGACAGCTGGCACAGCGTGAATGTACCATTGTCGCTGTCCCCGCCCCAACACAGGGCCGGGCGCCCCAAGAATTCTGACAGGGCTCTGGCGTCTCACTGGATTCCCAGTGTCCCCCACGATGGGTCAAGCAAATACAGGCCGTGACAACCTAAAACCAGGGGGCCCAGGCAGCTGGGGTGAGCCTGAAGTGCTCCCTTCAAGAAATACCTCCCCCACCAATGGCTCAGCCTCCATCCACCTGAGAGCAGGGGCCACCTCCTGGCAGCGATGCCCCATCCCCGAGGCCTCCACCACATCTGCTGGGAAGGACCTGGTTATCTGTCCTGTGGTTGCCCAGGGAGACAAGGGGACCTTCTCTGGGGCTGAGCTGTTTATCCAGAAGTCCCAATGGACAAATGACCCACAGCAGGCTGTGAGGGAAGGTGACGCAGGGCGGGGACCCATGTGCACTGTGGCCTTGGATTCCCGCCTCATCCCACCCAGGGTCCTGAGCTGCCACAGTGTGCCGAGTGTCGGTCAGAAACAAGGAAGGGACAGAAGGGACAAGAGAGCGGTCACCTGGCTCAGGCAGCAGGCACTGCCCCCAGCCTGTGGTGGGTAACCCTCCATGCCCATCCCCCGCGCGTCTGGCTGCACGGAGCGCAGGGTCTCTCCCCCCACGCTCGCAGCACCAACCCACTGGAGACCTCCACCGCCTGCGCCCACCTACAGGCGCCCAAGCAGATATGCCCAGGCCCACTCCATGCCAGGCAGCTGAACCGCCACCCTCCTCACCAAATTTATCGGCAAGATCATGGGTTTTATAAAACCATGGAGAGAGAAAGACGCTCAGCATGCTCGAATTAACACGAGGAGCTACAGGACCTGTGTCTGCCGCTTCCTTCGTTGTCAAGGGGCAGAGAGGAGTTACAGACCAAAGTCAACACGTGGGTTGACCCATTTACTCCATAGTTATGAACAGGGCTGGCGGGCAGTGGTGAGGGCAGTGGATCTGCCTGGCAGAGTCCGTCCAGGGTTTGCGCATGCATCTCCATCCCTGGCAGGACCTGGGCCACAGCTGCACCTCTCTAGCAGCCCCGGCTCACCAGAGGGTGGAGAGGGCTCCAAAGACATGTCCTGTCTCCCAAGGAGACAGGGCGCCCTGCCCTCTGGCTTCTGTCTTTCTGCAAGAGGCAGAGCGCGGAGGCCTCCTTTCTCCATCCGGGGAGCCCCAGCCTGAGAAACAAGCTTGAGCAGAGGGTAAAACCACCAGAGAAGCCCCGCATCTCCCAGCTTTACAGATGCGGCAGCTAATCCGGGACAACTGAGACAAAAAGAGGAAACAAACGTTTCTCTTCTGCTTTAAAACACTGCCGTGCTCCCCGTGCCCCGGCCTGGCCACTGTCCTAAATCAAGCATCTCTTCTTTCCGTCTTCCCCTGGTCCTACCGCATTCTAACACAGAAGTCTTACACTGGGGGCTGAGGACAGATTTCACAAGCAAATATGAGATGTTGGGCCGATACAGGGTTCCACTGTTGCTTTTCATGTGACCTAAGATTTAAAATCAGGCAACTTCACAAGAAAACAGATTTCCAGCTCATCATAAAAAAAATCAGAACATACAGGGCCACGTGGCCAAGAGCCAGCTGGAGCTGATACATGGCACAAACCTCCCACGGCACTGAAGTCAAGTGTGAGCTGTCACTTATTATTGTGTTTGTCCTTCTATTTTCCAGAGCACAGAAACACCTCTATTTCCTCATCCAAAGTGAGCAGAACAGAAAGGTCCCTTTCCATTCCTACATTCATTAAAGACCCTGGAAGGTACTGACACCCCTGTTCTAAAGACTCTTTGAGGGCACCACGCTCTCTCAGGCCCCATGCCTTTGTACCTGCCGTCCCCTTGCCCAGGACACCCTCACCTGTCCTGTCCACCTGTGGGGTGCTCCCCAATCTCCTCTTTGGGGCCTTGATTCTGTGAAGCCTCTCAGGCAGGCCTCCAGCGTTTTGTCTTGGAACCGCCTGTTTGCCGCGTGGAGCCCCCATGCCAAGCACACAAATGCCCAACGGACGGATGAGTCAACAAGCAACGTAATAACACAATAAAGTGAAAGGGTTGGCAGCCAGGACCAGAGAGAGATGGGGGGCACTGACACCCCCCACCCCCAGGACTCATTGGGGGCTATTCCCCTCTTGAATGATATGAACACAGTCTCTACCTCCCTCCATGCAATCAGGGCTCTCAGTACAGGGTGAGGAGGAGATGGGCCCCTATCTATCCCCCTCTCCTCTCCAGAGCCCACCCACAGTGCCCCCACAAAGGCATGGGGGGCACTGGGAAGACGAGCAAGAGAACTGGTACCCAGCAAGGTACCCAGCAAGTGCTCAACAAATGTTTGACAATGTTTGTAAAATAAACCTAAAGGCCTTTAGCGCCCCCTCATTTTGCCTCAGTCCCTACCACTCCCTGCTGTCTCTCATGCCTCAGCATATCACTTAAGGGTCCTATCACCCCAGCTCCTGCTTCCTGACTGCCATTTATTTGAGTTTTTGCCTCTCGGTCTAGAAAATTCCTGAATGCACTTCCATTTCTAAAATGCCACAGCTAGGTCTTTGGAATTCAGTAAGTCCAAGCCAGTAAGCCTCGGTTTTACACATCTGTGAGATGGGCCAACAGGCTGGCCAACTGTGGCTACACAGAACTAGAGAGGAAAACCCAGTCCACAAGCCAAACACAGCCACCCTTCAAGGATCTAGGCCATCGAGGACCATTGCTCAGCCCATCATTTAGGCCTGACGTTCAGAACACAGTTAGGGGCTGTGTATCCCGTCAACAGATTTACTTCCCTAATTACACTGCTAGCCAACAGGTCCTACTCCTGAAGCACAGTTCCCGGAAAGCAACACGAGACAGAGTGCGGGTTAGGAGGGTGTGGACCAACCTGTCGCAGGCTGTAGAAACTTGATCGCCGAGTGGCTATTTCACAGTGGACAATGGGACCCCACTGGTAATGGCTAAACTCAGGCTCCTGCCCTCGCCAACACGGGAAAGGGAAGGCGGGCAGCCCAGGGGGAGCCGGACGATGCCAGTGTCAGGGAGTACCCACCGAGGAAACCTCACGGTCCTATCACCCCAGCTCATGTGCTCCCGGCCTTGGTCACTCTCCCCTGGGCTCCCCCAGACCACAGAAGCCCCCGGGAAGGACCCGTCTCCACCAGCTCCAGTCAAGCTTCTAACAGCAGTGCCCAACGCTATTACTGGGACTCTCCTCTGCAGTGTCAGCCCAAACCCTCCGACCGCAGCACAAGCCGCCTCCCACCATCAACTGCTGCGAGCATCTGCTCTGGACTGATTCTCAGAGTCCGGGAGGGAAACAGACCCGTCCCAACCCCTTGTCACCTAAGCACCAAGCACTCACGATCCCACGTTGAAAATGTGTTCCACTGACCCTCATCCTCTTTACCGTTATTTACGGAATATTTTTTTTAAAACAACTCATTTCCCTCTAACTCAGAGATCAGCAAACGGTTTCTGTAAAGAACCACATAGTGAGTTTTTCAGGCTTTGCAGTTTTTGTCTAGACTCCTCAACTCAGCTGTTGTAACAGGAAAGCTGCCGGAGTGATATGTGAGTGGGCATGGCTTGTGTGCCAATAAAACTTTATTCACAAAAACAGGTGGTGGGGCCAGAGTTTGCCGAGCCCTGCTCTAGCTTAAAGAACCCTTTAGTGTCATCCTAAACAGTGAAGTCTGAAAAATGACCAGTTGAGATACTGGCTATTTTTTTTCTTTCAAGTATGCATTAAGATAAACGCACAAAACTACTCAATATTTTAAAATGTTAAGTTTGTGGACCAGCCCACGTCATCTTAGGAACCCAGCCCTTGCTCTGGGAATGTGGCCCTTTTAACCACAGGGACCATGGGTCACCAACTTGAGTTCTAGAATTTTCTGGCTGAGAATGAAGCCGCCATGTTCCTAGCTCTCCTCTCTGCTGCTGGGGTAGGCCCAGCATCCCCAGTGGGTGGGTCCAAACCACCGAGAGGGACCCAAACTGAGCAACGCGCAGACATCAGTGCCCATAGCAGAGGCCGTTGAGCATGCTGGGAACCAGTCCTGAAGGCCGACCGCCCCGCCCCCGCCTCTCACCTGGCTCTTCCCACGGCGCCGGTAGCTCCGCCTCACCAGGCTCTTATAGTTCTCGTTCTTCTTGGTCAGGTAATAATAGAGGACACACTCAGCCACCGTCTGTGGGGCGGAGAGAGGAGAATGCTGAGGAGTCTTCAGTATCGGTGGTCAGAGCAGAAGACCAGGAACCTGAAGGCCTGGGTTGAAATCCTGCCTCCCTCACGTCCTGGCTGCCTGACCTTGGCCAGGCTACCTAACCTGTCTCAGTTTTCTCACCTATAAAATGGGGATATTAACAGTACATACTTCAGAGTTGTCCACAAGACCAAGTAAGTTCAAATATATATAAGTTCAGTACTTAGGACAGTGCCAGGCACAGAGGACAGACTATAGGGGTTGTTACCTGTTAGTATTGTTGCAGCTACTGGTAATTGTAAGGACAAAGCTGTCATCTGCCATCCCCAGCCCAGGAGAACGAGGCTTCCTGCTCCCAGGGGGGCAAACTTCGGGGACCCCATCCCAGGTGTGGGGTCTCCTTCCTCTCACCCCAGCCTCCTCTAATACTTGGGGCACTGAACAGAAACCTCTTCCAAGCTTCATGCATCCAGCCTGACTAATGTCCCCACGCAACTCTTTATCTCTTTGAAATGTTTGTCTTTTCTCTGCCTTGGTCTTTTCCATGTACACCTAGACCTGAGCCCCACCACCTCCTCGTCCAAATGGGACCAGTCAGGAGGCATCCTCAGAGGACTCAGTGCAGTGATGGCCGCCACCTGCAGCCAGCAGCCCCGCTCCAGGTGACAGCTCGTTAGTGCCGGCAGCCGTTACTGATCCGACGTACAATGTTTCTGTGATGCTCACAGCTGGTGCCAGGCCAGGAACTCGCCTCTGAGGGGCGATACACAGACGCTGCTGGGTGCAGAGGCGGGCTGGGCCTCACACCCCCGTGTCCTTTCCACCTCCCAGAATGCACTGTGAACAGAGGCTGCTCCCAGGCTAAGCCAGGCCCGCACAGCATTCAAGAAAAACATTTTATGGGCCAGCCCGGTGGCTCAGGTGGTTGAAGCGCCGTGCTCCTAATGCGGAGGTCGCTTGTTCGATTCCCACATGGGCCAGTGAGCTGCGCCCTCTACAGCTAAGATTGTGAATAATGGCTCTCCCTGGAGCTGGGCTGCGGTGAGCTGCTGTGAGCCTCCGAGTGCTGACAGGAGCGGCTGGTGGCCACCATGAGCAACCGGAGGTCAGCATGAGGTGCCGTGAGCTGCCATAGACTGCTGTGTGCTGCTGTGGGCTACCGTGTGCTGCCATGAGCGGCCGGCAGCCAGCGTGAGTGGCCAGCAGCCAGCGTGAGCTGCTGTGAGCGGCCGACCAATGACTGGTGTCCCACTGCCTCAGCCGGGGGGAGGGGGAGCACAAGGCTCCTAATACCAGCATGGGCCAGGGAGCTGTGTCCTACACAACTAGACTGAGAAACAACGGTGTGAACCAGAGTGGGGGTGGGGGGAGGCGAAAGAAGGGGAAAAAAAGAAAAACGTTTTATAATCAGATGCCAGTCTTTGCAAATCGGGCGATGTGGTTGTGTGACTTTCCCTTGAACAGCTTAGTACCTTCCCTTCCCTTCCCTTCCCTTCCTGGGTGACCATGACTATCCCTCGGCGGCAGCTGCTCCTGCAGATGGCCACAGGCCGGACAGGTCACCAAGCTGCCACCCTGCCGTCAGCCTCACTCACTGTCAGGATGGGCAAGGGGCACAGTGGGCTCCCACCCCTGCTTCAGATCCTTCTGGAAGCTCTAAGTCTCCTCCTGAGCAACCTCTTAGTCAAAGAACACTGTAAACACACTTCACTCTCCCGCGTGGGGACAGCTCAATCCCTTGACCCCAAACAGTGCTACTCAATTATTACCAATCTCCAGAAGCCCTAACCTAAAGTCCCCCGGGCTGTCCACACCCTAGCAAGACGCCGTCACTAACTCAGGGGAGAGGCTATTTAGAGGGCTTGCTTCTCTACACTGGCTTTCAGGTGGGGGCAGATGCCCCCCCGCCACTGCCCCATCCCCCCTTCTATGCTTAGCAGCTCAGTAAGGGCAGAACTTTAAAGGGACCTTTAAAATACCCTCCTGACTCCTGCTCCTCTGCCCTCTCTCAGTTAGAAAGCTGGAGGCCACCAGCAGCAGGGCATTTGCAAAGCTAGGGGTGGGCAGATGCCCTGTCTCTGAGATACAAGATTCAGGGGGAGCTGCTTATGACACGTGAACAGCAGCCCCAGAAGGTAAAACTTTGCGGGAACCCATCCCCACTCTGCCCTGTGATGCGGGGGTTCCGAGGGCCGGCTCCAACAGGGCTGTGTCCAGCCCCCACACCGGCTTCCCCACCTGTGGCCGCTGCGGGCACTGCCCAGCCCAGCCCAGACTCAGGGATGCACAAAGGGGACTCTGCTGTCTCTGGGACACCTTGTGTCTACCAGCCAGGAGGAGGCCGGAGCAGAAAGGGGAGTTGCCCCAGGCTGGGTCTGGGGGCAAGGTGGGGTTCAGACATCAGTGCTATGTGAAAGTTGGTCTGAAGGGGGTGGGGATTTGCTGGCCATATGCCTGGCTTGGCATCAGGGGTGTCCGCATACAGTGACCGTGACAGAAACCTAGAAAGGTTACTCTGTCCAGCGCCCTGGAAGAATGCCACTCTTGCCTATAAAGCCTTCACTAGGACGCCATGACGTCCAGAACCCATGCCCCGTCTGTGAGGACGCTGGTGGCCACGTCTGAGCAGTCAGCTCCAGAGATGCCCTTGCACACAGCTCTCCTGGGGTTTCCCAGCCCAGAGCTCCGCCCCCACAGGCCCCGGGAGGCCAGGGCGGGGCCTGACGCTGCTTCTCTCAGGAGAGAGGAAGGAGGGAAGGACTGACAGACACAGCAAGGAGGGCAAGGGGCAACCAGCAGATGCTTCGTGGGTGGGGAGAAAGGATTCTTCACCCCAGCCCAGCGTCTGCCCACAGGAGTGAACACAGGAGGGGCCAGAAACAGGCAGCCGGGCCAGTGGGTAGCGAGCGACTCACCTTCCTCTCCAGGAAAGATGCGATCAGGCCAAAGTTCTTGGGGTGCTGCATGAACCTGCAGGAAGAGAAGGGTGGGCCTGAGACCAGGCCGAGGGGGGCCTCCCAGCTGGGCGGACGCCGAGCTCCCGGGCGCCTGCCATCTCTGCTGGCCCGGCTGGGAGGGCGCCGCCCCACTCGGAGCAATTAAGCCCAGGGGGGTGTGGGAAGGGCTGGGCGGGCGGGCCGAGGGCTCAGAGAGGGCGTTCCTTGGAGTGAGTCACTGGTTTTAGCGCCTTTGAAAATATATTTGTTTGTCCTGCTGGAGGCGGCTTCCAGGAAAAATGAGGACATTACATGCAGCTCTTTGGTGGGTCCCCCCTTTAAAATCTGCTCTTGTTTCTATCTCCAGCTGGGCCTGGGAAGCGAGGCCTCGCCCAGCCCACGCGGGGCCCCCACCAACGAGGTCACAGGTCAGGTCTCGAGTGATGGGAGCAGAGGCTCTGAGTGCTCTCGGGGAGGAGGGCAGGAGGCAGGCCAGCCAAGGAGGCAGGCCAGCCAAGGAGGCGGCAAGAAGGGACTAAAGCCGGAGGGGGTGGCGGGAGCTGGCGTCCCACCAACTGGCTTCCTGCGAAGCCGGGAGAATTACTGGGAAACAGCTCGGCCAGGCTGAAATGTCAGGGCCAAAGGAACAGGCGGACGGCGGGGGCGGAGATGTGGGTCACGGCTGCTCCAGGCCCCAGGGGTGCGGGGTGGAGGCACTGGCCTGGGCGTCCCCATGATGCCACCGGCCCACGGCCTCCTCGGGGAAAGAAGAGGCTGCTGGTGAGGCAGGGGCCCCTAGTCCCCTCAACGGAGCCTGGCCCAGCACCCGGCCATCCAGATGGCTGGGCAGGAGGCCAGCGGGCCCCTCCCCAGCTCCCCAGCCAGACACCGGAGAGTCCGGAACAGCCTCTTCTCTCTTCCCGGAGGAAGCTAAGAGTCGGCAGGCTTCCCTGCCTGGGATCCCGCCTCAGGCAGCTTGCAAAGCTGGAGCTGGCCTTCGTTTTCAGACAGACAGGCTTCCCTTCCCCTCCCTCTCTCTGCCCCAGGGACATTTCCTTCCCCCAAATCCCTTCCTCGGGGTTTCCCCAAGCAGAGATGGGCCCCCAGGAGACCAGGAATCAAACTTGGGAATCTCCTAGGTCACTTGTTCCACCTCCCTCCAACCTACACGTGTATCCTCTGCCAACGATTACTGAGAATTTAAAGTTACTACCGTGTTTCCCCGAAAATAAGTCCTAGCCGGACAATCAGCTCTAACGCATCTTTTGGAGCAAAAATTAATATAAAACCCCGTCTTATATTATATAAGACCCAGTCTTACACTATAGTAAAATAAGACCCGGTATTATTATATTATATCATATAAGACCTGGTCTTATAGTAAAATAAGACCTTGTATTATTACATCACATTATGTTATATTGTATTATTACATATTATTGTATATTATTATATTATATTACATTACATTATATAATACCCGGTCTTATGTTACAGTAAAATAAGACCGGGTCTTATATTAATTTTTGCTCCAAAAGACACATTAGAGATGACTGTCCAGCTAGGACTTATTCTCCGGGAAACAGGGTATGACTGGGCCCCTCACAACAGCCAAACAGGGAGGTGCTGTTGACCCTTTTTACAGATGTACAAGCTGAGGCTCAGAGTGGGGAAGTGGCTTGAGGTCTCGAAGCCAGTAAGTGGGGAGCTCTCTCCCACAGGCATGTGACTGTCAAAGGTCCTGAGTGCTATCAATTCCACTGAAAATGAGACCTCAACCAGGACCACATTCCTTGAAAAGCACGAATACGTCTGCAGACATCGCCCAGCCTGGGCTCCTCGTGTTGTGCTACTGAATTAACAGAACTCACTAGGTCTGAACAGCAACATGGAATCTCCAGAAAGGCTGAAACACAGAAAGCACCCAGAAACACTTTTTTCCCCTAAGACAACATAAATCAGTAAAAACATCACATACCAGGGGGATTTAAATACCTAAAGCAACAGTAATTCTTAGCGTCCATGACTGTTCCACAGTCACTTCACTGGCTTAAAATTGTGTAACCTTCTACGTAGGACTTGATTCAATGATGGAACCATCCTGTCGGTGAGTGTGAGGACCTAGCTAGCAGGAGCAACCAAGGAACTGGGCTTTTCTGTTTGAGCTGAAACCCCAAACATACCATAGGAACTGCTCCCCAAAGTGCTACTTCCTGTGGGAAACTGCTGAAACCTGTGTTACGGGTACTTGAGGACTCGGTATACCACCCCTCTATTTCTAAGTAAGTTTTAACATTTCCATAGTCAAGAGCTATTCTAAAGGGTATCATTTGCCACCCGAGATGCTCTTCGATTGCTCCTCCTGTATTTTCAAGTCCTGGTATCTGCACTGGCTGACAGGCCCCGGCCTGGCCCATGACCCAGAATCGCCCCACCCCCCGACCCTGGACAGGCAGAGCTGTTCCCAGGCCCAGCCTCGTCTCTTCTGAAGACTGTCCACCTTCTCCAGGATTGGAACCCAACGTGGAGGCCAGCAGCTGAGCAGGCGGTCTGCTTCCCATACACTTCCTGGAAGAGCGAGGTTTCTGTCCATGCCTGTTTCCCACCCTCCTGCCTCACGGGGGTCCCAAAGAAAGCACTCTGTGCCCAGGGTGTGGTCCCTGGGACCCAACTTTTCAGTTTGGTAAGTGGGGAGGACGGCTGTCTCTATCCGGCAGCTCCACACTCACCTACCTGCAAAGCACTCGGTCACTCTGCTCTGACATTTCAGAGGCCCCAAGGTCCACTTCTTAGCGTCCAGCTCCTGCCTCTGCTTCCCAAAGCCCTCTGCTCCCTGGCTCCATCCCCCCGCCCCCACAAGCCTCTCATTCCAGCTGAGACATTGCCCCTAAGCTGGGGGAGTGTGAATCCTGCCTCTACCATTTGCAAGCTGTGTGGCCTCTGTTAAATGTCTTAACCTCTCTGAGCCTCTGTTTCCTCACCTGGCAATGCTGTTTTGAGAGATAAGAGGGAAAAATGCACAAAAACCCATAAAACATTTGCACAGTGTCTGGGATGGAGTGTTCAGTAAATCACCACTTTCAAAGTACAACGAAGACCACCGCCAGCCACATCCCTGCCAAGGCTGCAGCCCAGCCTCCAAGATCCTGCCTCCGATATACACCGCCGTGTCTCACGTCGGGATGCCTTTACCCTTTGTCCTTGAATAGTGTCCCCCAAAACGCACGTCCACCCAGAACCTCAAAATGAAACTTGGTTTGGAAATGCACTCTCTGCAGATCTGATGAGTTAAGATGAGGTCGTACAGGAGTAGGGTGAGTAGGGTGGCCCTGAATCCAATGTGACTGGTGTCTTTCTAAGAAGGGGAGAAGAGACACAGAAGACACAGGGCAAATAAAACATGTGAAGACAGAGGGGGAGATGAAGTGATCCAGGTACAAACCAAGGAATGACAAAGGAATGCCGGAAACCAAAGGAAGCCAGGAGAGAGGCACAGAACGGATTCTCCCTCAGGGCTTCTAGCAGGAACCAACCCTGCTGACACCTTGACCTTGAACCTCTGGCCTCCAGAACTGAGATGATACGTTCCTGTTGTTGTAAGCCACCCAGTTTGCGGTCCTTTGTCAGGGCTCAGGACAGAGGAGGGCAGAGAGGTCCGTGGTGGCCGGGCCAGGCCCCCCAGCAACAGGGGACTCACTTCTCCCGGAAGGTCTCCTTCTCCTGCTCGCTCCACAGGTTCATGACCTGGCGGTCTTTGTAGACTTTCATGGGGTCGTCCATGAGCCCGTTCATGTTGATGAACTTGATACGCTGCTGGTCGGCGTCGTACAGCATCGGTGGGATGACAGCCAGCTGGCGCATCTGCTTCTCCAGGTTCTGGAGAGAAATGGGGACGCGTGGGGTCAGACTGCACGCAAGACAGAGAGAGAGGGGCAGGGACACAGTGGGGGAAGGGAGGTGTTCCTGCCGGCGATGGGGACCAGGGTGACATGTGGAGGGAACCAGTGTTCTGAGCAGGAGTAGGACAATGTGAAACCAGAGAGAAAGAGGATGATGAGTGAAACAAATAATAATAGCCCAAGCTGGAGGCAGGCAGAATTTAAAGGCAGCCCCAGACAGGTTTATGGTGGGCAGGGCTGTAAATCAGGCACAGAGAGCAGCAGTCACCCAATCTGCGGTGAGAGGGGAGCAATGAATCTTCCCTTTGGAAATGCAAGCGCCATAAAACACCACAGGGAAGGTGTTCAGTGCAGCTGGGCCAAACGTGCTCAGGAGACAGGCCTGGCTGTCGGGATTCAGCCAGGGGCGGGGAGGGGGGCCGCCTGGCTCTGGGAAAGCCTGATGACACTGCACAACCATTTCCTCCCCAGCCGCCCACCCAATGCCCTGGCACCCTGCTCCTCCATGCGTTCCCACCTGGGACCGGCCCTGCCCCGCCTGAGCACGGAACGCGTTGGGCGGGCTCGCTCCTAATGCATGGGGATGGCTGTTAGAGGCTCTGAGCCACCACTCAGCTGGGCTCATCTCCCCAAATCTCCAGAGCAGCCCATTACCGGCCATTAATTACCCATTTCCAGAGGCAGGAGAGGGCCCAGCCAAGCCAAGGTCAGCTAGTTCAAAGGTTCCCTCCCAGCTTCCCACATCCAACCTATCCATTCAGTGCCCGGGTCCCCCAACAGGAACAGAGAGCGAAGGGGTGGGGGTACAGCCTGGCCTGGCTGGGAGAAGGGCCCCCATGGAGGCCTGAGCCACCCCAACATGGCAGCAGCCCTCCAATACCCTCAGTCCCCAGCTGCCCAAGAGACGAGTGACGGCACACCACAAGGCCAGTCATGGGCTCTGCCCCTCGGCTGCCTTCCTGCCTCTCCCCACGGGGCCTGTGCCTGACTGCTGGCAGCTCCCCAGAGGAGGATGGGTAACATCTGCCCTCTGGCCAGTTCACTCCTACCCACCCCCCCAGGGGGCCTCAGGTCGCCCGGGCTGCTGGGGGGAAGTTTCAGCCCCGAGTTCCCCTGCCCCCATCCCCAGGACGCTGATCCCGCCACACCTGAGGACGCCGGTGGCTACATTCTCATGTGGCCAGGACCGGGGCACACTGAATCAGCCCGACACCTGTCCCCAGGACTCCCATCTGTCCCACTGGAGAATCAGCAGCCAGAGCAGCGCTATCCACCAGGACGTTCCACCTGCCACGCCCAGCGTGGGAGCCACTGACCACGTGCAGCCACTGGGCACCCACGACGTGGCTGGTGACACTGAGGCCTGGGGTTTTCATTTCATTTTAGTAAATTTCAATTTGAACAGCCACACGTGGCTAGAGGCTACTGCACTGAGCTAGAGCTCCAACATGTCCTATCTGGACCAGCGTCCCAAGGGGAGGAAATGTGCGCCCGGAAGGCTCCCTCATGTCTACTGTGGTGCTGGGAACATGGGGCTGTGGGGTGGGGGTCTGGCACATTAGATTCTTGACCAGGAGGGGACAGGCCATCACCAGCCCTTCCCCAGGAGCAAACACTTCCTCTTTCTCTGCTTCCTGGACACCTCTGGGCTCCAGCAATCAGTCAGGGTCACCCAGGCTGAACTCCAGGTGCCCAGGTGACCCCAGGGACACCCATGGGAAAACAGAGGCAACGCCTGAGCTGGCAGGGCTGGGAGTCCTGACAGGAGGCCCCTGCCTGGTGGACAGTGGGTGTGTTAGGAACTGTCCCTCGGCCCAGGTTCCGGGCACCAGGAGGCTGACCTAGAAACCACAGCTCTCGAGCCCTCGTCCTCTACTTTGCAGTTAGGCTCAGCCAACGAGAGGCACTAAAAAAAGGTGGGGGGCAAGAGAAGGGAGAGGCAGGGATACTGACCCCCAGCTTCTTCCCCACTGTGGCGTCATCATGGAACCAAGTCCTGCCCGGCGGCCCCCTGGACAGACCCAGAACACCCGTCTGCTCGTCCTTCAGGGCTGAGGACAGGTGATGGCTACTCCCTCAGTGCCCCAACCCACACGTCAGCCACAAGCCCATGGTTTCAACCAGCCAGGTGAGCGAGCGTCGACGCCCCGGACTCACCTCCTGTTCTGAGAGGCCGTCGATGATCTCGGACACCTCGTGCTCGCTGCGGGCGGCTGACATGGAGAGCCCGCTGCCCCGCTGGCCCACCCTGCTGCAAAGCAAAGGGACACAGTCAGGACCGGCCTCTCAGCAGTCAGGGATGCACGGCCAGTGCCGCAGCACAGACCTGAGCCCACAACTTCCCCAGAGGCAGCGTGTGGGCCGCAGGGAGGGGCCAGGGCTCCCGTACCTACAGGGACAGCCCCGAACCAAGGGGTCAGGGGGAGGCACAGAGCCCCCGACCCACCGACCCACCGAGGAATGCCAGAACCCAGAGACAGCAGGGGGCTCAGCTGCTGCTTCTCTCCTAAGATGCCCCAAAAAAGCCCAGCCACACAGATCCACATTCAAGTCCCAGCTCTGCCTCTGTGGCCCTGTGCCTCGGTTTCCTCCCCTGTAACGTGGACATAAAGTGGCACCAGCTCCCAGGGCTGGGAGGAGGCACTCTGTGACACTGAGTGTGTAGGACAGAGTGAAGTCTGTATGATCACTGCTCGTGACCCGCACCTTATCTGCTAACCAAAGAAAACAGGACAACAAAAACTCCAGCCACACATCACCGAGCACCTACTGTGCGCTGGGTACGCCTACGCTCAATGTCTCTCAGTTCTCACTGCCGCCATGTGAGCCCAGCTCCCTGATGGGCGCCAGGAGGTCCTCTCCCCTCACATCCACACCAGGGATCTCAAGTCAGCTGCCTTCAGGGGCCGTGCGGGCCACATAAGTGAACGAAGTAGGTCCCAGCCCAGGGCAGTGGAAGGAGAGCTGCTCGCTGAAATGTACTTCAGTTTCAAGTAAGTGTTAAGGCCAAGCAGACTGTGTGACACATCCAAGGGCCTGACGTGGCCCCGAGGCCACCAGTTTGAGACGCTGTTGTACTTCCCATTTCACACTTGCCAGGCTCTTCTGCTGGCCTGGAGGAGGGAGGGAGGAGGGGGGAGGGAGGGAGAGGGAGGAGGGGGGAGGGAGGGAGAGGGAGGAGGGGGGAGGGAGGGAGGGAGAGGGAGGAGGGGGGAGGGAGGTAGAGGGAGGAGGGGGGAGGGGGAGAGGAGGGAGGGAGGGGGAGAGGGGGGAGGGAGGGGGAGGGGGGAGGGAGGGGGAGGGAGGAGGGAGGGCCGCCGCCTCAGCCTCACCTCTGCATGCGCTCCTGCAGCTCCCGCTGCTTGCGGATCTCGGGGAACTGCTTCTCGTAGTACTCGCGCACCTTGCTCTCCTTCGCCCGCCGCCGAGGGTTGTTCTCAATGCGTTCCACCTTCTTCTCCCAGGCCTCCATGAGCTGATCATAGCGCTGGCAGAACTTCTGTTCCTGGGGGGTGGGGGGACACTGCTCAAGGGGGGCACCCTCCTGAATCTGGACATGCAGCCCCCTGGCTCCCTGCGCGCTCTGCACGCATGGTCACGGACAGCAGACACGCACAACCATTTGAGGCCTGGGCAGAAAACCCACAGGACGCCCCGCTGGGCCTGGCCACCTCCCTCCCTGGGGAACGGCCGCCCCGCCTGGCCTCCCCTGAGAAAGGCCTCGTTGGATATGGAAGCCACCAGCTACAAGTGGCAATTAAGTTCAAATCACACAAAATTAAGATCCCTGGTCCCCCCGCCACATTTCTAGCACTGGATAACCACACATGGCTAAGGCCACCGCCCAGTGCACAGCACACAGAGGCCACGTCTGTCATTGCAGGGAGCTGCGTTGGACTGAGCAGCTCGGGGTGTCAGGTGGGCCCAGGTGGCCCCCCGGGAGGTATCGCTTTCTGAACAGCTCCTCATCCCCGGTCTCAGGTTCAACCGTGCTCCCCAGGCCCGGGGGCTGGGTGTGAAGACCCAGCTGCCATCCATCCAAGACAAGGAAGTCCCTCTTTATGTCAAACCACAGTGCCACCTACTCTCCGTCCTTGGAGAGAAGAACCCCACCTGGCCCAGAACGTAGCTGCCTTGCTAGCGAGTCTCCAAGGTGACCTGGACCTCGAGCAGGTGGGGAGCGTCCGGTCGCCCATGAGACACTGTCCCCCCATCTCTAACAGCTGCGGTGGACAGATGGCATGGTCTAGGAGTCTCGCTTGAACGCCTTCTCGACAATTCAGCAGTCAGAAAAGCCCTCCTGGTCCCCGTGCCGACACCCCACCCCATCCTGTGTTTCAGCCTCTGACCTTGGTCCTCAGCAAAGCTAGCAGCCTGACAGTCCCCGAGGGGTGGTCAGGCGAGCTTTGATCGGGGAGGCAAACTTGATCCCAGCTCCCAGGGGCCCCACATGTCTGTGGGCTGCTCAAAGACCCCTTGGAGATCAAGACACAGGTCCAGTAACAGACAATGGCCACACACGCTTGCGGCAGTGTGCCAAGGAAGCTGCCCACCAGGGACGGGGATCGGCATGAGGGACACCAGCCCAGGCTGTCAGAATGAGGACCCTCCCTGCCCTTGCAACACCCCCGAGTGGCCTCAGTCTGATGGATGTGAGCGAGAAGTGTCAGACAAGGAAAGGTGAGAAAATGTGAACCAAAAACGAGCAGAAGGAAATAATGCCGCTACCGGTGAAGACAAGCAACCCACAGAGAGGGGCTGGTGGGGCGGTGACACGATGAGCCAGCCTGTCTGGGACTCTCATGGAAAGTGGTGGAGCAAAGGGACGTGGCAGGAGTGACTGAGGGGACATTCAGCCATGCTGTCCAACCCCATGCACTGGGTGCAAAGACCCGAGCAGCTCCTGAGGACAGTCCAGGACCAAGAAGTCCCCTCCACATCTGACACAGTGCCACCTGCTGTCGCCTGGGCCTGTGTCCACTGCTGATGTGCTGCCAGTGCACTGGGTGTCCTGGGACGATGCACTGCAGGTGGCTGGCTACAGCCCTTCCCTGGGGCAGCAGTGCCTCTGCTCAGTGGGGGCTTCCACATGGGGGGAATCCGCTGGCCAGGGGAGGAAGCACATTACACACACACACACACACACGCAGGAGCAGGGCCGCCGAGCCCCTGCAACCACAGCTTGTGTGTACGAAGAAGACAAGCCCCCCTCTGAGCCTCGCGCACGCTCAGCCAGAATTCTTCTCCACCATCACCACCACCACCACCACCATGACACTGGCTGAGCGCTGCTGGCTCACACGGCCAGGCTGAGCAGAGTCCTTCCACGGACTGAACTCACCCAAACCCACACAGGCAGTGACTGTCCCTGCACAGGTGGCGCTGGGGACCCCGCACTCAGGGCCCCTTGCCCAGATCACAGTTAGGGACTGGGGACAGTTATTCTGGTGAAGTCCAGGGCACCTTTTCCTTCGTTATTCATGCTTCTGGTGTCACACCCAAGAATCCATTGCCAAATCCAAGGTCATGAAGATTCACCCTTATGGGATTTTTTTTCCTAGGAATTTTATGGTTTTAGCTCTTGCATGTAGGTCTCTGATTCATTTTGAGTTAATTCTGTGAGGCGGGGGTCCCACTCCATTCTTTTGTGTGTGGATGTCCAGTTGTCCCGGTGCCATCTGTTGAAGAGACCGTCCTTTCTCATTGAATAGACTTGGCCTGTTGTCAAAACCCAACCGGCCGCAGATGTGAGGGCTTGTTTGTGAGCTCTGTTCCAGTCCACTCCTCGCCATGGCTGTTCTGACGCCACAGCCACCCTGCTGGAGTAACTGTAGCTTTGTCATATGTCTGAAATCGGGAAGGAAGTCTTCGAACTTGGTTGCTGTTTTTTTCAGGATTGTTCTGGCCCTCCGGGCCCCTTGCAATCCCGTATGAATTTTAGGTTCAACTTGCAGCTGCCAGTTTTGAGGTCCTTCTGTATGCAGCCTGTCACTCAACAGCTCGATGAGGTGGGTGTTCATATTATCCCCAGTGAACAGAAGAGGAAACTGAGGCCAGAAGTTAAATGATTTGCCCCGGTCACCCAGCAAGGCCAGGATCTGCACCCCCTCCTGCCCTGCCAGGTGGCGTGTAACACAGCTCTGTGTCTGGGAGGCAATGAGAAGTAGGGAAGGTGGCCTCAGGCCAAGGGAGGGTGGCTGGAGCCCAGCATCCCCAGACGTGCACGGAACCTGCGGCCTCCCACAGAGGCCTTTCGCAGGGCTCAGCAGGACGGGACCGCAGAGCCCCGAGAATGCTCCCCCACTGGCTATCCTGAGAACGGGGTCTCCAGCCTGCTCTCCACACATTTGGTGACTGATGAGGGTGAGGAGGAGAGCGCTCTCCCAGCCCATCCTGCCCACAGCTCGGGCTGCAGGAGTCCTGGACGCTGGGTGGGCCATGCAGCTGAGGCCTGGGGCCACCCTGGCCACGCCCCCTCCCAGGCCTTGCAGAAACCACATGCAGTCAGGGGTTCTGGGCCCATCATATAAGAACAGGAACCAGATCATTCCATACGCCCTCCTGCAGCAGTTTCTGTGAATTCTGTGGTTTCTGAATTCATTTCACAAGGGCCACCTGGTATTTCCTAGCAGTCTCCAGTTGCTCTGTCTTTAAACGAGCTGATCTCCCCTCCACCCGCTGAAGGGACCCCCCCCACCCCAGGTCCCTTCTTAAGAACTTATACCCACCCCAACTCTACCTAGTCAGCCACAGGGATCCTTTTAAAATGTACATCAGACCCCACCCCCACCCCCACCCCACCCCCAGACAGGACAACAGAGTACACAGGTGTTCACAGTATTCTGGAAAACTGCCTGCACGACTGACAACTCTTATAATGAAGACTTTGCATTCTTTATTAAGAATACATTTATTAAAAGTAAATTAAGTGTCCCACTGTGTTTTATAATAAAATCTAAACGCTCCATCCTAGTGGTGGGTAAACATTTCCAGGTGATCTGGCTCCCAAGGTTCCCCCGTCAGTCACAGCTTCGCCCCCGTCCCCCATTCATGCACCTGCCTGCTACCTTCCCGCCTGTGTCACCCCAATGCTGTTCCTGCCTCAGTGCCTTTGCACTTGCTGGCTCTCTGCCTGACATTCCGACCTCCAGATCTTCACACAGCGGGTCTTTTCTTGTCATGCCCAGCTCAGTACTGAGGTCCCCACCACCACCCCTCTGCTCACCACAGCTCAGCACCGTGCCAGGCCCCCAGCAGGTCCTTGGGAAATGTTTAACTCGATGAATAAGATGGGACGCCCAGGTGCGTGAACCCCATCCACCCTGCTCAGTGCCTATGGTCACCATCTGTCAATCTGGGGGTCTGAGGAAGTTGAGAAAGGAAAGGCTGGGAAGCCCACCACCGCGTCCCACCTCTGGGGTCCAGAGTGCCACATACTCAGCATCTGGGCCAAAAGTGTCCTCTCCGAGGACCCAGCCAAGGTCTGGGCCCAGAGCAAGGTGAGTTCAGAAACTGGTTCAGAGGGACCCAGGCCCTCAAGTTGTGCCATCCGAGCTTTTGTGAGATGGTATGAACCTGCTGTAAGAATTCAGGTCCCACAGAGAAACCAGTCCGTCAATGCACTAACACACAGAGTTGGAAAAAACTGCATAGAAATGAAGGTAAAGCCTGATCAAACTGCTCCTGAACTCCACCCAGTGCACTTTCTCAGCTACACAAGTTCTCTTATTGTTTAAGCCCATCTGAACCCGCTCCTTTCCCCCTCACAGCTGAGCGGGTAGCTACCTCTTTGTCACTTGGCCCCCACGAAGTAAACGGCTACCCTAAGCCACAGCTGCATATGTCCCCTCAACACATGCCCACCTGGCTGGATGCAGGAGTGGGCATCCTGACTGTTTTCACGCAGCTGCTGACCGCTGGGAAAGCCTCATTCCTAAGGCAGCCCCCTGCATCGCCACCACCCAGCGCCCCTCATCCTTCACCTCTTACAACAAACCTCTCTTTCTGCCTATGAAAGCCCAACAGGTCCTCTGACAAGGAACCAGTTTTCCTGGCCAACATTCTGCCATCTTCCTGTCTAGGTTGGAAAAGCAGCGGCAAAGTTCTGGGCCCAGCCCGCTCCTTGGGGCAGCCAAGGGTGAGCCCCGGGCCTCACTGAGCACCTTCTCTCTCCCCGTTTGTCTCACTGTCCTTGGCTTTTCCTCACAGCCTCGACACTCAGGAACGCGACAGCTGCAGAACCAAGGGGTCCCAGCGGGTCTCGGGCTCTCAAGCCCAGCGCACAGGGGCGAGGGTGAGGTTCCAGGGTGGGGGCCGCGGGGGGACTTACCCATTGTTTCCGAGCGTGATTCCTCCTCTTGAAGTACAAGATTAACTTTTTCCGCATCGCCTGGTTTCTACGCGGGAAGGAGAAACAGCAAGCGGGGCGGGTCAGCATTGCGGGGCTCCGGCCTCCCATCTGTCCTGAGCTGCTCCTGAGAGCCAGGCCTGTGTTGGCCCATTACTGGTTCTTGGGGAGACAGGACACACCCAGAACCCCCGCCAGAGCAAGCCAGCAACTGCCAGTGTACGTCTTCCTCTCCCCACAACCCCAAAGTGCCCCACCCATAATCAGACTGAGCGTGGTCTACAGGAAAGGGGATTCTGAAGGGGGACGAGGTATCTGTGGCCTCCTGCCCTCGCCTGGAACTGCCATTACCCCCACACGCACACAGGCTCCCCTCAGCCCGTGAGCCACACCTGCCGTGGAAAACTGGCCACAGAGACATATCCACAGCCTCAGACTAGGAACAGAGGCTAGGAGACCAAGACCCCACACCTACAGCTGCACACAGGTGGGGTTTCGGGGTCTGGCATGGTGTCCCCCAGGCTGGTGCCCACCAAGCACTGTGCTCTGGCCTCCAGGCACCTCTGCCGCAGCACTGGGGGTGACACAGGCAGAACAGCAACAGGCTGGTGGGAGCCAACACAGCAGGTGGGGCCCCTCTGGGCATCAGGGCACTCGGCCAAGGGGCTACACCCAGCACTGGGGCTCAGATGGCAGTGGGTGCTCCCTGGGGAAGATGCAAGAGGTTCCGAGAGAGAGAGAGAGAGAGAGAGAGAGAGAGAGAGAGAGAGAGAGAGAGGCGCAGAGAGAGAGGCAGAGACACAGGGAGACCAAGATGAGGAAGAGAGACAGAGAGAAGACCCAGAGAACGGGGGAGAGGGAGAGAGAGATGAATGAGATGAGATCCAAAGAGAGGACAGGAATCCAGAGAGGGACAGAGGGAGACGAGACCCAGAGGAACATGAGAATGGGAAAGATGGGGGACAGACAGAAAGAGAGAAAGACAAGCTCTGAAGAAAGGGTGACAGAGGGAGAGAGGAGACCCAGAGGCGACCCCGATGCAGAAGGGGTGGCAGACACCCCCCCACCATCCAGACACCTGAGGCCCTTTCTCTGGGTCCCCTCCCCACAACCTCCAACATGAGCAGATGGCTGCAGATGCGCCGTGGGCCTGTGGGGTCACAGACAGGCCTTGGGAGCCGCTGAGCCCCTGAACTTGCTCACTCAGGTCTGGGTGTGCAGCTACATCAACTTCTCTGGGCAGGGGCATCCCGGCTTCCTCACATTCTCAACAGTGTCTAACCCACAAAAAAATCTCACAAGTTGCTGACAGGGAGCCACACCCCATCCAGCCTAGGAGGCACCAGGCCCATGGGCCGCCCAGGACCCCAACCTGAGGAAGAAGACAAAGGTTGGGGGGGCACCCCAAGCCCTGATGGACAAGCAAAGATCCCCCAACACATACCTCCCAGGCGCTGAAGGGCCTGGAATCAATCTGACAAAGGGACCCCAAGGAGAGTCACTCTCTGCCCGCACGCCCCGGGCAGACAGACACCCTCTCCTCAGAAGGCCTCGCTGCCAGGTGCAGCCCCCTACCTCTATCCTGGGCTGGAGAGCGTGCCCTGGGCCTGCCTGCTGCACCCCCTCTGCTCCCCAGGTCCCACACTGACTTCCAGCAGGAAGGTAGGGTCTTCACTTCCCGGGCTTACGCCTGAAACACTAACGAGCCTGCACATTCCTTCTCAATTAGGAGGGAAAGGCCGCAGTGAGCATGTGGGCAGTGGTGCCTCGCTGGAACCCCCATGAACCCAGTGGGGCTCAGAGCCCTGTCTGCTTCCCGGGCCCCCACAAGGAAGAGCCACACCGATTCATGGCTCCCAGGGTCATTCTGGCCTCGCATCAGTCAGGGCCTCCCCACCTGGAGGCCGCACTGCTTACAGCAGCCACCTCTGTCCTGGTCAGGGCAGGCACAGCGATCCTCGGTCACAGAGGCTGAGCCCAGAACCACACCACACAGTCTCTGACCAGATCTCAGACGATCTCGCTCAGCCTCCACTTCCTCATCCAAGAAATGGGAGTAATCGCATCCTACATTCATCTCCTTGGTCAGTCAACAAATGTATACTGAGCACCTACTATGTGCCAGGCACTGTTCTGGGGACACAAGACAGGTGAAGCCCTGGCCCTCATGGAAGTGTCACTTAGGAAGGTCACCCTGACAATAAGCAAGGTAGTCAAGATAATCCTGGACGTGGGAACGTAAATGGGGTGGTAGGCAGTGACAGGGTCGGGGGAAGCTATTTTAGATTCAGTGGTGCAGACAAGTCTCTGAGAGATGAGCTCTAGATCACCCGACGGACCCGGATGGGGAAAGGTCTGGAGGGAAGGGCACTCCAGGCAGAGTGCACTGCAACTGCAAAGGCCCTCAGGTAGGAAACAAGCGCCACGTATTTGAGGAACAGAGAAGAAGGTCCATGTGGCTGGAGACTGTGGGGGAGAGACAGAGGGCAGGGAGGAGAGGGAATGAGCCAGGCTGGCAGGGCCGGGTGTCCAGGCCATGTTGGTTTCAACACAGTAAAGAATTTGGATTTAAAAAAAGATGGACAGCTAAGAAGGGCAAGAAGCAACAAGGGCCCAGCAGTACCAAGGTTTTACTTTCCAGCACCACTCTCCAATAAAAGGGGCCATATCTCCCGCAGGAACAGCTGATTCCAGAGTTCGGATGGGAAATACATACAATGTGCCCAGAACACCCTTAAGTAAAAAAGTGCTGGATAGAAAAAAGATCAGGACACAGGACCCAACCCAAAAGAGCTCCCGACTGCCAAAGCGGGAACAATTTGAATGGCAAAATAAATAACGCTGGATTACAACCCAAGGAAAAAACAAATATCCGTGAGTCCACACTGATATAAATAAATGGTTGAATAAATAAATAGATGGAGAAGGGATGAGTGTTCCTTACAGAATTCGAATTAATCAACGTAGGAGGAAGGACGGAAACAGAAAATCGCCATTGGAGCTATCGGCTCCGGCAAGGTCTGTGCAGGAAAGGTCAATGAGTCGGCAAAGCTTGTAGCAGAAACAGGAATTTGCACAGCCTCACAGCATCTCCCTCAGATGTTTAACTCACACCCACAAATTCTCGCCTATTTCTCCTCCAGGAGGTGGAGCTGGGTGGGCTCCCCTGCCCTTGACAGTAGCGGGACGTGGCGACTTGCCTCTAAAGCAGGGACGGAAGGAAAGACAGCTATGGGACAGAGCAGACACACAGCTGACACCATCCTGAGCGAGGGAGCAAGGCGAACACCACCAGTCAGTGGGTGTGAGGGACCCGGACAGGACAGGGGACGGGGTGTGATGGACAGGGGTGTGATGGGGAGGGCCCCTCCCTCAACTCTGCGGGTCTCCCCCAAGTCCACAAGCCCAGCCTCCTCATGAGGAAACATCAGCCGAACCCAAACCAAGGGCCATTCGACAAAATCCCTGACTCGCACTCTTCAAAAGTGACTGGGTCAGGAAAACCAAGGGAAGGCTGACAAGCTGCCACAGACTGGAGACTGAGGGGACACAAGGACAGAGTGCAGCGTGGGACCTAGATCTGATCTTGGACCAAGAAACACATTCGTGGGAAAACTGGGAAAACTGGTTTAGCTAACGGTATTATGCCACAGCCACTCTCAAGGCTTTGAGAAGTATGCCGCACATGTAAGATGTCTGCCTCAGGGGGGCACTGGGTGAAGGGTACACGACACACTCTCTGTACTATGTTTGCAACGCTTCTGGAAATTCAGCTATCTTAAAATAAATAGTGAAAAAAAGAAGGGCAGCTGATTCCAGAGCTGGGATGGGAAATACATACGACATCTTGAAATGTCATATGAAAGTCAAATATAATTTACTTTGGAGCTTGCAGGGGGCTTGGTGTGTGTTATGGGTTGAAATGTGTCCCTCCCCCCAGAAAAGAGGCTGGAGTCCTGACCCCCAGGCCCTCAGCATGTGCCCTGAGATTTGCACATTGGGCACAGCGGTCGAGTTAGAATGAGGGCATGAGGGCGGCCCTAGCCCCAGATGGCTGGCGTCCTTTTAAAAAGGGGAAGTTGGGCCATGGAGACAGACCCAGTTGGGCACACGGACAAAAGACAACACGAAAGGACGCGAAGGCTGTGTGAACACATGCCGAGGAATACCGCGACGGAGAGCAAGCACCGCGAGCCGAGAGGCAGGAAGGAGCGTCCGCTAGAGCCTGCCCACACCTCATCACCGACCACCGACCCCCAGAACCGTGAGAAGCTGCTGCTGTTGTCGGCCCCCCCAGTCTGTGGTGGTTGTCCCAGCAGCCCCGGGACACTGGTCTTCAGCAGATGGTGTTAAGCAGAGAGCGGAGCTATGGCTGGGAGCTGGAAAGGGCTGGGTGAGGACAAAGGCTCGTGGGGCAGCTGCCTGCGTTCACCTCGGCAACTCAGGGCGTGACGTCTCCCTGGCTGAACCGGGTTTCCTGCCAAGGCCTCTACCAAGCCTGACACCCAGAGGCATCTGCTTCCTGCCAAAGGGGACAAATGTCCATAGGTTGCAAACGGGTGCAGTCCACCTACCAGAGCCAGCGCGTGCCAGTGTTGTGCTTGGACCGTGCTTTTTAAAAACTGGATTTGTTGCCAGCATTGAAAACCAGAAGCTAGTGCACAAAAAGCTGCACTTACTGCTTCTCTGGAAACATCAGGTGGTCTGGCCACACTCTGGGAAGTGAGGCCCATGGTCCCTCGGAAAGGGCCACGAGCTCACGATTCACCAGAGTCCCCACCACTCCCCACTCTCCTTCCCTTCCCGCCCCTGGAGGCCTGCATCCGGGTTTGCAATCCCTTCCACATCTGGCAGGGGGTATCCACTTGTTCAACATGCTTCCAGCAAACATTTTTTTAAGTGTTTATTTTGAACGAAGAAGTGTTTTGGTAGTGGAGATGCAAATAGCTTGCTTACTGGAGACATTTCTTTTCTACTGGGATTTTTGTCCAGCAAAAATAAGGAATGCAATCTCCAAGAAGGCTCGGGAAGGGCTGATAAACCAGCAACATAATGAGTTTGCTGGCGGAGGCATTTATAGGGTGCAAAGGATATCTACGGACTCCTGGAGAAAGTCGGGGTGTAAAAAGCACAACCTGTGAGGGATTGTAGGCCTCGTCCTCTGACCTGGACTGGGGAGGAGAAACGTGAGCCAGGAGGGAGCAATAAGGAAATGGAAACTGTGGAGGTTTCAGGAGACTGGCCAGGCCCTGAGTGAAACTGGCCCCAGGACCTATGCGGTTCTGGAAAAGGATAACTTGTGGCAATCTGGGAGGCTTCCTGGAGGAAGGGAGGTTTGAGCTGAAGCTTGGGAAAAGCAGAGGAATGGGACAGGCAGAGGAAAATGAGGACAGTGCTGGGTTCCAGGTGAGAAAGGGGCGATGGTGAATTCAGAGCAGGTGAGGAGGGGCGTTCTGGCAGAGCCAGACCCCTGGCTGCTGGGGAAGAGTCAGATGGAGGCAGCTCGTGCAGGACCCTGCGTGCCTTGGGAAGAGCCTGTCAGATTGGGGTGACTGATAATTTGAAGTCCCCTTACTGGGCGCCAAGCACTTTCCCATGCTAAATAGATGCTCCAAGACCATCTTACTGACAAGCAAAGTGACATGACTTGCCAAGGTCACCGGGCTAGCAAGGGACGGACCCTGGACTGGAGACCCAAGAGAGGAAAGAAGGTGAAGACCATAAAGACGTCTTGCTTTGGAGGTTCCGAGATGTTGAGTGACCCAGTAACCTGGGTCCCCAGCATCCTTGTCATCTGTACAGCCCTCTGGGCTAATGGCTCCCATCAGCCGGCCGCCACAGGAGGCAGCAAGGGGAAGCAATCAGGCTGCAGGACAAGAAAAGCGGGGAAGAAGAGCACACGGGAACCAGCAGCTTTCCAGACCCCAAGGGGATGGGGGGGGGGGAGGAACAGGGCCGGCGCCTGGGCTCTAACACCAGGCGAGGGTGTGGCAAGTGAGGCCACAGCAGAACCCACAGGATCAGTCATTGTCACCCGTGCCTCAGCCCCACACCTTTTCCCCATCACATGTGGGCTTCATGAAGCCAGTGAGTTCAGCCGAGAGCGCTCGGGCAGGTCCTGCAGAAGGGACCCCTCCCTCCATGGAGCACCCACTTATACTGCTCGGGGCTGCCCCCGACCCCTTCTCCTGCTCCCCGAGGCTGAGGTCTGAGCCGCTCCTGAGGCCTGGGGCTAAGATCCCACAGCAAGTCCCCCCACTCCCCTCACAAACGGTGGCCACCCCACACCTCCCAAGGAGGCAGGTGGCAGAGGGAGAGCAGTCAAAGTGGGTCCAGGTGACATCAACACATCTGAAATTGCCAGTGAAGCAGGAAGTCAAGCGTGAAATTAACTTTAAGTCTGCGTCCCCGGCAAGCAGACACAGAGAAATTAAAGTGACAGGGCAAGGTCCTTGGGGAAGGGATCACCTCCCACCTGGCAGCAATTACAGCAACAGGAGGGAGGGGTCCTGAGAGGAGGCGAGGGGACGAGGGGACACGGGTGAGTCTGCAGGCGCTCGGCGTCACCTCAGCCTGACCTTGTCCTTCCCAGGCTGCCGCGATTCCACGTCCGATGTATTCATTACCTGTCTATACCACCGGAAGGGCAGGCCTCACCCACGGCTGTCTCCTCAGGGCCCAGAACAGTGCCCAGCACACAGCAGGTGCTCAGTAAACACTCGTTGAATGAATGAAGTAAGAAGGAGTAAGGCACTCCCGAGTCTCTGCAGACAAAGTAAGAACAGAAAGCACCGAAGGCCTGTGTGCCTGGCACTGACTCGGCACCTCAGGGACAGTAACTCCTGAATACAGGCAATGATAATACAGGCAAGCGCTGTGTTATTCCCATCTCACAGACCAGGACACCGAGGCACAGGGAGTAAGAGGCTCGTGGCCCGCAACCTGTCCCTGCAGCGTCGGCTTCCATCTCAGAAAGTGGCTTCACTGTCTACCCCCACAGCTGCCCAGGCCCCAGACCTTGGCATCCATGGGCCCTGCCATCCCTGACCCTCCACACCCCACCCCCGCAGCTCCCACATGGTCAGGGGCCATCTGCCTCCACGCTAGCTACCACTACTTGCTGTGACCTCTGCCAAGGTCTTCCAACCCTCAGTCCTTTCTCCCTGTGGCCACCAGTGTAAGCTTTTAAAAGCGAAAATCCAGTCATACCATTTCCTGAAGGAAACCCCGTCGCTGGCCTCCGTGTGCACAGATAATGAAACCCCAGCTCCTCACCCTGGCAGGCAGCTTCCTCCCCTTCACCTACCCCCTCAGGCCAGGCTGGCTTTCTCTGTGATCCCACCAGCCCCAGGGCCTTTGCACTGCCTGTCCCAGCTGCCTAGGAGGTGCACACAGCTGACTGCTGCTCAGCCACCAAGTGTCCACTCAACTGTCAGGTCCTGCCCTGATCCGCCTGGCTAGTCACCCCTCACTTTCTCTACTGTCACCCCATTTACCATCTTCACGGCATTTTTTAAAGTGAGTGACTGCACTGATCTAATGGCGTCCACACTGAAGTTTCACACACAGACGTGATCACGCTTTTAGTTGGTGGAAAACCGTTTTTAAAAAAGTAAAATTCTAAGGAAACATTAAGTTCAAATAATTTAGTTATACGTATATTTTTCTAACATAAAACTGACCGCTTATTATGTAAGAAACCTTAAAACTCTTCATCTCTGTTTTAATCGTTAAACACGTTCACCTGTGACTTTAGACCTAGAACAAATTTCACTAGGTGGCCACCTCCTGGGCCCAGATGTACTCCGCAGACCAGAGCCATGCTCTGACGCAGACTATGGGCTGTGGAAATACAGTACTGATTTCAGTAAGCTTGTAGTTTCATTCTACTTACCAGAGATGCAGCAGTCTCTTATGTGCTAATATTCTTTGTATGGATCTTTTTTGTTTGGATTTCTATGGCTGTTTTTATCAACTGAAAGCTTCCAGCATCCACATTATTCAGCTTAAAATACTACTCATTTTCAGTGGTAAAAGTTATGTAAAAATTTCAGTACAATCCTCTTACTATCAAAAACGATATCAAAAGGAAAACTACAACTAGGTACACCAAAGCATAAAGAGCTTAAGATAGCTACGGACTATATACTACTTTTATTAACTGATATTTTCTTATTTAACTCACTTATTTTCTGTCTTCTGCTAGACAAAACTTGAAGAGGGTATGGGTCTTTGTTTTGTTCACAGCTAAATCCCTAGGTCCCAGAACAGGGCTTGGCACATAGTAGCTGTTCAATAAACATGTTCGATGAATGAGTGATGAATGAATGCTCCCAGCAGCCCTGCTCAGACAACACCCACACTGAGCCTCTAAACCAGCTGTAACAGGCCCTAAAAAACGTGCGCGTGCGCAGACACACACACACACACCCCTGCCATCCTCTATCTGGGGGTCCCCACCCCCAGCAGTGGCCCCAGGGCAAGGCAGGTCCCAGGAGGCTTAGAAAAGACTGAGGTGGCCTGACTGGAAAATAAACTGTGTTGAGTCAAGAGGCATTTGGTACCTGGGCCGTGAACACACCTGCAAGACCAAACAGAAGCCCCGACCCCAGTGGCCTCAGCAATCCCACACTGCACCGGGGCCCCAGGTGCAGGGACCTCTCCCACACCTGCTAGCCACGGGCTGATGCAGGTGAAGCAACCTTGGCAGGTCCTTCTGAGACAAAAGGCCCAAGGACCTCGCTGGCAACAATGGATTTTCTAGGTTGTTCCATCAGTCAGTGGGAGCTGCATGGGGCAGCTGAGTTGGTCACCAGCGCCTGGACCTGTCACTTGAATCCAGAAACTACAACAGAAGGGACCTCCCTGACAACTAGTCCAGAAGCAGCAGGTGTGTGGAAACCATCGGGAGGTGTGCACGCATCCAGCGCAGCAGGGCTGCTGGGGCGCTCACTATTGCATGCACACCCTGCAATTCCACCCCAGGGACGCTGACAATCTGATGGCGCTGGGCTGCCCACTGGACCAGCTAAGCACTGCCCTCTGACGTCATACGGAAAAGCCTGCACCCTCACCATGAGGAACCTTGAACAGTTCAAAGACTGTGATCCTGAAGAGTCAGCCTCCAAGCTAACAGCCAAGTGCTCACGGCCACGTGTTTCAAGCCCAAGGTCTGCAGTCCCTTTCACCTTTTGGGTTCCGGGATAACAGCATGAGGTAACATCCGTGCCCCAGCCAAGAAGGCTACGCTCCCATTAATGCATCCCAAGAGGAAGCCAGCCCCTTCCAGCAGCCACACCTCTGAGGCCTTGCTCCCAGGCTGAAGACAGAAGCCCCCAGCCCCCAGTGCAGTCCTGGTGCCCCAACTATGCCAGCTTGGCCCACGCATGTAGCACTGAACTGATGTCTTTCTGCTCACAGCACCCATCTGGGACAGGCCCCGCCACTGGGACACCTCTGACTGGCCACCTCCAGAGCCTCTGGGTCTGGATTAGACAGCGCTCCCAGCTGGTCCACCTGGGCTCGCAGCCTCTGTGCAGACCGCAGGACCCTCCCAAATAGGCTCCCATCAGGGCCCAAACCATGGGCCCTGCTTGCCCTGGGGCCAGCACCTGCCCCTGGGCCGGCTCTCCTCTGCCTGGCAGCTTCCTCCTGCTCCCCAGCATGAGGACCCGCGACCCCCCAGCTCCGTCTCTCCAGGGCTGTGCAAGCAGCTGCCTCGCTCGCCCTCCCCAACCTGAGGTCTGTTTTCCAAAGCTTCCTGCGGCTGCTCCCTCTGCCCCTCCTCACCGCACACCTGCTCTGACCCCATCCCAGGCCCTCCCTGGCCCAGAACTCTTGCCCACACTGCCTTCTTCTGCCCCTCCTCCAGCACCTGGGCCTCCGAAGCCTGAGGGGCTGTCCTCACCCCCTGTGCGTCTGCACGGCTGCCTGAGAATACTCACATTTTGATGTTTTCATGATACTGCCTGGTGTCAGATGGCTGGTTGTACAACGGCTGCAGAGGAAGAAAAAGGAAAGCAGTCAGAGACCAGCCCTAGGCCACCTCAGCCGCAGTGGGCATGGAACGGAACATGGGGCCCCAACCAGGAACAGACTATAACCCTCTGGGCACATCTGTGGTCCCCTGCACCCCGGCCAAGGCCGTCGTGGCTACTCTGCAGGGCAGTGGGCAGTGCTGGCCCGAGCACCAGGGCGCAGCACACACGTCACAAGGGAGCTGAGATCAGCGATGGTCTCCAACAGGGAAAACTGCCCAACTTTGCAGTGTCCACACCACTGTGAGAGGCCATATCCTCCCTACTGACCGGGAGACGAGCCTGTGGGGTGACGTGGGGGAGGCTGCACACGGCTGGTGCAAACGCATGTGGGTGACATGCTGCGGAGAGCACAGAAGAAACCCGTCCAAGAATGGAGCTGAGCCTGCCCTCTGGCCCCTGCCCCTCCTGCAGGTGCCCACAAGGCTGGGGCCTGTGTCCCGCCAGGCGACAAACACCGGGATGCCTGGACAGCCTTGTTCATAAAGGCAACACATTGGAAAGCTACCTGCCCGCCAATAATTAGGGCTCGTCCAGCACCCGGGACAGTGCTGGAAAACGAATGAACTAGGCATACGTTCGGCGACAAGTGAGCACAGTGACAGAATAAGGTGCTGTGGGCTCTGCGACGGGTCTGGATGCTGTGTATGCCCCTCCTGGATGCCAGCACCACAGCCAGGGGCTGAGGGCAGAGCCTGGGTTCAGGTCCTGGTTCCCCCCCCTCCAGCTCTGGGTCTCTGGGTGAATTACTGAGCCATCTGTGCCCCTGCTTTTCATCTGTAAACTCACAGGGGCTGCTCTGAAGCCCAGATGGGGCAGGGCTTGCAAGCCCTTAGCCCAAGCCCGGCACAAATGCCTGCATATCATTGTCACCACTGCCATCAGGGTGCAGTGACTGGAGTCATGGCCCCAGTGTTTCCTGCCTCCCTGTATCCACCCACGCCTTTGCTTTGGCCAGTGGGACAGGGACGAACTCAATGACCACAGAGGCTTGGAAAAGTGTGTCTGCAGTTCTGCTTCCTCTCGTCCACCCGCCCCGTCAAGAGAACAAGCCTAGCCTGGCCTGCTGGAGGCGGGGAGGAGACATGGAGCACCGCGGTACCATACCAGCCAGCGCTGAGCTAGAGCCACCAGCCAATGCCCAGCTGACCATGGACATGAGCAAGCTGAGCCCAGATCAACAGAAATGCCCAGCTGACTCCTACATTCGTGGGAAACAGCAATTCAGTGCCTCAAGCCACTCAATTTGGGGCTGGTGTGTTACATAGCAATAGCCAATGAATACGATTATCATCCCCACTTTACAGATGGGAACATCGAGTCCCTGAGGTGAAAACATTTGTGCATAGCTGAAGAGATGAGCTGGAACTAGAATCCTACCTCTCAACTCCAGACCTGGAGGGAGGGGTTTGCCCTGTCTCTGCCTGCACCCACCTCCATGCGTCTGTGTGTCTCTGTGTCGTGCTCTCTCCCTCTCCCCCTTCCCCTGTCCCTCTCTCTCACAAGCCCACACCTGCAGCAGGAACCTCCAGGTCAGCCATGGATGACTGAGGTAGAAGAACCAGGTATAACATGTGAGGGGTCAAGTAGGACAGGGGGAGGACAGAGACATGGAGTCCTAAAGCCTCAGGCAGGGCCCCAGGAAGAGGGACGAGGGCACATAAGCTCCGCCCTAGAATTTGTCCCTGGGGGTGGAGCTGGACACACCTCCTGACACCCACAAGCGTCCTGATAATACCAGCTGATGGGGACCACCCACAACCAGCATGACCACAGGACCCAACCTGCCCTCTCCCCAGGGCAGGGCCCGAGGGCATCTCCCCTAAGCCCCTTCCCTGACACCTGCAGGGGGCTACACAAGGCCAGGCAAAACCTCCTTCTGTCCTGGGAGGCGAGTCCCAATATGGTGGCCATGAGGTGGCCTTGGCCCTCACAGCTACAGCAGGAGGACGCGCACCCAGAGAGAGAAATCCCTCCCACAGAGCCCGGGGGAGCCCGGCTGAGAGGGCTCGAATACAACCAGGACAGGGCGCCCCTCCTCGCTGGCCCCGGGCCCGTCTCTCGACCTCTCCTTCTTCTATTTCCTCCTCTGGAAATGGGGGTGCAGCCAAATAGAGGGCAAAAAGGGAGCACAAAGGGCAAGGACGTGCACGACTGCTAAGCCCTGGGCAGAAATCAGCGGCTGTTATGCCTAAGAAAGGAGAGCTGGGTCTCGGCGGGGAGGTGGGGGGTCCCCTTCAGGCCTGACTTCCGCCAGCCTGCAGGGTGGCCAGGGAGCCAACAACCCCAGGTGGACTATGCTGGTAGGAAATGAAGTGTAAGCCCTGGCCCTCAACCCTCTGATGACACCAAGGCCTTAAAATAACACCTCTGAACAGGAAGGAAATCAGTGAGTCAGAGCAGCGGGGGAGGGGCCGCGGCTGCCCACACCCTGCCCCCCACAGGCCTCTCCTGCAGGCCAGGCCTCGGTCCTCTGGGCGCTGGGACGGAGGGGCGATGCCACATGTCCTAGGCCCAGGCATCCATCCCAGGCAGGTCACAGGGCGCCCATCACTGTCCCTGAGGCAAGGTGGCCGCTCCCTCGGCTGAGCCCCATGGCTGCAGCTGGGAGAGCCGGGCAGAGAACTGGATTCCCAATGGTGCAGCCCTCTGACCACAGAGCCCCCATGGCCTGAGCTCTGACTCCTGGGTGGCACGAAGAGGCCTCTGCAGAGGGCGCACCTCTGAAATGCCTCCACCTGGACACACCTCTGGCCACTCAGGCCATTCAGGGACAACAGGGCAGACCTGTGCAGATCTGGTCAGCAATACCCCATGGGCTCAGCACAACTCCCTGCCTCGTCTCTTGCTGTGTGACCCTGGACAACGTACTGCCCTCTCTGCGCCTCCTCTAGGAAAGAAACGGTGACACTTCCACGAGGCCTGACACACAGTAAATGCCGTCATGTGAGGCTCCTCTCTAGTCCCACTGAAGGTCACAGAGCCAAGCGCCTACTGGCTTGGAGGGGACTCCAGTGACAGCCACACGGCCCAGCAGACAGTCCAGATCTTGGCCTCCTGTGCCACCAGCCTTGAGGGAGCCTCTGCTCTGGGACCCCCAAGCAGGGGATGATCCCCTCACCCCTCCACCCACAAAAGACGGCTCAGATTCTGAGACCAGGAGACCCTGCCGGCTCACAGGGACGCTGGCCGTACCAGCGTCCTCACACCCTCATACAGTGACCTCCACTGACGACCCCACTCAGGAAGCCCGGGACTGATCAGGTCAGAAAAGGGAGAGGGAGAGCCTCCGGGCCTGGAAACGGTTGAGTACCACCTCTGGTCCCACCATCCCCCGGCAAGAAGAGGAAACTGAGGCAAGCAGCAGCCTACTGTGAGGCTAGAAAATGGTGCAGCAACTTTGGAAAATGGTCTGGCAATTCTTTAAGAGGCGAAGCACAGAGTTACCATAACCCAGTAACTCCAGCCCTAGGTACATACCCACAAGAAATGAAAACGTGTGCACAAAGAAACTTGTACGTTAATGTTCATAGCCACTTTATTTATAACGACCAAAGACAAAAACAACCTAATGTCCACAATGGGTGAATGGACAAACAAAACGTGGTCTACCCACACAATGGAGTATGATTCAGCCATAAAGGAACGAAGACTGACACACGCTACACTGTGGGTGAAACCTCAGAAACATGATGCTGAGTGACAGAAGCCAGTCACCCAAAGCCACGTGGTGTGTAAGTCCACTGATACGAAATGTCCAGAATAGACAAATCCATAGACAAGACAGTAGCTTAGTGGGTGGTTAGGGCCAGGCGGGCTGCAAGGTGTGGTGACAGTTGGGGAGCCGAGTTGGTGGGGAGATAAGGTGACACATGTTCAAGGGTATAGAGTTCCTTTTGAGATGGTGAAATGTTCTAAAACTGATTGAGGAGATGGTGCCACATATCTGTGAATATGCTTAAAAATCATTGAATTAGACACTTTAAATAAGTGAATTGTATGACTTGAATTAAATCTCAATAAAGCTACTAAAAAAATAGAAAATAAATTTAAAAAGAGGCTGCTAGACCTTCCAGAGGTCATGCCCCAGGCAGGGAGCCTGTCACTGGTCCCAGGAGGGGCCCTGGGCTCTGCCCCTGGGCCGTAAGAGCCCCCCACCACCACCTTCCTGGCTCTCCCTCTGGGGGCCAAGAAAGGCCAGATGCTCCCTGTTCCTCAGTGGCCCAAGCAGACAGACCCCAGGCTGAGGAGCAGCTGTCACTGCAGGGAAAGCTCTGGGGGCAAACAACTCAACCCTCCCACGAGTTCACGCGGGCTGAGTGCTTACTATGGGCCACGTGCTGTGCTAAGGGAGCCTTCACTTGCATCATTTTCATTTAAGACTCATAAAGAGCCCTGATTCCCCATTTCACAGATGAGAAAACTGAGTCCCTTTCCCAAGGCCACTCAGCAGACACGTGGTTGAGCTGAGTTTAATATCAGGCTCCAAATGCGTAAGACTATTCCTTCTCCGTGAGCGTGCCCACGCACGCCCCCGAGCTGTCCGGGGCATGAGGACCTCACAGCCATCCTGCGTGCGTGTGCGGGCTAGCAGTGTCCCTATATGCTGCCCCTCAGCTCTGCGCCAACTCATGGCATGTTCCTGGCTGCCAGTCAAATGACACTGGCAACAGTAACAGTAATGACAACAACTAACGCTCGGCACTTGCTGTCCATCAGGCCCTGTATCTAGTGCTTTATAAACACTAACACAGTTAATCACCACCATATCCCAGTGGGATACATGTTATTTTCATTTGACAGATGAGAGACTGAGGCACAGAGAGGGTAAGAGACCTGCTCAGGGTCACACAGCTATTAAGTGGCAGACCTAGGAGCTGAACTCAGATCACCTGGCCTAGGGTATGGGCTTTCCACACTAGGCTGGGCCACATGGGTTGGACTCCCACCTGTCAACCTCCTGGCGCCTGACAGGCTAGGCTTGAGAGTGTAGCGGGAATCGCTCTGCCACCCCACCCCCAGTGCAGCCGGGCCCAGCTACCCACTATCTGCCAGGCCCTCTTATCAGAGGGTGTATTTCCTGCCTCCTCCGAGGACAGGGCAGCGCTTGCAAATAGAGGACTTCCTCCTTCCCCTCCACGCCCACCTGCCGCCCACCTCTCCAGCCACCCCCGCCCCTCCCAGAGCACCCACCCTGTCCCCAGCTCACCAGCTCCACCTGGGGCCCCAGGCCTTCCAGAATCCGATGTGCAGCTTCAGCCTTCTTCTGCAGGGTGCGGAGAAGAGGAGAATTACACACGCGCACACACACATGCACACAACAGATTATAAACAGAGGCCTCCGGGAAGAGCAGGCAGCTGCCCAACCCGGCATGCAATCCTCGGCCCGGGGGTGGGGGGGAGGCCAGGGCCCCCCTGCAAGCCCTCCCCAAACTGGAAACAAACACACAGGGGTCTAAACACTCCTGCAGTGTCCCTGGCGAGCTAGCCGAGTTTCGATTCTAACAAACGTACCGTGTTCTCTGGTGCCGGTCCCCCCAAGCCCCCAGACCCGATACCCCAGGCCCAGTGGTGCGGGCACAGCTCCTTGCTAGCCAGCACACACTGCCAAGCCGAGGTGCCTTCCTGGGCCTTGGAAGCTGGCTGGGTGTCTACGATTACCTCAGAGCTGGTGCCGCCAGCGAGGGGGGTGGAAGAGGAGCAGGGAGGGCGAGATAGACACACTCAGAGATACCCTTTCTAGGATTCTTGTATTTCACAATCATGTGACTATTTCTGAGCTACCCTGGGGCCTCCCCGCCTCCCTCCCCGCTCACAACCCGGGACTTATTAGGAAAACAGAAACATGTGGCAGAAAGGGCTCGGTGGCGGAGAATTCAACAGGCTGGACCTCTGGGCCCCCGGCCATGAAGGCGGACATTGTGCCTCCGCCAGGCCCCACCAGCCCCGCCTGGGACCACCAGGGCCTGCTCTGAGGGGCCCAGAGGGTGTCCAGGCCAGCTGGAGGAAAGGGTGGACAGAGAGCTGTGCAAAGGGCGTCAGCAGAGTCTTTATCGGATCTGGGCCACTGTGTGCGATAGAAATCGGGGTACCCACAGCACGCACATGGGAGACCTAAGCCCCTCCGGTGACCCAGGAAAGGCTGGGTGCTCCTGACTCAGCCAAAATCGATACCGTTCAATATGTGGTGTGGGTCGAGAGGACAGGTCAGCAAGTTATCATCAGATCAAACCATTCCCCAGTGATCCCCAAATCCAGATCCACTAAGGCAGTGACCCAGAGTCCTGGGGAACACGGTTGACAACAGAATTCGAGGGCCAGGCAGGCTCCTGGTATAACACAGGGAGGAGGGGTGCCAAGGGCCAGCCTTACTCCCCTTCCCCCAGCCCCCAGCGACAGAAAGGGAGTATGTAGGTGGGCTCAAGCTGGCACCTAGAGCTAGCTCCGCCTAGAGCCCTGGGCCCAGCCCACCCAAGAACACAGCCATGCTTTCGGCCCCCTTCGTGCAGAGCCGAAACCCCGAGACCAGCAGGCTCAGAGTGTGGCTGGGGGCCAGAAAAACAGGCGGCAAATGATGATTATAATGAGTGCCATTTCACCAAGCACCTACCATGAGCCAAGCATTGAGCACACAGCATGCACTATTAATATTTAAAGCACACAGAAACACACGCTGAGGCAGATACAAGACTAGCCCCATTTTACAGATGATGAAACTGAGGCACAGAAGATGATGTGAACAGTCCTTCTGATAGCCAGGCTCCGAGAAGGGAGACAGACAAGGGCCAGGGGATACCACCCTGACAGTCACTGTAGACTACCCTTGCCCTGGCCGCACCTTGAAGCAAGAAAGGGTCAGCCGTGGGGCAATGAAGATGGGAGAATTCCAGAGCCAGGCCAAGTGAAGGATTAGGAATGAGGTGGGGAGGGGACAGGGTAGCTCCGCAAACACCTCCTGAACATTCACTCTGAATTAAGCACAAGGACAAGACAGGAATAAACGCAACCTGGGCCCTGCCTGCAACAAACCCAGTCTAGTGGGCAGTGGTAGCGGTCAGTACGCTCAGGCAGAGAAAGGTACCTGTGCTTTGTAGGGTCGCACCAAGAAGGGCACAAGTCATTCTCTCCAGAAAGGTAACAAGAGGGATACATAAGCTGGGTTTTGAGGGATGAATAGAAGTTTGTGGGCATTCGTGAGGCTCTGTGGGGATCAGCAGCAACTGCCCATTTAGATAAAAGGGTGATGCCAAGCACAAGATGGGCAGGGCTGGAGCGGCAGCTCCACTTCGTTCCCACTCCCCGGGCTTCTGGGTTCAGCTGTGTGTGTGGGGGTGGGGGGCTGGGGAGCTGGGGGGATATCCTGCCTATGGGCCCCTCCTCCCCAGGCAGGCAGGGCTGGATAGCCACGCCTGTCCCTCGGGGGCCCACATCTGGGGTGGGCTCTGATCTGACCCTCAGCAAGTCCCTTCACCGGCTGAGCCTCAGCCCCCACCACCGCCCCTGCAAAATGGCCGTGCTCACCCCAGGTCCCAAACTCCCAACTTCAGCAAGGATGTTCTGCATGTTGTCACTCTTCAAATGGAGGGGAGACACCTCCCTGGAAAGGAGCCTAGCCAGGGGACACAGGTGCAGGCCACAGATTCAGACCCAAGTGGAAATACCCTCTCACCCGGAGCTGATAGCTTCTTACAACCTTGAGAATGAAAGCCCAACTCCGAGCCAGGGTCCACGGGACCCCCAGTGCCCGGCCTTGGGGAAGCTATCGGGCAAAGCTGCCCTGCCAGCTCCCAGAGGACAGACAGGCCCAGGAACTCAAGCCGCAGGGGCTCTCACCAAGCATCGGGAGGTCGGGCTGGGGTCTCGCTCAACAGACTGCACTCTGCCTATGGGGGGCCCCAGGGTCCATGTGACCCGACCTCCTGGCAGCTGTACCTGGGGTGCAAAGATCTCAGTCACCTGCACAGAGAGGTCCATACAAGCCCCATGGACTCTCGAGACCAAATACTGTGGCTACACCTATCAAAGCATAAACATACACACACACGTGCCACACAAGCAACTCGTACACACACTGCTTTCACATGCACGTGCACAGGGCACGCACAGTGCAAATGTGCACCTGAATGGATACACACACATGCATGAAATATTAAGCACAGACAGACACACGTGCCCTACTCACGCCCATCTACAAACACGGGCACACAGCCACTCACATACATCTACGCATGTCAGACAGCTAACAGACGTACCCACAAGTGTGTGGTGTGTCAATGCACACACCTCCTCAGGTGTGCCCCCCACGTGCTGCCTCACACACGTATCACACACACGCACACACACGTGCATGGATGTGCATGAATCATCACATAACAGCCTCCTTCCGTTGCCCAAAGTGCCCACTTCTGCAGCTGAGTCCAAGTTCTATCTCCTCTAAGACGTCTGCCTCGACTGCCCACTGCCCTGAATTCCTCCAGTGTTAGCACCAGGCAAACTGTCACTAGTTCTGTGTGTGTTGGTTTTATCCACACTCAGTGTGAGCTCCTCCCAGGCCTCCACCTCCCGCCCATGCACACTCCCTTTGAAGATCAAACGAGACCCCTATCCCCTCTCTGAGCCTTGCCCGGTGCTGTGACCCCCACTCGAATGCCCTCCTGGGGCCAGTGGCCCACCCACTGCTTCCAAGAAGCCTTTTCCACCCCCGCCCGCCTGTCCGTCCCTGCCCCTTGGCTCCCTGCTCAGCCATTCTGTGTGCACCTGCCTGGCCCCATCCACACAGGCAGCTCCTGGGAGGCAGGAAAATCCTGGCTCAGCTGGCTCCCCCTTGCATGCTGGCGCCTCTTCCATGTGCCCCGAATGGTAATGAGCCTGAGTCCACTGTGCAGAAAAGCCAGGCGGGCCCTGCCCAGCGGGGAAGCTGCGTTTTCCAGCCAGTGCAGCATTTAGAGACAGACCCTTGTAGTCAGCCTCTCAGAGGAACCAGCAGGGGAGGAAGGAGGATTAAAATTTAATCCTATTGATGCCCCGCAGGCGGTGAGTCCTGGCTGCCCCTGCCAAAGGCAGCGGGGGCGCCTCTGCCCACCCAGCCTCCAGCCTGAGGCTCAGCCAGGCAGAGACCCACCGACTCCACTGGGGCGAGGGGCCAGTCCCCACACCCCAAAACCAAGGACTGCTTCTCAGGGGAGTCTCCCCTCCCCTCCGCCATCCGTTCATCTGTTCAACAAACATTTACTGAGTACCTACTATGTGCCGGGCACTGTTCTAGGTGATGGGGACACAGCCGGGGGGAAAAATGACAAAGATCCCTCCTTGCCCTCACAGAACTTCCGTCCACAATAAACAGAACAAATAAAATATGAATCACACCCAGTGGGTAAAGGGGACAAGGGGAAAATTAAAGCCAGAAAGAGGAGAAACAGGGGTTGAAGGCTTTGCAGGATTAAATAGAGGGTCAAAACAGGCCTCCATGAAACGGGGACATTTGAGCAAAGAGCTAAAGGAGTGAGAGAGCGAGCCCAGTGGGAAAAAAGGAGCTGCAGGCAGAGGGCACGGCCAGGGCAAAGGCCCTGAGGCAGGGGCATACCCGGGTGTTCCAGGAAGGACAAAGGCCAGTGAGGCTGAGCAGAGTGAGGTTAAGGTAAAGAAAAGGACAGGAGGGGGATCAGGAACAAGGAGAGCAAAATTCCTCAGATCAAAGTGTGCCCACGGGTGGTGACTTGTGGGTGTGATTATGTCTCCCCACTAGAAAGAATGTGAGTGGGCTAGGGCCGAGGTCACTGCTGTGTCCCCAGTGTCTGGAACAGCAGCAGGCACAGAGCAGGCGTTCAATTACGTGGCTGCTGAATGAATGAATGAATGAATGAATGAATGAACGAACAGGTTTGAGTGTGATGCGCCCAGCACACCTGAACAATAACAGCACACCAGCACTTGCCTGGTGCCAGGCATGAGGCACTACGTAATGAACTCATCTAACCCCCACGCCACCATACAAGGTCGGTGCTGTAATTATCATCATTTTGCAGGTGAGGAACATGAGTCACAGAACAGTTTAAGTGGCTGGCCCAAGGTCACAAAGCGAGGAAGTTGTAGAGATAAGATTTGAACCTAAGACATCTGGCTAAAGCAATGTGGCCCTTTAGCTAACCTATTGTTATCATTGCTATGTGTCACTTGGGGTGGGGGACCAGGGTGTGTGTGTGGGGGTGGTAACCAGCCCCACAAGGCCCAGCACATAGCTCCCAGTAGGCTCAGTCTCATCCTGCATCTATTGCTGCTTCAAGAGGCAGAGGTATAGCCAAAGCTTGTTACTCCAACAGTTCCCTGCCTGGAGCTATAGCCACAGGCACCAGCCACATGTTCCCAGGGTCCAGAGCAGCCATCAGGCTCCAGGACAAAGGGTACCCAGCCCCAGTCAAACTCTGAGCACTGATCCACCAGCCAGGAGCACATCCCACAGCAGAGACAGCTGGGAAGGGTGGCCAGGAGCCTTGGGCAAGAGGGGGACCAAGGGAGCCAAGCAGGGAGAAAAGTTCCCCCATTTGTCAAACTTGACTATGTGACCTCAGACAAGGAATAGTCTCTCTCTGGGCCTGTTTCCTCATCTGAAATTAAAGGGAAAAGACTCAACATCCACAGGCCCTGAGCACATTTTAAAAAGAGTCAACTGCAAATCATCAAAGCTGAGCTCTCAGTGGTTTGACTGGGATGACAGGCAACTCACCTCACCAGACACCAGGTTCCACTTCAGGACAGCTCAGACCCCTGAGGTTCATTCTCTGAAGACATTCTTCTCTGGGTACCCTGAGTCCCTCCCCCAAGACCGAACTCCCTCTAGACGCCAAGCAGCTGCCCTCCATGGATCCACAGGAGACCCCACAGCCTGCTACAGACCCTGTGTTCAAACACTCACAGGCCTTTTCCAGGGCTAAATGTCAGTGGAGGCCAATACTGACAAATCAGACTCTGGGGTCTGATGGACCACAGGTTCAAATCCCAGGTCCACAACTTCCTAGCTGTGTGACTTTGGACAAGTCACTTAACCTCTCTGGGCCCCAGTTTCTCCATGGGTTAAATGGAAACATACTGTACCTACCCTACTAGGACCACTATGTAAAGAAGTTGGCACACTGCATGAAAAGGAGGAGCTGGTCAGGTAATGTTTGCTATTACTGTTAATGACAATAATATTACCATCTGTGTTACAGGAACTTCTGCATGAGTGCCAAAGTGACTGCCTATTGCCCCCACTGGTCAGCCGGCCCCTGATGCTCTGGTAAGACCTGATGCCTACATCTTCACACTGCATCCCACAGGCCAACCACAGTTCACACCAGTGCCACGTCTGAGCAGAACAGGCTGCAACCACAGCAGGCTGCGTTTCCACTGACCACCCTCCCCCCTCCCATTCACACACCCGGGTCTGTGTATGGGGCGGAAGGGGGTGACGGGTGGGAGGCAACCCTGAGGCCTGGGGAGAGCGCCAGACCCCCCGAGGCAGCCCTGGTGGTCAGCACAGGGCGAGCGGGAGTGGGAACAAGGACACACGTACCCGGTTCTCGTCGTAGATGATCTGCACGAGGCTGCGATGCTTCGACTCGATGGGCGGTGGCGACACCGGCTTCTCGGGCTCGGGAGGCTTAGCAGCCTCCTCCTCCAGCTGTTGCTGTGGGAAGGGGGAGAGTGTGGTGGTAAGGGTGCCGGCAAGCGGAAGGAGCAGAGGCAGCACCCCCACGGCGGAGGGGCGGCCCCGCGGAGCCCGGGCTGGTGGCCGTGCACACAGGAAGTCAGGCTGCTAACCATTTCCTCTGAATCACCCTCGGGAACTCCAAGCCCTGGAGAGGCCCCAGCTGCCCCCGCAGGGAAGAGCCCAGCCCAGGGCCAGCTCCAGCCTCCAGGCTCTGCAGCCGGCCTTGCTGGGTTCAGTCCTGCCTTGGGGACTTAGCAACTAGGTGAACATAAGCAAGCAGCTTGACCCCGCTGTGCCTCAGTTTCCTCTTCTGTAAACGGGGCTTATCGCTGTGCCTCCCCGATAGGACTACGGTGAGAAAAGGATAAGCTGGTGCACGTACAGCACAGATTGGGGGTTCGCTAAGAGCCAGCTGTTATCATCCATTCTTATCACACGCGCCACCATCCTCAGGACAGAATGTGGAGCCAGACCGTCCAGACTAGAAACCTATTCCTACTACTTCCTTGCTGTGTAACCTTGGGAAGTTGCTAAACATCTATGAGCCTCACTTTCCTCATGAGGAAAATGGGGATAATTGAAGTTTCTACCCGAGAGAGTTGGTATGGGGAGGAAATGCGCTGATGTGTGCAAAGCAGTCAGGCCTGACAAGCAGCTCTTCATCAGCCTCGCCACCATCGTCATCTGCCCTGTGGTTTTCATTTGGGGTCCCCCCTCCTCCAAACATCATAAAGGACTTCGCTTCATGCTGCTGTCTGCTTTATACCAAAAAGGGAAAGTAAAGACCAGAGAGCTTAAGACACTGGCCCAAGGTCACAGGGGAGGCCCGTGAGCAGGTGTGCGATCTGACAGGGCATCTTGAGATTAAAATCCTGTTCTCTGCTGCTAATGCTCACATACCCTGCCCGTGACCGGGGAGCAAACCATTATGAACCCAGAAAGGTGCCAAGAGGAGGGCAATGCAAAAGGAACCAGAAAATCCAGTCCTGGCTCCTACTGGCAGAAAGCCCTGGCTGGGGGGAGCCAAGCTGCCTCTGCCCCACAGCGACGCCTGGTGGTGGCTTTCAGAAAAGCAGCCAGAATCTGACATCAAAATCACTGCAAAAAGCATAAAACAAAGTCAAAAAATGGAAGAAGTGCACAGCTACAAAGGGCGGGTGGGGATTCTCTCCCATCAGGGAAGGTGGCCCCTCCTGAGGCACCAAAGAGAAACACCACAGAGTCCGTGCTGAGGAGACAGAACTCTGCCAGACCTGGTCTCAAACCCTGACTCCATCACTCACCAGCTCTGTGACCTTGGGCAAGTCACTCAACCTCTCTGACCCTCAACGTCTTCCTCAGAGAAAGCTGGGAGTAACAGTGCCGACCTCAAGGCCGTTCTGAAGGCCAAAGGAGGTGTCACGCGGAGAATGAAGCTGGGCAGTGGGGTGAAAATTGGCTACCGAATGCAAACACAACCACAACGGGACACCACTCCATGCCCCCCAGGACAGCTGTGATTAAGAAGAAAAACAAAAAGTGTCAAGGGTGGGTGAGGATGCGGAGAAATTGGGGCCCTGTGTACTGCTGATGGGAGTGTAAAACGGTGCAGCCGCTGCGGAGACTAGTTTGACAGTTTCTCGAAAACTGAAACAAGAGTTATCACAGGACCTGGCAACTCCACTCCTAGAAGCACAGACATACCTCGTTTTACTGCACTTTGCAGACATTATGTTTTTACAAACGGAAGGCTTTGTGGCATCCCTGTATCAAGTGAGTCTACCGGCTCCAAAAAGACTAGGAGTCGCTGAAGGCTCAGACGATGGCCAGCACTGTTTGCCAATAAAGTATTTTTTAATTGAGGTACGAATGTTGTTTTGCTAGAAATAATGCTACTGTACACTCAATAGATTACAGTACCGTGTGAACATAACTCTCATATGCACTGGGAATCCAAAAAACTGGAGTGACTCGCTTTATTGCGACGTTCACTTTGATGAGGGGCCGGGGATGGAGGCCACAGCATCTCTGAGGTCTGCCTGTGCCTGAAAGGTGCTCAAACAAAAGCGTGAGCGCAAATGCTCACAGCAGCACAGTCACGATGGCCAAAAGGTGGCAATAACCCAACATCCATGAGTGGATGACTCGGATAAGAAAACGTCCATTCACACAGTGGAATGACTCAGCCAGAGGAACAAAGCACTGAGGATCAGCTTTGAGAACTCTGCGCTGAGAGAAAGAAACCAGTCACAAAAGGTCACATACTGTGTGATTCCATTTACACACAAGTCTAGAATATGCAAATCCAGAGGCAGGAAAGTGGTGGGGAGGGAGATGAGTAGTGACTGCTAATGGGTCTGGGGTCTCCTTTTGGGGTGATGAAAATGTCTTGGAACTAGATAGGAGTGGTTGTACAATATTGGGAATGCAGTAAATGCCACGGAAATATTTAGTTCAAAATGAGAAATTTTGTTTTGTGAATTTTAGCTCAAAAAAAATGCCAAATTTTAAATTTAATGTCAAAATGTAATGCTGAGCCTCACTGACCGGCCCAGCTCCTGGGCCATACCCAAGTCCCACTCCTCCGTGCCAGTTGACAGCCCTCCACCCCCATACGTCCTTCAAGACGTGCCCACAGGACCCTGAACTGCCTTCAGTGGGTCTTCTCTCATCAAACTTCACTCTACCACCCATGGTGGCCAGGATGGCCCTTGATCATACATGGAGTCCACACTTCCTCACCTGGAGAGGACCAGGTGTGACCCTGTTCCCAGGTACAACCCAGATACTCTCCAGTGTCAAGACAGTGTCACACACTCTCCAACAACAGTGTTTCATGAGCACCTACTATGTGCTGGCACTGCTAAGAGCATAGCAGTGAACCAGGATATAAGGACCCTGCCCAGATACTAAATATTTTCAGTTCTGCTGACACTTGGTCTCTGTTGTGACCACACAAGTCTGCCCCTGTATCTGGAAAGCAACCATAGACAATACATATACAAATGGATGTGGCTGTGTGCCAATAAAACTTTATTTACAAAAACAGGCATCGAGGTAGGTTTAGCTGGATTTTCTGGGCCCCAGGACAGAAGACGGCTAGAGTAAGGGCTCCTATAAAACACGGGGAAGGGGGTCTATCTGTGGCGGGGACATCTGAGCAGAGATCTGAAGATGCCAGTGAGAGACATATGAAACGAACTGGGAAAAGGCAGACTATCGATTATTTTTATCAATATTAAAAATGAAATTATGAATCCTTATAAATACGTGTATTAACTTTTCCTTTGGTTTTGACAGTCACAATGAGGATTTAGTTTTACCACATGACCCTGTTTCTGTGCCCATTTCACAGACAAGGAAACTGAGGCAGATCCAGGAGGCCCAGCCCATTCAGATTCCAAAGCCCGGGCCAGTCAGACAACATTTCCCTCCGCATTATAGAGAGGACAGGGAGGCACAGAGCAGTACCAGCCCACCCCACGTGGCTGGGAAGCGCCAGAAATGAGATCGGAACCCAGACAGCCTGACCTCACCCACTGTCCCTGTGCTGTCCAGTACAGTAGCCATGTGGCTATTCAACTGCACGCTTCATTTAATTCTAATTAAACTAAACTAAAAGTTCAGTTCCTTGGCTGCATGAAGCACGTTTCAAGTGGTCAGCAGTCCCAGGGCTGCGGGCCAGTTCCATCACTGCGCAAAGTTCTACTGGACAGCACCGCACCACAAAAAACAGTGCCCTTGTCCCAATAGGCGTGAAGGACACAAAAACAAGCCGGCACACGCGCAGTGCTCAGCGCACGCCCCCACCGCCAGGACCGGGTCACCGGCTCAGAGCCGCCCCCGCCCGCACCTGCTTCTTCTTCAGCTTGGAGATCTGCTGCTCCACCATGGTGATCTCACGGTCGACCCGGTCCATGCTCTGGATCAGCTCCTCCTTGGAGAGCCGCGGGGGCACCAGCTCCAGCTCGGGGTCGGCGTGTGGGGGGCTGGGGGGAGACACTGGCTCCAGTTTGCCCGTCAGGCTGCGGTCCTGCAGCGGAGAGAAAACGGGCCGTGGGGTCAGCACACGGCACCCCCAGCTGATGCCCCCAACACACCCCGAGTGTCCAGCCCTGACTTCCGGGCCCAGCACATGGCACATCTACCATGACAGTCCCACATCCCAGTGCCTTCCCAGCGCTTACGGGTCCCACCGCCCGGCCCGGGACACATTCTGCACAGGTCGGCTCCTTCCTGTCCTACAAGTCGTGATGAGTTCCTTCTTCCCTTTCCCAGAACACGCTCCTCTCTTCCCCCCCATCCCATTTGTGTCCTCCCACAGGACCAAATTCCCCAAGAACAGGCACCAAGACCCTCAACCTCCGTCCCCGCAAGGACTGGCCCCAGCTGACCCTCCAGGAACACGTATTTGGTGCTCAGATGCCTGGTTCAAAATAGAAAGTTACAGAATATTACATATGGGCAAACCTGGTTCTGCAGAAAACACACACGTATATGCAAACAGAGGCACCTACGAGGCAGGATACAGAGGTAAAAGAGTTCTCAGCGGCGGTGAGAACGTTTTATTTACCGGTCGGTATTTTTCTGTTTTTCCTTCACTGAGCTTTACTCTTTATGAAATAGAGCTGCTTTAAAAAATGTGTGAAACAAACGAACTCTTCATTGGGATTTTCGGCAACTCCTTCATTCCACCCATTACAGTTTACTAGCGCTCACCTGCACGGCCCTGGGTTCAAATCCCCACCCTCTACCACCTCCCAGCTCCGTGACCTCAAGCAGATCACGCAACCACTCCCTGCCTCAGTTTCTTCATCTGCACAATGAGACAATTCCCACCTCCCAGCCTCCTCTTGTGAGGCTTGAATGAGTGAACTGTGCAGAGCGCTGCGTAAGCACTGGCTGGGACTGTCCTACTCCCAAAACCCAGCTCCAGGCCTCGCGGCTCCGGGTGAAACCCAGCCTCCCCCCACCCCCATACCATCCTCAAGGCCAAGCCGGCAGCTGCTGGCAGGGGAGGCCCAGCAGGAGCTCTAGGCCGCTGCTTCCCCACCCCCATGGCAGCTGCACCAGAGGACAGAAGACACATTATTCCCCAGGACAACTGCAGCCTCGGGGGCTGCCAACTGCCCCACCACCTCAGAACCGGCAGAGGCTCAGCTATGCTCAGGGTCTCTGTCACACACCACACACACACACACACACACACACACACACACACACACACACACGCAGACCCCTACAAGTCCCACAGGGCCCGAGGGTGTCACACTGGGGTGACACTGGGTTTGCCTCCTGGCCTCAGCATTTCCATCTGAGACATGGGGAGAACTGGAGTCAGGATCCCCAGGCCCTCCACATACCCAGACCCTCGGGAAAATGCAGAAAAAGCCTCAAGTCCCGCAAACGCCCCAACGTGACCCTCCCCACTGCTGAGGCCGCTCTACACAGAGAGCTCCAGGGATTAGACGAGGCACAACTCATCTCTCCGCCTGCTCCAGTCCTCAGCACAACGGGTCCCTGCTGCGCCCCTGCTAGAGGGCTGCTGCTCCATCCCCACTGCACAGGTGAGGAAACAGAACCTGAAGGCACAGTCCTGGCGATGCTCTACGCCAGCGGTCAGCACACTGCCCTGTAAAGGGCCAGGTGGAAAAAGCCTTAGACTTTGAATTTCAGTCTCTGTCCATCTACTCACCCACCACTGTATTGGGAAAGTGGCCATGGACAAGACACAAGAGAGTGAGCAGGCCTTTGTGACAATAAAACTTTATTTACAAGAACAGGCTGAGGGCCAAGTCTGGAGCATACCAAGTTTGCCAACCCCTGCTCTCAGCAACTCCCAAGTCTTAACTCATGTAATTGTCACAAAAACCCTGGGAAGTGGCAATATCATTTTCCCCATTTTCAGATGAGAAAACAAAGGCCCAGCAAGGTTCAATGATGAGCCCAAGGTCACCAGCCACAAAGCGATGCAGCCCTGGTTTAGAGGGTGCGGGAGTGGAGAGGCCAGGACAGGAGTGGAGGCCGGGACCCAGAACTTTCCAGAGGCCACGAACCCAGGCTGCAGGGGCTCCCACGGCAAAAATGCACCAAGCCACATATTCATTCATCCCACAGAACCACAGGGCAGGGCAGAAAAGCAAGAGCGGATCCCTTCCAGGGTCCAGGATCCACTGAAATTAGAGACAAAACTGTGTGTGGAAGAAAATTCCCTAGGAAAATACTCAGAAGGAATGTGTATGTGGTGTCAGCACGTGTGGGGCCGTATCTGCCCCCCACAAAAGGGCTGTGCTAGTGGACACCTGACCCCTTCTCACACCAAACCACAAGCAACTCGGGAGTTCTGGCACCTCCAGGCCTTTGCATACGCTGTGCCCTCTGCCTGGAGTGCCCCACTCCATCTGTGTCCCCTGAAATCAGACCACCCTCCCATGCCACCACCGCTAGCCCTTCACTGAGATCAGGCCCTTTCCTCCATGCCCCCAGGACACTTGACTGGTCTCTCCTGGCAGCCGCATTCATTTCTCAGGGTTCTTGGAGACCAAAGGTAAATGGTAACATGGTTCCTGGAGCCCAGGAGCATTATCTGCTGTAGGGAATGTCTCCCCTCCACGCCTGATCTTCTACCAGGACCGAGAAGGGAGATAAACAGAATGAAATCGAGGGCTGTGGCTAGAAAGGCTTTGGGGGCCAGGATACCCCAAATCTGTGAGACAATCCCAGGAATAATTCTCAAAAGCAACTTTAGCAAAAAAAAAAGGCTTCCATCCCCAAAGCTGGCAGGGGCAACGCAAAAGCGTTCTATGAAGCAATGGGCAACCGCTAGGAAACTTTTCCTTCAATTCTTGACGCTACAGTAAAAGCTACCTTCTTCAATGGGCTCTTCCTTCAGTTTCAGGCTTAGCTTTTATTCTCACCAAACACGCACAAGTGGGTCCATCAATGGCTGAATAAATAAATAAAATGTGGTGGCCACACACACTGGAATATGAGTCAGCCATAATAAAGGAACACAGCGCTGACACACGCTACATAGATCAAACTTAAAAACATGACAATGACTGACAGAAGCCAGACACAAAAGGCCACGTACTGTAGGATTCTATTTATAGAAAATGTCCAGAATAGACAAATCCAGAGACAGGAAGTAGATTGGTGGGTGCCAGGGGCTGGGGGAGGGAGATGGGGAATAACTGCTAACGGGTACAGGGTTTCCTTTTGGGGTGATAAGAATGCTTTGGAACTAGGAGAGGTGCGGGTTGCACAATATTATGAATGTACGGAACTGTTCTGAGCTGTTCGCTTTAACATGGTTAAAGTTCCTGTTGTGAACGCACATAGGGAGGGCGAAGGGCACTGTCTCGGTGCTTAGTTTTCGAGGAATGGGACCAAGGGACCTGGCCACTGGGCCTCCAGATGGTTCTCCTGATGGCTGCTACCTTCATTTCAGCCCAAACCCGCAGGAGGAAAACAACAAACCAACACCCCAAGCCGCAGCCAGGTAGCAGTTGGCACCATTTTCCCCATCCGATGCCACTGGTGTAAAAATGAGGGCCAACGTAGAAGGGGAAAACTCCTTATGTAAAATTGAAGACACAGAGGCAGACAAAGCCCTGGGGCCAAAGAGGCACACACACACCCCCGCCCCCAATCCCAGCTCCAGTATGGGGCAGGGCCCCATCAGGCACTCGGTCTGCTCCCCCAGACGCATGACGGCTTCCAGCTCAGGCTGGGCCCCACTCAAAGGCAAGGGGGGAAACGGCTTTGGGTTGGAAATGTGGCCTTGAACGTGAGAAGATGAAGGCCCACAGTTAACACACTGCCTTCTTGTTAACACACCAAGACCACATGGAAGGTGGCCCAGCCAAGAGACGGACAGACGTGGGGATCCAATCACATGGTGTCACCTGGTGCGAGCTGTGTCTGAAGTCAACCAACCCTTGGATTTCAGTTACCTGAGCCAGGACTCACTTAAGTCGGTCTGGCACGGGTTTTCTGTTCCTTTCAGCCAAGAGAGCCCCAACACACAAAGGGACTTTCAGAAATGGGTACTTTTATGGTGATTCTCAAGTCCCCTAAAACAAAGTTGGGTGAATTCCAAAGGAAGCCTCTGATGCCACAGGACTCCAGAGTCTCCCGGCAGGGAAGAATTATAAAATAGGACATTTTTATATGAAAAGGAACACAGCCAGGGGTAGGGTGGGGGGGCTGTAAAAAAAATCCCATCGAATTCCTCTCTCATGCATCCAGCTGAATTCCAAACAGCAAACGCAAAAAACATCTGACCACTTTCAGAACCGTCTCTCCCCAGCTTCTTCCTCTGCCCAAAATGTGCTCAAACTTTCCAAACACTCCTAACAGCCTGTAGCAATTACAGTAGTGGGTCCAGCCAGGCCCAACACTGGGCCCGTCCCTCCCCCACCCCCAGGGTCCAGGAAGAGAACAGAGACACAGACAAATGGAGAGTCGGACATGGACATACACAATACCCAAGCAGACGCAGGTACGCACGTGCACGCATTCACGCACGCGCACATACACAGCGAGAAACAAAGACAGAGGGACAAGCAGACACAGACAGAGAAACAACAGAGAGAGAAAGACAGACTAAGGCAGAGAGACAGACAGACAGAGACACACATGCACGCACGCACGCATGCAGGCTGGCAGAGACACATAAACAGACACAGAGACTGAGAAAGACCCACAGAGGGAGAGGGAGCCCCTGGGGCGCCATGAGCAGGAGGGGAACAAGCAGACAGACTCAGCCACGAGAGACATGGGCCCTCACAATAACCTGCAGGCCCAAGGGCTCCGAGCCCATATTCTGGAGAGCCAGCCTGGGCGCCAGACAACTGCCAGTGCGTATTCTGGGCAGAACCAGACATGAGTGCAGGGGCATGGCCCACTCAGGGCTCCAGTCCCGAGGGAGGAAACGAAGCCTGGCTAGCGTGGCCCTGCGCCCCTTCACACAGACGCCACTCCCCTATCTGTCCCAGACCCGCTGCAGGGAAGAGCATTCCATAGAGCGGCATCCCTCCCAGGAGGCGGAGCGGCCAAAGCTACAAAGAGGAGGAAACAGACATGGGTGCGGGGGGGGGGGGGGCCACTTGGGAGACCAGAGGGGAAGTTTATGGTGGGAGAGCCCAGTGGGCAGGGCTGGGCTCAGGCCCCCACTGCCTGGGCTTCGGTATCCACTCCCCCATTTCCCCTCGGCCGTGGATACGCGGCTTCTGCTCCCTGAGCCTGGGACCCCGTCTGTGAAAGGGGATGGCAGGTTGGACTTCGTTGGGCTGAGAAGATATTATGGCATGACAGTGGCACCTGGCACACAGCCAGAACTCACTTAATGTGAACTTGTCACCACCATGGAAACACCCTTTTCTTGCCAGCTCCCGAATAAAGGACCCGCCTCCGCCTGAATCCCACCATTCAATCCCACCCGACATCAGGCAGAGAAGAGGACCCAGCAGGCCTGAGTGGGCCACTTCCCTCCCCTGGTCTGGTCCCAGCCCCCACCCACCTCCACCAGTGCTGCAGTAAGATGAGCAGTGACCTCGCCCAGCAGCTGGGACGCCGTTAACGAGCTCATGTGTGTCCCCGTGGTTGTGAAGAAGTCTAATGGAACCGCTCAGCACGCGCGGAAGGGGCATCCATCACACGGCCGGCCAAGGACAAGCACGTCACCTGGCCCCCGCCCCCGCCCCAGCCCAGGCAGAGACCGTGAAATAACAAGTTTCCAGGCAGCTGGGTGACCCTGGGGGACAGAAGCATCTGGATCACTGGCTATGGCTCCTCAGTCGGCTTCCTCCATGAAAATGGAGGTCAAACGAGCTTTCAGCATCAATTGCCCTGAGCTCTACTGAAACGGCAGAGCCTCACCCCAGCAGCAGCAAACCATAGGTGCTTAATCTATGCACATTCTCCAAACACCAGATTAGCTCTGACTTGCTGTTTTAAAGAAGAGTGAAACCAAAGGGCCCTCTAGGACACTGGGGGCATGGTGGTCCCCGCAGGCGGGACACACTTGGGTGAGAGCTGTCCCTCTCCAGCCACGCAACGGCTGACAGACAAAACCTCGCCCTCAACCCTCCTCTCACCACCCGCCCAGCCTCTGCGTGCACCGTGCTCAGTGCACCTCCCAGCCTTGGCCCAAGCTGTACCGCACACGTCCCCTTTCCCATGCACGCAGCTCAATCACAGCAGACGCCAAACCTTCAGAGGAGCTCCCAGCTGGGGGCCAGGCCTTACCTTGGACAGGTCGTCAGAGCCCCCAGGCTGGCCCGCGGCCAGCAGGGGTGAGGGCCGCAGTAGGGGGTCAGGCAGCAGCTCCAGGCGAGGGCGCTTGCTCTCAATGAACTCCATCTCCGACTTGCCCAGCTCAGGCAGGTATGAGTGGGACTCAGGTCGCAGGTGAAGCTCCTGAGACCTGCAAGAGGCAAGGGCATACGGCATCACGTCCACTGCCCTCCCCGCGGCACACCTACTGGGCACCGTGCCCTCTTCGATCTTGCGGGAGAAGTGCCCACCTGTCCAAGGGCACAGACTCACACAGACTTGTCTTCCCTCAAGTCAACATTCACTCGCTGTGCTTACAGGAAGAAAATGCACCGATTCCACACACCCTCGCTGCTGTGTGTGCAAGAACCGGCTGCAGCAGCCCCACCCGGAGCCGGGGAGAAATGCAGGATCTTGAGTCCCACCCCAGACCTACTGAGTCAGACACTGCACTTACACAAGATCCCCAGGTGATTCGTGGGTACAATCAAGTCCAAAAAGCACTATGGGTCTAACTCGGATAATCACAGACGGTGCCACGTGCACATCACCCACCCAGGGCAGACATCACCAGCCGATCACAGCACTCTTGCTGCTAAACCTGGTCTTGTCTCCTCAACTCAGCCCAGCTGCCTGATGCAGAGATGGGAGCTGTCCAGCCTCGTCCCTTCTGTCTGGCTCTCCTTAATCCTCCTCCCCAATTTTCAGGGGTCCTTCCTGAGACACGGCCCTTCCTGAGCACACACAGCAGAGCCAGGACACTCGGCCTCCACCTCCAGCTACTGCTCCTTCTCAGACGGCCCAAACATTGCCCCTTCTGAAATGTTTTTCAAGTTGATGCCTTTTCCAGTAAACTTGGAATCAAATTCAAACGCATTCCCCTCACGCTCAGGCCCTGCCGTGTCTGGCCCTCACTTACCTGGCCCACTGTATTCCTGCCTCAGAGCCTTTACAATTGCGAGGCGTCGGCCAAGAACACTCACACACCTGCTCCTTCCATGCTACCCCTCCTCCTAGATGTCTCGGCGCACGTGGCACCTCCTCCCAACAGAAGTCTCCCTGCCCACCAGCCACACCCCATCTCACCTCCGAAGCATCCGCCCACTCAAGGACACCTGCTCCTGAAAGACTGCAGCCATGGCCCTTGACGGTGGCCTCCCTGCGTGGCCCTGGGACACCTCCAGGGGTATGTGGTACCACAAAGGCTCAGGCCAGGTCTCTGGAGTTTCTAGTCCCAGTGAGTAAACACAGGCCATCCATGTAACTCGCAGCCTCAGCAGAGTGACAGGAGAAGCCAACGGCACGGGCCTCGGGCCAGCCCAGCCTCAGTGGTCCCCCAGGCCCAACAATCACTGCGCACAGCCTGAAGGATCTCAGAGTAGACGTTCCATCCAGTCCATCCGAAGCTCAAAAGCGTCCCGTAGCTCCTGTGAAACTCAGCCCCTGCCCTGCCCCCAGTCACCTGCTCACTCCAGCAGCAGCCTCCTTGCCTTTCTGAAACACTCCAAGCACCTTCTCAACTCCAAGCCTTTGCTGGTACTGTCCCTGCCACCTGCATGCCTCCACCCAGCTCTCTGAATGGCTGGCTACTTAGCAACCAAGAGGCCCTCCTCCAAGAGGCCTTTCCTGGCCACCCCAGCCAAGCAGCAGCCCTTCCTGCCCAGTAGGTGACAAGTCACCTGCCACGTCTAGAGTGACTGTGTGTGTTTGTGGCATGGAGGCTCCCTGTGGGCAGAGCCATCTGTCGAGATTCCCACTGTGTGCCCACAGCCTAGGAAGGGCCAGCACGTGTCAGAGGCACAGGCCTGAGCGATGTGTGCTGCTACTGTCTCAGGCCACGTGGGCCCTGCTCTGCTGTTGCCCCTCCCCTCGCTGAGGTCCCCACACGGCCACACTGGCTCGTTCCCTCCTACCTGGATTTAAGCAAAGCTGGCCCAGCAGCGGGCAGACACAAGAGGGCCTTGTATGCCAGCCGAGGGACAGAAAAGGACTCGAAGAAAAGAGGGAGAACAAAAGGAGGGAAGGAAGGCGGCTCCAGCTCCCTGTGTGTACCCAGGTGTGGACACGTCCCTCCCAACAAGCGACCCAGCCCCTCTCCCCCACATTTTGATGGTCACCCCCTCCTGCATGGACCACACACCCACAGAAGACCTACAGCAGGGAGTCTGAGGGTCACATAGCGATTCCCCGCCCATCCCCATCCTGGCCCCAGTACAAGGGCAAACACATAGCCTGGCACCCCTCATTTAACACCAGCCCAGCAAGCTCCTGCTTCTCCATGCGCCTCCATTTCCCCATCTGAGAAACAGTTCCGTGGTTCTGAGCAAGGAGGGGTGGGGGTGTAAGCCTCCCCTCACCTTTCATTCCCGGGCTGAAATTCGGACAGCAGGGAGGGCCTCCTCCTCTGGGGCTGGATGATGGAGCCAGGTGACAGGTGTGAGGTGTAGTCACGGGGGTGGTGCTGGTACTCAAGCAGCCCGACGTCCTACAGAGAGAGCAGAATGAGAGCCAATGCCAGGGCTCACGGCCCACTTTACACCGGGAGGCAGAGCCAAGAGCCCCCTGTGCAGGGCTCGCTCCTGCGCCAGGAGGCCCAGCCCTTGTCCTCCCTGGCCCCCGAGGCCAGAAGCCAACGGCCAACGCACTGTGGCACACACAGCTAAGTGGGCAGGCGCTCTGGGCCGGCAGTGCGCTCAGTCCTTCCCACACAGCGTCGCCGAGGCCTGCCGCTCTGCGATTCTGCCTGCTTTGCAGATGAGAACACCGAGCCCGCGTGTCAGCAGGGACGACGGGAATGAAAGGGCGGCCTGATGTCTGCCAAGGGCACTAAGTGAACACGGACCCACGTGAGACAGTGAGGCACGTGTGTCACATACCAGGGGAGGGTCTGCAAGGCTCAAAGACCAGGCCCCGAAACAAAGGAAAAACCGCACACGTGTGTCACATACATAAGCACAGATCAAAGTCAGAAGAATAAACTGCAGGCAAAACCCTCCTACTTTTTTAGTCAAATGCCATCCACTCTCCATTGTCATCCAGGGAAACACTAAACATTAACAAATTAGGTGTGCCCCAGTTGTCAATACACCCTGATTTGAGAAGCATTAAAATGTTAAAAAAAATAGAAACAAGTCTTTCAAACGAGAAAATGGGACAGGCTTTATCCATGTACCAATCCAAATTGATTAGTTCTGTCTGTCTAGAACAGTTAGTTACACTGTGTGTGTGTGTGTGTGTGTGTGTGTGTGTGTGTGTGTGTGAATCAATTAGTGATGTCTGACACAGGTAAGGATTAGGAGAGAGTGGGATTGCAGGTGATTTATTTTCTTCTTGGCACCTTTCTTTAAATTGTCCCAATTTTCCATAAAAAAATATCTAGTCATTCTTTTGCTGTCGAGCTTATTGTTTTTTAAACAGTTATTTCTGCAAAGAGAATCAGATGATACCAGGTAGGTGTGCAGGGAAAGTATGTGTTTCACAGCCCCCAAAACAAGCATGTAAGATGAAAGGCCAGGCTAGAGAGGATGAGTAACTGGAATCAAGAGAGACCCTGTCAACCTCAGGCTGGAAACAATGAGGGAAAGGCCTTACCAGGCAGCCCATGCGGAAACAGAGCTGCAAGGCCTGAGGCTGGCGGTATCTGTCCATCACTCAAACCCTCTGAGTGTCAGTTTCCTCATCTTTGAAACAGGTGACTGACCCAGATGGAAGGAGGCCTCTGTGCCTCCTACCTCTAATCCCACTTAACTCTCCAAGAGATTTACCCCAAGGCTGAGGGCAGCTTCCGGAAGGCAGGAAAGGGCTCATCCTCCCCACCCTTGCGCTCCATGAGTCTAGCACAAAGCACCAGGTGCTTGTAGACAGGGAGGTGGGGGAAAAGGAAGAAGAAAGGGCTTGAGGGAGGGAGTGGAGGCCTCTGGGATTGCTCTGGCGAGGCTGCCAGGCAAAGATCTTCTGTGCGCACGCACAGAGGTGTGAAAAGAAATCAGCAGGTCTTGCAGTCTGCCAGGAGGAAATTTTTCCCACCGGCTCTTTAGCACAAAAGCAAAGTGGCAGAGAGGCAGACAGCCCAATCCCTCGGGAGAGGGACTCGGCAAGACAGCACTTACAACTGCCAACCGAGGCAGCAAGAGTCACGTGGCGCAGGGGCCCCCACAGAGTGGGTATGGAGAAGCCACTGCAAGAACTCTCTGGCCTCAGTTTCCCAATTCAGGAGCCAAGTGGGATGAGCTCGTCAGCGAAGTCCGTCTAAGAAGCATGTGAGGGGCCACTCCTGCAGTGTCCACACCACCAATCTTCACCCCAGGGCCTCCTGGCCTCAGCCTAGACACCCCTCCCAGCCCCCGCATCTGTGAATTGGGTCACACGCAGTAGGACCATGTATCAGTTTGTGACAAACTGGAAATTAAACATACTGGTCCTTCCCACAGAGTTTGATAAGCACTGATCTAGGGCAGAAGTCAGCAACCCAAGGCCAAAGCCAGGCTCAGCCTGTTTCATCACATGTCACTGGCTCATGGCCATGGCCATGGCCATAGATTTACGTCTTGGCTGAGCTGCTTTCATGAGACAACGGAAGCAGCACCACATAGTTGTGACAGAGACAGCATGGCCTGGAAAGCGTGAAATATTTACAGAAGTCAGCCACCCTCCTCCAGAGGAAAAGCCCACAGTGTGTTCTAGGAAGAAATGAAAAGGACACAAACAGCTACGCTGTCGTCATAGCAATAGTGTCATCATCAGAGTTACCACTCTTCTACATCAGTGCATGCTAACTCTGTCCAGGCACTGGGAAAAGGCCTCTGCACATGTCAACTAATTTGATCCTCACCATCTTTTAACTACCCTCAGTCAACTGATGGGGAAACTGAGGCACGGGGCGGTAAGGCCACTTGTCCAAAGTTTCACGGCTAGGATGTCACTGAGGCAGGATGTGAATGCAAGCAGTCTGACTCCAGAGCCTGTGCTTCAAACAGCCCTTCTACCGCCCTTCTACAATGAGGCACAGAGAGGTTAATTAATTTGCCCAAGGCCACACAGCAAGGGGTAGCTCTGGGATTCAGATCCTGTCTTTTGACTTTAACACATTCATTCAACACAAGGACTGCAGGAGCTCAGGAGAGCTGAGGGGGTTCCGGAGGATTTGGGGGAGAAGGCAGACTCGAGCTGGGCCATAAAAAGCCCCAAAGGAAGCAAGGAGGGAGGGTGCGTCAAGACCCTCAATCCTGGGAGACCCTCTGTGCCAAGCAAAGACCCTCAGGGAAAAATGTGGGGTCCTGATGCTGTGGGGGAGGTAACAGGGCATAGAGAGATCCTGCAGGGGAAGCAGGTGGAATTCCACAAGCCACGCACACACCGACATCCACAGAGGCTCGGAGTGTGCCTGAAGCTGGGTCAGCAGAACTAGGCCTCCGCAGCCTGGGGTGCAGGCGTCTGTCTGCAAGCACATCTAGAACCAAGCTTCCATTTGTGCTGGTCATAGCACACCAGCGGCCTGCAGATGACACAGGCCAAAGCACGGCCGGCAGAAGAGTCAGTTCCCACCACCCCTCAGAGTCCAGAGTCCTGCAGTCCTGAGGGGCACAGGCCTCCTTGAGTTTCCTGCTACCCTGCCAGGGGGAAAGAGACGACTGCCATGTACACTCACCACCCCAATCACCTCGAGGGCTCAGATCCATGACACCCATATTACAGATGGGAAAACTGAGGCTGCCCCACAGAGTTAAGTGAGTAGCCGATGTCACTCAGCAAGTTGGGAGGAATGGATTCAAAGCCACACCTGGAGGTTCTTCAGGCTGCAGATGGGACTGGTCATCAAAGCCACCCTATGCCCAGAGCACCTGGAGGAGGTCTCAGGGCCAGGAGGTGCCACCCCCGGAGGCAAGCCTGTCGGGAGCAGGTGAGCTGAGTCCCAGGAAGGTCACAGGTCCGTAAGTCGAGGCCCTGCCCCTACACCCCAGCAAGCCTGCCTCAGCTATAATACTATACCAGGAGCTGGGACACGGTTCCCACCTCGCCCTTGGATGGGGCATTCGTCTTTCTGTGCTTCGATTGCCTCTCTTCTCCACCCTGTCTTCCAAAGTCTCAAAAAATAGGGGCAACTCCCAAACCATGCCCTGACTTTAGGAGGGGCTGGTGTGAAGGGGTCGCTCCCTTCACACCAGCCAAAGGAAAGCAGCTCCAGCCCCAGATACACACCCGGAAGAGCAAGACCCCTGCCCAGTATTCTGGCTCCTGCCTTCAGTTAACAAGCAGGGTCCCCGCTGGGCCGCCCCAGCACAAGGCAGGGTGGTCAGGGACTAGGCACACACTGCTGCCACCACACAGGATAAAGACGCCCCACCCAATGGTTGCCCAGGGCCCCCACTCACCCCTGGCCTTCGCCTCCTGCTGGAGGGGTGGTGACCACTGGGTCCTGTCCAGCCACATCCTGCGTCACTGACGCTCCAGCGGGGGAAGAATGGGAGGTGTCTGGGGTCAGCTGGTGACCCCAAATGACCGAGAGGGCCCAGCCAGGACAAAGCGCAGGAGGGACATCAGGAAGGCAGGGGCTGGGTCCCCGAGGCTGGGTCCGTGGGTAAGCGGTGGGAGAGGGGTGCAAACCCAGCAGGAGGGGAGGAGAAGTAAGAGAGGCAGAGGCATGAGCCAGGCGCCCCGGGGGGGCGGCCTCCCCAGGCAGCCAACAGTGACAGGAGCATATACAAGAGCAAAGGGGCACCTGGGCTGCACGTGTGTCAGGCACTGGCCTGAGGACAGTACACAGGTCACGTCTGGTCCTGATGGGTCAGGACATGGGTGCTCCCATTACCCCCATCGTGTGCCTGGAAGACTGAGACTCAGAGAGGTTACCTGTCCTGTTTCCTCACCTGCAAAGTATTTCCCATCTACAGAATGAAGAGCGTCAGGGTCTCCCTCTGGGGTGAATAGGAGAAAGGAGCCAGTGTACTGTCCACAGACGGGACTGAGCAAAACGTCTGCCCTACAGGACGCGCTCGGCACACGAGAGCCCTTAATTTTGTTAGTGTTGGTGGCACCCATGATAACGACAATGGCAACAGGGTTTCCGGGCGGGAATTCCCACCCGTTCTCGGGAAAGAAATTTTCTTTTCTTTTTTTTTCACTTTCCCGTTCCTGAATCCCGAGAAAAGTTGGTTGGGAAATCGGGAAAATCGGCTCCTTGAACCCAGGTGGTTGGTAGTATCGGCCGCAACTTTGTGGAAACAATTCATCGTGGAGAACAGAAAACAGTTCATATCTTGGGTTTCGGGAAGGGGAAAGCAAAATAATTCCTGGGACAGGGCAGGAATTCCCGCTTGGAATACGTGATGATTGGAACAGGGTTCCCGCTTGGAACCCTACCAATACATGATAATTCACCTGCGGGAGCTACTGCTCAGCCCTGGGCACACAGTAGGTGCCCATAAACAGAGGCATCCAACACCAGGCTCAGCACCATGAGGCTGAAGCAGGCTGCCTTCTCACCGTGATTTAACCTCCTGGCCTCAGTCCCCTCATCTGCAAAATGGGAAAACAATTCGAGGTACTCTTTCATTGGGTTGTTTGTGAGATTGGGTGACTCCATGCAGGGGACAGGTCTCGTAACTCTTTCATGCGCTGGCTCTGACAAGCTTCCGGGGGTGGAGGAGGGCACATGGCCTCAAGAGGCCACTGTCTGGGACACCCCAGGCTGGGCCAGTGGGTTCATATGTGACCACGCTTCACTCACTGATGGAAATGTCCTTCCATGCCACTTCCTCTCTGTCTCATGAGGAAGGACCACACTGGCCAGCAGGACATATGCACACTGGCCAGCTGCTACCCCAGCTGTGACTACAGGGGTTCAGCCACTGCCCAGCAGCCAGGAGGCCAAACAGGGGAGGCCCAGGCCCCTTAGAGTCAGCCCTCTGGCAAGCACACAAGGTTATGGTATACAGGAGGTACCTAACAATGCCCACAGAGCAGAACCAAAGGCCTGTCCTCATGCAGCTAGAGGTGAAGGCAGGAAGTGTGGGCAGAGGGGGTGCAGCCTAGGAGACCTGGCTATGAGGGCACAAGTACTGAAAGCACACCTGCTCCCCGCCAGGCAGGCTGTCCCACTCAGTGAATAGAACCACCACCCTGGACCCCAAGTTCAGGGATTGAGACATGACATGTACTGGGCCTCGTCGTCTCAGGGCCACAAGCATCACCATAGTGAAGAAACTCTGGGGTTAAGGATCAGAGAGAGTAGGGACTACAAGCAGCGGCCCCCAGGAAGGCACCCCAATCTTACAGCATGGTAAGGAAAGTGTGTACAGCAGGCACTTCATGTTTGCATGCAAATTTCTCTGCTGACTTTGAGATGTACCAGCTCAGCCTGGCCCTGATCTCTACCTTCCCATCTTTAAAGTGGGAACTAACAGATTTTACCAGATGCACAGAGCCTGGCAGGCCACGGATGCCGGAGGTCTCTGCCGAGGACCCACGTCCCTTCAGGGACACATTGAGCCACACCAGGAGCCCCGACTCTGAGGAGAAAAAGGAACTGGGCAGGGACTCCGTGACAGGAGAAAGCCCCAAAGGTGGCCCTGGGCGCCCTTACCGTGTGGGGTCGGCCGATCTGCACGGGATAGGATATGCCGTGGGGCGGGTAGCGGGGCTCGGTGGCCCTCCACGTCTGCGTCACAGGCTGTGTGGACCCCGACATGGCGGGGCTTGTCCAGGTCAGCTCCCTCTCAATGTCCACTGAGGATTATAAGCCAGTCCTCGTCATTTGCTTGCGGGCTGCCCTGTCACAGGGACCTGTGAGAAAAATCAGAAAAGAAGATCAGACACGGGGCAGCAACTCCTCGTGGGACCCCGTTGGGGGTGTCAAGCCCTTCCTTTGGTGCCCGTAAGGAAGAGCAGGACACAGGTCCTCCTGACCCTCCTCCCTACCCACGGACAGCACAGGAGACGTGACACAGCATTGGAGGAACTGAGCCCCAGGCTAGGCCAGCAGCTGCCCCCCAAGCTACACCAGGAAGAGGGGTGCCTTCCCCCACTGCCAAGGGCCTCACTCAGCAGACACAGGAACCCCCACCATGACAGCATTGCCCCCACCACCCCGTGATGGTTCCCAAGCCCCATGCCCCCTGACCCCACTCCAAGAAGTTTTCCGAGAGCACCCGGGAGCTTGTGGAAAGCAGCTGAGGACCTGTCACGAGAGGCATGGCCGGGGGAGGTACACGACTGCCCCAGGAGGTGGTGGGCAGTCAAAGCTTGGGCAGGATATGGGTCACAGAGTGACCCCAGGCAAGGCTGGGGCCTCCTGGGGAGCCTCTGCAGGACGGTGACGCTATGATGTGGGAGCAGTGCATCAGGACACCAAGGGCCACACCAGGGAAACAGCGGAGGACACGGATGAGAGCCACCTGGGCCCCCAAAGGCTCCTGGCGGCAACAGAGAAACCATGTGTCTACACTGGAGAGAATCCCAATAAATATCCACTGGCTTCACAGATGGGAAACTGAGACCCAGAAAGAAAGAATCAAGGGAGCAAGGGGGCCCCTAATCGGAAGCTGCCTTGGCCCAGAAGTCTCCGGGGCCCCGTACTCCCCAGGATCCGTTCTCTGCGGACCACTGCTCCATGCTCCGCTGCCCCAGGTTACGAGAGGCTTCTCTGCCCACACTGGACCGAGAGCCGGACATGCCCCAGGCCTCCACTCAGCCACTCAGAGAAGGTGTGTCCCCGGCCCCACCATGTGCAAACCGCCCTCCATGCCAACACGCCCAGAGCTCAGGAAAACCCAAGATGGTGCGGGGGCCACCTGGACGTTCCTGTGCGATCTCACGTGATCAGGTAACTAGAAAGTGCCCCAGCTTCCTGCAAAGAGGTCCCTCGTCACTCTGCCCTCCCAGGAACTACTGTCCTTCTCCAAGCGGGTGGCCGCCCTAGCCCTCCCTGGTGATCTGCCGACTGGAGGTCTAACGCGGGCAGGTACGGGAGGGAAGACGGCGATCACGGCGGTCAGGGGAGGGATGAGGCCCCGTCAGGGGGCCCTAGCTGCACCCCACTCCCCACCCTCACCTTCTACTACAGACTTGACTTTCCTCCCCAGGCGCTGGGAGTAGTCACGTGATCTGGGCCTGGCCAATCCGATTTCTGCTTCCCCTGGGCCAGTGATTGGTTCAGGGATGGGCATGTGACCCAATCTGAGCCAATGAGAGTCAGTCGTGAGCCTTTTGCTGGAGGAACCAGCTGGGAGGATGAAAGCCGGGGGCGCTTGGGGGCCACCACGTGACAGGAGCCTGTCCCAGAATGATGCCAACCCGCAGGAAGGTGGAGCTGAAGGGTGGAGAGAGGACATTCGGGTCCTGATGACAGCTGTGCCCGCAGGCAAATCCAAGCCTGCTTCTTTATTTAGAGAAGCCACGGTGCTCCTGGGTGTTTTGCCTTCACCAGTCCAACCTGGGTTTCTGTCACTTGCCACCAAAAGTTCTGACTCACCCAGGGAAGGAGGGAGTCACAGAGGAGGCAATGCTTCAACTGGGTGCCGTCAAGCCTTCCAATACTGAAAAGCCAAAGAGGTCCAGAGAGAAGCCTGACGCCCCTGCAACCACGTCAGGAAGTGCCCACGTGGACTTTACCCAGCCACCGAGACAGGATGTCCATGTAACACGGGAACAAGTCTTGCTGGCTGGGTCACAACCAACAGGAGCTACTGTGATGAAGTACCGTCCCTAGAACGGTCAGTGCAGTCCTAGCGGTGATCTGACGTGGGAGGGAGGAAGGGCTGCCCCTGCCAGCTCCACCAGAACAACGTGGCATCTGTCCTGCAGCCCAGACACACGAGACTGGCCTTGGGAGAGGGGGCAGGTGTGGCCACCAATGCTGGACCATTTCAGAATTCCCCCTTTCCTGCTGGTCTCAAAACCTGCAGGCCCCGCTCGTCCGAAGCAGCAAAGCCCATTCTATTCCTCCCTCTCTGGATTTTAAACAGGTGCCCGCTCTGCCCTCTCCAAGGACACAAGGCCAGAGCTTAGGCAGGACTGCTGCTCGCTGCTTCACGCCACGTGTCCCTCCTCCAAGAGCACTGCAGGCCACTTCCAAATTGGTATTTGATTTCGTGGTGCACAAGGTGGTGACAAGTCATTTCTAACCTCCTTTGCCTAATGAGATGCTGACTGGGGATGGCAGGCCCCTGCCAGGTGCTCAAGGTGGCACTGCACCACGGGCTCTAGAAGCCAGGAAGGTGACACCTTTTCAGAGCAGCCCTGGAGAATCCTCAGCCACATCCCTGCCCTCCCACCCCCTCAGGACTTACAGGGTGTCCACTGCTGAGCTTGGGGGGCTGAAGCCTCCCCCCTCATCCATCAAGGGTTCACCCTCCCACCTCCCTGGCCTAGCGTCCTCCTGTGCAGGCTGTCCCCAAAGCTGGGGACCTGTGTGGACCTCCAGCCTCCCTCATTCACCACGAGTTTATTCAATAAACTCAATTTCCACTCCTCCCAACCTCAGCCACATTTATTGCCAACTCAAAAAAAACTTTAGGAAAATAGTTTGGCAGGTCCTCAAAATGTTAAACATGGAGTTACCATATGACCCAGCAATTCCACTCCTAGGCACACTCCCAAAAGAACTGAAAGCAGGGACTCAAACAAATAAATGTCCACGCTTGTTCACAGCAGCACGAGTCACACAACAGGCGAAGGTACAAAGAACCCAAGTGTCCGCCACCTGATGATGGGTAAACAAACAGAATGTCCTAGAGCCACCCAGTGGGGTACGATTCTGCCATTAAAAGGAACAGAGTGTGGACACACGCTACAAATGAATGAACTTGAAAACATTAGACTAAGTGACAGAAGCCAGACACAAAAGACCACATAACGTATGATTCTATGTATATAAAAGAGGCAAATCCAGAGAGAGAGAAAGCAGATGGGTGGTTGGGGGCAGAGGGTGGAGACGGGGCCATGGTAAGGATGCCTTTTGTTCCGAGGCCTCGGGGAGCCACCGCAGGCAGTTGAGGAGTGGGTAAAGGGTCACAGTGTTTGACACACAGTCTGTGGAGAGCAAGAGTGGACCAACCGGGAGACCTAGCGGGCCACTGCAACCGTCCAAGCGAGAGAGAACGCTGGTGGGACTGGGGCAGCACTGACAGAGATGGAGAAGCGGCAAATGGCGGGAAGGCCTCGGAGAGAGCTCACCATACAGTGACAGAGGCCGAGCGGCCCCGGGGACGGGAGCCCTTTGTTTCCCTCGTTGGGCCAGGTGCCCCATGGCTCTGAGCCTCAGTGTCCTCAGCTGCCGAGGGACACAAGGGTTTCCGCTGCAAGGATGCATGCTTGTGAAGCGTGTCGGGTAAACAGCAGGTGCTCAATAAGGCAAGCTCAGCAAGGCCAGAGCTCCAAGGAAAAAAGGACAGTGCTTGGCCAGGTGGCGTGGGACGCTTCTGAGCCCGAGTCCCAACCAAGCCTTGCACAGCCAAGCTACAAACCATGGCACCAGGGAGCGTGCCCTGCCACCCCAGGAGCCAGCTGGAGGAGGGTTCCCCACACACAGTCCACAGCAGGCCTCCCCAAGAATGGCCGGCAGGGCCTCCAGTGTGGCCCTCTACCACACTTGCCCCAGGGGCGGCGCACAGCAAGGACCCCTCAGCGGCCCACAGGAGACCCCATAGGTTACAGGTCCAATGTGGCAGCATCCCACTGTCCTGCTAACCCCACAGTCCCTTGTCACTGCCCTGGCTCGGACTTCACATCCACCCTGCTCTCTGCTGCGTCCCCGGAGCCAATCACAGCGCCTGGCACACAGCAGGTGCTCAATGAATGACCCTGTCCAGCATGAGAGGTCAGAGCCCCCCACAGGCATCCACCCTACCCTGCTGGGCAGAGGCCTCTTTCCTTAGGGTGGGGGAGAGGGGTCCTGAAAGGTTCTGTGGGCCCTGCTGTCCCCACATTCCTCTCCAGCCCACATAGGGAGGCCGAGACCACCCTGAGACACATCCCCTAGATTTTCCGTGTCCTGAGCAGTCTGATTCAGATCGGGGGAGGGTGAAATTACAGCCGCCTGGGGCTGAGCTGTCTCTGAGGGGGGTGGGGCACGCTTGTTAAGGTGACAGAACTGCTGAAATGTGCCTGGGAGCCTTCAGACCTGAGCCCACGCTGCGGGAGATGATGAAAGGTGAGCTGTCTGCGCCACACGTGCCTGTAATTTTCTTGGAACTTGTGGCAGATGGGGGAGCCTCAGAATTAAAAATCAGCTGCCAGGCAGGAGAGAAGCCCCCAGCACACACCCACGCACACATGCACGCTCATCGGACGCCCCTGGGTGCTCGGAGGAGCTATGGGTCCCACGGAGGGGACACGCCTGTTGCACCCCCACCCCAAGCCAGCCTGTCCCAGGCCAGAGACACACGGATGCACTGGGAGCCCGTGGGCAGGGACCCGTCAGTCCTCACCGCTGTCTCTTCCGCATCTAGGACCGGGTCTGACATTCAGTAGCTGCTCCATGTTTGTCTGAATTGACAGCTGAATCCCCGAGAGACACGGTGCCTGGCACACAGTAGGTGTGCTAGTTAGGGGCTGCCCTATAAAGTGTCAAACTGGGTGGCGGAAAACAACAGGAATCTCTTCTCTCACAGTGCTGGAGACCAGAAGTCTGAAATCCAGGTGTCGCAGGGCCGGCTCCTGCCTTGGTCCACTCCAGCTCCTGGTGGCCCCAGCCGCTCCTCCGCCTCCATCTCCCGCTGAGTCTCTATCATCATTATGGTGTCCCCTCATCTCACAAGGACACCAGTCATTGGATCAGGGCCCATACTACTCCCGTGTGACCTCATCTTAACTAACGACACCTGCAGTGACCCCCTCACGTTTACACGGTCCAAGCGGACGTGAATTTTGGAGGGGACACTATCTAACCCAACAAATATTTGCTTTGTTCACTGCAACATCCCAGAACCTGGCACAGTGCCTCCGTCACCACACTGAGAGCTCAACTCAGGTGCTGCCCTCAGGCCTGCCACCTGCCCGCCCCCAAGCTGGGACCATTCCAAATGTGGTCTCCACCCTGTTCTGGTCAATCAGGAAATTGCCTGAGCACCTACCATGTGCAGGCACTGGGGTTACAGCAGTGAGTCAGACAGACACATGGGCCTGCCAATCAGACAACATCCAGTGACAGGCCTGTCCCAACAGGGAAAGCCCCCAGCCACGTATCAGCAGGGGTTGGGTGGGTGGACGGACGGATGAATAGACGGATATATGGATGGATAGATGAATGGATGGATGGACGGATGGACAAACAGATAGACTGACGGATGGATATCTGTTTAACTGTTTAATTTGCCAGGGTTTTTCTGGTCTCACTTTTTAAAGCAACCCCCAGGGCCAAGCATGCCTTTATTCCACTAATATTCCCATGTCAGGTTCCCTGCCAGCCCCCACAGGGGACACAGCTGAGCACACTCACCCCCGGGGAACCCCCAAGTCCACACAACTGCTTCTTAAGCCCCAGCCCGCTGGGCACAGAGGACCCGGAAGAAACCACCTCTGTCCGAACTCTAGAATCCAACCAGGGAGAGACCAATGGAAAGACTCATTGGGAAAAGATCTACGGAAAGCTCCATGCCCAGAGGAGAGTTCCCGAAATAAGAGCTGTGGCCATCACTGCCCTGCACTGCTCAGAATCCCGGGCAGGGAGGCGGGCAAGCTAACCGTAACGATGATAATACCATCAGTAACAGTGGTAGCTCCTATTAGTATCCTCACTTTGCAGATGAGCAAACTGAGACTGGGTGAAGTGAACTGACCAATAGAGCGAGTCCCTACTGAGAAGGTCACACAGGATGGGGAGACCCACACCTGAAGACAACGCTTCCCGTGAGGTCACTGGGCCTCGCAGGGTCTGAACAGAGGGAAGAGGGGGGCTGCCCCTCCCAGCCCTGAAACCGTGACTGCACACATCTCACTCAACACCCTCCTGTTGCAGATGGGGAAACTGAGGCCAGGAGAGTGGCAGGCATGTGCCCACTCCATCCTCCTCTGCTCGATCCCCCAGCCCACGGGGTCCAGGCATCTGGGGAGGTGGGTACAGTGGCCCTTTAGGGGAACACACAGCCAGGGGCCATGGGGAGAAGGGCTCCAGGTCTATGGGGATGACCAGGCCCCAGGACACACGGCTGCTTCAGCCTTGCTGGAGGACCAGGCCTACACCAAACTTCAGGGAAAAACTGGCCTGGGGCAAAACACACCAGGCACCGGCCCCATCTCCCCCTTCCCCTAAAAAGGGCCCCCAGCCCCTGTGACGGGAGCACCCCCAATTGTGCCTCACACCTTCCCAGGATCCTTGTATCTCCTCGCCAACAGCAGGCTGGATCTCAGCCCCAGGCACCAACACAGGGGGAAGCTCCAATTTCCCTCACCAAAAAGGATCGTCTGCATGCAACAAATCAGGAAACCGAGGCTCAGAGAGGTGAACTCACTGGCCCAAGATCACACAGCCAGAAAGCAGCCAGGCCTGATTCTGACCCCCAAAATCACGAGTCCAGGCCCCACTCAGCCCACACCCCTCCGAGGCGAGCAGAAGGGAAGCAGTGCTGGTTGAAGCTGCCGAGGAGGCCCGTTCGTTTCCAGTTTAATTGGTACATTTGTGTCCACTGGACTCCAGCCAGGGCAGCCCAGCCCTGCTCCCCCTGCCACAGGGATCTTCTCAAAATCACTTCCTCCTTGACTCTTCTCCCCATTTAATTTTAAAAGGAACAGAGAAAGAGAGAGAGAAACCACAGCCATGACAAACCGTCCCCACACACCAGGTCACAGGGTCCCACGCGGAAACCCTTGCCGAGCGGCGCCCTCTGCCTTGGGCATCCCGCAAACACTACGTGACTGTTTGCCCGGCGCCTCCTCGTTGTGGTCCACGGGCACCCGGGAGGGACGCGTTCTCCATTAGGCCGGCTCCTCCACCTGGTCTTCCCCACGGCAATTGTCCCTGCACAGGGAAGGAGGGGCCCAGAGAAGAGGCTGGTGTCTGGGCGATGGGGGGTGGGACGCTGGCCCCCCGCTGTGAACTGGGCAAACCACTTAACCCTGGGGCTGGGAACGAGTGGGCCACAGGGACGCAAGTGGCGAGCTGTGTCGGGCTCAGCCTGTGCTGCTCACAGTAACGGCTCATCCACGCACGGGCAGCCAGGACTGGGTTTCTAAAGGATGAGGGGCTGCGGCCCTGGGTCCATTCACTTCACTGCCTGATGGGAAAGAACCAGCAACCAAGGAGAAAACGGGCCGCAGGTCACAGGTCTGACATTCTACCAAGTGAAACAAGCCAGACACAAAAAGACAAATACTATGCGGTTATGCGATTTCACTCACATGAGACAAACCAGGAGTCAGATCCATAGAGACAGAAAGTAGAGTAGAGGTTACCAGGGGCGGGGGTGGGGGGGGCACAGATAGTGCTTAATGGGAACTGAGTTTCAGTTTTGCAAGATCAAAAAGTTTGGGAGATGATGGTGGTGATGGTTGCACAACAGTGTGAATCAATGTATTTAACTGAACTGCTCGCTTAAAAGTGGTTGAGATGGTAAATCTTTTGGTAAGCACACTTTGTCACAATTTAAAGAACAATAACAAAATTAAATAAGCCACACACCTCCTCCAGGAAGGCCTCCCTAATTGCTAGTCAACAGCACCCAACTGGCTTGGGTTGCCCTGTGGTGGTTCCTTGTGTCAGGGCTGCCCCATGAAACCCAGTGCTGGCAAGGGCGCTGCCAGGGGTCCCAGCACTCAGCAGCACCTCACAGCCAAGCACGGAGTTGGACCACAGACAAGGCCTCTTCCTCTCTGGCCCACATCACCTCAGGACCTAAGGCCTGGACACAGGGAGGGGCTGCTCTGAAATTCTCTGCCCCTCTAGGGGGGCCCCTGGCCCCGACCCCAGGCCAGGCAGCCACAGGCCAGGCCGCGCTCTCTCTCTGCCGCCTGTTTGCAGCCTCCATCCCATCACTCACGTCTCGTGCTGAGACCCCGAGGGGAAGGGGGGCCACCTCCCAGGAAGGAAGGCAGCAGCCCCCGTTTCCCACCGACCTCCCTGCACCAACATCTGGCGACCCGTGTCCCCAGCTGTGTAGCTGCCGGAAATGCCTCCTCCCACCCCTCCTCCTCTTTCACGCACACCACATGGGGCCCTCAAGAGCAGCTTGCTGAGGAATTTATGGGGTCGTCCCTAGTATTTCAGGGCAGATCTCTGGGGGACGTCCTCTGCCACATGTGAACAAGGACAAATGTTTCTGCTGCCAAGAATAGCTCCCCCGGCAGTGGCATCCCAGCCGGGAGCCCACCCACTCAACAACGGCCCTCCCATGCAAACCAACAGTCTAAGTCTGGACCCCAGCGGCCCGACTCCCACAGGCCTGGCCCCTACTGCCACCCAGACACTCAGGCCGAGGGGGAAAAGGGTCCACTCTGACCAGCTCCATCCAATGCTGGAATGTGGACACGTAGGGGCCACTCAATCAGCCCGAGGACGTCTGTGCTTCAGTGAGTGTCTGATAATGGAGCAGTCATCAAGAAGCCACAGCCCCCCGCCCCTGCACCCAGGCGTCCAGTGACACGTGCTTAGATGCTCAGGAGTGGCAATGGGGAAGTTAAGCACCCACCCGGGATGTGAGTCCCAGTTTGTGGAGGGAGCAAAACTAACAGGGCTCCAGGGGACAGGGTCCCAGGCCAGAAAGAGGGAGCGGGGAGAGCAAGGAGGGCTGCAGATACCAGGCCCGCATTGGAACACATCCGGGCCAGGCCAGCATCAAGTGAGGGAGAGGGGCGGGGTGGGGGGCTGCTTGTGTGAAGGGCACAGGCTGGGAGTGGTCGGGGCTCAGGAAAGGGGCTCAGGGGACCCACAGCTTCCAATCCTTTCGAGAAGAAAATCTGATTTAGAGACATCTCTCAATTCAGTGTAAAACACTGACTATAAACCCAACCCAATAAGTCAGCCTGACATCCAAATACAGCCTGCAGGCTGACTTACGGTCAGTTAGAAGCCACAAAAGAGGGCCAGGGAAGCCTAAGGGAGCATGAAAAAGGGGGTGATGGCAAGTGACAGGCAGGAATGTTCTCCGAAGAGGGCAGAGGCTTGGAGGCGGGACCTGAGAGGCCTCTCACTACAACAGGCAGTGGGAGGGGCTGGGCCCATTTCCACAGTAAACCATCAGTGGCATCCCCCACCCCAGCGGGACACATACCGGCTGGAAAAGAGGATGCTGGGCAAGGACCGACAGCTGGCCCCTCTCCAACACACAGGGTGAGCTAGCTGTGGCACACGGCACCCCAATGTCCCTTGGGCTACCACCTCCTCTGCACCCCGAGCCCTGGACTCCGGGGGACGCTGATCCCACCCTCCAGGTCTGGCCAATCGGCACCAATGGCAGCCCACAGAAACGTATTCTCTGACTGCTTTGGAGGCCAAGTGTCTGACATCAAGGAGCTGACAGGGCCGTGCTCCCTCCGGAGGCTCTAGGGGAGTCTCCTTCCTGCCTCCTTCAGCTCTGGAAGCTCCCGGCATCCCTTGGCTTGTGGCCGAGACACTGCTGTCTCAGCCTGTCTTCACGTGGCCATCCCCTCGGTGTGTCTTCTCCTCTTTGTCTCTCATAAGGTCACTGGTCCCTAAATTTAGGGTCACCCAATAATCTAGGATGACCTCATCTCAAGACACATCTGCAAAGACCCTTTTTCCAAAGCAGGTCACACGTACAGGGCTGAATAGTAACACGTACACGTATCTTCTGGGGACCACCACTCACCCCACTATACCAACCACGGCCCTGCCTGCCCCATGGCCAAGCCCCAGCAGAATTCCCACTAAGCAGGTGAGAAAACTGAGGCACAGTGACTAAAGCTACATGTCCAGGGTTTGAATGGCTTTCTCTGACCAGTCCTGCCATGGAGCCGCTGGACTTTACAGGAAACAAGGGACTCTCACACCCACGCTTCTGGGGAGAGCTGCCCCACCTCACAGGCCAAGAAGCCTGAAGTGGTTCAGCATGGGATGGGGGGATAAACCGGCCAAGGAAGCTTCTCAGAGTCAGCCTGCTCCGGTGTCAGTGGGAGTAAATCCCATCCCCTGAAGGGTGAAGGGGGCGTCGGGCCCCTGATAATCACCACCTCTCTATTTATTACCAGCCCTGCCCGGCCCACACAGCTGCCCCCCCCAAGGCAGAAAAGGCCCATTACAACTTCACAGGCCGGGAATTATGCTATTAGCCTGGGAAGGAGGCTGCACCCGGGGACAAAGGGCTTATTGTCATGCAAATGCACGACTCCGCGAAAGGGGGCGGCCCCTCCTGCCTTCCCCTGTTCTGTGCCACAATGACAAACCCACTCGTTTGGGCATCTCTGGCCTCAAACTGGGAAAGCGGTCTGAGCCAGATTCCCAGAAAATAGCACCTGCCCTGGGGAGGGCCCCTGAGAACCTGGGTTCAAATCCTGCCTCCTCTACAGCTGTGCCATCGTCCTTTGAAACAGGCATGACAAAAGGGTCTCTGAGGATGAAAGAGGATAATCTGCTTAAAGCGTTAAGTGTCACCCTGGGCACGGAAACAACTGCACACAAAATGCCATTACATATTAATCATACCTATGTAACAGTGTGTGCCTGCAGCTGTGTGTCTCTGGGTGAGTTGCTGACCCTCTCTGTGCCTCATCTGGAGAGGCTGATTCGGGCCCCCTTCATGGGGTTCTTAGAAGGGCTCAGTAAACTAAGGTGCTCAGAATGCTTGCCCCGCCTGCGATGAAGCTGATGCAGTCTGCACCCCTCCTCCGTATCCCAGTCGCCACAGGGGTCCCGACTTTCCTTGCTCCTGAGTCTCTTTAGCTAATGCAGACTTTCTGGGGTGCTTGGTGGGTTCCTATGGGGCATTTCTGAGCAAACGCACACTGCTTTCCAAAAGACTCTAGTTTTCTGAGAGTGCCCCAAACGCATTCTCAACCCTCAGCTGCAGAACTTCTGGGGTAGAGGGAGGTGCGCTCAACGTGGATTCCAGCTGGAGGGGCCCCCTCGCAGGAGCCCTGCACGTGTGGCTGGCCTGGATGAATTGTGAAAGCAAAGCGCCTCTGTCCCCAGAAAGGCCCCACTCGCTGAGAAGGGACAAGCTCAGGTCCACAGCCTGCGGAAGACACTGAATCCGACACAAGTGTTTGCTCAGCACCTACTATGAGCCCGGTACTCAGGACACAGTGGTGACCAAGGTGAACAAAATCCTGGTGGGACATGGCGGATGGACATTCATTAAATCCCAGGTGGTGACCGTAGTGAGGTGACAGGGAATGACTGAGGGGCGCGGGCATGGGGGGCTTCTTTCAGGAGGCCTAAATGAGGGGAAGGTGTGAAGATCTCAGAGAAGGGTTTTCCAGGAAGAGGGCACAGCATGTACCAAGGTCCCCAGGCAGGACCATGACTGGAGCTTTAAGAAACAGCACAGAGGCCCGGGGTGCCCCCAGCCGCAGCCCCACTCCCTGCCCATCCAGACTCTGCCCAGCTAAGCCAGACCTGAGACCCCCAACCTCTAACCGACACCCCGGAGCCCCAGGCACAAGCCTCCATCACCCTGACATGATGGCGGAAGCCCCTCTCGGCAGCTCAGACCCTGCATGTAGGTGTCCACCTGTCCCCCAGCCGGAATGCTCTGGAACCCTCTGGAATCCTTAGGCATAAAGCAAGCCCCGTCTGGATGTTCTGGGAAGCCTGGGGGCCCAAGCTCAGTTACTAGCCAGCTGTAAGGGGAAAACCACCTGCAGACCCTCTCTCAGGAGACCCTGGAGGACGGCTACCCTCAGATTGGCTTTGGTTGGACGGAAATGCATATCCCATGCTTAAGTGCCAGCTCACCCCCGAAGGCCTTCTCACAACCACTAGTGGAGGGAAGGGGTCTGCGGGAAACCAGTACCTACCAAGGGAACAGCAGGGAAAGAAAAAATGCAGCCCAGAGGACAGCGCAAGGGAGGACAGCACTCAGAGAGGAGAGGAGTTCAGCCATCACATGAGTGACCCTGCAGACAGCAGTGACACCGAGTCACACTGTGGGGCTGCAAACGGAGGCTCAGAGGAGGCCGCTGAGAGGTGGTGGGCCCAGAGGCCAGAGCTGCCTGGTTCTCACAGGTCCTGAGCCGGCCCCATGTCTTGACCTCCTAGCCTGGCCTACAAGTGAGAAGAAAAGGAGGAAACTGAGGCTCAGAGAGGGCAAGCAACCTTCCCAGGGCCACCCGGCCAAAGAGCCACCACACACAGGCTCTGGCCTGGGATTTGTATCCCGTCCCCTGAGAAGCAGGGATCACAAGCACCCTCCTTCCCGTGGCTGATACGGGTATAAAACGAGCTAGTGCCCGACTAACCACAACAATCACATAACATCACAAACGGTAACAATGGCAGCAACAGCATCCTCACATCACACTCAGCACGTGCCCCCATCGCTCTAAGCACTTAGCATGTATCCACTCATTTAACCTTCATACAAGCGCTACACAGTACTAAACCCTATCCCCATTTTACAGATGAGGAAACTGAGGCTTGGCGGGGTTAAGCCTGCTCTGATTCACACAGCTACCAAGGGGCAGACTTGCACTCAAACCCAAGGCAGCCTGACCCCCAAGCCTATGCTCTTTTTAGATCTCTGTAGTCATTCATATTCAATCATAAGAAAGAACATGGCAAGCTCCCAAGTGCCCTTCAGCCAGCTTCCCCCACTGGAACCATCCCTACATAACTAGAGGTCAATATCAACAGCGAAACCAGGAAACTAACACTGATAGTCGCTCCAGTTTTCCACGCACTCACTTGTGAGTGTCTGAGCGTGTGCATGCAACTGTGCGTGTGTTCAGCTCTGGGCACTTCCCGCTCAGCGCAGTGCGGCCACCACTGTCGATGCAGATGCTTCTATCACAAGGGTCCTCTGTGCGACCTCTGGTCTGAACCACCACACACACTGTCTTTCTCAGTGTTGCGGGATCGAGTCACGAGACCCTCAGGGCAGAGCAGGGGCGGCCACAACACAGTGGGCACTGAGGAGGCTTTGGGGGCAGAAAGGGGACATTTGTGGGCCCATTGCTGCAGAGGCCTTTTCCGAGGCCCCCAGGAGAGGTTTGAGGACAATGAGACAGCAGGCAGCTGGCGTGGGCACCCTGGACACACGGGGAACTCCCCAATGGCTCCTGCTGGCCCGAAAGGAGAGGCCCTGAGCCAGCCACCAGTCCAGCATCCGGTGTCACTTACAAACACAGGACTGCTGCCACCCTTAGTGGGAGAGCCAGCCCTGCCTGCCCAGCCCCCAGGCCACGCTGGGCACTGTCGGGGTGTCTGGTCCAGGTTGAGTGGGAGACGGAGCAAAACAGGCAAGACTGGGGGAGCCCCAGGGACCCCAGCCCAAGCCCAAATGCAGACAGAGCCTGGGGCTGGGTAGAGACTCAGCCACCTCCCACTGTCCTGGCCGCGGTTTCGTCTATAAAATGGGAGGGCTCTTAGCTCTCGACAAGGAAGAAAAATTGCCAGAGACTAAGACATAACTAACTTAAATCTAAGCTTTTGTCCATACCGACCAAGCCCTCCCCCAAGACACCAGCCACGGGGACCCTGCGGGTTTGTCCTGGTTTCCTCGAGGCACACTGGCCGGTGGCTTGCGCAGCATGGACGAGACAAGTGAGTTTCCACTATCCAAGGTCACATGGTCCATGAAGGGTGGGGTGGAGACAGGTGGTGCATCCATTTGTCAGATAGGAAAACTGAGGCTGAGAGCCGGGAAGTGACTTGTCCCAGGGTCACACAGCCAGGAAGCATTGGCCAGAATGTGAACACAGCAGTCTGGCTATACAGTGAACCAGGGGGCTGCAGCTCATTTCATGTCACCCCATGTCTGTGCGGCCCCCATTAGGGCCCCACTCGCACAGGGGAGGCGAGGCCACCCAGAGTGAAAGGGACAGAACCAGGATTCAAACCAGGGTTGTGGCAATTGAGCGCCGCTGTCTGAGGCCCCTCGCAGGCCAGGACGTGATCCCCCACGAGCCCTGCTGCTGCCTCCCACCAGTCCCAGCCCACCCAGACTACAGGACACGTCGCTCCCTCATCCACTCTGCTCGAAACTGAAGGTTCCTTGTAAGCTCACTCCAACTCTCCAGTGTTTATCCCAGCTCCTGGCTGCCAGGGCCCTGGGCAAGCCTGGGCCGGTGGTGCTGATTTCAAACCAGACATGGGCACCCAGCCAAGCGCCACCGTGGTGGGAGCCGGCTGCCAGGGACGCCGCAGCGCTGCCTGCACCTGGCCCCTCCCCAGCTGCACCCCCAAGTCCTGAGGCCCCCAGGCCACCCCTGGCGGCCAGTGCCGAAGAAGAAACCAGGACCACCCAGACCCCCGGCTCTGCTCGCGGTTCCCACCCCACACGTCTCCTCCCACAGATAGCAGCCAAGAAGCACTGTCCCTCCGGGCCACCCGCCCTCTCGGCACCCTTTACTGGGACTTCAGCTATTCTGGCTGGCCCACTGTCCACTCCTGCCGGTTGTCCGGGGCCCACACAGCCCGGGCCTGGACGACCACACTGGCAGAATCAGGGCTCCTGCCAGATGAGCCACGGGCCCCCAGTGGTGCCCCAGCCCAGGGCCCAGTCCTACCACGAGCCACAGCCCCTGTCCTTGGCCACCCTCCCTCTGCCAGAGACACGGCCACCGCGGCTCCCGGCCCACCGCCGAGCCCGGAAACTTCTCTTACCGAGCACATGACCAGCCTTTCACTCACGTCAGCTCTGAACACAACTTGAAGTAACTCTCCCACAAAAAAAAAAAAAAAAAAAAAAGACAAGGAAAACGTGCCAGCCGTAGGTCAACAGAGTCCACACACAGACTGCTCTGCTGGCTTCCAGAAGACACCCCGCGTCCAATGTTCAACCATCCTTCCTGCAGGCCCGACACCGGGAAAGGCTGGCCGCTCGGCCCTACCGCCTTCCCGCGGCACTGTGGGCTCCCCCGGATGGGGAGGCCCTGTGGGGCCTGTCTGCAGCCAGGCCACCGCCAGACCCTCACCAGTGTCCCCAAGACAGGGCCGGCCAGGCCCACTGGGGACAACCCAAGGGCTGCCCGACCCGCAGGGGGCCGCCAACGCGAGGTCGGGCCTCGGCGATCCTTTTTGCCTCCTGCCACTCGGGCCTATAAACATAGGGAATTACATAAGTCCACTCCTCCTGTTGGGAAGCCAAAAGTACAAGCTTTTTCTCCCAGCCTTGGCAGTAAGTAATAATTCCTCATCGCCATGGTAACCCTGGCGGGCTTCCAGCCCGACACTCAGGAGCTGAAACACTGGGAGGCCTTTTTATAGCTCGGTAGAAAACCTCTTCACTATTCCCTCGCTCACTCGCTCGCTCGCTCGCAGGGAAAGCGAGCTCCAGGCCAAATTTTCTTCCTTTAACCCGTTTCCTCCCAGCCGGACCGTCCACCCGGGAGCCCAGGCCTGCCCACCACCTCATAGAAATGAAGCTGCTGCCGCCCGTCCCTTCCTGGTCCTCCAGCCTCCAGGGTGACATGGCCAGAGGACAGGCTCTGCCTTTAAAATATTTCTGTCGTCTTTGTAATCTCATGAAAGGCAAACATGACCCCCTCACATTGGTATTCTGAAGGAGGGTCATCTGGCCCAGAGGGTGAAAAGACACAAACACACACAGACACGCACACGCATGCACCAAAATGCATGGTTTGGTGGTCGGCCAGCCATCTGAACCTTGGCTGCAACTAGCTGTGTGACTCAGAGACATGTCTGAGCGTCTCTGGGTATCAGCTTCCCATCTGTAGCAGGGCAGGCACAGCTCTGCTTCCCACTACTCTCAGCAGCAGTGACAAGGCATCAGGAGAGGCTGCCACAGCCACCAGGAAGCAGAGGGTCCCGCGAGTGGTCTCCCACCCCCAGCAACCAGGAGTTGGGCCCAGAGATGTCTGCCCAAGGCGGCACCTGAGTGACGACCGGGGCTCGTGGGGTGCAGACACAGGGGAGGTACCACAGGCAGCAGGCACAGCTGATGCAAAGGTCTGGAGGTCAGACCGAGTTTGGTGTGTTGCAAAAGCAGAGAAGACAGGGGTGGAGGGGGGAGAGCTAGAAGACGAGGTCAGGGAGCAACGGGAAGGGTGGGGGGAGCGTGGCTCATGAAGACGCAAGTCATGTAACTGTAGGCTAGGGGTGCCCCCGAGAGTCATCACAACAACAGTAACACATACTGTGTGCCCAGCACTTCCCCTGTGAACCCATCTGTACTCACAACAGCACAACAAAAGGCAGGGGCAATTTCGAACCCCCATATACGGAGAAGTTGAAACAGGCCCCGAGAGGGTTAGTGACTTGCCCAAGGTCACACACTGAGGCTTGAACCTGGTAAGCCTGGCCTGCCCCCGCCATGCCACGTAGTGTAGTCAGCAAGGAGCCACAAAGCGTTCGGGCTGGGTCAGATCTGCATGTGACAAAGGTCCGTGGTCACTGGTCTAGTCAGGGCGATGGGAATATCTGCTAGGAGACCAGTGAAGGGACCCACACGGAGCCCGTTAAGTGTGTCACCTTTCATCAGCTCACCCTCCAGCCTTTCCCAAGGAAACACCAGCCCGAAAGTCAAGGTGGGGTTTCTTCTACTCCAAAGCCTTCTTGTCCACATGGAGAAACCGAGGCACAGGAAGTGAGTGACCCAAATCCGTCCACTTAGACCACAGATCCAGGCGCTGTCTTCCAGCCCGTCACCTCTCACCGTGACCATGAAGAGACCACAAAACTCAGGAACGGGCCAAACCAGCCACACCAAGCCCGGCCAGGACGCGGAGCCTGAAGCAGCAGGGGCAGGACTCACTGGTTCCTTGTGTTCTTTTCTGTTGGTTTTGGACACCGACCTGAGTCCAGACCTTCGCAGAGGCCGGCCCTGGAATCAGGAGTAACTCAAGCAAATCCCAGAGATCTGTGCTTCGGGCAGGTTCCACGCTGGTCCGCTCACTCCGCGGCCACTTCTTGTGTCCTCCCCGGAGGAAGCGGAGGGTTTGCTGAGTAACTTCATGGAGACAGCAGATCATCAAACACCGGAAACAGCCTCGTGCTGCACCCTCCACACAGAGCCAGAGGCTGAAGCTGAGCTCATGTCAGAATAAGCACGTGGTCGTCTGCTAGCAAAAGACTTCTGGATTCCCCAAGCCTCTGAGGGTGACCAGTGTTCCCTCCTCGGTTCTTTGAAAAAGTGTCCCCTGACCCAAATTTACCAACGTGCCACTTCCAGGACCTGTGTGCCAGGCAAAGCTTTGAGGACGGTGGGAAAGACCAGTGACAACATTGCAGGATGCGCTGTGACGGGGCGCGTGGAGGCACAGGGGGCAGGATTCCGAAAGGGAGGCGGAGGGCCCTTAGGCCAGACGCCCTGGGGAAGGCCCCCGGCTTCTGCGGCATCGGCCTGCCCAGCTGTGGGCCCAGGGACCGGGGGCACACCTGTCTGGTGCCTCCTGCAAGGTCAACAGAAACTACGCCTGCGGGGGGCTCCGAGGACTAGAAGGCCCCACAGTCTGGCCCCTGTTCAGCATCCAGCCCCAAGGGGAAGGGAGCGCCACTCACTTCTTCCCCACACAGCTCTACTTCCTGGCCAGGCAGAGAGATAGGGCTGGGAGCAGGGTGGGAGCTGGGCAGGGAGGGGTAGGGGGTAGGCAGAGGGCGAGAGAGGACGAGACAGCGGGGGGGCGGGGGGGGGGTTGGGGGGGGCACCGGACAAGCAAGCGCTAGAAAATATCTGCCTGTTTTCACCTCCTGCTCCCCTGCTCACACCCCAAGGCTCCAAGACTTGGGCACGTGACTACCATCTCTCTAGGTTGCCTCAGTTTCCTCACGTGAAAAACTACTTATGAGATGGTTTTGTTGAGGTCAGTCCATAGGATGGAGTATTATTTGGCCATAAAGAATGAAGCACTGACACACGCTACGAAGACGATGAGCCTCAGAAACGTGATGCTGAGAAGCCAGACACAAAGGACCACATACTGCGTGGTCCCACACATACTACGGAATGTCCAGGAAAGGCCAATTCACAGCGACACAAGGACAGTGCTGGCTGCCAGGGGCTGGGGAGGGAGGAGGGGGAGTGGCTGCTGCTGAGTACAGGGTATCCTATTGGGGCAACGAAACTATTTTAGAACTAGAAAGAGACAGTGGTTGTACATTATAAACGTACTAAAAACTAATAAACTGTTCACTTTAAAATGGTTAATTCTTATGTGACGTGAATTTCATCTCAATTAAAAATAAATAAAAAGATGGTTTGGTTGAAGGGGCACCATTCCAGCCCAGTTTACTGTTTCTGCAAGTCGTAGCCACCTCTCCTCAGCTGGTAACAGTCCCTGCCCCCAGGCCTGGGGCCATCAGACATTCAACAAACATTTACTGTACGCACTGGGCACTGGGCAGACAGCAGGGAACAAGACAAAGCTCCGGCCGGCGTGGAGCTGACCCGGGAAGAGGTGAGAAAGTCAACAGCAGATAAGGACATGAAGCAATTCCCGCAGTGGCAGCTGCTGTGGACGGGGGGTTTGTGAGGCAGCGACAGTTCAGCAGGGGTCTGGGTGGAGGAGAGGGATGTGGAAACTTCTCAGGGGACAGTGTCCCAGGCAGAGGAAACAGCCACGACAAAGGCTGTGAGGTGAGTTCCGGAACAGCCAGGCCAGCGCAGCTGGAGGTATGAGCAAGGGGAGGGCACGCCAGGGAAGGTCGGCCTCGTCACGGCTCCGGGTCTCAGAGGGCCCCAGAGGCCGCAGACAGGGTCTTGAAATTTTAAGTGTGATTAACATAAAATTCATAACGGCATTAGTGTCCTGGGGCTGCTGAAACGAACGAGGACCAACCGGGGTGCTTAAAACAACAGCAATGTACCCTGTCACAGCTCCGGAGCCCAGCAGCCCGAAATCTAGCTGTCGGGCGCATCCCTCCGAAGCCTCTCGGGGAGGGTCCCCCCAAGCTTCTCTCAGCTCCTGGTGGCTCCAGGCGTTTCTTGGCTCGCGGTCTCCTCATTCCCACCCCTGCCTAGGTGTCACATGGCCGACTGTGTGCGCCTTTTTGTCATTGGATTTGGGGCTCATCGTCACCTAGGCTGATCTCATCTTGATCCTTAACTTGACCACATCTGCAAAGACCCTTTGTCCAAACAAGGCCCATTCACAGTTCTGAGTGAGCATAACTTTTGGGGCCACAACTCAACCGTCCGTCATAATCAAGACTCACAACACGGCAGCACCAAATGCTCAGAGCTGTGGTTGGCCTGCCCTCTGCTTTCTGCAGATTCCAGGGGACCAGGCTGGAAGCTCTGGGGTAGCCCTGTGAGAAGTCCCCCCGGGGTCCACAGCCGGCCCACTCCCAGCCTGAGCCAGCGAGGAACAGACCCCAAGGAACTCAGATTGTCTTCCCTGCGAGAGGCATGCATGAGCCAGTGGCGGGCAGCTGGCCGGAAAGGGACTCCTTGACACGGAGGCCAAAGCAGGCCGGGACCGGTGTCCTGAATGGAGACTTCCCCAGCCCCAAATCACTTCATCCAGGCACCAAAGCGTCAAGTGAAACCCCTGGCACGCTGGCCAAAGGCAGGAAACTGTCCTCTAGGGCTGGTGTTCTGTGTGCTGCTTTTATTTTTAAAGCAGCTGTGAGCAGGACTTCTGTGTAGTGCAGCGCCACCCATCCCATAGCAAAGGGCACTGAGCGCCTGGCAGGGTGGCTGGGGAAGGAGGTGGCGGCTGCCTGCTCTGGGCCTTGGGAGCCACGCCCTGGAGGTGCAGGGAGAAGGGGGAGGTGTCCAGGACTGCCCCTGGCCACCGCCAGCTGGATCCCGGGAGCCACGCCGGGAAGCCCAAGTTTCAGTATCAGCCAGGTGCACACACTCCCAATGGGCCAGGCACAGGGGGAAACAGCCTTCACTGGGCTTCTTTAAGGCCTCACAACAATCTATCCGGTATTGCCATCCCCGTATTACAGAGGGGGAAACTGAGGCACAGAGGGGTGAAGGGGCTTGCCCAAGGGCACACAGCTAGGAAGCAGCAGGGTGGGGATTTGAACCCAGGGACTGTGGCACCTGAATCTATGTCACTAACCACTGGGATTTACTGTCTCTCTCTCTGAGACTACATCAGGCCAAACTAGAGGGCTCTCGAAGGAACTGCTGAGGCCCCGCGGCCCGACTTCTGGAAAGGATATCTCCGGAGGCGTTAAACGTGTCTTCCCAAGCCTTGAGACCTTCTGGTACATTCCATGGTACATTCTGCCGAGACCACAGAGGGCAAAATACTTTGAGATAAAAGTCACAACTAAAAACAGAGGCCACAAAATGATGACAGTCAGCTGTGGCCAACAGGGAAACTCTTCCTGGCACACACAATGTTTTTTCAAAACAATTAGGACACTGCTTATAAAATCCAGATTTCCAGCTTCTCTTGGAAAAATATCAGAATATCCAGCTTGCCAGTTAGCCACAATCCCCACCCATCCCTTTCACCTCATTCCCTTTCCTTGACTGCGTATGAGTTTGGAACACCCCTTTCCCCAACCTTGGCCACCTCCCCTCTGCTGTTGAAAATAGCTGAACAAGCGCTAAAGGCCTCATTCAGTGAGGAAAACGACAAGAGAGACGAGTGATACTCAGGGTTTCGGGCGACTCTCCTTCCCCTTGGCTGGCTGTGCTGGTGGCATAAACCTGCCTGAGAACACAGCACACACAAAGGAGCAGAGCTGAGAGAGTCAGCTCCCTAAGGCGTGGCTCGAGCCCCTGGATCCAGCCATGCCTGAACTCGTCCTATGAGCATCTAACAAATCCCCCTTGTGGCCTAAACCAGCCTGAGTGCCTCCACCACGACGCAGGAGTCCTAATGAATCACCCTCACGTCTCGCCTCCATCGACACTCGTCCAAGGGAGCCTGACCAACCACCAATTCTGACCTTGTTATACCCCATCGCAGACCTGAGCTCGGTCCCCAGGACCCTCACCCTCGAGTGTTGACCTGACACTCTCTCTGGACACTAAACTCCAAGGCATGGAGGAGGTTAGTGTCCTAACTCTTCAAAAGTCCACAATGTCCGACGTTTCCATCATTCTGATTCCAGGGGCCGACAAATCTCTGGAACATTCCATGGGCCCAATAAATGTAAATTGATCAACCAGCAAAAGAACAAAAGCCAGTAAATTTGATTTCTGCCATAATTGGGAAAAGGGCCCAACCCCCAAGGTCTACAGAGCAGCTTCAGATCCAGAGATCCACACCTGGAACCCCAGCTCTGTTCCAGATATGTAGGCCTCCTCAGCGTTCCTGAACATAAGGGCCTCAGGGCCTTTGCACATGCTGTTTCCCTACCTAGGAGGCTCATCCCTCTTCCTTTCGTATATCTGGTTCTTTTTCATTGTCCAAGACCCAGCTCAAACGCCACCTCCTCAGAGACCACCCTTGATTCCTGTACCTAAAGTAAGTACCCCTGAAACCCGGGCTGCCCCCACACACACTCCCTGTGCTATTCCACAGCCAACATTTCTTGGCCTTGGAGTACAGTGTTTCTTTTTTGCACTGCCCATCTCCCCATCAGCCCATGGGATCCACAAGGCCCTGGCATCTTGTTTGCTGTGTACCCCTGCTGTGAACACTCGGCTGGCTGCAGGGAGGCAGGAAGCAGACCCCTCGTGTCCTGACCGGTCCTGCCCAGCCCAGAGCAGCTGCTGCATGCCTGAGGGCCCTACGTAGCACACAGAGCCTGGCTCATGGCCGGTGCAGCCCTGCCAAGAGACCCAGGCTGGCTCTGAGCTCAGGGAGGGCTGCAGGTGGCGCCCACACAATCCTCACAATTAACAGCAGGTGTCGTGGAGTAAAGCTGCCCAGGTTCAAATCCCAGCTCTGCCAGCTGTGTGATCTTGGGCAAGTCACTGAACCTCTCTGTGCCCCCAGTTTTCACACCTATAAAATGGGGCTGATAATAACAGCAGCCACTCACAGGGCTGCCGCGATTAGTGCATTAGTGAACGTATGTGATATACTCAGAACACAGCTGGGCACAAAGTAAATGCTGAGGAATCACTGGACATTACAGCGGATGTCAATAACCCCGATGATAACGGCAAACTGTCCCACAGCACTAAGGCCAATGGTTAGCAAACGTCAGCTTTGGTAGCAAATACAGGATCTGCTCTACACCAAGTCCTGTTTGAAGTGCTTCACACAAATTGATTCCTACAAGATAGGTTTACTGTTCAACGTGCTTGTGCCAGCTCTTCCAGGCAGCCTTCCTGGATTGCTCCAACCCCCAAGTGTACCATGGACACACAATCCTTGCTGTGAGTCTGTCCTCAACTCCCCTCTCTGTCTAAGTGAGGGGCAGGAAGAGCCCCTACCATTCTGAAGTCAGCACATGGACTGCATGTCCCATGCCAGCCCAAGCCATAGCCCTGCCAGAATCCCAGAAAAGCGGGCCCCGTCTGGCTGCATGAGTGCACCCCAGAAAGTGAAGTGTGTTCCCTCCCTGCAGCCTGCAGAGGACAATTCCTGGTTCCTGGTAGAGGCCCAGGCATCTCAAGGGCTCCTGTCCTACTGGCCCTGCACAGGGCCAGACATCCTGACACAGGGCGCACTGTGAAAGGGTAGGCAGCAGCTCTAGCTGGAGGTCTGTGGTCTGCATGGATGGCGTGTGAGAGCAACACTGCCCCCAGCCACCCCCAGCCTTTCTGTTCACAAAATGAGGTGGGTGCGGCTGGCCTCCTCTTCCCATCCGACAGATGGACAGCCGGCTCACCAGTCAGGCTGACTGAGGTCACTCAGCACAGCAAGGACCCCTGCAAAGCCAGCCTTTGACACTTCTCGGACAGAAGAGGCGGCCCCACCTACCCCATCCCGCCTGGGACCTGAGGTGGCCCCCAGTTCCCCAAACCAGGTGGTAAGAGCTGGTTACAATGCCAGCTCCTCCAACCATGGGCTATGTGACCTCACTGAAGTCCCTCCACCTCCCTGGGCCTCAGTTTCCTCATCTGGAAAATGGGTCTAATGATCATGATCACATTACCACAGGCAGGAAGGACCAGGAGTGCCCCCAAGCCAGCAAATCAAAGCCACCGAAAGAGAAAGAGAAGATTTAGAAAGAAGCTATTTTAATTTCAGCAAATGGGCCTGCTTTGTGACTATATGCAACACAATTTTATTTTATGTTTCAGAACGTTTTCTGTTTGGATTCACGGCAGTTGGCAGTTGTAGAAGGGACGTGGTGATTTTTTCCGCATTTAAGCCTCTTGAGGCCTTGAGTCACCCTAAATTAGCATGTCCCTCAAAGGACCATCCTGAAAAGTCATCAATAAATGCACAAAGGCTTAAAACAGCACCCACACAGGGCCAGCACTCGAGACCTCCCACTAGACGTCCCACGGAGGCCACCCCGAGGCTGGGGCAGGAGGAAGGGAAGGAGGCAGGCTCTGGGACAGACGTCTGGGTTAGAATCTCACCAGCTGTGCAACCTCAGGCAGGTCACTTCACCTCTCGGTTCCTCCGTTTCTTCCTCTGTAAAGTGGGGATGATGACAATCCCTACTTCACAGGAGGTTTTGGAAGATTAAATAAATTATAACATGTAAAGTCCAACACGATTACTCCTATAAACTTATTATTATTGCTGTCATTTTTCCCAATTTCAAAACTTACGCAGGTAGGTTTATAACCGTGACAGCAGGATAAAGACAAGACCGCCTGGATCCCGGGGGCTCGCTGGGGCCCCTGAAAGGCAGCGCCAACCCCCCTTCCAGGTGGGGGCAGGGAATACTATTCAATGGAAGGAGACACATGTCAGAGCCAGAGATTAAAAACAAGTACAATTATCAGGCAGGCATCCATCCATAATTGTGAATTTGATGTAATTAGGCACCCCACTAACTTCATTACTTATTTATTTACGGGATTGCTTATTTAATCTGTGGGCCTCCTTCCCCGAAAAGTCATCTTAGCTAACACCCCTCAAGAGAGGGAGGAGGGGGAGGAGGTCCCCTCTTCCGTCACCACCCCCATTCCTGGGCTTCCATGTCCCACTCCTGCCTTGCCCAGAATGGCTCCCCGAAGCCTGCATGACTGTGCACAGGATAACAGAACTGCACAAAGCCTGCGTGCTCAGTGCCAACAGACAACACTTGGCCCGGAAGTCATGGACCCTCCTTTACACTCTCATCTCTCCAGCAGAGGTGACCCTGGTGGGAGAAGAGTGGTTTGGGCCCCACCAGCCACCAATTGCTGGTGTGACCCTCTGGACCGGCAAACACGTCAGAGCAACAAATGGGGCTGGTACTTTCCAGCTTGGAGGAGGAAAAAGAGCACTCAACTGTTGCTGAATGACTTTAGATAAGTCACCTGACCTCCCAGAGCCTCAGTTTCCTCACCTGTAAAATGGGAGTGTTGATTAAGAACATCCACAGCTAGCTCCCCCTAAAATCCCAACTGCCGCTACCCAGTGTCACCCATGGCTTCAGCCAATGCAATACGGCAAGAAAAAGCAATGAGAGGTGGAAAGACTTGCTGGCTTTATTTGTAATAGCCAAAAACTGGAAACAACCTAAATGTCCATCAGCTCACGAATGGATAAACAAACTGTGATACATTCATACGATGGAATATTACTCAGCAGTACAAAAAAAAGAATTACTGACAGAATTACTGACACATACAACAAACGACACAGGTGAATCTCAAAAACATGCAGAAAGAAGCCAAACATAAAAATGTACACACTTTATAATTTTATTATGAAAATCTAGAAGATTCTAGAACTCCTATGGCAGATCAGAGGGTGCTCCTGGTGGGCGGATGGGGATTCTTTTGGGGGTTATGGAAACCCTCTACATCATGACAGTGGTGGTTGCTATCTGAATGTTCACATTGGTCAAAACACTTTTTAACCCTAACAGGAAAACGTATCAGCCCACTAACCCCAGGCCAGTGCCCAGGGACCATTTCCCCACTTCCAGGTCAGATCTGCTGGTTCCATCACCATCCCTCAACTTCCCTAAGACTCGATTTAGGAGCATTGGACAAGGTCAGGGTTTGCCTCTGCCCGTCAAGTCCCCACCTGCAAATGCAGGGTTATAAATAGCACGCTCCTTGGAGAGCTATTGTAAAGTGAACCATGGGGAATGTACCAGCTGCGGGCCCTGGCATACAGCAGGGGCCTCATTATGACTGCAGCAAAATGATGAACAGGCAAGCACCAGGCCCAGGTGGACAGGACTGGCCAGGATGCTTGACCCCAGACACACACAAGCCCCCAGCAGACGAGACTCCAGGCCTGGGCAGCTGCCCCCATCACCGCCGGCTCCAGGCTGCCGCGTCTCCAGCATTTAACTGATGCCTGCTTCCAGGACAGGACAGGGCTCCTTGGCTCCACCCACCCGCTCCTCCCGAGAGGAGGAAGATGGGCACCCTGTGGGGACGGGCTGGCCCTGAGGGTGGCACAGTGCGCCCTGGGAGTTCATTTTGAAACAGGAGCCTGTGGAGAGGACGTCCTGGTGGAGAAGGGCGGCTTGGCGGTCTGGCTGTCACGTACACACTAAGCGGAGCAGGACAAGCGTCACCCCAGAGCCCACCCAGTTATGAAAGAAAAAGATAATAATAGGAGGGCTCCAGGGTAGGGGCTCCAGGGACTGGGGGGCGGTTCTGTGCCGGCTCACGTGCCCCTGTCTGAGGACTACCCCATGAGTGATGGAGCGGGCAGACGGCGCCTGGGAGCCATGACGGCAGGGGCGTCCCCCGGGCCCGATTAGAGGGCCTGCCGCAGGCAGACACGCTCAACTGTCAGCCGTGTCCTCCCAGCCTGCCATCAGAGGCACCATTAATTGCTGTCATTTGAGGGTGGCCTGTGGGGAAAGGGAGGGGGTTGTGGGGAGGGGAGGGGAAGGAAGGAAGAGGAAGAGTGAGATGGAGGGAGGAGGGGAAGGAAGAGGGGGCAGAGGGGGGAGGGAAGGAGAGGAGGTGGAGGCACCGCTTGCACAGGGCTGAGCCTTCTGAGCTGGAAGGGAAGAGACCCACACACGCCTCCTCCTCCATCTAACAGAGGGACCAGGGCCCTGCCTCACTAGGGACAAAGCCAGAGGACCCATTGTCTAGGAGGGACAAATAGAGTCCAGAGAGGTATGATTCTGCAGGAATCGAGCCTCCTGGCCCCTCCCCCATATACAGCCTGGTCGCTTCCTCCCCAGGGAACCCAGAAAGCCTGGCTTCCCCAGTCTCCCATTCACTGTCAGCCTCCACCCATACCTTACCCCTCACCCTCATCAGTATACCACCAGGCACCACGCTGGGAGAAGTTCAAAGCCAAACCCCTTTCCCACCCGTGCCCTGGGCTCAAGCAGCTGCCCATCCTAGGATCAAAACCTACACCTGCTTTCAGGGATACCCGAAGGCCACCTCTTCCAGAACCTACACCAGCAGAAAGGATTCCAGAGCAGGGCTCCCTGCATTCCAATCCTCCTTCTGCCACTTGCACACTTGGGGACATCACATCGTCTCCCTGTGCCTCGGTTTCCTCATCTGTACAATGGGGATAACAACAGGGCCCACCTCGTCGAGTATGTCTGAGGATTAGACGATGTGCCTCCACAAAGCGCGGAAAAGGGGGTCTGACGCCACATGAGCATGGAGGGGTTTGATGCTGCTGGTCCGCCACCACCCCAGACACTGTCCCCTTGACCCTCACACATCGCATCTTCTACTGCTTATGCGCTTACCCAGTTCCTTCTCAGAAATGCCTGCCCCCCCCCATCCCCGCCTCCAGGCCTCCCCAGGAGAGGAGGGCTCAGCAAAGGCCCGAGCTGCCAGCAGAAAGCTACATGGCACGGCGTCCACACCGCGCCAGTCTCCGGAGCACCCACCCCACTGCCTCCTTCCCAGCCGCCAGTCCCGACAGGCCTGCTCTTGGGCTGAGGAGCCACTTGGGCCCTGCCAGGGAGCTCCTGGGAACACGAGGCTCTCTCCGCAGGGGGAGGGCCCCTCTACCCCCTCCCCCATCTGTCTGCCTCCCTCCTCCCTCAGAGGTGATGGATCGCCCCAGAGGAGGAAGCTAAGTGCTTGCAGACAAAAAGCCCTTTTATCGTCCTCGGGTGGGCCACTGGCATGACAAGCAGATAACTCAGCCACAGAGGAAGGCTCTCCATTAGGCCTACGGATTGATGGAGAGCCAGAGGCAGAGGAGGACGAAGGGAAAACATCCAGGCAAGGCCACCTTCCTTCCAACTTCGGGCACGCTAGGCAGAAAACCTGAGCTAACCACCTGGGGGGACTGCCACACCAGCGTCGCCCATGCCTCCCCATTTCCAAGATGAGACCCACAGCTGCAGGGCCCAGGGCCTGGCTCAGGAAGCAGGTAACCTCCAAAACTGTTTTTCCTGGGGGGACCCTAAAGGCTCAGGAACAAAGAAGAGAGGCCTGTCCCAAGAAACCCCACCCACGTGACTCATGCAGACGCCTACAAACCAAGATGGCCATTCCACACAGCCTCAGGGCCTTTGCACGGTGGTTCCTCTGACTGGGGCACCCTCCAGAGACCTGCATGCTCCCTTCCTCTCCTGCTGCAGGTCTCAGGGAGGCCCTCCCCCCCTCCGCCACCCCCAGCCCCCCACGCACTCCAAGCCCCTCCGCTGGCTCTGCATCTCAGTGCCTCCCACCAAAGAACACACTGTCTGCCCCTCAGTAGGAATATGTCAGGGTCCCCGAGATGCTCACATGGTTCGAGTCCTACCTCTTTGCTTCCAGGTCAGACTTGAAACAGGTGACCCATCTATGCCTTTACAAACGGGGAGACTGAGGCACAACAGCCCATTTGAGAGCATTGCTGCGAGGGTCACAAAACGGGGTGAAACATGAAAAGCACTCACTCTGATTATCAGCTTGTTGAGCACCTACTCTGTGCCAGGCAGTGCTCAGTATTAGCTCATTTAGTTCTCGCAGCAGCCATGTGAGTGGATATTGTTATTCGCCCAGTTTACAGATGGGGAAATGGAGGCACAGGGAGATGGAAGCTTGCCTGGGTGCCCCAAGTGAAAGTGCCACCAGGAACCCAAGCCACCTCCTCTCCCGCTGGGCACAGTGACCACGATGCCACATAAGTGTCCCACCCAAGGGCTTCCTCCAACACCAGCCACCCCCACACGTGCGCCCTTCCACAGGCCCTGTTGTCCCCAAGCCTGGAACCCGCCATTAGAGCACAGAACCCCAGAGACAGAGAAAACCACGTCCTACATCTGCACCGCCAGGGACCAGCCCTTCTCCCAGGCATCATTGGAAAAATCACTGCACTTGGCCTGAAAATATCCCCTCCCCAGCCGTTCCCACCCTGCGCACTCTGGGTGCAGGCCCCACCCCTCAAGGCCATGCCGAGACCCACACTACATCCACCAGGTGGAATGGGCTCCCAGTTACTTCCAACACCTTGCCCATGAGAAGGTCCTGGTCACGTGAATCCGAGTGGGGACAGATGTGAACCTACCAGAAACGGCTGCCAGAGACGCTCCAAGACTCAGGGGGCGGGAGAACCTGCGGGAGAAAACAGGGTCTTGTTAGTCAAAGTCGCAGCCTCCGCACTGGGGTGCCAGCAGGTCCACAGCAGCGTGTGGGCAGAGATGGCGAGGCCCACAGGCCTGGCACCTGTGACATCAGGCCAAGCACTTCTCCACGAGAGCCCCGTGGGGCAGGCACTCCTATCCCACTTGACAGAGAGGGGAACTGGGGCTGAGAGAGTCTTAGTGTCGTGCCTCCAGTCCCAGAGCCAGGCGGTCACAGCTGGGACTCCAATCCAGACCACGGGGTCATAAAGGCAGCCACAGCCCAGCAGGGCCACCCAGGGGCCCGGGGCCCATAGCACCTGTTACCTTGACACTCCTCCATGAACTCCCAGAGGACACTATAAACAAGAGTGAGTGACACCTGAAGGAGGGGCCGGCCTACTGTTCTCACTCAAGAGTTTCTGAGCCTCCATTCAGAGTCAACACCAGGAAGATGGAAGCTGGCGTCCAGAATATAAAAGGGTGCCCCCAAATAAGTAAGAGGCAGCCAAGCCAACAGAAAAACAGAGGAAACACTTGATCACACTGGACGAAAGTGGACATACAGATGGCCTTAGTGAGCACATGAAAAGATGCTCAACATCATTAGTCATCGGGAAAGTGCAAATTAAACCCCAAGACCACTGCACACCCAGGTGGGCGAGGTGCTAAAAGGAAAGACAGACAATACCCAGTGTTGGGGAGAACGGCAGCCAACAGGAAGCCTCAGACATCGCCGGTGGGGTGGGTACTAGGCGGAGCAGCTGCTTTGGGAAACAGTTTGGCAGTTTCTCATTCAGTTAAACATACACTTGGGTGACCGTAGGACCCAGCAACTCCACTTCTGGGTATTTCCCCAGGAAAAATGAAGACATATGTCCACACAGACTCGCACATGAGCGTTCCTAACAGCTTTACTCATGATCACAGTGGACTGGAGACGATCCAACGATCCATCACTTGGCGAGGGATAAACACACGGTGGTGGTAGGTCCACACCGCGGAGCACGCCACGACACGAACAAACTGCAGGTACGCCCCACCACGTGAAGGGAGGTCAGGCTGACCTGAGCACAGATGCCAGACTCCAGCTGCACACACTGGGATCCCACATACGTGAGCTGAGAAAGGCACAGCGCCACGGTCACGTGTATGGAGGTCTACAGAGGTAGCGCAAGGAGGTGAATCGCACAAGTTAGGATGCTGATCACCTGCAGAGAAAAGACGGCGGGTGGCTACACGAGTCTCCCTTATAATTATACATTAACCTGTACCCGTGTTTACGCATTCTTTACGGTACCAGCGTCTGCACAAAAAAGAATGTTAAAAAACAGTACAGTGGGCAGAGCTCTACACTGAGTCCAAAGACCTGGCTGTGGTCCCAGCTCTTCCCCTGACAGATGCCACCTTGGGCAAGCCCCCAGCTGTCTCTGAGCTCAGTTTTCCTATCCATAAAATGGGTCTGCGCCCCATGGTTGTCTCCAAGGCCCGCTCATGCAAACACTTCTCCGTCCTGAGTAGACCTCCTGCAGCTTCCATCTTCCCATCGCAAACCCTCAGTGGGGTCAGGTCAAATTCTACAAAACTCACCAGGGGCCTCGGGGCCCGATGTGCTGCCTGCTGCTTTGAAGAAAGGGAAGTGACACCCACGTGCCCCTCCACATGGCTGCCAGAACAGGCGGTGAGAACCATGCTAGGCCAGAGAAGCAAACCATAGGACGTGCTCTGCAAAAGCCTAAGCTAGACCCGGGGACCCTGCAGATCCGGGCACTGGCGCCCAAGGGGCAAGTGTAACTTCAGAAGTGGTCCCTGCGGGTTGGAGCTTGCGACTTCCGGCACTGGGGTGGGGGTGGGGGGCGGAAGAGGACCTCACACACCCCACAGCCGCCTGGGCCAGCCTGGCACGTCTTTTCACAACAGGTGAGCAGGGGACCCTCCCTGTCCCCTGGGGTCAGGTGTCACCCTCCCTGTCATCATGGTAGAGAGCAGCCCAGACAGTGGAGAAAGAGGGAGGCAGGCTCCACAGCCCTTCCATTTGGAACCCACTGGAATATTTTATGTTCCTTCTCAAGTGACAGCTGAGGCGTGCCGGGCCCAGCGCAGGCGCTCCTTGAAGCTGCCAGAGAGGCAATCACCAAGTTCACCGAGGTCTGATTCCCCACCAGCAATGGCAGTGGGGCGGCAGGCGGCGTGGATGGGAGCCAGCAGACAGCGCCTGGAGCAGCCCAGCGGGGAGCAGGGAGCTGTGGCCCAACAGAGAGGGCTCGGCCCACCCAACAGTAGGGGACACAGTCCCTCCCAAGGGGGCACACAATCAGGGGAGAACTGGGGGGCACCCTGACCCTGGCCCGTGAGCACCTCCAGCCCCAAGTCCATCTGTCCTGATACCAGACGAAACCACTGCGCCCGCCATCACAACAGGAACGCCCCTTCCACCGGAGTTCTCACTGCCAGACCCTGGGCCTCTTCACAGCCCTGCCAGGCGGGCACTGTCCTGACCTTAGTCACAGATGGGGAGACAGAGGCCCAGAAAGGCTCAGCAACCCCCTGGGATTGACGGCCAGAGAGGGGCGGGCAGGTGGGAACCAGGGCGTCTGCCCTCTGCCGCCCCACCCTCCACTCCCTACACCCCCAATTTGGCCCCAACTGTGCTTCTCAGAAACCCCCACCCATCTCCTGGCTACGGGTGTGGGGCGTCTGCAGAGACAGCAGCCGACAGGAGCAATTAGACGCCAGGAAGGAGCCGGGATATCGACCGCTTCTGGAGGAAGGGGGGCCGTGTCGGCAGCTGGGCTCCCAGCCAAGCTCGGGGCAGGCGGGAGGGCCGGGGGCTTCACTCCCAGGCCTGTGCAGGCGGCAGCACGGAGAAGCCATCTATCTGTCCACCTGTCTGTCCTCCAGCCCACCGATAGCCCACAGGGACTGGAGCCCCCCTTCCTAGGGTTTCACTGGGCCGGGCATAATGCTAAGCCCTTCATGCCTATTAATTGGTTTAATTCTTACACCCGCCCTACATACTAGGTACTCTGACCCTCCCCAGGTGGGGGCAATGAGGCAGAGAAAGGCAAGCAAGCTCGCCCGGCTTCCCACAGCTGAGATGTGCATCCAGGCATCCGCCATAACCTCACGTTACCTCTGCCAGACACCCCCTGGGAGCCCCCAGCAGGGTGAGAACCAGAGAGCAGGTTCTCTGGGAATAGTGCACTGGGGATGGATTGGGCAGAAATTCGGGAAGCCTCTAGATGCCCCTCAGTGGCCCCCACCATAGGCTCCTTGTAAAGGTAATGCAGGTTTTGCACGTGGCGCACAAGGCAAGTGCCCCAAAATGTTAGCTGCTGAGTCCCCCTGAGGAGGCTGCCTGGCACTGGATCCTGGTGGTTGCCGGAAGAAAAACCACTGCAGACCCTTCCCCACCGGGAGTGGGGTGTGGGCCATTAGTGGCTGCAGGGCGGGCCAGGGGCTGCCTGGAGAGCAGGGGTGCTGGGCAGCTATCGAATGCCAGAAGCAATTAATTATCTGGGTCAAGAGACAGTGAAAGAGATTTGTCACCAGGGCCCAGGGGACAGTCCAGCGAGTCTGGCAACCCAGGCAGGAGGGCCCTCGAAGGATGGTTCCCACTGACCTGGGCCTGAGAGAGGTCAGGACCCTCATACACATCGTCCAGCACTTCCCTCCTCCCCACCACCCACAGGCCTTCTCTTGGTGCTCCCCACTCACAGACTCAACCTTCCGTGGAACTCTCCCCGACCCAACACTAGCCCCTGACCCAGAGAGGTCACAGACACCCCGCAGCGTCCGTGACCTGTGCACCAGGAGGCAGCAGCCAGTCTTGCAAGCGGTGACACTGCACAGATGGGGACACTGCATGGCAGCAGCCCGGGACCTCGCCTGGAAGCCGGCTCCGATCCCAGCTGCACCAGTGTTTCGGCTGGGCGACGCCACGCGTGTTGCTTAACTCCTCTGAGGCTGCGCCCTCTGCTATAAAATGGAGACAATGACCAGGGGAGCTAATAACTAAAATCAGGCCAGCTCGGCTCAAACCCCAGCTCTGCCATTTTGTAAAGCCTGAGAAAGTCACCTTGCTCCTCTGCACCTCGGTTTCCCCATCTGTAAAATGGGGGTGATGCCAGGGGCTCCTCTGTGTGACACATATGGCCTGGCATACAGCAGACACTGAGCTTAAGCTCGCTGTTGGGGTTCACCAGCACGCCTCCCCCAGGGCCCTGAGCCCGGCCACCACCCTGCTCAGACGCCCAGCAGTCAATACCCCCAGCACCTTGGACACAGACTCAGGCCCTGAGCCGGGCCAGGATGAGACCTCACGAAGCACAGACCCCCGCCCTGGCCTCTGCAGCAGAACCTGGTGGGAGCTGCAGGCGTTGGCGGCTGCCACTCACATACCAGGCTTGGTGGCTGGTTGTCATGAAGAACAGAAGCATCCAGATACACGCAGCCCTCCATCCCCACATCCTCTGAGGCTAGGATGTGGGGGTACCTACCGGGCACAGGCCTTCCCAGGAGGCTCCCTCAGCTTTCAGCCCCTCGTGTCTGCACCAAATCGCTCCACACACACACCCCGACACACGCGGCCCCTCCCTTGCTGCCCCCACTACACAGATGGGAAAACCGAGTCCTGAAGCAGCCAGCAGAGGGCAGCCTCAAACCTGTTCTCTCAGATCCCATGGGAGCAAGATCTCGGCTCTGCAGGTGTTCAGGAGCCCAGGTCACTGGGGCCGGGGACTGGCACTGAGTCAGAGTGAGAAACTCAGCGGAAACTGAAAACAGCCCCGGAGGCTGGGCCTGCTCCCAGGAGTGAACCGCGCTGATTCACAGGCGGCCCCGGGGCCTGTGTTGGAAAGTTCCTGCTTCTGTGGCCAGGGTGGGGGTAGGGACTGAGCAGCACAGAACAGCCTCTAGGCCTGGGGCCCCTCTCTGGCCAGTGGGGGAGCAACGCTCCATGCACAAAGCTGCTGGATCACACCCAGGCTCGCCCACAACCCAGTGCCCTCGAGACCTGCCAACCCCAGCCAAGCTGTGCCCCTCAGGGGTGCTCGCGGCTGTCGGGCGGGCAGCAGCAGAGCCCCCTGCAGAGGCCGTGACCTCAGGATCTGGCCTGAGACCTGGCTTCAGTCCCACTCCACCGCTCTCTAGCTGTGTGACCCTGGTATGTTGCTCAACATCTCTGAGCCAGTTCCTTACCCATGACATGGAAACTCTCATCTCGCAGAACTGACTTAAAAACTCAGTGAGAAAATATTACCTACAGAGCGCCCAGCACACAGTAAGTGCTCAACGAACACGTATACTTCCAGCTCCCAAATGGGTTTTTTATTGAGGTGAAATTCGCATAACAAAATGAACTGTTATAAAGTGAACAAGTCAGAGCTATTTAGCACCGTCACAAGGCTATGCAACCACCAACCCTATCTACAGTTTCCCAAAAAATAAGACCGGGCCTCACATTAATTTTTGCTCCAAAAGACACATTAGGGCTTATGTTCAGGGGATGTCATCCTGAAAAATCATGCTAGGGCTTATTTTCCAGTTAGGTCTTACTTTTGGGGAAACACGGTAGTGCCAAAGCATTTCCACCTCCCCCAAAAAGGAGACCCCCCTACCCAGGGAGCAGTCTCTCCCCATCCCCAACACCAGCCTCTGGCAACCATTAATCCAATTTGCCCATTCTGGACATTTCATGGCAATGGAATCATACAGTACGTGGCTCTCGTGTGTGGCTTCTTTCCCTTGGTGTGTCTTCCAGGTTCGTGTATATATAAAATGTATCAGCACTTCATTCCTTTTTATGGCTGAATAGTATTCTGTTGTATGGATATACCAATCATGTATTTTTAAAATAAGGACAATAAACACAGAAACGTAACATGACAAAATATGTAAATATATACAGATATGAAATTGTAGAAAACTGTTCAATTATAAAGTAAACAACCATAATGACTGGGATGGTATGGAAGCTGGTTAGTGGGAGGAACCAGCTAGCAGGCTCAAACATCAGGCCTCCAGTGTCCAGGCCCCGCTGTGCTGTGTGACCCTGAGCCAACTGCTCACCCTCTCTGGGCCTCAGCCTGACCATGTGTAAACAAGAGCACTGGAGGGAACAACCTCAGGGGATTTCCTACCTCTACGATTCTCAGGACCTCCAAGTGTCCCTCAGCCCAGAGAGGTTGTGGCAGCCAGGAGGGTGACGGGCTGCCCCATGCTGGTGACGAGGACAAGCTCCTCTGGGCTGCCTGGAGACTCTGCCAGGGAGAGCTCTGGGCCACCACACGTGGCCTCAGGGCAGAAAGGGAACCTCGGGGTGCCCTGCCCTCCCCAGCCTAAGCCACAACCCACATGCTGAGTCTTGAGGCGTCTCAGCCCTCTACCTGCTATGTTTGTAGCACGTCCCTGAAGGCAGGGACAACCAGAAATGCCTTTGAACATTGCAAAATGAATCCGGGGGCACCATCGCTCACTGACCCCAACCCCACCCTGGGCCCTTAAGGGACTGTCTCCCTGTACAAGAAACAGTAACCAGGGACACCAGCTCTCCCCTGGGCTGGTCCACTGGTCTGCCGGTTCCAGGCAGGTTGGAAGCCACCCAACAGGGCCACTCGAGGGACAAGTGCCCCGGGTCCAGCACCTGTCCTCCCCCTCCTCCAGGCCACACCAGGCCCAGTCTTGCTGCCAAGGGATCCATTCGGCCATCAGCACAAACTGACCGAGCCCTACTACGTCCCAACACTGTTCCAGGCCCTGGAGCCCAGGATGGATAACAGACGCAGCTCCTGCTTCCTGGGCGTGACCTTTGGATTGGGGAGATGGACAGCTCACAAGGGTTTGAATCGACTGAGAAATTCCATACACCCACAACTACAGACAGTAAGTGGGCGCTGCTTGATGGGGTGGTCAGGGGGGACCTCCTGAGGGTGACAGCTGACTATGTCCTGATGGCAGAAAGAAAGCTGCCGTGCCAATCTCCAGGGAACAGCATGCCAGGTGAGGGAACAGCACTGCAAAGGCCCAAGGGTGGGAAGACGTGAGCCAGGAGCAAGGGTGGAGCAGCTTCCCAGCGGCCTCGGGGCCTCTGGACCTCAGGACCTCAGAGAAGGAGAACAGCGGAAGCTGTGGGACCAGAAGCTGACGAGTCTTATTCTCCTTCTGACAGGCTCCCTCTGGCTGCAGCACGGATAACAGATGGCAAAACAAGAGTGGATTTGGGGGACCAGGAGGAGGTCACTGCACATGTCCAAGCCAGACAGTGGGGGCAGGTCCATCACGGGGCCTGGTCGGCCGTTACTAGGTTTTGTTATTATGATTTTTTTTCACTTCTATACTTTTTTCTTTTACTATTTATGTTTATGTGGTTGCCTTATTATCATTATTGATACAAAAATGGAGGTCTCGCCTGCAGTGGCCCTGCCCACAATGCCAGCATACAGCTACCGTTACTGTTACCGTGTTGTGTGGTTAGGGCACACGGAGCCCCTCGGCTGTGTCCCGCCCCACAAAATGCAGGGATGCTTATGGCATCCCTGCATGTCCTGTGACTGGCACTCAGCCAGTGGGACAGTCCCACGCCATGAAAGTCACCTCCTCACGCAGTTTTCAAATGGCCTGGCTATTCAAAAAAAACAAAAGCCTGCCAGAACATGAGCTTTTTTTAACGTCACTTTCATGTACTTCCAATAGCGAAAGGCTTCTGATCTCACTTCTCTTGAATCTACACTTTCTCATTCTGAGTGGGAGCCGGCACCGCCTTCCTTTCGTTTCCCTTCATACTGTAGTTGGGGCATTACACTGATTTTTGTTGTTAATTCTGTGCAAAGTGAGGACTGTTACGGAGGAATTTCAGTGCCAAGAGTGAAGGGGATTTTCCAAGTATGAGCTGTAAATACTGTTCAAAGCTGTTGGGATGCTGTGCGGCACTGGGCCAGTTAGCTGACCTCTCTGAGCCTCATTTAGCTGCTCGCCTGTAATACAGGGAAAGTGATGATCACTGCTAGCTCCTGAGATTGAGAAGATCAAATGAATTTAGGCGGCATGTGCCAGCCACTATTAGATACCCACAAAAAACACACAGCCCTCAGTCCACCACAGGCAGCTGAAGGGCCTGGAGGCAGGTGGGCAAAAGCCCCCAGCACAGGCCCCAGCTGGGCAGGGGGTGGAGGATAAAACCCCAAACTCCTGCCTGGGCCAGGTGGCTCATTGCCTGCCAGGCTTTCATCTCCAGGAGATAAGCCCCCGGCTCAAGTTCACATTCAGGATCAAATGAACCCACTTAATCACCTTAGGGATCTCCACTGAGCCTGGGGAGCCTGCGGAGGAGGGCCATGGAGGAAGGCCGCTGAGCCCCCTCCATCCAAGACCCCCACCCACATGGCCAGGGACAGAGAGGGCAACGTCATGGGCATCCTGCCCACACACCCCTGGGCACCATCCACTGGGGTGACCCCAAGGATAGATGCATGCACACAGGCCGTCAGAGTCTACGCACACGTCATGTGCTCCCCTCACCATCACAAAGCCCCTACTGTGTGCCATGTGCCTGGGGCAAAGTGACTTGCTTAATCCCCACACAATCCAGGAGGTAAGCACTACCACAAACCCCATTCTACAGATGGGGAAACTGAGGACTGGAAAGAGCCAGCTCCAGGTGATACAAGCTCCTCATGGGACCCCCTGCAACTCTCATTTCATTTCTCAGAGGGGGAAACCGTGGCATGAACAGGCCTTAAATCACCACCACATTACAATGTGGCTGGGGAGGCAGGGCACATGCCTGCCTCGTTCCCAGCTGTGTCCTAGCACCAAGGACAGCTCCCTGCACAGAGTAGGTACTTAATGAAAGTATCTGAATGAACAAAATCTATACACTGGGCACCGACTCCAAAGAAAACGCCTTCATGGGGCGCCTCTGCCCTCCAGACAGTCCTCTCTGAGATCCCATCAAGTACCACAGGGGCCCTGGGCAGGGTGACTATCCACCTCAGAGGACAATGTGTGGAGTCATCACTGGTTGTCCAAATGTAGGAAGAAAGGATGGGGGTACCACTGGCATACAGACAAGGGACGCTGCTAAACATCCTACGATGTCCAGGACAGCCCCCCAAACAGAATTATCCAGCCTAAATACCAGTAGTACCCAGGTTGAGAAACCCCGCTGTGCTGCATTCACTCAAGCATCAATTGAGCACCTACTGTGTGCAGGGCTGCACAACAATCCTGGAAGGAGACGAGGTCACAGGGCTCCATGCCACACAGCAACTGCAGGGCACAGGAAGGACTCAAACCTGGGTTCAACTGACTTAAAGCCCCACCTCAGAGCCACCATATGTCCTGACCCATCCATGAGGACTGGGGCTGGAGTGGGGACTGCAGAATCTGTACATTTTACCACCCCTCCCCCCTTCACTTTGGGAAAGCAGAGGTCAGAGCTGGCCCTTCTTATCAAAACCCACGTTACACCAAAATGCCGACAGTCTGTCTCTGGGGGGTGGGAAAATGGTCATATTTTTTTATGTGCAGGGTTTCTGTTTCTTCATTTTTCAATTTACAGAGAACACTTTTGTTCTGCTTCTTTAAAAAACCAGTCTTTCTCGAAAGGCAGCTGTCAAACCACAGGTCCCACCCAAAGCCTTGCACCCCAGTGCAAAGAGGTCCACCCAGCACAGCCACCATGCGGCGTCGGGAAAAGCCACCCGCTGGCAATTCCACTCCCAGGAACACCTGGAAGAGAAAGGACAGCACCTGAGCACCCGGAAGCACTCGGGAAAGGTCCAAACACCTCAGTCAACCCCAGTGACATCTCCAGGGGACACACTGAGCCCATATCATGTGTCCCCATGACAAGATACTATCTATACAGAAGTCAAAATTCGGAAACTAGATCTAACTGCACCAACACATCACAAAATCATAATTTTAAAAAATAATAATCATAGCTACACGGTTCTGCAAGCCTTGTATAGGACCCTTCTAACCCCCAAAGTGATCCCAGCCAGGTAGGTACTATTTTGGTCCCCATTTTACATATCAGGGAAACTGAGGCACTGAAAGACTCGATAAAGCGCCGGACGACTCACACAGCTGTCGAGCGGTCATGGGCGGGGGGAACCAAGCCCTCAGAATCCCTGCCCGTAACCACTCCGGTCTGCTGCCGGTCTAAACGTGGAGAGGAAATTACTAGGTTGAGTTCTATGAAATCTGTCGATATTCGACCACTCTTGACCCACAAAGCTGGCAGATGCAGATGGCTCACCCTGACAGCGACTGCAGAGCGGCGGACACAGAAAGACACGTCCACACACATTTTCCCAGCCTGGATATGAGGCAAAGCCCCAGGCCTGCAGGCAGCCAGCAGAGGCCCGCGGAAATATGAAAACATGGATTAGAAGTGCGAATGTCCAGTGGAGAAATGGCCACCTCCAGGAAGGGGACTTGGGTGACCTGAAAGTCACCTGCAGGTTTTTTTTTTTCAATAAAAGGCAGCCACCTGGACCTGGAGGAGGCTGGCTGGTGGTTCCCTCTCCCCCCTCTCCCTACATCACACTGGCCCCCAGGCCCCACACAGTCGGTGCACTGCTGCGGGAGCTTCGGCTCCCTGGGGCCTGCTCTCCAGAGCCCCCTCACCTAAGGATCCAGTTTCATTTAATTGCAGGCTTCAGGTTTCTGGACGCAGGCCTCCTTCGGGGCCAGGCGTGGGCCATTTTCTTCCTCTTTTCAATAAAGCCGGGAAGGAAGGAGCGTGTGGCATCGCCACATCTGCTCCAAGAATCTGGAATGCCTGCCCCTTGGGGACAGGGCCGTGGCATGGGAGACCCCACCCTGGGAGAATCAGCCCTGGCTCATCACAGGTGGGGGACAGGCTAGGGACGTATTTTTTTTCCTGGCCATTCCTTGGGGGCAGGTACCCCCACTGGATTTAAAGGAATCAGGAAAACACACACACAAACATTCCTACCTCACACCACCCGACCCCACTCAAAGCCTCTCAGTGGATGTCTCTCTGCTTTGGGATATTTCTTTTGCGTATTTTCTCCAGCACAGCCCTTTCCAGTTTGCAGGCCCCTCTCTCTGTGTCCCTCACCCACAGCCCCAGGTCAAGGCCAAGACACTGAGCTGTCACCTGATTCCAAGGTCACTGGCAGCAGGGACACTCCACTGTCTAAATGACCACGTCGCTCCTGCTGTTGGAGCACGTGTCGCTTCAGAGGAAACATCAAGGAGACCAGTGTGGCTGGAACAGTGTGAGCACACGGAGCAGACCAGAAAGGGGGTGAGGCGGAGGGCACAGACCACTTACATGCTCCCCCTGGTTTAACTGCTCATAGGAGTTACCCAGGAGTCAGCCCATACACAACTCCCACAAGAACCCCAACCCCATGGACCTGGCCCAAGGCCCCAGGACCCTGGAGGGGCCCCCGACTCGCACTGGGCTCCTCAACACCCACTCCGGGCCCCCCAGCTCCGATCCTGGCCCCGTGGCCTGGCAGAGATGCCCGGCCGAGTGCTGGAGCGACCATGCCCCCAGCCCCCCCTTGCTCAGCAGACTTGCCTCGTTAGCCTAACGAACGAGCAGGCCCTGGTGCCAGGCAGTTGCCATGGCCACGGAGACACCATGGCAGCACTGGGCGATGCTCCCAGAGGGTCTGTGGCAGGCCCCGAGTTCAGGATGAGGACAGAGGGGACATGCAGGGGTCTCCGAGGTAGGCCCCCCCCCACAGGCACCTTGAGGCCTGGCCTCTCGGACTCCCACCTGACAGCCATCTCCCAGAGAGGCCCCCCACCCGGGCCACAAACACACCCCCCTCCCCACACCCACCCCTCCAGACCTGCCCGCCCAGAAGTCGCCCCCCACCCCACCCAAGGCAGCACCAAGTGATGGCAGGGGAGCCAGCCAAAGGGGTCGCAGGTGGGCTGGCACCTGGCATAGAGGCCTCCAGGGCAGTGAGGAAGGTCTGGATTTCCTGTAAGTGGTGGGAGGCCCTGAGTAAGGCCAAGTCACTCACCCGCTGGGGCCCCACCGGCAGCTGGCAGCTGTGTACAGAGAAGGGCCTGGGGCAGCCAGACTCCGGGACACCAGGGAGGAGATGCCCTGGGCGACAGGATGCTTTGGGCAACTCCCACGTGTCTGGCCTGTGCGCCCCACACTCCAGCAGGAAGCTCAGGAGTGGGTCTGGGATGGGGGGGCCCATGGGTCCAGGTTGGAACAGCTGGGTCTGAGGTCCTTTTGGAACATCTGTGAGCACTGAGGCCTCAGGAGGCCACTGGATCCACCTGCCTGGCCCTGGGCGGTGGGGTGGCTCCACGGGTTGTGAGCCGTGGACAGCGGGGAGACGGGCAGGACTGGGCCTGGCTCATGCTTCACGTGGCCTCTCAGCTCCCTTTGCCTCACCATACACTGGGAGCCCGTCTGTCACTCAACAGCCCATTTTACTGCTGGGTAAACCAAGGACTTCTGCACAGAGGCTCAGGTACTTGTCCTAGACCGCACGGCACAGCCGCAAGAGGCCGACACAGGGCTCAGACCCATGGCTCACTCGACCTCTGTTCACAAGCCCTAAAACACAGGTCACCAGAAACCACGCCAACCCCAGAAGGCGGGAGGCAGTGCCCGGGAGAGCTGACCCCCAGGAGCCTCCGAGCCTCCCAGCCCCCACCCCACACCATGCACACCAGCAGGCAGCCGGGCTCAGGTCTCGTCCAGGTCTCATCCGATTCTACCTCCAACAGCCCACCCGGGCTTACTTCCTCCCTTATGTCCTTCCCAGCTCAAAGAAACATCCCATGTCAGCAGAGGGAAGCAATCGTGTCTGACAGCAGCAGCACAGCTCATGGCTGGTCCCTCAGTGTGCACACCTGCAGGATTTGTCACTGCAACAATCCAAAACCCCCGTCCCCAGATACGGGACAGACTGACGGCTCGTTACCTGCCCCACACCAGGGCCTTCCCTCAGGCCAAGTGGTTCCCAAAGGACACAGGCCTCTAAAAGGGACATCTTTCACCAAGCAAGTCACTCACTGTCATCTTCCCAAGTCTGGCCCAAGGCAGATGTCCAAAGATCCCAGTTCTTGCCCAGGGAATGACCTTGGTGAAGACACTCCACGGGGCTAGGCTTTAATTTTCTCCTGGAATCTTCTGCCACCACCCCATAGGCACTCAGGAGAAACAAGCATGGAAACACCTTACAAAGTATTTTCTTTACTCCTGCCCCACTCCAGTCTGCCCCTCAAGAGCTGAGAAACTTTTGGAATGCAAGCGATAAGATAAAATCAGAGAACAAGGTCAGAGCAAAGGGAAAAATCAGGGACAAACTAATCTGAAATCAGGATGAATTACGTAAAACCAAAACAAAAACTGGACCAGCCTGCTAAAGTCAAGCTGCAAAGTTGGCTCTGAGCTTCCTACCAGCCAAAGCAAAGAGGGAAACAAGATGGGCTCTAAGAAACTCTGCAAAAACTGTGCAAACTATGGAGCATGGCGCAGAAGGTACTACAGCAACTATGCAGTGCTGTACAGAAGGGATTACAGCCTCAGGTTTCACAGGAGGCCAAAACTCGCGCCAAAAGTAACTGCTGGCTGCCTTAACCATCCCCTTCCTACTGCATTCTACAACAGCAAATTATAACCATGAGCATCAGCACAACTTAGCAAGAACAGTGAGCCAGGCCAGGAGGGGTTTTAGGACGACCCTCACAGGGTGTGACCCTCAAACTTATGACCCTCTCTGGACTCCCGTTTCCTCCACAGTGAAAACCCTGGAAGGTTCTGCTGCATTAAACAGAGCGAGGCAGCTCTCTGTCAGGGCTGGAGAATAAGCATGCCGGGCTCTGTGGGCCTCCTGACCGGTCGCAACTCCTCAGCTCCCCACCATGCAGAACTGAATGGGCAGGGTTGTGTTCCAATAAAGCTTAATGTATGGACACTGGAATTTGAATTTCATATAATTTCACACGTCACAAAATTGTCTTTTTATTTTTTTCAACCATGAAAAAAATGTAAAAGCCATTCTAAGCTTGCGCACCATCTAAAAACAGGAAATAGGCTGGACCGGGCCCGCGGGCTACCGTTCACTGACCCCCACTGTCTCTGTTCCAAAATGAACTCCAACATATATGATCATTTAGAGGAGGAAAGCAAGGCGTGCATATGGTGTGACACAACTCGTGCGCTTGGTTTTAAAGAGAACACACACATCCAAGCCCATCGAAGGCGGGCCTCTGGCCGGGGTATCTCTGAGGAGAAACTGCACCGCGTGTCTGCCCCAGGGGGCGGAAACTGGGAGGGCAGGAACGGGGAGGGCAGGAACGGGAAGGACACTTCCCTCCACACCTTTGTGCACTGATTTAATTTTTCAACAGGCCCAGGCATTTTCTTTAATACGTTTTTATAAAACCCAAAGCATGTGGCAAATTTAAGTGCATTACTTTTTGGTTTTCTGTATTTTTCAAATGACTAAAACGCAATGCTATCCAAAACAAAAGTTCATCTAGTACTTAATATCCACAGAAAGATGTCCTGACGTGTTAATTCACAGGAAGAAAATATGGAGCGTGACGGCACGCAGGCCTTCCTGATGTACGGGCGTGCGTGTGTGGAAACACACACAAGGGGCGGACCAAAGTCTCAGTGAACCCGGGGTGCGGCCCACACACAGGGCTCAGCCCCCAGGAGTCAGAGGTGCCCACACCGCGCAGGCCTGGCACTGCCTCAGGAAACGGCAGCCAGGAACGACAGTGGGGACACTGAGCAAAGAGCTCCCAGTCTCGGGTGGTGGCTTGTAGGGCCGAGAAGAAGAGAACGCTCACCCAATAGCCTGAAAACTGGCTTTTGGCCCTGAGTCCCCAGAGAAGGCATGGCACTAAAGCCACACTGACCAACGGGGACGGTGGCCACTCGCCACGTGGGGCCATTTAAGTTTATGAAAATTAAGTGAAACATAAAATTCCCTTTCTTGGTCAGTCACACTGGCCTCACTTCAAGTGCTTGGTGCCACGTGTAGCTATGACTATGGTGCTGAACAGAACAGCTCTAGAACGTTCCGCCATCCCAGAAAGGCTACTGGACGGAGCTGCCCCAGAGACTGGTGGGACAAGAGGGGGTGGTGAGATTAGGAATGTGGACAAAGGAGGGTGGACAGAGCTTGGAAGACCCTGGGCCAGCACCAGGGAGGGAGAGCCCTGGGCTTTGTCTGGGTCACCGGACCACAGCGCTCCAGGCAGAGAAAACACACGCAAAAGGAAAACATCAGAGGCTAAGAGCCAGGCCCTGCTCCCATACACGGAACCTTATTTCATCATCCAACCCTGTGCCGTCTGAGTAGGCAGCCATCAGCCACAGCCACATGTGTCTGTTTAAATTTAAGTTAATTAAAATGAAATAAAATTACCAGTTCAGTCGCACTAGCCACATTCCAAGTGCTCAAAGGCCACATGTGCCTGGTGGCTGCCTGGTGGCGACAGTGCAGTACAAAACACATCAACAACAGTTTCCACCATCGAGGGAAACTGACTGGACGGGACGGCCCCACACTAGCCTCTGGGGTGGGCATTATTTTCTCTCCCCCTCCTCTTAAAGATAAGAAAACTGACGCCAGAAAGTCCGAGACCACTCAAGTTGTAAACTGCCACAAGTAGGATTTGAACCCAAGTTTGACTTCAAAGGAGCCCTCTCTAGACCCCTCCTCCCCCAGGAGGCCCTCTCTGTCTTAACCAACAGCGCCCGGCTTCCAGCTCTCCAAAGTCCCAAAGAGAAAACCTCAGCTTTCAAAAGGAGAAGCAGGGAGCTGAGCACATCTGTGAATCACCAACCAGCGGGACAGGGAGGAGCCCGCTGTCTCGGGAGGGCAACAAGCCCAGGCCTGAGGCTCAGGTGAAGAGCCATTCCATTACAGAAGCCTCCCCAGCAGCCCTTTAGAAGAAGGAACAGCTCATGGCCAACCAGCCTGTGGATGAGGACCTGGGTTGGACAAATTCTACAAGGAAGCCTTCACTCTCCAAAGGGGTGAGCCGAAACAGCAGCTCCGGCGACATACATCACGACACTGGGTCCTGACAACAAAAAGTCAGAAGTATCACCAACATCGTCATCATCATCCCCATCTTAGAGATGAACAAACTGAGGCTCAGAGAAGTAACTTGCCCAGAGTCAAATGGCTGAACATCAAACCCAACACTCGTGCTTTCTGCCCCTTGATCCTCTCCACTACCCCACTGGCAGGAGGCAATGTGCCCATTTTATAGCCCAGGACGCCTAAATTCTGCCAGGAGCAAGGACAGCCCCTGGGCACGCCGCGTGCACATGGCTAAGCCGGGACTTGAACTCATGGGAACTTGCAATGCTCAATCGGCCACGAACACTCCCACACTGCCCTGCTTTCTGTTCACAGTAACTCTTTACAGATCTAGGAACCGAAAGGGCTAGCCTGAGCCCAGCTGGGCGTGGGGTGGATAGTGCGGGCACAGAAGGCTCACTTTACTCTAAAATACAGATGATGACGATGATGATGTCAGTCATCTTAACCAAAAGTCACACCACAGTGCGACCTTGGGCTAGCCTGGCCCGCTGACCTGTGACCTCGTCCATAAAATGAGAAAAAGCTGTATCCTCCCAGGACCTCTGAAGGTCTCCAGCTATAAAGTCCCCTGGGGATGCAGGCTAGCGCGGGGACTCCCTGCCAGCCCTGGCACTCATCTGGTACAGCTTTCTGGAACCCCGTTTTACACCACGCTAAATAATTTAAAGCCATGTTTTCATTTCCAGATAAACAGCCCTGCCGCCAAAAGGAACGCCAAATTTGCATGAATGTTTAAGATAAAATGAAACTTCAAAGAAATGCCAGGTCTGCGGCTGGGCACTGTCCACCTCCCCAAACACTGGGGAGAACAGTTTCTCAGTCTCCTGCTTCCCTGAGGCAAAGATCTTTAGGTGATCAAGTAAGAAACATCATTTCTTTATTTCTATCCCCTAGGGCAGCTCCACAGAGCAGATCTGCAGTAAATTCTTGCTGCACCAACTTGACCTTGAATAACCCCAGGTCTTACCACATCCAAACTGTGTGACCTTAGGCACGTCACTTAACCCCTGTGCCTCAATTTCACCATCTATAAAATGGGATAATAGCACTGACCTCATAGGGTGAGGTTAGAGTAAACAAGAGGATTCCTGTTGAGCGCAGAACCTGGCACATAGTGAGGGCTTTACATGCGTTGGCTTTATTGCCATTGCACTTTATATATATGATGTATATACCACATACATGGTCTACACATCACATATACACCACACATATCATATATTATATGTATGGCATATACAAAGAGGGTGGAAAAAAATGTATACACATGTTAAGAAAGGAAAAACCTGTATTAAAATTGTAATAGTACACACCAATAACAAAAGATGACTACAAGTCATGCGCATACATTTTTTTTGACACCCCCCGGTACACATCATATATACAGTGTTTTCCAGCTCCTAGACCAAAAGTTCACTTGACAGGTTATAAAGTCCATTCCCCACCGCCAGGATCCTCAAAGGATGTCAGCTGACCTTTCTAAGCACCACTTCCCTGGGATACCCCCCATACCCGTCTATGGGACAAGGCCTTTTAAGATGTCACCTCAGGCCTGGCCCTTCCCAGCCCAGGCAGCCCAGGCTCAGGACCCTCCCCTGGGTACCTGGAGCAGTTCCTGCAAGCTGCTCCCCTTACGGGGAGCCCAGTCTCTGAGTGTCACCTGGGGAGGCTGCTGCTGGCTGAGAAATGGAAACAGAGAACGGAATCTCTCTCTCTCTCTCTCTCTCTCTCTCTCTCTCTCTCTCTCTCTCTCTCAATCTCTCTCTCTCTCCCTCCCTACTGTCAGAGCCAGCCTTGGATGTGGGGATTTTGTTTGTAGTTATTGGAAGGAAGGGGTGAGAGCCCCAGCTCTCCTGCTTCTCACAGACAAGGACCCCTCAAGTTGCATTACACATAGGTACAGATCCCGCCCCCCATAAATGATACCTCAAAGTGAACCACCAACTTTTCCACCCCCAGGCCTCAGGCGGGGGTGGGAACAGAGAACAAGGTACATTCCACCTCGCAGTCAGGGGGAATCCAGGCGAGGCAGCCCCCACATCCCATCTGAATGGCCAGGACTGCTGGGGCTCTTCCCCCGCACGCCAGCCAGCAGGTGAGTGCCAGCCGCCAACCCCCTCCGCTCCCCCTCCACTCCCGGAGAACAACCAAGTCCTCCCCAGCTTGGGGCTTTCATGCAGTTAAATTTGCATTTGCAGAGCCCTCAGAAATCTTTAGGCGGGTGGTATGAGTGTTATTAATTGGGGGAAAAGAGCGGATTATGCCAAATAAATCCTTCCCACGTAGCCAAACCCTGGCGAGGGAGGGAGGGGGGTGCGCACAGACCCACGAGGGGCCTCCATCCTTCACCAGGCCTGACAGCCACATTACCACTTACATGGGTTCATCAATAGTATTGATCCCTGAGCAAGCGTAAATAGCTCAGTGGGAAGAGGCCAGGGCTGGGGCCCCCTGGCTCAGGCCCCCACGTCTGGGCACCACAGACTCCCCAGGCACCTGGCGGTGGTAAATTTCCAATCAGGGACAAGGCAGCCGGCGCGGGGTAATGGGGGAGCCAGACAGCACCCCAACGCCCTGGCGACCACCGGTTCACCGGGCATTGTCAGCTCCAGGCCCCTGCATTAGCATAGTGGACTCAGTCTGTGCATCTGTTCAATGGTCAGAAGGCACCATCTGCCCTTCTCCACTCTCAAAGGGAAAAGCCGAAGGGGTGGAAAGGTCCCCTACCCTCACCAAATCACCCACTCTCCAGGCAAAATCTCACAAGATTTCCAGGCCTTGGATTAAAGGCCAAGTTTTAGAACCCAGGAATAATAACAGTGGCCATTGTGATACATATACAAATACTTTCCAGTAGTAGGACCCTCCGTGCTCACAACCCTGCAAACTCGGTACTATTATTATCCCACTTTGCAGATGAAAAACTTGAGGCAGAGAGGTTAAGTAGTTTGTCCAGGGTCAGGCAGGCAGTAAAGTGGCAAAAGTAAAATTGGAACCCAGGAAATTGAGCTGCAGGCTATAAATGGCGGGCTGGGCTATCCCAGCTCACATCTCTCTCTTTCCCGATTGCTCTCTCCTCACCCCCCCCATCAAAAAGAAAAAAAGGCCACCCACGACGATGTACACAACAATGCCCAGGGAGGCCCTCCCAGCTCCCGCCAGGCCCCAAGAGCCCCTGAGATCAAAGCTGCCGCGGGACCCAGATCTGGTTTAAAAAGGGCAAAGTCAAGGCCACCGATAACACAACCCAACCGTGCCCAGAACTCCCCCAACCAGCCCACAGGGATCCTCTCCCCTTCCCCCTCCCTCCCTCCCTCACACATCCTTCCTCCAAATCTGCAAAAGGGAAAAAAAAAAACAATAATCATAATAAAACCAGTTCTCACCAACAGGGGGGGAGGAGGAGAAGGAAGGGAGGAGACTGAGCCGACAGAACAGATCCGCCTCCGCTGCCGGCACCAGACCCTCAGAGAGCCGTAGCGCGCGACAGGCGGCGGGACGACACTTGCTGCCCCAAAAAATAAACCTACAATGTAAAAATAACGCTGGGTGCCCCACGCTAATTGGGCCCTGGCGACAGCCGCTTACAGGTACTGCGTGTCTCTCTCGCCCGCCCGCCTTGCCCTCTCCCTCCCTCGAGCTTTTTCCTGCAAACGTCCGGGGTTGGGAAGGCGCTCCCCACGGGTGCCCCCACTGCCCGCAGGTCTCTAGGGACGTTCCCCCACAACTAGGGCCTGGGGCCTCCGATCCAGCCCAAGTGGGATCAGCTCTGAATTCCAACTTCGCAAACTAGTGGCATCCCAACTATCCGCACAGCCCGGGGGAGGGACCAGGAGGCGGCCCAAGGAGGCGTCACCGGCCGCGGGAGGCAGGCCCAGACACCAGGAACACCGGCAGGGGGGAGGGGGAAATAAGAGGCGCCTCTCCCCGGGGGACCCCCGCCCAGCGCCCTCTGGTCCCTTGCCCAGGAGCGCCCGCGTCCAGCGTCCCCCCAAGCTGGCAGGAACCCCACATGCGCCCTTCCACAGCAGCCAGGCCGGGAAAACGGGGGTGCCATCTCCAAGGGCTCCCCAAATCCGCGTTGCCCGCTGAAAAATAAGGCGCAGTGTTACCCCCCAACTCTGAAGCTCCTACGTAAGGCAAGAGCACGGCGGCCAAACCCCTGGTGCTTGGGGCACACGGTGGGGGACTGCCCTCCGCATTTCCATGGCGCCCCCCCGCCCGCCCACCCCCACACCACTTGCCTCCTTCCCGCCCCCTCGCTGGGGAGCTGGAGTTCCCCTAAGTTCCCCAGCGCCCCCACGCACGCGGGCCGCAGTGTCGATGGGGCGCCTCGCTTCCCAGCAGGCCATCCCCCGAGAGCGCCAACTCGGGAGTGCAGGGGCCCCGCCAACTCCGCCGCGTGCGCCGCCCGCTCTTCCCGATTCCCCGGAAGCGCGATCCGCGCCTCCCCCGCGGCCGTCCGCGGGGACCCCCGACCCTAACTCACCTCGCGGAGGCGGCGGCGCAGCCCCGTCGCTCAGGCAAGTGGCGGTGCGGGTCGGGCTGGGGGCGCGCAGCAGGCCGTGCCTCCAGCCGGGGCGTGATCCTCCCGCCGCCGCCTTCTAGGGCGCCGGCCCCGGGTCCCCGGCGCGCAACTTGGCGCGCATCGCGGGGCACAGGGCGCGGGCGCACAGCTCGGGCGGGGCGCGGGCGGACGCGGGGCTCCGGTGCGGCCCGGCCTGCCCGCGGCTCCGCTCCCCGGCGGCGGCGGCGGCGGTGGCGGCGGTGGCGGGAGGGGGAGGAGGGGGCGGGGCGGGAGCCCGGGAGGCGGTAGCTCGGCCTCCCCGCTCGCGGCTCCCCGCCCGCACAGACGCGCCGGGCCCGGCCCCCTCGGGCTCCTTAAAGTGGCCGCCTCTCCTCCACTGGTCCTGCGCGCACCCACTCGCGCGCGCTCGCGCTCGCTGCCAGACAGACACACAAACACACACACATACACACACACGGGCGCGACGCCGAGTTTCTTTTTAGTCGCTCCGGTAAGGAGGAAGGAGGGCAAAGCACCTCCCCATCCTGCCCCTCCTCCTCCGCAGCCCCTGATACTGAACTGGAATCGCGTTTCAGCTATTAAATTATAACTCGAGAGTGGCCAGTGGATGGGGAGGGCCACACACAGATACGCAGGGACACTCGCGGTGGAGCTTCCTCGGGGGCTGTAGCACACAGTAGAATGCGGAATTCTTACCAACGGACACGCACACTGGGCCTCAGACGGAAACTCACAGCTCCCCCGACCCGCGCAGAGGGAGTGCAGCCTGGGACCCAGACTCCAGCGCAAGATCACCCACAGATAAACGCTGTGGGCGATCACACGCACACGACCTCACACCCAGGCAGGCCCACACACCAGAATGTCCGTTTCATGAGTTCACTGTCCTAACACAGCAGGGAGGTGAGAATGTGTTGTTGAGTGAGTGAACGGCCATTTGGGGACATTCAGGGACTCAGTGCCCAGACTCCATGCTCACAAGCCTGTGTCGGGGCACATTCGGAGCGCCCGTCCAGGAGCCCAGACTGCGCGCAGGCAGGCTCACAGACAGGCACACGTGTGGACACACTCCCGCCCGAGCCTCACTGAATGCCCTGACAACTGTGTGTCCTCATTTGCCTCCTCGGAGGTGGCCCTCCCAAACCAGGGGAGATCTTTTTAAACAGCAGAGGGCACTGAGAGTGCCAGCGAGGCTTGGAGCCTCCCTCCTCCTCGGCCTTCCCTTAAGATGTTGGAGAGTTTGATTTTTTTTTTTTTTTTTCAGTTCAACTTTCCTTTTTTGGAGCTGCGTCTCAGCAGATTCAGTTCTGCCATCTGCCAACATCTGAGAACCCCCGGGGGAATGGAGAATGGTTGTGGTGGGGAGGCGACCACGCGGTTTCCAGGGGCCTGGGCCTGTGCCCAGCCCCTGACAGGGGGGGGGGGGTAGCCTGCCTCGCCCTGCAGCAATTTGTCCCTTGCAGGCCTCTCAGTGCTTTGGGAGGGGGGACCACCTAGGGCTGACAAATCGGGGGAAAAGGGAAGTGTATGTGGAGGGTCAGGAGCAGTTTGCAATTTGGAACAGGAGGGGGTCACAGGTCAATGTCCCCACCCTCCCCATTCGGTCCCCACCAGCTGCCCAAGCAGACCGTGGGAATTCACAAGCAGAGCCAGACCTGCAGAAGGAAGGCCCAGCCCTTCGTGAGGGTTTTGGGGGAGGGAAGGGAGGGCGGAAACGGGGGAGCCCTCCTCAGCCAGCCCCACCCCCACCACGCAGCCTCCTCAGCCCCCCTCCGTAGTGTCACCTGAGAACACTCCCAGGATTTGCATCTCAATGAGATTCCGCAGGGGAGGAGGGGGGTGTGGAGTATCTTCAGAGGTTCCTCCTCCCAGCCCCTGCCCCCCAAGGGTTGCCCTGGGATTTTGACTGAGGCTATGGACATAGGAGGGGGTCAGGAAGGCAGGGGGTCCCAGGGGTTGCCTCTGGACCCACCACTTTACTGATAGAATCACAGAGCACAGGAGGAGAAGGAGGCGTTTTTCCGAAAAGGATTTGCCCTCTTTCTTTACCACTCCTGTCTCTTTGGTCCTTAATCCCGTCCTCACGGGCTACAAGGCCCAATACAAGTGCCTGTCCTCAGGAGATCATGAATTCCCCCCCAGAAATCCTCAGACGTTGCGGGGGTGGGGGGGTGGCTGTGATTGATCCCACTTTACAGATGGGGAAACTGAGGTCCAGGGAAATTAAGAACATCAATGGCTGGTCTCACTCAGGTAGTGATTCCAGATGGGTGCTCTGAACCCTGTCTCTGAAGGGATGAACTGGAAGGGGTCTCAGCTGAGCCCACACCCAGCCCACCACACATCGGCACCCCACACCCTGAATGCTACTCTGTGCCCTGTTAGCTACTCTGGGCACCATTTGCTACTGAGCGACAGCCCCAGTAGTGGAAACAGCAGCTTTGAAAAATTGCCAAGGAACCCTCTGCCTCAAACAGCCTCTCTGGAGGGCCCCCCTAAGCCCCCAGGAATGTGGGTTAGCTCAAAGCTTCATTAAGCCTTCGTGAGGGAATACCTTCCCACACACCCATTTTATAGGTGAGGGGACTGAGACTGTTAGGAAAGTCACCCAAGGACATTGGGCAGCACATAGGAAGTGGCCCCAGACCAGACTGGAATTGGCTGAGGGATATCACAGACATCCAGGGGGCTCTGGCTTCATTGGAGCCAAATTCTGCCCTCAAGCGATGTTCCCACTGTCCCCCTCCCAATCATTCAACCTTTCCTGCCTAAATCCTTGGCAAACTCTTAAAACTCATCCCTGCCTCAGACCTTTGCACTTGCTGTTCCCTCTGCCTGAGACAGCAACATTCTCATTCCAGGTCCCAGCCCAATGTCACCTCCTTAGGCCTTCACTGACCCTCGATCTAAAACCCCCAAGGCATTTGGCAACTCCTGCCCATTCATTTCTTCACCATTTTCCACCACCTAAAATTGCCTTGGGCATGTCAACTTACCTATTGTCTTTTGTCACACAATGTCAGCTCCATGACAGCAGAGACCTCCTCTATCTAGCTCACTGCTGTATCTCCAGCACATAGTAGGCACTCAATTAAAATGTGTTGAGAGTGAATGAATAAATGAATGCATGCAACACAGGCGAGAAGGGGCGGGCTGGGGTCAGGCTTGGCCCTGGAGAACCCAGAAGCCAATGGGAATTCTGACCCCTGCACTCACTCCTCTGGCAGGTTTCAGAGTCGAGACTTGACCTCTCTCCATGGGTCTCAAACTCCAGGAAGGTGGGCAGCTCCCCGGGCACAGCCCAGGGCCTGCCACCCAAGAGATGCCCATTCAGACTGATTAAGTCCCTATGGACCACCAGGGTGTCAGGTCAAACTTGCAGCCACTCCAGTGGGCCTGCCCCCCTACACCCCCAACTACCGGCTGGGCAGGCCTATAGAAGCCAGGCGTTCAGAGGGTCAGAACTTGGCTCTGAGCATGTGCCCAGAGCCACCTGGACCCACATGCCCCCAAGAGCCCCAGGCTGGTCTGCAGAGCACAGAGGAAACCCCACTCTCAGGGCCTCTGTCAGTGACAACCCAAAAGACACCCCCACGAACATCCCAGGGGCAAGCCCTGCATACACACCAGAACTGTGTACGGAGGGGAGACAACATACATTTTTCATAAAACGGGGGTTGTGCACCATGAAGCCCACAGGGTCTGTGCTAAGTAATGCAGATGGGTAGAGGTTGCAGCCCACACCCAAGCCGGTCCCCAGGCTTTCTCAGGCACAACCCCTCTCCCCCCATTTATAATACAAGTGTGGCCAAGCCAAATACCCAAGGCCTAGGTGGGCCTCAGTCAGCAGGGGAGGGCCTGTTTGTGACCCTAAAAGCAGTAGCTCCCCAGGCCAGTTTTCCACCACCCCCACCATCATCCCATCCAAAAGGGAGGGGAGCGTGGGGTGGGAAGCAGAAGCTTCCTTACTGAGCAGGGGGCCCTCTTTCAAAAGTGTGGGCAGGAGGAGGGAAAGCCTGCTTTCAATGAATGCATCCCAGCCTTGCCATTCTGTTGCATATGTAATAGTAAGTGCCTACTGTGTGCTGGGTGCTGTGGAATTGAACCAGCCCTCAGGAACTGGTACGCAGTGGGGAGGTGACACTCAGAATAGGAAGTGTGTGAACACCTGTGGCTAAAAGCTCTTCAAAGACACCCTGGTGTTCACAGCAAAGGTAACTTTAGGACACAGAGGACTTGGCAGGGAAAGGAGCTGCCCAGCTCCCCATCCTGTCCGCACAAGCAGTCAGAGGCCCGGTCCAGTCTCACAATATCACGGAGGTCGCTCAGAGACCCCAGCCACCCTCACCCTTGCTGCAAGAAACTGCATTGTCAGCCCCAGCTTCCTGTGCTGTCTGCACCTTTATTCATGACACTGTGTGTACTTCAGAAAGAAGGAAAGCAGGGACCGAGATCAAACCCATCTGATAGGCCTGATTATCTCTGAAGATAAACAACTTTCTCCCAGGGCTGCACTTCTGGGGTGTTCTCTGCTCTAGTCTTTGCTTGGTGAGATGGGAACACAGAAATACTCGGTGAAGGTGAAGGGGAGTCAGCCAGCGAGCCACCTGAGTGGTGGTCGGGGCCACTGTAGACACCAGAGCACAGGCTGTGCGTCCTGGGGGGGCAGAACTCTGAGACACGTTGGCCAAAAGCAGGTGCAGACCCGGTGTGCAGTGTGGTACCTTCCGTGCAAAAAAGGGACAGGGAGTAAACGTGCATATACGCGCTTGTCTGTGCTCGGATACTTCCGGAAGGGTGTTCATTAATTCGGGAGCCTCCTACGATGCTGAGCTAGGCACCATCTAGGTGCAGGGAATCCAGACTGAGAGAGGCAGTCTCTGCCCTCCTGAAGCTGCCGTTCTGAAGGGGAGGGTGCATAAGGAAAACGAAAGAAACTTCAGTTACACTGTATTAGAAGGTAGTGCTCTGAGAAAAACTAAATCAGGAAAGGAAGACAGAGTGTACAGAGGTGGGGAGGTGAGGCAAGGCCTTGCCGAGAAGATGACATGCGAGCAACAACACAGAAGAGAAGGAGGGAACCATGTGGCATGTGGGCAAAAGCACCGCCAGTGCAAAGGCCCTGGGGTGGGAAGGCACCTGGCATATTCCTGGAACGAGGAGGCAGCTGTGAGAAGAATGGATGTAGTGGGCAGCGAGCAGGGAGCTACGCGGTGGGAGTTTGGACAGGCACAAACCGACACCAGGACTTGCCTCGGGGTGTGTGGGGGTGCCTGGGAGCGGGGGTGGAGGTGCGGGCCCCATGTGTACCATTTAAAGACCCATAGTGAAAGTTCGTCCTTCCTTCCCTTTTTTTTTTTTTTTTTTATTTGTTTGTGTGTGTTTTTTCAGTTTGGACATCTGGTTTTGGACATCCCTGTGTGTGCTTCTGGATTTTTTTCTTGAGATTCAATGAGGTCTGCTTTCCGGCATCTTTGCACCACATTTGCTATTTCTCAGCCTCCCAGAGAATGTCAGGAATTAGCCCCTGGGTGGCCTGAGATCCTGGTGGGACCTGAAAAGCCAACAAAACCCTAACCTTCCCAGGGTGGCCTGTGGTGTACGATGGTGGGAAAGCCCTCACTGCAGTGGTGACAGCACCTGATTCTCACAGCAGCCCTGGGCTGAACCACCCTGCACACAGGCCCAGGGCTCAGGCCCCTGATCCAGGAGAGACCAAAACCCTCAGGCTTGTCCACAGCTGGTGACACCTGCGGTCTTGGAGTTGAGCATGTGTCCCACCTGGGTCCCTTCTGGCTTCTGCCTGACAGGGCCAATCATAACCGTCACTTTGCAAACATCAGTGGGGCCAGCTCCCCGGACTCAGAAGGGCCCTCCAGCCCTTCTGGCACCTCGGGAACGACTGAAAGCCCAGCACTGCAAGCACCAAGTGTACAGGCCCTAAAACCCTGGGGGAGGGCCCATCTGGCAAGCGAGAAGCAAGTTACAATGAAAAGAATGCAGTTTTAAGTCAGACCTGGGTTTAACTCCCAACTCCGACACCTTTCAGTCACTTGACATGTGGTCGGCTGGCCCCAGGGCACAGCCGTGCATGGCGTGCACAGAGAGCTAGCTTCCAGCAGGCCACGTAGGGCTTGTGCAGGGACCCCTCCTCCCTCTCCTGGCTGCCTTCTCTAATGGCAGAAGCCAACCTGAGTGCTTTCCCAACTCCCTTGCAGCAAGGATTCTGTATGGATTCCAGTTCCTGCGATCCATATGCAGCACTAGAATTCTGAACTGCATCCACAGGGTCCAGAGAGGGCCAGCCGTTGGGCTGGGTGCACAGCAGCAGTGGGGCAGCTTCTGGAACTGGCTTCCTGCCCAGGGTGGGCAGCCGGTTCTACAGTGTGTCTTCCAAGTAGCAGGCTTGGAAGCTCTGCCTCAAGGGCATCGGCCACTGAACACCTTGAATGGAGCCCATTCTCTTCCATGCAAGATTTAGGGAGTCAGAAAACAAACAAGCAAAGAGAGAGAGTGTAGTTAGAAATGGTGGTGATTGCCAAAAAGGAAGCCACTTAGGGATCGAGAGAGCTGGAAAGAAGAAGGGAGAAGGGCAGAAGGGAGATTTGGTGATCAGGGAGGGAGGGTGTCCCTAAGACATTTAAGATGGCATCCAAAGGTTGAGAAGGAAGCAGCCAGAAGGTGAGGGGACAGCATTCCAGGTGGAAGGAACAGATGCAAAGGCCATACCATGGGAAGTGACTTGTTGTGTTCAAAAAATGGATAGACCAGTGTGGTTTGGAAACTCATTTTACCTCCCTGAGCCTCAGTTTTCCTCATCTGTAAAATGGGCTGGACTCCCTGCCCAGCCAACATCACAGAGTGGTTGCAGGAACTCAATAAGCTAATACAGCCAAATACCCTTGAAAACCCTAAAGAGCTGGAACATGTCAAAATCGTAAAAAGTGTTTTTCAAGAGCTTTTTCTATAATGGACCCTGGGTCAGCTAGGGGATTACTGATCTAGACAGGCTGTGTAGCATGACGACAGGTGCACACACCCTGGAGCCATACTGACTGGCTGTGTGACCTTGGGCAAGTTATTCAACTTCTCTGAACCTGTTTCCTAATCTGTCAAATGGAGAATAACAGACCCTCCCTCATGGGATTACTGTGAAAAGCACCTGAGTTAATGCATGTAAAGCAGGCAATATTTGACACACAGTCAGTGCTTTATAAGCCTAAGCTGTTATATCTCACAGCATCTCCCATCACCTGGTAAGATCAGAACTACTACCACCCCAACTCTACATATGAGGAAACTTAAGGCTCGGAGAGGTGAGTGACCAGCAGAGGCCATCACCTGGGAAGTGATTCACATTTCAGCCCAGCTCCATCTGGCTTTGGAGCCTGCACAAGACCTACATGGCTTGTTGTTTTGACTGTAATTTCTACTGCTCAGAAGAGGCATTTGTATCAGTGATGGAATAAACTGCCACAGCAGGTGTGGGGTTGATGTCCCCGTACCCAAAACTATGGCTCGCTGGCCCCACTGTGGCCCCCTGTGTGGTAAAACATTATACAGAATCTGGCAGGTGTGACTCATGGTGGTCAGAGCACCCGCCATCCCAGGACAGTCAGTTTCACTGGGCTATCCTGGAGGGGCATAAAGGCAGGAAGGACGGCAGCAGGCAAGGGCCGGGAGGGCCGGCGGCCGAGTCCCCAGACCTCATCCCCTCTCCCCCTCCCTGACTCTGGTCCACCACGCTGACCTTCTCGAAACATCCACGCTGCCTCTGGGCCTTTGCACTGACCGTTCCCTCTGCTTAGAAGGCTTTTCCCCAGATGGCTGGGACTTGCTCCCCCACCTCCTGCATGTCTTGGATGAAATGTTCTCTGCCGGCTTTTTCTAAAACAAGCCCTCTCCAAAGCTCCCAACCCTCCTTTCCTGCTTAATCCCAGAACTTAACACCAGCAGACTTAAGACAAACTCCTTGATCTCATAGAGACCATCGTCTAGTGACAGGCATCAGACAAAGAAACAAATCCATATATTAATGGTATGTTATAATTTCAGCTAGTGTTAAAGAAGAATAAAGACAGAGAGGGTGGTCGCGGAAGGTCTCTCTGGGGAGATGACACGGGAAAAAGAACTGAATGAAGAGCCAGCCATGAGGATGTCCATGGAAAAGACATTTCTGGCTGGGGAAACAGCATGTGCAAAGGTCCTGAGGTGGGCTGGATGGGCCTGGCAAGCACTGGGGAGGGTTTCCGTCGGACTGTGGTCAGGCTGGGTCAGCTTTCAGAGCGGTTATCCCTTTGAGCAGCATGAGGTGGGCGGGCCTTGCAGTAAGAAATGATGTGTCCGAATGGGCAGTGCAGTGGGGAGGACGAAACGGAAGCCAGAGAGGTTCAAGCGGCAAGATGTAGGGGACCCATTCCCCAGCACCCCAGCAGAGAGGAGAGACCTGCAGGGCTGGGTGTGGAGACAAGTCTGGGCCCGGCAAGGAAAGTGGAGCCTGTCTGTACCTGTAAAACAGTTTGCTTTGGCAGCAGCACGTTGGAACAAATTCAATCTGTGCTGGTTGCGGTTTCTTTGAAGCTATTTATGGAAAGCACACACTGGGACTGCAAGGCCTTGGGAGTCCACGCCAAGCCGATGAAGGCTGTCCCAGGCAGGTGGGTCAGGCCTCCTCTCATTCCATCCCATTACGTTTCTTAATTTCTCCCTCCCTCAGTTTCCGAAACTCTGTGAAAGGAGTACCATACGAGCCCCTTCCTCACAGGGTGGTCCTGAAAATTAAGTGAGTTACTGATACAAAGCCTTTAGTACAGTGTTGGGACCAACTTTTGCTGCACCTATTATTTGAACCTGCATTCGGGTGTCCAGCCACTCTGCTTCAATTCATTTAACAAACATGAACTGAGCACATGTGTGTGCCAGGCAGTATTCCGGGCACGAAAATACTGTGGCAATCAGGACAGGAAAACGTGCCTTTGTGCGCTGAGCTGAGAGTCATTCAGTCACATCCATTATGATCCAAGTAACAGAAACCCCAGATCAGGTCAGCTTAAACAATAAGATCACCTATTATTTCTCACAGCAAGAAATCAGGAGGGGGGGTAGTTTGTTCTTTGTTTGTTTGTTTGTTTGTTTAAGGAGGGCGCAGCTTACAGCGGCCCGTGTGGGGGATCGAACCGGCAACCTTGGTGTTATTAGCACCGCGCTCTAACCACTGAGATAAGCGGCCACCCAAGGAGGGGAAGTTTCAAGTCTGGTTAATTACGTGCCGTTGTCACAGACCCCCAGCTTCTTTCCATTTTCCTAGCTCCCCATCCTCAGCTCTGCTCTCATCCCAAATTCCCTCATGACCACTACATGGCTGCCACTGCTTCACCTAATACACCCGGACGCAATAGCCTGTGCGTGAAGAACAAGAACCCTTTCCCCAAAGCCCACTGTAGCCTTTGGCTCATGTCTGATTGGCTAGAACTGTGTCCCATGCCCATGGCTTAATCAATCTCTGGCGAAGGAAATGGGATCAGAGCAATGCCTGAGACCAATCTGGATTGCCCCCAGAGCTGGGGATATGTCACACTTTCATGAGTCACATGGAGAAGCATGGGACTCTAAATAAAATCAGAGCTCTCACAGCAAGGAAGGACATAATTGCTTAGGTATTAGATGGCCTGGATTCAAATCGACTCTTCCATATCCCCTCTGAGTAACTCTGGGCCTCAGTTTCCTCATCTGTAAAATGGTATCGTAAAGGGACCTCGTTTCACGGAATTGTTATGTGAATGAAATGTGTCACACATGTAAAACCCTGCACTCAACAAGCCGCAGGTACCACTGTCTTTCCTTCAGCCTACACCCCAGGGCAGGGTCCAGAACAACAGCCCTTACTCTATTGCTTTCATGGCGGAAGGCTTTTTTCTAGTTTCTCCCCAAATCAAAACAGAAAGCTGCTCAAGGTGACAGCCTTTCAAGGCTCCATCCTTGAAGCTGATAGGGGAAGGACTCGTGTGAGCCCTCTGCCCAGAACAAACAATAATTTGAGAGATACTCACTAAGAGTGGGGTGCTGGCCTCCGTGTGTGGCACACGGGACCTCTCTCACTTTCACCAGAATCAGCCACCATTGACAGGTAAAGAAACTGAGGCTCAAAGAAATAGAACAAGGTTACCCAGGGCAGAAGCGAGATGCAGGCAGGACCTGAACCCCAATCTGTCACCACTGAGGTTTGGCCTGCGGATAGGGTGCGCCCCACACAATATTTCAAACATCTTCTTCGCCAAAGTTGGGTCACATGCCTATTCCTGAACCCATCCCGGGCAAAGGGGATTGGCTGGCTCACAAGTCAATCAGGGGCCTTCCCTGGACCAGGGGAGGGCTCAGCTGCTCCAGAGGCCAGTAGAGTGATGGGACCCCAATAAAATCGGGGTCGCTCCTACTGGGTAAGAACCAGTAACATCCTCTCTACCAGTCTTTCCAGAAGTGTGACATCCATACTGCTAATGGCATGTGAGGTGACTTTGGGTGGTGAACCTTTTTATAGGTTTCAGATGACCTTTTCAAATAGTTATTAGTTTTTATAATAGTTACTATAACCTTTGATTTGGGGCAGGTGACACTGATTTTTCTTTGATGATAGCTATACAATTTTCTTTTTAAAGTAAGTTTAGATCCCACCACTCTGACCTTTGAAATAATTACACCAAAAAGAATAGTAATAATAAAAGTTTAGGCAAATTCTCATACACTCAGGCGGGGTATAAAACGGTTCAGCCACATTGGAAAACCGTTATAGCTGAACATATGCCTTCCTTATGACCCAGCAATTTCTGTTCCAGGAATACACCCTTCAGAGGTGTGTCCGTGTGCTCATTAAAACACGTGCACGAGGATGTCCACACAAGGCTTACTCATTACACCCCAGAATGAAAACTCCCCCAAATGCCTTCCGCCCAGAATGAATCCACTGTGGTATGGTCACAGCACGGAAGGCTAGGCCACATCTACACATAACAGCACAGGTGAAAGCAGACGCAGAAGACTCCCAGCTGTAAGACTCTGCTGATTTGAAGTCCCACATCAGGCCACACTGAGCTGCAGTCAGAAGCACAGCAGCGACCACTGTTGGGAGGCGGTGACTGAAAAGAAGTCTGGGTGGGGGCCCTGAGGGGAGCTGGGAATGTGGTGTTTCTGGAAGTGAGTGTCGGTTACACAGATTTGTTCACTTTATGAAAATTCTGTAAGCTGTCCACTTAAGACCTGTGACTTTCCTGTATGTATAATATACTTCAATAAAAAATTCTGGAAAGTGACGCATCTCAAAGAAAATTCCTAGCTAAACCAGAGAACCAGTGGTAGCCGGGTTTAGGAATACGTGGGGGTTTTCAGGAATGACTGAAGTCTGGGAATGTCTCTTCCACCGTCATTGGCTCTCGGGCCTATTTTTAGTGGTTGGAGTCAAATGCGCAGCAACACCTGTTGTTGACAATGCAGCCCAAGAGAAGGGGCTTCGGGAGACAGACGGTGCACAGAGCGCTGTTGGCTTAGAGATGATTTCATTTCGCGTCCGACGGAAATAAATCTGTCTTCAGTTGCTGGGGTGGCCTCTTGACATCCCCTCTCTTTGAAACAGCCTTGGGAAGTCCCGGCCCAGTCTCAGCAAATATGAGACGCGCCTGCTCTCCCTCCGTGTTCCACTCCCAGGGCAGGCATTGCTAAACCATCCCAGCATCTTGTCCATTGATTGCAGATAAAGCCTTTACCTCTCTGCAGCACGATATCAGAGGGAGCTGCTGCAAACAACTGCAGCTGGCACTTGGATGACATTTACGTGACATTCCAGATCTACACAGATGCCCTGCCTTAGTCAGGAGGATGCTAAGCCACGAGTCCCACCTTGGCCAGAGGCACGTCCAGCATGCCCAGCACAGAGGGCGGAACAGGGCAGGTGGACAGGTTCCGTCCGGGACTGGGGCTCACACTGAGTGTTTCCTGGACGCCATCTCTCTGCTCCAGCCTCCCCACAAATCCACCTCTCCCTCTCCTACGCCGCCTTCACTTCTAGACAGAGGGCCTTGCATGCGTCCACCTGTGTGACCCACGTACACACAGATCCCACAAAAGCACCATCTACCCTGTTTCCCCAAAAATAGAACCTAGACGGACATCAGCTCTAATGCGTCTTTTGGAGCAAAAATTAATATAAGACCCGATCTTATATTATCATATTATATTATTTATATATATTATATTATATTATATATTATATTATATTATATTATATTATATTATATTATATTATATTATATTATATTATATTATTATATATTATATTATAGACCCAGTGTTATAGTAAAATCAGACTGGGTTTTATATTAATTTTTGCTCCAAAAGACGCATTAGAGCTGATTGCCCGGTGAGGTCTTATTTTCGGGGACACACGGTAGTTGTCATGGACCCTAGTACTGCGATTAGTGAACTTGTTTTCTGTATTAATGGAGGGGTGGAGCCCAGGGAGAGAACAGTGCAGATTCATTTTAAGTTGGGGGTGCCATTTAGGATTCTCCCGTGTACAATACTTGCTGTTCATAGTAGCTGTTCAACAGTACAATAGTAGCTGTTCATAATTTGATTAGGCTGTGTTTTTGCTTGACCAGCATCCACTCCTTTCGCCAATACAGGCACATGCAGCTTAGTGACAAGGACACATCCCGAGAAATGCACCATCAAGCGATTTCGTGGCTGTGCACACAAGCTAGCGTGCACGTACTTACACAAACCTGGATGGTGTGGCCCATGACGCCCTGTGGTCGCCTCCTGTAGCCTGCGTCCACCAGTCACGCACGTAGGCTATACGTCACACATGTGCTCCGCGGTTGACAGAAACGTCCTTATGTGGGGCATATTTGTAAGAGCATCTCAGCTTTCCTCCTGCTGCCCAGTGAAACCATCTCTAATGTGATTTGTATAGAGGATATGGCCCAGGCCAGGCAGAGTCATGCTGAATGTTTCAGGAATGGGTATAAGACACAGTGGGGCCAAGCAGAACCGGTGCGGCAACTGGAGCTGTCAGGCAAGAGGTGCCCCTTTTCTGCTCAGGTGGCCAAGGTGAGAAGAGGTAACCCAACAGCTGTTGGCACCATCTTTCCTGCACTTGAAGAACTCTAACCTTCGGATGAAACCAATACAAGGGAAAACAGATTCAACATAGGGCAGGACACACATTCCCTCCCGAGGATACCATTTAAGCGTTTGGGTCCAGCCATGCCTGAAACTGGCGACCTCTAGACATTTCTGCTTAAGATTATTTGAGAACTGGATTTCCTTCCCTTTGTAAACAAAAGACTCTTGACAAGTACAGGTTAAAATAAATAAATATTAAAATAAGTCTGACTAGCCTACAAATAGACAAACAGCTATGAGGGCAAATCAATGATATTGCCAGATAAAGCAGATGAAGAAAACACAAGGCAGATAATCAAAGAACTGATAACGATTCCCTATGAAGATCATGAAACCATTAGTCTACAGTGCCTTTTGGAGGGCTGGGCCTAAGTGGCCATCTGGTCTACCAGGGTGGTCTCTCCATGAGAACAAGAAGTTGACCTTAGCCAACAACACAAGGTCACTTAGTGAACCTGTGTTAGCTTCTCACAATCATATTTCCTTCTAAAGAGTCACGAGCCATCTGTGTGAAGCTCTGCTCCAGAATTCTGCTAAGAAATCTTGCTGTCAGATATACCCCATCCGGGATTTCCAGAATCCATATGACTTTGCGTTTTAGAAAATTGGAGTCCTCGACCCTCTTCAGGCTCCACTTCCTTTCCCGTGGTTTCTCCTGTGTCTTCTTGTACTGCCTCCTGGCCGGCTACGAATTCAGTTCTCTCTGTAGAACACGCCTTCCTCCCGCGGGATTGGAAAGAACAGTTGTCCTCAGCGGTGAAGGCAGAGCATCAGTGATTCTTCCTGCTGTCCGACCACATGACCCCAGCCACCTCCCCACACGGGGGCTCCGTCTTTGACAGTTCATTATTTCCCGAGTTTCTGACATTTTTCTTCTTGCAAAATTCACCTGGACATCTTATTACATCTGAAAATTAACACGTGCATATGATAAATAAGGCCCAGTGGACCAAAGGTCTCCTCCTCCTGGGCTCCCAGCACCCCCCAAGTCCGAGTCTCATCCCACAGTGGTCAGCTTTTCCCTCCAGGGGTATTTGTTGCCTATACCAGGATATATGTGTGTATATACATGTGTGCTTGTGTATCTTCTTCCTACCATTCTTTTGTGTGTCTGTGTGGTAAAGAATACGTAGCATACAATTTACCATCAATGATATTTAGTGTATTCACAGTCACCCCTATCTCGTTCCAGAACGGTTCATCACTCCGACAGGAGACTTGCACCTAAGCAGTCACTCCCCATCCTCCCTCCTCCCAGCCTCAGGCTCCCACCAATCTGCGTTCTGTCTCTATGGATTTACCTATTCTTGACATTTCCTATAAATGGAATGCTACACTATGTGGCCTTTTGTGACTGGCTTCTTTCACTGAGCAATCATATTTTGGAGGTTCATCCATGGTGTAGCATGTCAGTGCTTCATTCCATTTTACAGTCAAAAAATATTCCTCTGTACGGATGGACCACATTTTGTTTACCCCCTCGTCCTCTGATGGACACTTGGAACGTTTCTACCTTTTGGCCCTTTTGACTAGTGCCACTGTGAATACTCGAGCACATGTAGCTGGTTGAGCCCCTGTTTGCAGTTCTTTTGGGGAGTATGCCTAGCCCCGGAATTGCTGAGTCACAGGGTAATTCAAACTTTTCCACAGCGGCTGCCCCACTTCACGTTCCCACCACAGCGCACAAGGCTCCGCTTCCTCCACACCCTCGCCAACACTTGTTCTTTGCTGGGGTTTTTTAAATATCCATCTGAATGGGTGTGAAGTGGGATCTCAGTGTGGTTTTGACTTACATTTCCCTAATGACATCCTCCCCTTCCATGAACACAGCCTCTCATACATTTTGCCTCTTCAACATTCGTTGAACTTGCTATACTTGGAGCTTATTCCATAGCAGGTTCGTATCGGATCCAATTCTCCACAGAGCTGCATCGTAACCCACTGTGCGGACAGACCCTGACACACCGGCCAGCCCCCACTGACAGGCAACGGCCTTCTCCATCCACTCGAAGCCTCGGCAGATGTCCCTGTATCCGTCTGCATGCATTCTCCTCGTTTTCTTAATTTTCTTCCCTGAAGTCCAGGGCAGTCCCTCCCTGATAATTTCCAACAGCAAGAGGCCTTCAGCTTGGTCTCCCATAATCGACAACAAGAACACCAGCACTGGGAGCTGGCCCGGTGGCTCAGGAGGTTGGAGCTCCCTGCTCCTAAATCCGAAGGCTGCCGGTTTGATTCCCACATGGGCCAGTGGGCTCTCAACCACAAGGTTGCCAGTTCAACTCCTCGAGTCCCGCAAGGGATGGTGGGCTCCGCCCCCTGCAACTAAGAACGGCAACTAAGAACGGCAACTGGACCTGGAGCTGAACTGAGCCCTCCACAACTAAGATTGAAAGGACAACAAATTGACTTGGAAAAAAGTAATGGAACTACATACTGTTCCCCAATAAAGTCCTGTTCCCCTTCTACAATAAAATCTTTAAAAAATAATAAAAAAAAGGACACCAGCACCCCCATGCCGACAACCACAGTAGTTCTGACAGCTCACTCGATTGCTGGTGCTGACGTTTACCGCTTTATCCTGTTTAGTGCCCCCAATGATTCTCCGAGATGACTTTTATTCCCTTTTTTCCCCAGGAGGGTCCCTTGTCCCAAGTGTCACAGGATCAGTGGTGGGAGCCCCTGGTCTGACTCCTGGGGGGTCGTGCCCTTTGCCTCTGTGTGCTCTTGCTTAGGAGGTGTCTAAATGAGGGTGACCAACTGTCCCAGTCTGCCCTGGACAGAGGACCTTTGATGTTGAAACGCAGCAAGTCCCAGACAAACCAGGACGAGCCAGTCACCATGGTCTGGAAAGTCGTCCCGCTTTTGTTTTGGAGGCACTTTGGCACGAGCCATTATGTCTCTGTCCTCCCTCTGCTGGCAGGGCAGCCAAGAGTCACAGTCCACGGGCATTGGAGGGACCTGAACCCACAACCCTGCCTTTCACTCCCCTCCCCCACTCTGGCCTGTGCAGCCTCTGTCCCAAATCTCCCCTCCCACACAGCCCCAGTGAGGCATTCTGACGACAGCCCATAGTGAGGCCAGCCAAAGGCCCGTCCGTCAGTGAAGAGAAGGCAAATTCCCGGCCTCGCTGCCAAGGTTACTGAGTCAGGGAATGCGGTGAAAAGCTCTGCGTTCGGTCTCCTCGGGCGTCTGCACTTTCCACAGTTCCCTGCGTTCCCGTCACACATCTTGGGATGGAAGAAAGCATTCAGGACCCAGGGGTTCAGAGGTATCTGTCTGGGTAATTGTGTCCGGGCAAATCTGCCAAGTAAATAACAGCTCCATGGCACAGCAAGCCGGCGACGGCTTTGTCACATCCATAATCATTCAGAACCGGTCGTTCAGATGAAACCCAGGCCGACACAGCCTCTCCTCACATCCCTGATCCGCCAGCACCATAATTAGCTTATTACCAGCCACCTCGTGCTAATAACCTTTCCCTTTATTACCGCGAAAAGAATTAAAGGGAGCTAATAGACCGCGGCCAGTAATCCATCTGTAACCTTGCATTTTTCCTGGGCACCCAGCAAACGTGGAAGCCAAGGGAATTTCCACCCCACCCCACCCCACGCCCAAGTCTCGCAACCGTTTCCCGCTGTGGTGCCCACAGAGCTTCCTTTTTTGGTGGAAACATCTCAAGTTCTGCAGGCCCTCAGCTGGAAGGAGCCAGGACACTGGATGGAGGAGAGGGGGGGCCTGGGGAGTCCCCAGGGGGTGGGAAGGTGGGGCAAAGGGGACTTGCCATTCCTGGGCCTGGTGAGGCCTCCTGCCTCCTCTTGGCCTGGCCATGGTCCGCTGTGGTCAGGTGGTGGCTCAGTCATGAGGCAGCACTGTTATTTACCCACCAGCAGCCATTCTCCCCGACTTGTTCTTGAAGGGAGGGTGAGCGGCCGGCCCCCCACGGAGGTGGAACATTCCAGCTCCCTGCTTTCCCCGTGCAGGGAAGCCTGACCCCCTGGGAGAGCTTCAGAAGACTGACTTTGTACTACTGGAGCCTCCTTGCCTGGAGCTGACGTCCCCTGGCACGGCTGTCTGGCAGCATGGGCTGGCGCAGAGGACGAAAGCCCAGCCCCTTGCTCAAGACGGGACAAACGACGGAGCCACTGATGCCCAGAGCTCCCCGTGGGGCCAGGCTGAGGCCAAGACTTAATCTAAAACTGCCCCTTTGCCTGATTTCTTCCTCCTTTCCTGCCCCCCTCCCCCACTCCCTCCTAAGTTGTCTGTAGTAATAAATCACCCGCACAGAAATTCTCAGCCCAGAATCTGCTTCTGTGGAGCCCTGCCCGAGATACCCACTCTCCACTAGCAGAAGTCCCCTGACCCAGTTCTGGCCAGTGCACCTCAGGGGAGTCTGGGGCAGGCGATTTCCTCCCTGATGAAAAAGTGAGGCATGTGGGCCCCCCCACCACCTTGAACACCATGTGTGAAGCGTGGAGGCCACACTGAGATCCTGAGGGGAACATGGCTGTCACACGGAGGGTGGCGGGGTGACAGACGGACAGCTCTTGGGTCTTGCTTATGCCACTGAGGACTCCATCTTGTGGCTGCCTGTATCTAGACCTCTGCTTGTGTGACATGACAGTCCCTCCTTCCTGTGGGACCTTGTTACTTGCAGCTGGAAGCGTGCTCGCTGACAAAGCTCCCACCATCCCTTCCATCAAGGGGCCACATCTAACCCAAGTGGCGAGCCCGGGGCCCTTTCTAGTGACTGGGTTAGATTCGGGGGGACATTAACCCTCCTTATGGCCAAGGACCTGTGACAGGACACCTCCTAAGCCTTCTGGGGAACATGTCTTTGTCGTGTCTGAACGCGATACCCAGACCTGGCCTGAGAAGACTGCCACCCCGGCCTCCAGTGGATGGAGCCAGGCTCTGGCCACTGCACCTGACCTGCGGGGCCCCAGACTTCCTGTCATGTGTGACGATACGTTTTCTTACTGACAAGGCCCTGTGAGCTGGGTTTCCACTACTTGCAGTCAGAGCATCTCAGCTGACAATGTGAGGACTTTTGGGTGGTCCCTTCTGGACCGTCAGGCTTAAGGTGGGGGATGCACAAGGAGAGATACGATAAAAAAAGGTCCACTTATTTAGACTCTGCCATGTGACAGCCACCAGGACCGGGCAGTTCCCAGTCACCACAGCCCTGTAAGGTGGGATGAATTGACCCGAATTACAGCTGTGGGTACAAAGGCCCAGAGAAGGTAAGTGACTCGCCCAGCATCACACAGCTGGTTAGTGGCTGACTCTAGAACCCACATTCTTAATCACAAGTCCTGCCCTTGGAGAGCTGCAAATCTTACAAGAGAGACAGAGCCCAGGGCAGGATGGAAGGCCTGGAGGAGGGCACGGGAGGAGGCAGCGGACGACACAGGCCAGAGTCAAGCAGGCCTTCCCCTGGCTCAGTCTGTGACCTGGAGCAGGTCGCTTTGCCTTTCTGAAGACAGTTTCCTCTTGGGTGAAATGAGCAGGTCAGTCAAACGAGAAGCAGCAGCAGAGGTGTGCTGCCAACTGTAAAGTGCTGTGCACAGGTCAGCAGGGGCCATCTTGCAGGACCTGCCAGAAGGACTAAAGGATGGTCCTTGCAACCTGATTGTTGGGTGAAAGAAAGAAATAGGAAAACAGAAAGAGAAGGAGGGAGAGAGGGAGGGAGGGAGGGAGAGGGGGGGAGAAAGAAAGAAGGAAAGAAAAGAGGGAAGGAGGGTGGGAGGGGAGAGAGAGAAGAAAAGGGAAGGGAAGGGAAGGGAAGGGAAGGGAAGGGAAGGGAAGGGAAGGGAAGGGAAGGGAAGGGAAAGGAAGGAAAGAGGGGACATGGCGTTCATTCACTGGACTCTGGGAGAGAACCCTCTGATCTGACGTGGCTTCTCCTTAGTCTTGTCAGGTTTACAAAACGTCCCGCTCAGTGGTCCTGCACAGCTTGGCATATAATTGCTGAGTTTGGTTCCCAGGGTCATTAAGTCTCCCGACTCCTGGCTCACAGGGCAGAGTTGAAGTGCTGCTCCCGGGCGCAGCAAACTCAAGGTCTTCTGACATTGCTCCGGAGCCCAGAAGAGAGGGCAGTGTTTGTGACAATGGCCCAGCCTTGCTTCCACAAGGGACGCTACCACAAGGGATGCCAAGACCAGCCAGACCTCGGCGGGGCCAGGGCCCTTATAGAACAGGGTCGTTTTGCATTTATGGACTGAAGACTGTCCTGTCAGCTGTCACAGATGAGCTAGTGGATGGGCATTTTTAGGAGTCTGGTGTTTTTTTTTTCAATTGGGGTAGGGCCTATGTACAGAAAAATACACGATAAATTTTCACATATTATACATATAAAGGTCTGACAATTAAGTTCACAAACTTGTTGCAACGCTGTTGCTAACCTTTTTTGACATCAGAGGGATTATTCATTAAAAATTGGTACCAACTGGACAAACAGTTAACCAAGTTGACTATTTGGAAGTGCTGAAAAGGCTGCGTGAAAAAGTTAGACGAAAACGACCTGAACTTTTTGTCAACAATTCATGTCTCTTGCATCACGACAATGCACCAGCTCACACGGCACTGTATGTGACGGAGTTTTGAGACAGTCAACAAATAACTGTATTGGAGCACCCTCCCTACTCACCTGATCTGGCCCCCAGTGACTTCTTCCTTTACCCGAAGATAAAGGAAATATTGAAAGGAAGACATTTTGATGACATTCAGAACATTAAGAATATATGATGACAGCTCTGATGGCGATTCCAGAAAAAGAGTTCCAGAATTGCTTTGAAGGGTGGACTAGGCACTAGCATCACTGCATAGCCTCCCACAAGGAGTACTTCGAAGGTGAGCATAGAAATACCTGGCAATGAGGTATGGAGCACTTTTTCTAGGATGAGTTCGCAAACTTAATTGTCATGCCTCGTATGTATGCACCACATTCCAGTCAAGATGTGGAACATTCTAGACCCCAGGAGGCTCCCTCATGCGCTTTGTGGCCTAAGCCACCGTCCCCACAGCCCCTCACAACCACTGATCTGATTTCCGTCTCTACAGCTTAGACTTGCGTGTTCCAGAGTTTCCTGTAATTGGAATCCTATAGTCTGTGTTGTTTTCCATCTGGCTTCCCTCCCTCCACATAACGTTTCTGAGATTCCTCCGCGTCGCTGCACATATTTGTAGCGCATTACTGAACAATGCTCAGGGCGCGGACATGCCGCAGCCTGGTTATCCACTCGCCTGTTCATGGGTTGTTTCCAGCTTTTAGAGAAGATGAGTAACGCTGCTCTCAGCCTTGGCATCTGAGCTTTTGTGTGGACATGTTTTCATTCCTCTTGGGTTAAACGCCCAGGAGGTGGCTTGCTGGGTCACAGGCTAGGCATCCGGTTAACTTATAAGAAACCACAGAACAGTTTTCCCAAGTAGCTGCACCACTTTGCATTCCCACCAGCAAAGTGCCCTCTTCAGCACTTGGTGCTGTCAAGTCCGCCCAATGTGAGCTGTTCCGGTTAGTGTGTAATGATTTTCTCACCGTGGCTTTGTTTTCCTCTAGGAGTAATAAGTTGATGTGCATGGATTTTACAGAGTGGAAAGCTCCCTACCTCATGAGGCCTCTCGGATGAATCTCTTAATGAAAGGCTCAGAGGAAGCCCCCAGCCCACCCTGGGTCCCCCCACCCGGCTTGGGTGGCAAGGACTTCCTGTTCCCAGAAGCCCCCTAGAGCCAGAAGAGAGTCCCTCTGGGTAGCTGGGGCCTGGGCCAAGATATCCCCCACACGGTTACAGAGGGAGGAGCACAGCCTGGGGCCAGTGACTGACGGCATGGCCGGAAGACAGTGTCATAGTGAAGAGCATGGGTTTGGGGACCGCCCTGCAATGGGGCACCCACTGCCATTCCCAAGTATGCGACTCCGGGGGAGGGGTCTCCTGTCTGACCTCAGTCCCCCCATCTATAAAATGTCTGTAATAATAGAACTCATCTCTCTGGAACCTCATGCGAAATGCTTACCCCCATTTCTGGCACCCAGGAACACTGAGGACAGGGAAAGCACACCAACACCCCCATTCCCTCAACAAACAGTAGCGCTGTCCCAGAGAAAACAGGAGTGGCCTGGTATGTGAGTCCTTACAAAAAGCCCACACGTCTTCATTGTCTCTCAGTAACTGTTTTTGGAAAACGTCAAAGCCTGGTTTGGAGGAGCAGCTCCCCAGTTTGAGCCTCAGGACCCCCCTAGAGGGCTTGGGAAACTGCCCTGATTCAGCAAGAGTGAGCTGGGCCAAGAAAGTGCATTTCCAGCAAGTCCCCTGTGGTGCTGAAGCTGCTGGCCCCAGACCACTGGTTTGTCATAGAAAATTAGCTCGTGGGTCTCCGCCAGGCTAGATATGAGAATCCCTTGAGGTGTTTTTAGCACCACACATGCCTGTCCCCACCCCCTAAGATTTTGATTCCCATGGTTTAGGGGTGGACCCAGGGACATCCGAGGACATGAAAAGCTCCCCAAGGGGATTCTACATAAACTGTCAGGTGGGGACCACAGCCTCAGCCTGAAAGCACCTTAAACTATGCTGTGTGGGATTTGCACGCATCACATCCCAAACCACTTATACATAGAGAGTGACAAGAAATCTCATCAGATCTAGCCATCATTCTGGGGGCACGACTTTGCCTTCACAGGTGTCGGATGTCACTATAAAAAACCCTTTAAAGATCACTATAAAAAGTAATATAGTAAGCAGTGACTTGCTGAAACTCATCAATAATATACACCCTCAGAGCAAATGACACAAACCAATGTCCTAATTTATGCAAAAGGGCATGTGTGGCCTGCGGTAACATTCTCAGTAGCTGCGTCATACGCAGATTCAAAAAATGCCGTCTCTGAAAAGTTGTAGGCATAAGGAGAGCAGATGGGGTTAGCCAAACCCTGCTTAGTGACTCAAAGGCAGGCTCAGAGAGCGTTCTGTCATGAAGGTATGCGTGGGACAAAAAGAACTATTGCTAATGTATTATATTCCATATATAATGTGACTTGAAACAGGCATAATGGACATGTGTAACTCACTGTTACTAATATAAACGTGCAAATAAACACTGGACTACTTAATTTATACCCCCAAACTTTTAGGCTTAAGTGTATCAAAAACACTGGGAGAAGTACTCTCTCATTGGTATAAATAGGGAGTTGCCTACATTTGGGCATACATTGTGTTTTTCTGCAGCACGATGGTAAACACGATAGATGAGGTCTCTGCTGCCTCCAGGAACTGGCGGTAGAAGGACAGAGAAAACAAATAAATATACTAAGATGAGCCCGCAGTGAAGACGAAAGGGGCACAGAGGGCAAGGAGTGACAGAGCCACGTGCTGCTCCATTCGAACGGAGGCTGGAACAGAGAGGACGGGAGCTTTGCAAATGAGTATCTGCGGAAAGAGAATACAGGCAGCGGGGAATGCACGTGCAAAGGCCCTGAGGTGGGGCCACGCGTGCAGTGTTCAGAGGACAGCAAAGAAGCCAGTGTGGCCAGAGCAGAGTGGGAGTGGGGAGAGCGGGTGGGCCTAGCTGACCAGGGAGGGAGGTGGGTTCATTTAGTCTAATGGATCTGGAGGGCCTGGTTCCTCTTGGGCTGAGTGGGAAGTAACCTCTATCCACAGCTGGGTCCAGCATCCTCAGGAACCCCCAGAATGGAAGTATTAGTGCTTCCTACTTCCCCATCTGCCTCCTACCCGCCTTCTCCTCACTGACGGGGCAGCCAAGGGCAGGGAGGGGCCGCAGCAAGCCCCAGAGGGTAAGGAAGGGCTGTGTCCTCCCAGCTCCATCTGTACAATGCATCTCAATTCTGGGAACGAGTACGTATTCAGTGCATCGTGGATGCAAGGCACTGACCTCAGCGTGGAGCCACACACAGCCAGGCACCCAGCAACACCTGCTTCTGAGGCCGAGGCTAAGAGCCACACAATCACCCTTTGTATTTTTATGGCCCTTGAGAGTTTACTTTGTTCTCCTGCCCAGGCCTGCGTCCCCTGGGGGCCCGGAAGAGAGAGCTGATGGTACCCACTTGGTAGATTAGAAAAGTGAGGGGGTGGCAGAGCATTGGGTCCCAGAATGCAGCTCTCCCGACTCCTATTCACTGTGTGGCCAGCACATCTGGCTTTCCACCCCCTGCTGTGTGCGCGTGCTGTACGGGGGCAGACGCGGGCAGGGCCAGCCTCTGAGTGTGCCACCTGTGCAGTCACAAGGGCCCTGCCTGGCTGAACACTCCACGGAGGCCATCTTGAAGTTCTTCACCATTTTTGATCCCGGATCCTGTGTTTGCATTTTGCACCAGGCCCTGCAAACGATGTGGCCGCCAGACAAGGGCCCCATTTGAGATCTGCACACAGGGTCCCAGCAGCCAGTGATGCCTGCCCAAGGCCCCAAATGCTGTGGCTACAGACCCCCAGCTCTCGGCCAGAAGCTGCTGGAAACCCTCCGCCCCTGTTTGGCTGTGGAAGCACGCTGCTCAGAGCAGACGTCCATGAGGTGATGTCTGGTTTTGATTAAATATCCAGAGTCACTCATTAACTTGCTCCACAGGCAAGCTTGGAAGCCCTCGCAATATAAAACCTTTCTCCCCACAGCTGCCGGCCTATCCCTGCCACCTACAGCTCTTGCCCGAAACCAGGAGCCCCTGGCGGGGGGTGCTTAGAGCCAGAGGTGTGTGAGGGCTTCCCCGCCCTGCTCTCCCCAATCCTGGCTGGGGTCAAAGGCCACCGTCTATCCAGTCCCATTTAAAGGGGTCCAGGGGTGACCAGCCGGGGGAGCTTTTCCTCACCTTGACCCCTGGGGCTGAAATTCCATCAAAGCCAGTCCTTTTTCCTTTGGCTGGAACCCATATCTTGAACTGTTTTGCATTTCTCATTGCAATTTTGCAATGATTTATTTACAAGTCTGTTTCCTCTCCAGGTGGGAGCTCTGGAGGGCAAAGTCTGTGCCCCATTCATTCTTCAAGAAACCTGCTTCCAGGCACCCCTGTCAGGCATTAGCTGGGTCCTTAGCCTATGCAAAGGGCCTTCCCTGGTGGGGGCCTCCAAGTATTTGCAGAAGGAAGGGAGGGAGGGAGGGAGGAGGGAGGGAGGGAAGGAGGGAGGAAGGAAAGAAAGAAAAGAGGAAGGGAGGGAGGGAGGGAAGAAAGAAGGAATGGAGGAAGGAAGGAAGGAAAGAAGGGAGGGGGAGGGAGGGAGGGAGGAAGGGAGGGAGGGAGGGAGGAAAGGAGGGAGGGAGGAATGAATCACAGCTTACACTGCTTGAACACCTACTAGGTGCCAGGCACTATTTTAATTGATTTGCATGTATTTCCTCATTGAACTCTCACAACAGTCCTGCATTTAGTGTATTCTTGTCTCTCTTTACTTACAGGGCTTACGGTGAACACATCACACACCCACGCACACGTACATTGGCACCTCTGCAAGCCAGAACCCAGTCGATTCACAGGCAGGCAGAGTTCAGAGCCAAATTAGCAAAATATCTTGAGATGGTGTTTATTTCCCTCTAGTTGTCGAGTTCTAATGACTGTTTATTCTCATAAATATCTGATTTGTGTGCTTGACTCCCAGTCAGAGTGCAGTGCCAAGTGGCTCCACGTTTGCTCTCTGGTGGGACAGCACAACCCCTCCCTGCTTTTTTTTTTTTAACAAAACAAGACTCTTGGAGCCCATGCATCTTGCTGGCAACTCACAGTTGGGACACGCTGTCCTCCACAGACTCTGAGGCTTCACCAGACCAGCAGGCAGCAGGCGGGAGAGGAGTGAGGGTTCCCTGAAGAGATGGCCATCAGCGTCCAACCCCCACTGCACTACCTGAAGCCCCTCCCATCAGGCGGAGAAATCGCCTGAAAGTGGGTGGGTTCTGTGAACGTTTTGACCAATAGGAGGCAGCAGAAGTGTTCCCAAGCCGGTCTGGGACTAAGCCTTAAAAACACCTGGCAGCTTCTGCTTTCCCTCTCTTGGGATTCAGGTGCCACCACGTAAAGAAGCTCAGGCCAGATGCCAGAAGCACAAGAGACCACGTGGACAGAGTGAAACCTGAGCAAATGAGAGACTTCCAATGGAGACAGGGGCCCCACCGTAGCCCCTGCAGCTTGCCCAGCGCTAGGGCCAAGCATGGTGGATAGAGCCAGGTGGGTCATCCAAACCACCCTGCTGAGTCCTGAGGGCCAGGCCTGCAAAGAGCATCTCCCCATGGACGCCCTCTTCCCCACCCACCAGTGCCTGCTTGTTTTCCCAACAGGTGTTAAAATAACGACCTTTGGGCTAAAACGGAAGCTGTGTGCCTGGGTGATAAGAGGGTCTGGCTGCCTGCACCGGAAGGAGGGAGGGCGGGAGGGAGGGAACGGAGGTGGAGCAGAGAATGGGGAGAGCTGGCGAGAAGTGGGAAATTTCAGGGATGGCTATCAACTGGACTGGGGGCAGGGGGGCACACAGCTTCTTTTTCTTTCCCCTCCCCCTCAGAATTCAGCCTCATTCTTTCCTTCTTGAACAAGGTTTGCAAGAAACAAGGGCCCGACAACAAAAGCCCTCTCCTGCCTCCAGGCCTTTGCACTTGGCGTTCCTTCTGCCTGGAAGGCCATCCCCCCTTCTTCTTCTGGGTCGAACTGTGTCCCCCAAGTGACATGTTGAAGTCCTAACTCCCAGTACCTCAGGATGTGACCTTATTTGGAAATAGGCTCACTGCAGATATAATTAGTGAAGATGAGGTCATATTGGAATAGGATGGGCCCCAAATTCAATATGACTGGTGTCCTTATAAGAGAGGAGAAAGCCATACTTAAGACACAGACACACAAAGATAACATCACGTGACATCAGAGGTTGAGACTGCAGTGAAACAGCCACTAGCCAAGGAACTCCAAGGATTTGCTGCCAACCCCCAGAAGTTGGAAGGGGCCGCCAAGGGTCTTCCATCGGAACCTACAGACAGAGCCCCGCCCTGCCGACACCCTGACGTCAGGCTCTGTCTCCAGAACTGTGAGAGAATGACTTTCTGTTGTTTGGAGCTGCCCAGTCTGTGGCTCTTGTTACAGCAGCCCTAAGAAGCACAGACAGACAGAACCGTGCATGGCCAGGTTGCTTCCAGGGGCAAAAGCTGAAAACAGGCTCTGTGCCCCTCAATAGGGGCCCAGTGTGTCCGTCAGGGAACCCTCCAGACGATGGAACACTCCCCGGCTGTCACCGAGGGCGAGGCCGTCCCACAGTCAGGGCACAGAGCAACCTCTAAGACCTGTTTCGTGTCGTTTCTCTGTCGTGTTTTTAGCTTAGGAATAATACAGAGTAAAGGGCTTTGTGAGGCTCAGTCTCTCGTGTACAGCTTGAGGACTTTCTTTTTAAATGTGTCCTTTTAAAAAATAAACTAGTTTATCCAACAGTTTTAGCTTTGCTGAAAATTGCAAAGGCAGTACATTGTTCCCGTATGCCCCGCATGGCTTCCTGTCTCATTCACACTGTACATTCAGAGGGTGCATCTGCCACCATTAAATGGACACTGATACGTTATTACTAACTGAAGCCCACCCTTCACTCAGATTTTTCTCGGTTTCCTCCGAGCATCCTCCTCCTGCTCCACGGTCCCATCCAGGACACCAAGTTACTATACAGTGATTTGCTCAGATGTCTGTTGAGCCCAGTTTCCGCTTCTGAAACGCAGTCTGTGAAACTGAAACCCATGGATCCAAGGCAAGGAGGAGAAGCCTTTATTCAACAGGGAGCAGCTCTCGCCACTGCCTTGCTTAAATCCTGCTAGGTCTTCCTTTGCTCTGAGGACAAAATCTAGGCATCTCCGCAGCCTACACAGCCCGCGTGTACACAGCCAGCCTCAAAACACCTCGGCCCCCTCTGCCTCACTTCCCTGCCCGTCTCCCTCATGCACCTTCCACCACAACGGCCCTGTTCCTTGAACATGCTGAGCCCGTTCCTGCCCCAGGGACTTAGCATGTGCTGTTCCTGTGCCCGCAATGCTTGTCCCCCAGGCTTTTGCACAGCTGCCCCCTCTGCCCCTGCCCCAGGCTAAGCCACAGCCCTGTCGCTCCTCATCCCCTCGCCTGCATTTCAGGAGTGCGGAGCACTGCTCACAGATGGCACCTCGTGTTCATTCCTCTGTTGACAAGGACCTTGCCTCTGGTCCTCTGCTGTCACTAGTGCCTGTTTATTTAGTCAGGGCTTGACGCACGCACGCTGGTTGACTGAATCAGGGATCCCCTAAAACAGGCTGGATGGAGGTAGTGCTACCTATTTTTCAAATAGAGAAAACTGGGGCTCGAGGTCACCCACGCCCGGTCAGCCTGCTGTCTCCCCACCAGGAGCTCCTCAGAGAACAGGATGAAGGTCCGGAAGAGGTGGGGCACGCCCTGTTTGGCCCCCTCGGGAGGAGCCACTAATGAGAGAAGGCGCCAGGCTGGCCTTCCAGGGACCGCTAAGCCTGAGCAGCCTGGCTTGTGAGGGCAGAATTCATCTGGCCTTGGGCTGCGCTGGCTCCAGTCCCAGCGAGGTGGTGACGGGCACTCTAGAGAGAAGAGGGTGCCTCTCGCCATGGCAACGGGGACGTCACTGGGGATGTGTTTGCACAAAAGGGGGTGTCAGGAAACACCCACACACTGGCAGCAGGAACACGGCGGTGCCGTGGCCTCTCTGCCTGGGGACAGCTGCCGGGAGGGGCCTGAGCCTCTCTGAGCCACCGTGGCCTCCCCCCATGCTTGCCCTCCCAAGTGTGGCTGGTTGTCTTCTTGCAAAGCAGACGAGAAAGGAGAGCTGTGCTGCATGCACGATCCATCGCTCTGTGCTCACACATCCCAGCCGCTTTCATGCCTCTTCGAATCACGCCCATCACACAAACGAGACCAAGGCAAAGACAGGCAAGGAGGCTTGCCCCAAATTATGGTGTGGGGTCACCTGGGGGGCTTCGGAGGCAGAACTGGCCTGCGATCGCATCCCTGTGTTCCCATTCACCAGCTCTGTGTCCGTGGACGAGTCCCTGAGTCCCTGAGCCTCCTGGTTCTCCTCTGTAAGAAGGGGACAATAATAGCTCCCAGGACAGCCACTCACCTTTGTTTCTTACGTGGACAATTCAGTGGTTTTAGTACATTCACAGTGTTGTGCAACCATAACCTCTATCCAGCCCCAGAACACTTCCATCACCCCCAAAAGACACCCCTTACCCACTGGCAGTCATTTTCTACTCCCGCCTCCTCCAGCCCATGGCAAGCAGCCACCTGCTTTCTGTCTCTGTGGACTCGTCCACTCTGGACATTCCATAGAAATGGGATCATACATGATGTGGCCTTTGGTGTCTGGCTTGTTTCACTCAGCATATTGTCATCCAAGGTTCATCCAAGTTACAGCGCATGTCAGAGCTTTGTTCCTTTTTGTGGCTGAATAATACTCTATTGTGTGGACGGACCACAATCTGTTTATCCACCATCAGCTGATGGAAATTTGAGTTGTTTCCAGCTCCTGGTCCCTGTGAATGGTGCTGCTGTGAACATCCGTGTAAAGTTTCTGTGTGAATGTACGTTTCCGTTTCTCTCAGTATATATCTAGGTGTGAAATGACTAGATCAAATGACAGGTGTTATCTTAAACTTTTTAGGAAACTGCGGAACTCTCTTCCAAAGTGGCCAAGAATCATTTTGCATCGCCCCCAACGATGGACGTGAGGCCTGGTTATCCCGTCCTTGCCAACACCTGGTGCACTGCCATCATTTTATCAGTGAAGGTAACGAAATACCCCACACATTACTCACAATAGCCCAATAGTGGAAGCAACCCAAGTGTTCACCGGGATGGATGAACAGATAAACAGAATGTGGTCCATACAGACAATGGCATATTGTTCAGCCTTAAAAAGTCTGCCTCCTGCCACAGGTACCATATGCCAGACGGTCTGAGAAATGCTTCGGGAGGTCAGTGTTGCTATGCTTGTAAATATGGGCTAGTCACCAATGGACTAGCTCACAGTGACATTACGGTATAGAAATAATCGAATCAGTATTTTTTAAAACATACTCAGCTGGCGTGACCACTGACACAGCTTCTAATGATCTGGAATGCAAACAAATAAAATGCCCAAATATTGGGTCTTTCCCCTCCTATTGTACGTACGTACACACACACACACACACACACACACACACACACACACGTGCGCGCGCGCGAAAAATTCTGACACAAGCTACACCACGCATGAACCTGGAGGACATTATGTGGAGTGCAAAAAGCTAGTCACAAGGGACAAATACTGTAGGATTCCACTTACATGAGGTGCGTAGAGCAGTCAGTCACAGAGACAGAAGGTAGAACGGTGGGTGCCAGGGACAGGAGGCGGGAGTGGGGAGTGACTGTCTAATGGGGGCAGAGTTTCAGTTCGGAGGGGGAGTACAAAGCTCTGGAGACGGATGGTGGCGATGGCTGCACAACAATGTGAATGTACGTAATGTCACTGAACTGCACACTTGAAAATGGTTAAAATGGTAAATTTTATGTTACGCATATTTTACCACAATTTTTTAAAATTCAGCAGCCTTTATTTTCATCCTTGAATGAACTTTTTTTTACTTTCAAGTCCCCAGTCTACCATGTGGCAGGAGGTAAATGCCACCCATCTGGGCCTGGGGGTGCCGAGGGGAGGGCCTGTGGCCCATTTCTGGTTGGTGAGACATCAGGGGAAGTCTGCTGATGGCTCCTGGGAAAACAAGGTCTAACTATGAAACGAGGAAAATACATGAAGAGAGACTTGTTCCCTTTGGCCGCGTCTCCCACCTTCCTTCCTGCCTCTGGATGTCACGTGTGAGGAAGTGATATCTGGAACCATGGCAGTCACCTTGCCACCATGAAGAGAACGCCAAGAGATCTGCAGAGATGCCAACCCTACATCATGACACAGAACTACTGAGCCCCCCTGCTACTTCCCCGTGTCCTCCAAAGGAACGGATGGCCTTATGCTTTAAGCCCTTCGAAGCCAGGTTTCTGTTCCTTGCAGCCAAGTGCAATTCTAATGGGTCCACCACACTTCTGCTTCTACAGACCCAGTGACACAGCGCTCGGGACAGGAGGCTTCCAGTCCAGCACACCTGGGCTGTATCCCAGCTCCACCTGGCCGTCTCTGCCCCACCCCTCTGGGCCCCAGCTGCCAAATGGAGACAGTAGTGCCATGGGCTTCGTAAGGCAGATGGTGTGAGGCTTAGTGCATTACAGATGTCAATATGTGCCCGGTACACAGTAGGGGATTAATCAGTGCCGTTCCATGGGAGGCAGGATGGCCCTTTTGCTCTGGGGAACAGTAAATAACGACAGCTGCAGGACCCCGGTCTCGCAGCTGCGGCATCTTTCTGGAAGCTGCAGGGGCCTCGGGCTGCTGTCTGGGGAAGAGGCATGGATCCAGTGTTGACTTGGGGTTTTATGCTCCCTTCCCCCCTAACAAAAGCGCTGAGCATTTACTTAGAGCAGGCTCATAAACTCCCAGCCATCGTACAGCCTTCCAACTGGAAATGAGTCAAGCCGTCCTCTTTGCTGAGTTTCACGTTGGCCCCCTGCTCGGCTGGCACTCAGGAGTCCCAGAAATGAACTGATGGCAGCACAGCAGGAAAGGGGTGGTTGGCAGGAGTGACACTGCCCCTCCTGGGAGGGACAAGCGGAAGTGGGAAGACAGGCAAGATGTCACCTAACAGGACCCCACAACCCTGAGGACTTTGAGAGCAAATCAGAGAAGACAAATTTGCAAATGGCCACGAGCCGCTGGGGCTGGGGTGCTTCCACGCCCCCTGAAGAAGGGGTCGGCTGGCAACTCTGATCTCATCAGCAAGGCTGAGTTAGTCTTCCAACTGTCCGCCGACTGGGGACCAATCTTACACCCACACCCCAGATGCCTCAGCCAAGGCTATTATGGACCAAATGTCTATGTCCCCCAAATTCCTATGCTGAAACCTAACCCCCAGGTGATGGTGCTGGGAGGTGAGGCCTCTGGCGGGTGCTTAGGTCATGAGGTGGAGCCCTCACGATGGGATCAGTTCTCTTATAAAAAAGACACTCTTATGAAAAGGAGCCCCTCTGGCCCTGTGAGGTCACAGCGAGCAGACAGCATCTCAGAACCAGGAAGCTGGCCCCCAGCAGATACGGAATCGGCCCTTGCCTCCAGCCTCCAGAACTGTGAGAAATAAATGTCTGCTGTTTAAACGGCCGTCAGTAGTACGTTTGTTACAGCAACCCGCGCTGACTGAGAGGCCCACAGAGACGTTAGGGTGATCCTGGAGAATGTGGCAACCCCCGCCCCCAGAAGTGGAAGGTGACCAGCTGCAATGGATCCACTGCAGGTTGGTCCCAGCAAGAGGGCAAAGTGCTCCGGCACGCAGCACTATCTTACCCCCCACTTTGTTCAACCCCACCTCGCTCAGTCTCGCCCAGCACCCATCACTCCAGCCGTCCGTGCCATCCCCTCTTCTCCAGGGGCCTCTCACGCCAGCTGCCATTATTCCCACCTCCATTCTCGAGGCAGCGATTCTGAGAAGTGTTTCCATCATAAGGAATGCAGACTTGCTGCTGCTTCTTTAAAAACTAAAGTCAAATCCTGAAGCAATATATGAGCAAAAGCAAGGATACGGGAAATACAGAGAAGCGGGAGTTGTGGGGGGAAGGTGGGCGGGACTCACACAGTGGTGGCTTTGGGTTCAGCTGGGAGCTATGGGGTGCTGCAGCCACACGGGCGTCCTGGTTGGCCCTGGAACGTGCCCATGGGGTCCTGCGCAGGCCCTGCTTCTGCAGTTCTCCCCACAGCTCGGATCAGAGACCAACTCCAACAGGGGGTCCCCACTGGCCTTTCTAGAGCAGCAGCCTCCCTCTGTCACGCTTCCTCATCATCTCATCTTACAGAGTTCTGACTTCCCACTGGCCGGAATCCCAGAACTGCCGTGTTTGTTTATGAGCTGTGTCCTTTACTGCAGTAACCCCAGTTCCCAGGACAACAGGGTGAACGAATGACTGAGTGAGTGAACGAATGAGGGAGCTAGGTTTGGGGGGTTCAGAGCAGCATGCACAGTAAGGTCTTGAGCCTGCAGAGGGCCCTCCCCTCTCCCACAGCGTCTTCATGTTCACATCCGGGACCCTCAGCCCTGAGGGCCGCCTCTGCCCCCCTCAGCGCTGGGGCAGGCTCGCCAATGGCTGCACCAGCATCTCCATCCTCCCCGCAGTGCTGTGCTTCCCTGCATCTCTGAAGACGTATGTAGGAGGCTGGGGTGCAAGGAGATATGGGGCAGCCAGGCTCCTGGTTTCCTCTCGGACAGGAAAGCAGCTTTTCCCCAGAATGCCAGGCAGCCTCTACCTAAGGCTCCAGAGTTGTGCACAGTGAGGTGAGGCCTCGGGCAGCTCCTGGAGCAGTGAGACCCCGCCGGGCAGGAAGAAGAGAAGGCGGCCTGCAGGCTCTGCTGAGACCGGCACTGAGAGGTCCCTGCACGGCCTGACAGATGGGACAGAAGGCCCCCAGCAGCCAGAGGCAGCCATGAGAAGGAGCCTGGCCTGCAGGCAAGGGGGCAGGGTAGGTCTCGGCGCTCAGTAACTGACTGCTTTTGGCAGAGATGGCCACCACAATATCCCCCACCCCATGTGGTCTTCTGACCCTATGGTCCCTGACACTCTTTTCACCAAAGGGCGGGGTGTCACCTTCCTCCTGTAGCCAATGGCACACGGTAGAAAACACGCTGTGTGACATCCAAGGTCAGCTCACCGAGGGCGGTGAAGGTACATTCATGCTACCGCCCTGAGATGCCACGTAAGCAGTGTGACTGCTGGGGCCGCACATTGTGTGGAAGCCCAAGTAGCCACGAAAGGCCACGTGTACGTGTTCCGGCCAACAGCCCGGCGAGGTCCAGCCGGCAGCCAGCGCCAAACCAGGCATCTCTGCTACGTCCTGCGTGAAGTCCTGACCCATAGAATCTGCATGTAACAAGGTGGCTGTCGGGTGCCATGGCGTGTGGGGGCTTGGTAGTCAGCACTAGTTCCTTCTACCCGGGCACTGGAGCTTTGGCTCAGCTTTCTCACCGCCTCCTCCACTCTGCCCCACCCAGCCGCCAGGTCAGACCCTTCCCCCCAGGGCACCGTGAGGGAGGGGCGCTCTCCCTCACAGAACCCACCTGTGGCGAGCAGAGTAACGGCCCCCCAAAAGATGCCCATGGCCTCTCCCCGGGATCTGGGGGTGTTCTTAGCTCGGGCTGCCAGGACCAAACACCACACACTGGGCAGCTTCATCAGTAGACGATGGGCAGCTCCTCATAATTCTGTGGGTGCCAAGTCCAAGATCAAGGTGTCAGCAGGGCTGGTGTGGGGACAGAGTCCCAGAGAGCAGTTTCCAGGCTCTCAGCCTCACGTGAAAAGGTGCTGGCTCCGTTATTAGATGGCCGTCCGCTGTGGCTGGGTGGCCATCAGCTGAGACTGGGTAGCCATTAGCCACTAATATAACTGCCGTGGTTATGCTGGCAAGGGGGTTGGGTTGGTTGGCAGAGAAGCGCACGGGCGGATTGTGGCTCCTGCTTCCTGTGTCTCCAACCCAGCCGCCAGCAAGAATACAGTGGTACCTCGGTTTTCTAACGTAATCCATTCCAGAAGACCGTTCGAGTTCTGAAATGTTTGACAACAGCTGACAGCTAGGCCTCAGGACCTTGCACTCAGTGGAAGCCACGTGACATGTTCGACTTCCAAGGAGTGTTTGAAAACCGATGTATTTACTTCCGGGTTTACAGCGTTCGTAAACCGAAATGTTCGTCAACAGAGACATTCAAACACCGAGGTACTGCTGAATAGTGGTGTGACTCCCCTATCTATGGCTCCGTGGTGTTCCTTTTTGGCCTCACCATGTCCTGCGTTCTTGTGCAGGGGAGTGGAAGCTGAGACCCATCATGACAGCTGATCTCTCTCCAAAGGCTTTTCTTCTTGGCTTGCAAACGGCCGCCTTCTCACTGTGTCCTCGCGAGGCCATCTGTGCGTGCAAGCATCTGGTCTCTCTCTCTGTGTCCCTATCGCCTCTTCTCATAGGGACATCAGTCTTGTTGGATTAGGACCCACCTCAATGATCCCACTTTAACTTAATTGCCTCTTTAACAGCCCTACCTCCAAATACAGTCACATTCCAACGAACTGGGGGTGAGGGCTCAACCTGAATTTCAGGGAAACAAACTGAACCTGTGGCAAAAGGGACTTTGCAGATTCGATTAAGTGACGGATTCTGAGATGAAGAGGTTGGGCCCGCGTTATCCTGGTGGGTCCAATGTCATCAAAATGTGCTTCCCTGAGGGAGGCAGGCAGGTCAGAGTCAGAGAATGAGAGCCCACGATGGAAGAAGACGTGGCAGTGACCTGGCCATGAGCCAAAGAAGGTAGGCGCTGCTAGAAATTGGTAAAGGGAAGGAAGTGGGTTCTCCTCTGCCATCTCCAGAGTACCCTGCTGACACCGTGATTTTAGCCTCATAAAATTCATTTTGACCTTCCGCCCTCCAGAACTGTAAGATAATACATTTGTGTTACTTGAAGCCACTATGCTGTGAATATTTGTTACAGCAGCCAAAGGAAACCAATACATCTTCCAAATGCCCATCTTTGTAGAAACTGCCCCAAACCTCCTCCCTCCTCAGCTGGCAAACTTCCCCTGTACACCCTTCCTCCTCGAGGATGGGTCAGCATAACAACTTCCCTAGACCAGTTGCCCCCAGCCTGACTCTAGAGACTTCTTCCTCCAGCCTCAGGACACAGAAGGCCCCCGGCCAGAGGGACCCAAAGGCCTGGAGCCCCCGGGGGCCACCACCTTGGATGAGGGGAAATCGGTGTGTAGGGGTGCATGCTAAATCAAAAGGACACGTGACCACAGACTGCCTGCCCCTCTCTTGCTATTCTGGGGACAAAGCGCCTAAACTCTCAGCTGCCCCCCTCACCTCCCAACCTCATCTCGGGCCACACCCGGCTGCTTCCTCAGAGTCACCAGGCCCTTCCCACCTCCCAGCCTTTGTCCTGCTGCTTCCTCTTCTGGGCAGCAAGTGGATGCGCCTGACTCATCTGTCGGGGTTCACACGTCCCCCACCGGCTACGGCCTGCTCCACCCAGCCGCCCGTCCTGTCCAGCTGAATGGATCTCAGCCCTGTACTGGGCGACACACAGACACACATGGTTCTCCCTAGACACTAAAAGGGACAGACGCAGCCCTGACCTCTGTCTGGCGGGGGGCGGGGGGGCGTGAAGGGTTTAATAAAATGCAGCCATTCTGAGCGCATAGCTCAGGACTTCGGATAACTGCACACCCTGTAACCAACCACCAGCCCAACCAACACACAGGGCGTTTCTGTCGCCCCCAAAGCTCCCTCGTGCCCCTTCCCACAGTCGCTCCCGCCTCACCCCAGGCCTTAGGCCACGATGGAACAACATATGTTCTCTTCTCTAGAGCTGAATGCACATGTGACCACACTCTCTGTCCCTTCTGTCCCTTGCACAGGCAGTGGGGCTTCCTTAAGGCCTGTAAGCTAAGGACGGTTTTTACTTTTATTTTTGTTTTCCCAAAAATTATTCATCGACTTCTTCAAAGTACAGATTTACAGAAACTGAGCAGAGAGGTCCCGCTCCACCGGGGACCCGGTTTCTGCTATTCCTAACCCTGCATTAGTGGGACATTTGTTACAATTAATGAAGCGATGCTGGGTCATTATTGTCAACTACAGTCCATAGTTTACATCCGGCTTCTGGGTGTTGTACCTTCTGTAGGTGTCACACAGACGACTTTCACTGCCTGAAAACCCCCTCGCTCCCCCCAGCCCCTGGCACCCGCTCATCTTGCTGTCTTCACAGTGGTGCCTTTTCCAGAACGTCATGTAGTTGGAATCACACAGTGTGCGGCCTTCTCAGCTTGGCTTCGTTCACCTAGTAACATGCATTTAGGGTCCCTCCGTGTCTTTTCATGGCTCGGTAGCTCATTTCTTTTCAGCACTGAATACTATTCCGTTGTCTGGATGTAGCTTATTTCTCCATCCCCTATGGAAGGGCAGCTTCCCATTTGGGTGATTATGAATAAATCGGCTATAAACATCCGAGTGCAGGTTTCCGTGTGGATGTACGTTTTCAATTCATTTGGATAAATACAAAGAAGCGTGACTGCTGGGTCGTATGGTGAGAGTGTGTTTAGTTTTGTAAGAAACTGTCTTCCGAAGTGGCTGCACCATTTTGCATTCCCACCAGCAAAGAATGAAGAGTTCCTAGGTTTTTACCTTTTTTGTGTGTGGTTTAAAAAAATCAAAAGAAGAGTATTTCGTGACACCTGAAAACTGTATGGAATTTAAATGTCAGTGTCCATAAATAAAGTTTCGTCAGAACACAGCCACGCTTCTCCATGCTTCTCCATTATCCGTGGCGCTTTCTACAAGAGTAGAGGTGAGTACCTGAGACGGACACGTTACGTCCTCTCCCTGGCCCTTGACTGAAAAAGTATGCCCACTTTGTATAGTGATTTTGACATTCACCGAGCTGCTATATGTAGCAGTAGTTCACTGCCTTTATCGCTGAACAGGATTCGTTTGTGTGGATACGCAAGAGTTTATCTGATGGACACTTGTACGTTTTCCAGTTTTTAGCTATTATGAATAAAGCTGCTATGCACATTTGTGTATGAGAATATACGGGACATATGTTTTCATTTCTCTTGGGTAAATGCCTAGGAGTGAAATTGCTGGGCCCTGACGTAGCACATTGTACTTCGTGTATCACCATGTGGCAGGATGCTATTTCTAACCAGTGTCCTTTTTATCCCAGTGATTCCTCCTTTGTCCTTTGCCCCTTGCCTTCTGCTGAACTAGACCAGGAGGCACCCATTGCCCAGGGAGGAAAAAGAGAGTGGAAAAGCACAGCAAAGGCTACTCAGTTTCAGAAGCCAAAGGGCTTTTGAGCTGCAAGGCCTCAGCCTTGAAGAACGCAGATGGTGAGCGACACCCCAAACAACCGGCTGGAGGGAAATGTCTGTGAGGATGAGACTGAGAGCCCAGGGGATGACCGCAGCCTGGAGAAAGATGCCGATGGATGCGAGACCACTGTGTGCCCGCCAGACCCTGCTCGCCTCTCCATGGGGAACAGCAAGATAGCATTCATCAGCGTTCTTGGCAGTCCGCAGGGCCCTGGGACGCAGCTCTGGCCAACAGAAGGGGAGGGCCTCTTGCAGGTGAACCCTCCAAACCTCCCCTGATGCTCCTGGATCCCTTTTCTTTTCCACCAACTAGAAACTGCAGGAGCGAAGAAGCTCAGGGACATGGTGGAACCACAGGATGGCAGGAGCCTGAGGCCTGAGTGCCTGTGAGGAAGGAGCAACCTCCTCCACCCTGAACCCCCAACCCTCAACTGCGATGTGAGCAAGAGACTGTGTTTTGCTAAGCCCCTAGGGAAAGCCTTTCTAAATCGAGACTACCACACACCAGTGCGGCCGGGAGTGAGGTGATAGGGAGGAATGGAGACGGGAAACGGCAGCCCACGGCTCGTCGAGAGAGGGAAACCACATGTCACCTCCAACAATTGTTGTCACAGGGAATATGACCCAGCGTGGCCAGAAATCCTAACTTTTCTAGACTTTCCTAGCAGCTGGAAGTTTAGATACATGCAAAGCACCCTCGTCATCAAATGGAAGCAACTCAATCATGCTGGCTTGATTCAACACATCTATGGCTGGATTTGATCCTTGGGCCACCAGTTTGCAATCTCTGCCATTTGTTCAATTAATGAGCATTTATTGAGCACCTACTGTGTGCCAGGCACAGATAAGGCATGCATGCCTAAGGAAAGGGTGGAGGGGAAAGTGATTCCCCAGCAGAGACCCAGAGGGGCAGGATGTGATGGGCGGTCCAGCTGTCGGAAGCCCCTTTGCTGCACAAACCTCACACCTCCCAGAGCGGTGGCTGGCCCTGGGCTGGTGGACAAGGCCATGGCTTCCTCTGTCCTCAGCCCATCTGTGTGCCCCAAACCATAGCCTCCCCTCCTGAGGTCAGGGGTCTGTACATGCAGCCCAGCAGCCTCTGGACCTTTCCGAAGATTTACTGAGGAAAACGTCCCCTCACTACTGCCCTGTCCACTAACGACTGTGTCCTGGCACAAACATGTTAATCTAAAACACAAGAAGTTGTAACGGCTCACGACCAGATGAGCAGGGAGACAACAGCAGCAGTGTCACCCACATCAGACCCTGCCGGCCCCAGGGCCCACCTGGCAGGAGGTAGTAGGGCCGGGCTGGCTGGGCAAAGCCAGCAGGCGGAGGGGCTGGGGGCAGGGCCTGTGTGAGGAGGTCTTCCTGGGCCCACTGTGCCCCTGGCCTTGGCTGTGGTTGGAGTGGGTTTCTTCTGCTTCTGGCCCAGACTGAGCACTCGTCGCGATGGCTGCCGAGCAGCCAGCCTGGGTGCTGGGGTCAATGATTCCCTGCTCTGTCTATACCTTCCCCCGTCTGTGACATGCGGCCATGAAGAATGTCCACCTCTGCAAGTTCTCCTCCACGCTGCAGGTGTGTAAGCCCCCTGCACTGCCCATGGTCATCACTGCTGTCGGGGGGAGTCCCCATGCCTGTCTGATTCGGGAGGGAGGACACCCCACCAACGTGCCTGCCCCTCCTTCCTCTCTCCTCCTCCAGGGCCTGTCCCAGCCCTGGCTTTAGCTGCAGGGTCCTGTTTGGGGAAGGCACTCCTGCCTGCCTGCCTCGCTGCCGTCCAGGAAGGAAGACTCCAGAGATTCTAGAGCCAGCGAGGAGGAAAGCAGGGAGCTGGTAATCACTTGATGAGAGATGTTCCAGAGTTCTTACTGAAGACGCAGCCCAGCCCTTCCTGTCTGAGCAGGAAAGATGGTGGCAGGGTGGGACCACCCAGGGCCCGTGCACGCACCTGCTGTTCCCTGTTCATGTGCCTGAGCCTCAGGACAGTGGTCACAGAAGCAGCCTGACCTCCTGTTTCCCGGCCGCAGGGCCTCAGCAGAAGGTACATGTGCTGGGAGTTTACCTGTGCACAGCCAGGTGCCTTTCATCTCCGCCTCTGAAGATAAGAATCTGTTGGCTGCCAGGAGGATTGCTGGGAACGCCAAGAATTATTCACCAGGGCAATAAATAGAAAGACAGTCATGGTGCCCAGGGCTGTGTGCTGCCCCAGTGCATGCTGGGTCACTGATGCTCACGTGGTGTTTCCCAGGTGCCCTGAGGGGATGCTGGCACCTGGTGGCTTTGGTTCGTGGTAGGCACACTCAAACGCAGCAAGAGGCAGTGGGGACGGGACGTGCCCGGTCCAGCACTCGGGTTCCCCGACTCCGCACACCATGGTCTTGGACCAGGCCAGCCTCCCGGGACCTCGGTTTTCTCATCCAGAAAGCGGGTGTCATGATACTGTATTTCATCACAACAAAGCCGCCATCAATAGAAGCTGTGCAATGCAATGTCATGTACCAGTAAGAAAGAAAACTGTTGCCACTTAAACTCTGACAAGTCCCTGGTCAGTCAGAAATGTTTTGATTTCAGCCATAAGGGAAAACGCGCCTCTGGGAGTTGATGAACTCATGTCAGGCAGCCTCGTGGGTGAAGGAGTCAGTGGATGTGAAGTGCCCGTGGCAGGCCTGGGGCTGGTGCAGCTGCGCTTCTGTCCTCATGACCGTTCTTCTCTGACCTCCCATCTTGTGGCCAAAGGTGAAAAACGGTGCTAATTTCCCAAAGGGACTAAGTCTCTGGACCGCTTGTCCTGAGCTGCCCAGAGGCCACTTCTTGGGCTGGGGTCATGGCGTTTTGCCCTCCACCCCTTGGAGACATCACGGTTCTCTCTGCTATGATGAAGGGCACAGAGGTGGCCCTAAGGCAATGACAACTCCTCACTGAGGAGGGGTCCTTGTGGAGATTACCTTCCAGGGGAGGGAGAGGCAGGCAACAAGCAGATGAACAGGAAACACCCCGTTATAATATCAGGGAGGCACAAGGGCCAGGAAGAAAATACATCAGAATGAGGGACAGCAAGTAACGGGGAGGGTCCAGGCTATTTCAGTAAGGAGATCAGGGAAGGCAACTGACGTGAGAGGTGAAGGGTAAGAAGGAGGCAGCCATGCAGACATCTGGGCAGGGGCAGCAAGTGCAAAGGCCCTGAGGCAGGAACAGATCGGTGCGCCTGAAGGACAGAAGGAAGGCCATTGAGGATGGAGCAGAGTGAATATACGGGAAGAGGGGTAGGTGATGAGATGGATAGGTGGGCAGGGGCCTTGAAAATCATGTGATGAGTGCAAATTTTCTTCTGGGAGCAATGAGAGCCACTAGGGGTTTGAAGCAGTGGGGTGCATGGTCTGGTCGATGTTTTCAATGGCTGCTGTGGCTGGGGCGAGGACAGCACTGCCTCATAAGGGAGGTTGCATAACAGCATCTCCCACATGACGTGCTCTCCCACACCTGGCATACTGTAAGTGCTCAATGAATGGTGGTTGATGCGGGTATTATTATATTAGCATTACTGCATTTGCACTATTGCATTTTCCATATACCAACAGAGAGCCTCAATCCTCATGTAACCAAGTCCCCTAAACCTCAGAACCTGTCCAGGAAGGTTTAGACAAGCACATTAATGCCTCCAAATCAGGGAGCCCCACCCTCAGGCCCAGAGAAGGCTCTAGCACGTCAGGGGCAGGATGGTCAGCTGGGACCACCCCCCCTCTACTGTCCTTTCTCAGTGCAGACCTAGCTGTCAACACCCCCAATTCCCAATTCGCCCCACACCTTCTTCTCTGCCCCAGAAAAGCCACCCATCTGTGTGCCACCCAGGCTTTAAATGCACTCACCAACTGGAAAGGAACCCTGGCCCCAGCTACCGTCTGTACCCTCCTCAGAATTCTCCATGGATCTTGGTTGCCTCAGCCACCAACTTGATGTCTGTGAGTTAATATTCCACGTGGGTCCATCGAGTTTCCCCAAGTCAGACTGTCAGAGTTTGCAGAAAATTCTGAGATGGCCAACCAAGCTCAGGTTGGCACACACACAGCATTTCCCAGTGCCACGCCCAGGGAGACATCACCAATCGATCCCGGCTCTCTCTGCATTGAGCTAGAATATCACCTAGGGCTCCCTGACCTGGACCTCTGACTGCTAGAAATTGGCACGTGATTAAAGCTCCTTGCTGCGCGAAGTCTAGCACAAAGCCCTCACTGGACATTGGTAAAACTGAGGTCCAGAAGCAGCAAGGAATTAGAGTTCAGGCCCCCTGATGCCCTGTCTACAGTCTCATTCCTCAAGGTCAAGGGGACATCTGTCATTTATATCCTCTTTAGAGGACCTGGTTAAGGAATGGCACTCAACAGATGTTTGTTCAACAAGTAACAGAAACTAAACAAAAACCAAAGAAAGAAAAAAAGCATTTCAGCTGCAATAGATGGAAACTGGGTTGGGTGTGAAGGAAAAATTCATGACATCAAGGGTTGCTAGACGTTTAGAAAAGTTGCTAAGGGAAATTTTCAGAGTGTCTTTCCTTGCAGGACATTAAATAGTCCTGAAAAAAAAAAAATACTCTGGATTAAGTCCCCATCTGCCTGGGAGGCTCCCACAGAACTCTGGGTTTATTCATCATTCATCGTCGACACACGTCTGCTGAGCACCAAATATATGCCAAGTGTAGATCGGTCATTGAATTCAAAAGCAAATATAAAAGTTAGCATATGTGTCTCTGTACCCATTAGAGACCTTGAGCCCGATCTGGGAGCCAGACGTGGCAGGTGTATTCTACTGCTGTCTAACAAAACATCCGAAAACTTACCAGCTCACACCAATAATAAATATTCATTTCGCATAGTTTCTGTGGGTCAGGAATTCAAGAGCGGCTTAGCTGGGTGGTTCTGCTTTGGGGTCTCTCGGGAGGTTGCAGACAAGATGTCGGGGGTGGCTGTGGCCATCGGAAGGCCTGACTGCAGGAGCCTTTCCTAAGATGGCACACTCAAAGGCGACTGGCGGGTCCTAGCTCGGCTGCCGTAACACCACAGACTGTGGCTTAAACAACAGACCTTTGTTCTTTCACAGTTCTGGAGGCTGGAATTCCAAGATCAAGGTGTTGGCAGACTTGGTTCATCCTGAGGCTTTTCTCTCTTTGGTGTGAAGATGGCTGCCTTCTCGCTGTGACCTCACATGGCCTTCCTCTGTGCGCTTGGACACCTGGTGTGTCTTCCTCTTCTAATGAGGACACTGTTCAGACTGGATGAGGGCCCACCCTAAGAGCCTCATTTTTATTTCATCACCTCTTTAAAGGCACTGTGTCCAAACACAGTGTCTTGTCGAGGTACTAGGGCTCAGGGCTTCAATGCAGGAATTTGGGGTGACACAGTCCAGCCCGTGACAGCAGACCTCACTGGCTGTTGGCGGGAGGCCTCAGCTCCTCGCTCTCAGCCCTGCAAGAAAGAGCCCTACTGAGCCAGTCAGCGGTTCATTCAACAAACATCCCCTCCCCAACGTGCACAAGAGCTGGGGGTGCCAAAGCAAAATCCAGGGGAGTCGCAGGCTCTGAGGAGTGTGTAGTCCTGTGGGTGGGACAGCAATGCAAACATGCCATTCCAGAGCTGAGTGATGATATTTAAAAATAGTAAGAGTCGCCGCTTGCTGCAAGCCCGTCATGCACCAGCTCTCCACATACATTAAACGATTAAACCCCGCGGAAGGCACTATTGTCACTCCCCCTTTACAAATGAGGAAACTGAGACACAGAGAGGATAAGTAACCTACCCAAGGTCATATCGTAAAGAAATGGCAGAGTTGGGGCTCCAACCTAGGCAGCTGAGCTCTGGAACCCAACAGGCCCACTGCAATCTGATACGGTGACTCTTCATGAAGGGGAAACCCCAACAAGCTACGACTCATGCCCAAAAGATTGGCAAAAATTATAAAGCCCGACAACGCCAAGTGCTGGCGACAACATGGAGCAACAGGAACCCTCATGCCCGCAGGCCGCGGTGGACACCGGCGCTGCCATGTTGGAAATCAGTGTGATATTAGGTACTGACACTGAAGGCAGGCATATCCCATGACCCAGCCAGCCCACTGCTTGGTGTTAATTTTCAAGAGAAACAAAATCCTATATCCACACAAGGACAAACCCCACAGCAGCTTTCTTCATAGCAGCCACACACTGGAGAAACACATGCCCACTGACAGGTGATGGACGAGCAATGGACGAGCAAATGGTGGCACATCCACACAACGGAAGCCCCCTGGGCAGTGACAGGAGTCGAAGGACCCACACAACAACGTGGGTGGTCTCAGGCACATGGAAAAGCCAGATCAAAGGAGAACACACTGTATGATTCCAGTTTTTCTGGAAGAGGCAAAACTGGTCAACAGGGATGCCTATCTGAGTGGTAAAACTATGACGAAAAGTAAGGAAAGGGACATGATGGGGGCAGGTAGGAGGTTAGCCCTTGGGGAGGAGGAGGGGACGGCGACTAGGAAGAGCCACACAGGCGGAGGGCACTGCTAACGTCCCTTTCTCCATGTCTGCTCTGTTTCAGGAAGAGAAAGGCCAGGGGCTTTGGTGCTCAACCTGCATTAAGGATTTATTTACTGAGCACCTACTAGGTGCAAGACCTTATGCTAAACTATTAGGGATACAAGGAAAACAAGACAGATGTGATCTCTGTCCTCAGGGGTTCATGGACAAATGGGGAGACAGATATTAAAGATGGTTACACGCATGACTGCAGTTTGATTACAGTCACGCCAAGTCCATCAGGCACATTAGGAAGGTTACACATGCTGGTAACAGGGACACGTGTGCGGACGGATCGAGGAGTGACCGTAGCCAAGACATCTCTCGCCTGCCCTCTAACATTTATCAGGCATTGTTCCATGTGCTTTTCTTAATTCCCTCACTGAACCCTTTTAGCAACACTGTGGGGGGGGGGGGGGTCTATTTCTATTCCCATTTCACAGATGGTAAAACTGAGGCACAGAAAGTTTCAGTCACTTGTCCAAGGTTACCTAGTTCAAGTGGCAGAGGTGAGGTGTGAACCCAGGTGGTCTGACTCCAAAAGCCCTTACGCCCGACTCTAGTCTGCACCCAGAGGAAGTGGTCTTTAGATGAGGTCTGAAAGATGAGTGGGGTTAGTAGTAGCTTTCCCCAGGAAAGCAGGGAACAGCATTTTCCCCAGAGGGACCAGCATGTGCTAAAGCCGGAAGGCAGCCGGGAGTGTGGGAGAAGCCGAAAGCTGGAACCCAGTGAAGGTGGCCAGAGTGACAGAGAGATTCCCCACCGAGCCCCAGGGGCCAAGTGCAGAGCTTTGAAGCTGCTGTTGACCCCAGTTCCCCCACAAGCCAGTTCTCTCAGTCTGCTGGGTGTAATGAGAGCTCCCTGTTTGCTGCAAGGATGAAATGGAATCAAATGAGTCAGTTCTCACCTACACTAAATCCTTTCCCCTTCCATTCAAGGAAATTGCCTCCAAACCACAGAGCCATGAAAAACATACTCATCGTAATACTGACAGAAGAGGTCTGGCACCCCCACTTCACACAGACCCATCAGTGCCCTCCCTCACAGCCCTTCTGCGGTCTTGCATCAGGCATTTCCAGGGTGTCCGGGCCCCATGGTGGGGTCCTGCTTCCGGGAGAAGGTCGGGGCGTGTGCCTCCCCACACCAGCCGCCCACCTGCGGAGGGAGCAGCAATCTCACGTTCACGCTCTGAACTACACAACCCCTAATTAGACAGAGGCACTGTGAGTTAACGGAGATGGGGAGGGGATGGTTCCTAGTTAGTCAGAGTGTCATTTCGTCTCTCTCTCTGGCTGCTTTTGAAACTCACTGGTGGTAACAGAGATCAGACGAAAGAGAACGCCCACAGAAACACATTCCCAGGACGAGGCGCACTGGGTAGGTGTCAAAGCAGCAAGAACACTTGCACGCGTGCACACACACGCACACGCGCCGTGTTCTCACGTGGCTGGGCACCCAACACAGACACACTCTGCTCCTAGAGCTGCGGGGGAGCTGGGACTGGGGCCCCAAGGTCCTGGGTTCAAATCCTGCTCTGCCTCCTGTTTGCTGAGTGTCCTCAAGCAAGAGTCGACCTCCTTCAGCCTCCTAATCCTCAACCATAAAATGAAGGTCACTATTTCTGATGGTCTCAGCCGAGCCTCCCTGGCTGTGTGTCTGCAGCGGCTGACCCACAGGAGCGGCATCAACAGACCACTACCCTCTGGCCTCTGCTGGGGGGTGACCAAGGGGAAGCCTCAGAATAGGCCAGAAGGCGAAGGAGAGAGAGGTGGGGGGTTTATGCTCCCCTTCCCCACAGGGTCCAGGTGTGGCAGTGGCTGTGTCTCTCTGCTGAAGGTCACAGCTCCCGTTGGGCAGCCCTTCCTGAGAGCCACCTGTATTAGTCTCCTGTTACTGCAGTAACAAATGACCACAAACTTAGTGGCTTAAAACAGCACAAATTTCTTATCTTACTGTCTGGAGGGCAGAAGTCTGAACTAGGTCTCACTGGGCGAAAATCAAGATCTCGCCAGAACTGTATTCCTCCTGGAGAGGTGTAAGGAAGACTCTCTCCCTGCCTTTTCCAGCCTCTAGGAGCCGCCCATTTTCTTGGTTCGTGTCCCCCTCCTGCCTCCATTTTCAAATCTCTGACTCTGAATTGCTGTCTCCCTCTTCCACTTTCAAGGACTCTCGTGATGACAACGAGCCCGCTGGATAATCCAGGATAATCTCCGCATCTCAAGGTCACCTGATTAAGGTCAGCAACCTTAATTCCACCTGCAGCCTTCATTCCTCTTTGCCGGGCCACCCAACATACGCACAGGTCCCAGGAATTAGGATGGGGACATCTCTGCAGGCCATTCCTCTGCCCTCTCGAGCTCCAGGCCCTTTTCTCACCCCTTCCTCCAAGTCTAGGAGTGGTCAGGGGGCCCCGTGCCACTAGCTTCTGGGTTAGCTACGTCACCCCTGAACCCATCCACCCCACTGTACATCACCCCCCCTTTCATCTCCCCAGGGCCCCCCATTCCAGTCATCTCCTGCAGGGGCCGGATGGTGCCTCTTAGAGTTCACTGGGGACTAACTGAGGTACCACATGACCTCTAACACCCCAGCCTGGTGTCTGGCTCATGGTCAGCACTCAGCACATCTTAATATAATAACCGTTTTATTTCCCTCACTAGAGCCAGGACCCCTTGAAGGTGGAAACTATGTATCTTTATCTCATTTTACTAGCCCAACCGCTCACAAAGAATATGTGGTCAATTATTCATTCAGCAAACATTTATTGAGTACCGACCAGACTCTGGGAGACAGTTGAGAACATCTGACCCCAACATGCCTTCAGGAAGCTTCTGGTCCAGTGAGGGAGACAGCAGCTACACCAGTCGTCACACACATAATGACAAGACCCTCCCACACACACACCCAATATTCCTGGAGCAGTCACACCTGGGTTTATCTGGAGAACCAAAGTCAGAGAAACACAACCCTGCCCTCGACGCGTCAGGAGACTGAGCTGTGGGTCCTGCCTGCTTGTCTCTCAGTAACTAATTCTCACCTAATTCTCAGATCAGGTTAGGGACACATGGCATCTTTTTAGATTTTAATCCCTACTTCCTTAATCCAACGTACAAATGTGAGCAAGAGAAAAAAATAATCTTTTATACTCTGTTAAACAAACACATATATTAAATCTGAACTACCTCTAATATATACGAGGTCTGACAATTAAGTTCGCAAACTTGTTGCTAACATTTTCTGATATCAGAGGGATTATCCATTATGAATTTGTACCAACTGGACAAACGAACCATCAAGTTTACTATTTGGAAGTGCTGAAACAACTGTGTGAAAAAGTTAGACGACCTGAACTTTTTGCCAACAATTCAAGACTCTTGCATCACGACAGTGCACCAGTTCACATGGCACTGTCTGTGAGGGAGTTTTTAGCCGGTAAATAAGTAACTATTGGAACACCCTCCCTACTCACCTGATCTGGCCCCCAATGACTTCTTCCTTTACCTGAAGATAAAGGAAATATTGAAAGGTAGATATTTTGATGACATTCAGGACATCAAGGGTAATACGACGACCGCTCTGATGGCCATTCCAGAAAAAGAGTTCCAAAACTGCTTTGAAGGGTGGACTAGGCGCTGGCATCAGTACATAGCTTCTCAAGGGGAGAACTTCGAAGGTGACCGTAGTGATATCCAGCAATGAGGTATGTAGCACTTTTTCTAGGATGAGTCTGCGAACGTAATTGTCTGACCTCGTGTGTACACACACACACACACACACACACTATATAATATATATAAACTTCTCATCGCCACCATAGCCAATTACCATAAACTTAGTGGCATAAACAGCACAAGTTTATCCTCTGCAGAAGGCTGGAGGCCAGAAGCCCAAAACCAGTCCCACGGGCTAAGTCAAGCTTCCGGCAGGGCTGGCTCCTCCTGGAGGCTCTGCCTGCAGGACAATGGCTACCTGGTCTTTTCTAGCTTCTGGAGGCTGCCTGCAGCCCTCGTCTCAGGACCTCTTCCTACATCACTTCGACCTCTTGCTTCCAATGTCACATCTCCTACTTCCTCTTCTGTAGTCAAATCTCTCTGCCCCCTTCTCACAAGGACACCTGCGGCAACATCTAGGGCCCTGATGACCCAGGATGGCCTCGCCGTCTCCAGGTCCATGTCAGCTTCCAGGCACTGGGTCACGGACATGTGGGGGCCACTCTCCTGCCCACCACACCTCTTGCCTTTACAGCCCCCCGTTTCTCTCTGTGCCAACACGTGCTGATTTGCTTCCTTCTTTTCCGCCTGGCGGCACTTGCACAGCAACTGCCTGTTAAAGCCATGCCAGCAGCGCTCACAGGGAAATGGTCTGAGTTCCGGGCTCCCCTGGGGGCGAAGGGGGGAGCTGGCCGGCTCTGAGAAAGCTCTGGAAACGACCAAGCCTTCCCACAGCCAAAACCTCCCCTGGAGGCACTTCCAAGGCCCCAGACGCCCCACGTCAGAGACGGCTGCTGCAATACGTGACGGGCACTAAAGCTGGGATTTGGGGACAAAGGTGGCGAGGCAGCCAGGGTCAGCATGGGAAAGGAAGTCAAATGCTCCTCTTTGCAGGTCAGAGCCATGTGCAGTCCGATGGGTCCCTGAAAGAACCTTCCTTTTTTTTTTTAATTTATTTTATTTTATTAGTTTCAGGTGCACAAAACAAAGTAATAGTTAGACATTTATCGTTTATATCCCTCACACTGTGTCAATCCCCCTCTCCCCATCCACTATCCCTCTGACATTGCCTACAGCCGTTACATTTCCACTGTCTCTATTCCTAATGCTGTGCTCCGCTTCTTGTAAACATATATACATATATAAACTTGTAGTTGACATTCATTATTGTTCAGCTTCAGCTTCAGGTGTACAGGGCAGTGATCAGGCATCTACATCATCCCTGAGGTGGTCTCCCGAACGAGACACGTGTCCATTGGATACCCTACAAAATCTTCACATTATTGATTACATTCCCCAAATTAACTTTCATAACCCCTGGCCATCTTGTGGTGAAAGAACCTTCTTAAAACTTAACAGTTTCCTTACATTTATATTTCTATTTCCGCGGCCCCTTTCTAAGTACGCTGGGTATCTTTCTATCGCCCCTCCTCGCCCCTGCTGCTCTGTGCACTGAGGCCGTGGACTACATTTCCCAGGCTCCCTTGCACTCCGGCTTCCTGCTGGGTTCAGCCAATACAAGGCACTAACAGAACACTGGGGGGTGGGAGGAGAGAGAAGTTGGGGTATCCCCCCTCACCTCCCTTCTTGCCTCCCTGTGATTGTAACAGAGGCTGTGTCCTTCTGCTGAAGGTCACTCCTGTCTTATGGCCCCTCTCCTGCAGCTACAGCTCCTCTGGGTTCCAGGAGCTGCTCCCTCTCCACCCTTCTGGCCTAAGGGTGGTGACAGCTCCCTGCTCTTGCTAGCCCTGGCACTGCACCATTTCTTGTTGGTTTCCCTACATACACCCTGCTTCCACCTTTGGAAACTGTCCATCATTCAACTCTCTCAATTATCCCAAGTGAGTGCTGGGACTTGGACAGATACACTGATATTTGCCAAGGAGTCAGGTCCTGGAAAACCTCATGGCCTAAGGGGAGGGAGGGTGGGTCCCCCAGGAAAGTGGTTACAGAAACAAGGAGTTTGGAAGCTGGCCAGCACAAAGAACAGATGTCTGAAACAAAACAAAACAAAAACACCCAGGAAGAACACCCACCCGTGATGAACAGTAGTTATCTTGGGAGTCAGAGATTTGCAGCGTTTTCACTGCACTGCCTACAGGATACATAGCTGACTTTTGTCTTGCTGGAATTTTCTTGAAGAATGAGTGTCTTCGTTTGCATTCCCAGGGGTAGAGACTCTGAGAAGGAGGTTAGCATGCACGGAGTCTATGAAGGTGTGCTTTTGGGATCACCCCTGGGGAGGGAGGGGAAGGAAACAGGAGGCCCAGAGGAAGGGGATGGCTTGGCCGATCCCACCCCACAGGGGCTCTGGAGCTAGAAAGCCTCTCAGAGGGGTCCAGCAGGGGGCTGAGATGGCCAGTCTCCTGCCTGCCCTCATTAGTAATTGCAGTGTCTCCACCTCGCCCTGAGGACATTTGAGGCCAGATCACTCTTGTGGGGGGCTGCCCTGTGCATAGTAGGATGTTGGCAGCATCCCTGTCTTCTACCCACTAGATGCCAGCGTCACCCCCTCCCCAGCTGTGACAACCAGAAATGTCTCCAGACGGCGCCAAATGTCCCGGGGTGGGGGGCAAATCGCCCTGTGGAGAACCACTGGGTCATCAGATGAGGGGAGCTCCGGGAGGGCAGTGCCCCCAGAGGACATGGCTCCGCAGCTGTGGCCAACCCCAAGGGGCTGACAGCTGAGGCCACCGCCAACAGAACTCCCTGAAACTGGGCCAACAGGCCCTTCCTTGGAGCAGGATCTGAGCAACATAGCTTTACCCCCACCCTAACAAGCGTTACTTTTGTTATCAGAAAATTAGTTAATGGAGGTCCATAAAACAGGATAAACTGCCATGTTTCCAACATGTAGCGTGGGAAAAGAATTACTGTCACGTGATCTCCTCCCCAGGCACTCAGAGAAATGCTCTGGCCCCTTGCCCCCCAGAACCCTCCCCCACAGCCAGCCAGCTCTCTGCCCCTTTGGGGGGTCACACACACTCTGTCTGCAGAAAGTCTCCAGGCCTGGCCTCGCCACTTTTGCCTCATTAGTGACCCCCTTCCCAGTCAGCAGGCCTTGACTTCAGGTGGGTATTGGCCTGGTCCCACCGCGCCCCACAGTGGGCACTGATTAGTTAGGCCACATGGGGCTCCCTTGTTCACAACTGGCCTAGGAGGGGTCACACAAAGAAGCCTAGCGATACAGCAGTGTTCAGGGCATCTGTGGGCACACTCACTTGTCCGTATGCCTGGCCATGAGGAAAGCACACTCACGCTGCCTCTGGGCATTGCGATGGGTGCCTGGCCCAACGCCAGCCACGCTGCACCGTGAGGGGCTGAGCCTAAGGATGGCAGAGCACAGAGAACCCAGGTCCTCAACGACACTGGCGGGCTGCTCGATCTGCCAGTCCTGACGCCATCCCTTCTTCCTGTGCTGTGAGGTGATAAAGCCCCTCATGGGAAGCCATTTTGAATTGGACTGGGGCCTCTGTCATCAGCAGCCTTCTAATTCACGTGGAAAACTCCTCGAGTAAGGAAGCCTGTTTCCCTTTGTGTAACCCAACGTCTCTCAGGCTTATCTGAGCAGAAAAACTTAAAAAGAACATTTTAAGTAATACCTTTTTGATTTCCCTCAGAAGACAAACAGCAAATGTAGCAAATGTGGAGACACCTGGCGGTGGTGGGTTCAAATACGGTTCCCTTACCCATCAGCAACGTGCACTTGGACAGGCCCCTCTCTCCTAGGAAAGCCCCAGGGCAGGGGCCGATCATGTATTTTAAATATCTGTCCTCCCCTTCTTCTTTAGCTGTCCAGGGCACCTTGATCTTTATAGCTGGGTGACATTTCCCAGCCTCTCCTGCAGGTATATGGCTGTGTGGCTAAATCTGGCCAGTGAGATGATGCCGAAGGGTTTAATGGAACTTCCAGGAAGGCTCCGTAAAGGATGGGATGACTCATTTGAAGTATGGTCTCTTTACTCCTTCCTGCTGCCTGGAACGTGACGGCTGGAGCTCCAGGAGCCATCTCGAACTCTGAGGTGTCTCCGAGGATGAAAGTCCACACTAACATGCAGAGGAGTCCAGGGTCCAATGCATAGTAAGTGCTGAATAAACGGAAGCTGTGACTTCATCGTATCTCCAGGAACCAGGTATTCCCCCCAGTACGCTCGGCAGAACACAGGAAGTTTCTCAAAAAAGACTGATCCTGTGATACAGTTGGGATACGTCTCCTACACACCATGTATATTTCCACATTAAGGGCCCTGATAAGTCCTGCACTTTCTCTTTGTTTCACCTTGCACTTGCCACATTGATTTGGGCACTAACCCAAGTCTTTATCATTACCTTTTCTTCTAATTCATTTATTCCCATCTCCCCGAACATAGACCAGGAAACACTGATCTTCCCAGAGCTTCTCAAATGTCACTGTGCACACCAATCGCGTAGGGGGGCTTCTGGTGGGGCCTGAGATTCTGCATTTCTAGTAATGTCCCAGGTGAGCCGGGTACTGTTAGTCTGGACACCCCACTTTGAGAAGCAAGGAGTAATGATCTCTCTGATGGCATGTCTTCCTTTTACTCACCTTCTCAGGCAGTCTAGGAGTCATGGGGATGAGATGGGTGTTAGCCTGGCAAAGCCAGGTTTAAATCCTGCCTCACTGTTGAATCTGTGGGACTCTGAACAAGTCACTTTGCCTCTCAGAATCTCCATTTTGATGTGTATTAAATAATCCATTCCTTAGACAATGGCTGAGAAAGTTAAAGGAGAGATGGAACGAATGAAGTAAGAAGAGTATCAACTAAACTCGCCTTTATGTACAGGTGAGGAAATAAGTTCAGAGAGGTTAGGCAACTTGCCCAAGAACACACAGCCAGGAAGTAGCAGATTTGACTCCAGATAAAATACCTTGGCTTCCTCATCAGAAGGTTATGGTAATGTCTGGGGAATAAGGCCAGCATTTCAGGGAATTCCCGGTGGGAGCTGATGTCAACTGTCATTTTTCTGCTTTCAGCCCCCAGAGGGTCCCAGGCTCAGTGAGGCTGGGTTCCATGCTGTCTGGTTATCTAAGGATTGATCTTAGTCAGGAGGTCGAGGAACTCCACTGCCCTGAGTCACCAGGGTTCAATCTGTCAACCTCTCTGGTACATGGACAAGGCATGAAATGCCCCCTTCCTCTTGACCTGGCCTGCCACCCTCAACTGCTGGTGAAATCATCTTATTAGAATCCTGAGATGAGCAAATGAGGTCATTCTGGCAGGCCTGAGCCAGCCATGCCTGCTCCCACACGCCCCTGCGGCAGCCCCCACTAGGGCCAGAGGATCCATTATGATGACACTGGGATTTGGGGAGGGAAGGCTAGAGCTGGCCTCCACTGATGGGGCACTTTGGGCCTTTGTTCAAACCCCCCTATTCCTCTCCCATCCCAGACCGGGGCTGAGAAACAGGGGTGCCATGAGGGTAGAGTGATCAACTCCGTCCTGAAACGCTCAGGACTGCCCAGCTGCAGCACCAAGACGCCTGCAACCCAGGAACCGCTCAGTGTGGAGCTAGTGGCGGTGGCTGGGGACTTTCTTTCTATTCCTGTGTGAACAAGGCCTGCCCACCTGCCCCGTTCCCTTGAAACGCTTGCTTCTGCGATGACAACGGAGCAGGGAAAGGCATCTTGCTGCCGTGTGTCTTTGTGTAAGTACCTGACAGCCGCCTCGGCCTTGCCTTCTGGGAACAGGGAGGACAGCAAGAGGTTCAAAGGAGGTGAAGACTGTAAGGGGCGCAGCAAAGCCTGTGAGCGCCATGTGGCGGGAGAGCGTCTATAAATAATAATAACCCCAAGGGGCCTCCACTGACAAGGCCAAGAGACTGCTAGGAAAATGAAATGAATTCATAAATGCGTGTTTAAAAATTTTATCAGTTTCAACCTCTAACACAGCAAATGCCCAGTAACAGAACCCACATAAATATAAGCTCTTTGGCGTCTTTGATAATTTCTAAGTGTCACGGGGTACAGAGAACGGCTCCCTTAAACGATGGTCTTACTTTGCTCCTTAAATTAAAACAGCTGAGTTACACAGCACTTTCTAGGTGCCTGGCATCTGTCTAGAAACAGTCTACATAGACATTTTTACAGAGATGTGCACACACTCGTAAGTATTCATTTAATAAGCACAAACCCCCTGAGGCAGGTTCCAGGTGATTCCGTTTTACCAACGGGAAACTCAGGTTCTTAGAGGGGTGTCCCTGCCCCTCTTAGGTGAGGGGTGGAACAAAGCTGGAGGGGCTGGAACCCAGGCAGCTGGAGCGTTAACCACTAGGAGGCACTGCCTCTGCGGAAGGGGGGGCCATGGAGACCATCCAACCCCACCCAGAAGAAGCAGAGGACGGGTCAAACCACTGGAGTCCTCAAAGTTGGGCCCCACGGGAAAACCCCCACGGTGCACTGGTTGGATTACCCGGAGTCTAAAGCAGCAACAGGGCTCCCCTGGAGTACCCCAAGTCCCGGCCTGGCCAGGTTACCTGTTCCAAGGGAGGCCTGGCCACCCCTCACTCACTCCCCTCCAGCCACAGTGGCCTTTCTGCTGCTCCCTGGACACACCAAACAGCTTCCAGCCTCAGGGCCCCTCCCTGCTGCTCCCTCCAGGAGGAAGCCTCTCCTCCACCTCCACCTGCAGGCCCCTGCACCCTGTTCAGGCCTGAAGGAGCAGCCTGCCCCCGCCTTGTGTGAACCAGCGGCAGCTCCCCCACCCACCCCTTCCATAGCTTTCCTTAGCAACACTGATCACCCTGTGACATTGTATTTTACATGCACTGGTTTAGGACTTCGCATGTCTGCCCTGTGAGCATGTAAACGCCATGGAAAGACCCAGGCACAGCAACAGGTCTCAATGCCATTGAATGAGTGAATGAATGAGGGCACGAGTGGAACAGAAAAGTCAGCCAAGCCACAGGGGCAGACACCCTCCCCACCCCAGCCCTGGCTGATGGGGGCCACGCTGACCGCACAGTCTTGCCTGATCCCCTGATTTCTCAAAAGAAGCTGAACGTCCAGATTTTTATGTAGAATCTCCTGGTTTTTTATACACTGGCAATGTATTCAAATTACCAAAATTAAAAAACAGCTCTGTGAGCCAAACCGTATGTAGATAAACTCAGCCGAGCTTGGCAAAGTGGGCTCCCCTTCCCTTGTAAGGAGAAGTGACATTTGAACAGGCTGAGGGCCTTAATAGGGGAACATTAGGCACATGCCAGGCAGGGGGAGGGGAACAGGGACAAGAGCCCAGTGGGGGTGGGGTGGGGGTGGGGGCTATCAGCCGCTCCTCCCCCATCACTTCGGAAGCACCCCACCCACTCACCCCGGGTCCCAGCTGGCTGCACGCCACTCACTGAAGCACAGGCGCGGAGTGTTTTGAGAAAGGAGCACACAATACACAGCAAATAAGGCTGCTCCTCCGTCTGGCCGGACGCGCCCCGCACTCCGCCAGATGGTCCCCACCGCCTCCCCAGCTGAGGCCCCGCTTTGTGCGGCCCCCGTGGAGGCTCCTCTCCATCCCACAAGAGGCGGCGGGGAAGCTCTCTCCCAGGCAGGCCCGAGGACAGGAAACCTGATTCAGCTGGGAACCTTCTGGATTTATAACCCCCACCGCTGCATCCCCCGTGACCCCACCGCAGCCCCAGTGTGCTGGCGTTTATTGCTAATTGTTTTCAGACAGATGGCGTGGCCCGGGCTCTAATTCCCCCGGCTAGGGGGCGGGGATGCTGGGGGAGGAGGCCATGCCCTTGACCGCTGCTTGCATTCTAGAAGAAAATGCTGGGGGTGTGGGGGGGCGGGGCGGGGGGCAGTGACAATGGTGAGGGCTTACAGAGGAGACCTCAGAGCTTTGCAAAGGGAACAGGGGAGGAGGAGGCAGCTTTGAAAGGACGAGCCACCCGTGGAGGCTGAGAGGCTGATAAAGCTGGGTGGAGAACGCCCCTTTCTCCAGGAAGTCCTCTTGGGTGGAAGCCTGTGCGGCAGGGAGAATTTCCCCTTTAGGGTTGGATTTAGGGATGAGGGAAGACAGTGGGTTTGTGTGTGGGCGGTGAGGGGGGGGAGGGAATGGATGACCTGCCCACCACCTCATAAGCAGCCCTCACTTGTTAATATGATTGCAACAGACTTTGAGGTCTTACAGAGCCAACTTCATTTCACTGGATCCCATGAGTGCCAGGCATGAATAAAGATGCCAAATTACAGATCAGAAGAAAAGCAGGTGGCCTCTGAGATGCAAATGACTAGCCTGAGGTCACACGGTCTGTCCATAAAGATTGACTGAACACCTACTATGTGCCTGCTGGTGCTACAACACACAGCAGAGGGCAAGCCCAAGAAGCTCCCTGCATTCACACTTTCTAGGTTTGTAAGAGGAGATGGGCATTAATTCACAGAGGAGTAAGTTCAGAAATGGGAAGGGCTGGAAAGAGAAAATAGGGAGATGAAGTAGACAGGGACCTCAAGGGAAGGTAGGGGGGGCGGCTTTTTGGAGGAGGCAACATTTGAGCTGAGCCTCAAAGATGGAGCAGGGGCCAGCCATGCCTGAATCTCAGGGGAGAGTGCACCAGGCAGAGGGAACAGCAAATGCAAAGGCCCTGAGGCAGGGATGAGCTTGTGGTGTCCAAGAAACCGAAGAAATACCCAGTGTGACTACTGCAGGGAAGGAGTGATGGGAGGTGAAGTGCAGGCCGGGAGGCCGTGTTGGGTCTCATATAAGAGCTGAGGTTATAAAACCCATTCACCAACATCATCGGACACCTAACACCCACAACTGGGAGAAAAACCAGCGGGCCAGCAATTATAACCCTGTGTCCCAGGTCATGAATCCAGGGCCCCCTGTGAGAGGGCAAGTGACTATCCCAAGGTCACCAGCTAGCCTTGGAGATTTAATGCGGTCTCTTGACTCCTTCAGCAAGTCTCAGGGCAGAAGGAGTCACCCTGGGTTCCCCTGTAGGTTCTGTGAAACCTCTGGTGTGTGCGCATATTCTGTGTGTGACATCAGATTGAACACTGGAAACTCCTGAGCCGTTTGTCACCCCAGGAGCACCTCGCTGATATGCCTCCAGCTCAGCAAACTCCACACAGACAAAGCTTCTCTGTTCCAGTAGTTTCAGCAAAAGCTGCAGGGCTGACTCACTGGTCCTTTTCAGGTCACATGGCCGTCCCTGAGCCAATCACTGTGGTCAGGTGAATGTATCCAGCTGATTGGCCACCCCTGGAACTTGGGGTGTGGAACCCCTCTTTCTTCTCATGGGTGCAATTGGGAGAGAGACGGTCCCCAGAGAAAAATGGAGATGCAAAGAGCAGAATGAGGAGGAAAGGACACCAGGGAGCCCAAAGCAAGCATGTCCACTGTCGTTGGAAGGCGGCTGCACCCAAGTGCCCCCCTCGCCCTGTCAATGCCAGGAGACTTATCGAGGCACAAAAGCAGGACACCCCCTGCCCAAGCAGCTCCCAGAAGGCCATCAGGGGTGGCCGTAGGTGATGCTCACAGGCTGCGACCCCTCTGATGGCTCACATCTCCCCTTGCAGTGGGACCTTCTCTCTTTGTTGACTGAGTCAACACTCACTATGCATTTACTTCTACTGTACTCGGCCCTGGAGATACAGCCATGAATACAACAAAACATTCTGCCTTCGTGGCGCTTCCACTCACCATAGCAGATGATAAAATAAATATAAAATACGTAAGAGATAGCCGACAGTGATAAATGCTACGAAGAAAAAGCAAGCAGGGAGGGTGGGAGGCAGCCTGGGGGTTGGGCAGACGCTGCAGCAAATCCTGGCTCTCAGCGAAGGGCACTGTGACTGTGACCAAGTCACTGAGCCGCTCTTGGCCTCATTTATACAATGAGGATTAAATGAGATACTATACGCCAAAGTCCTGGAACAGGGCCTGACACATAGCACGTGAACAGTACTTGTTGTTGACGTTATGTGGAACCACTTGCTCACTGGGCATTTCCCTGCTGGGCTGGAGCTCAGAGGAGAGGCGTCGGGGCTTGCCTCAGGCGTGTTACACCTGGTTTGCAGGTAGGCCTGGTGCTGCATGGGGTCTGGGTCAGAGGGGGAGACAGTGGTCCCATGCTGACCAGATGGATGTTTCTAATTGAATTCAGAGTCCAGTGGACCCTCCATCCTACTCTCTCCCCTCCCCATCCCCCTACAGGCGGGGCTCACCTGACCCCACCCTCCTCCCAGCCTCTTCTAACCACCCAAGTGCAATTAAGCCAAACTTTTGATTTAAGACATTTATAAAGGCACTAAGAATGTCCTCTAATATCAGCTTATATATTTTTAATCTGCTGTTAAAGTGATTTAAAACGGAGCTCCACTGGACGAGCGTGATGAAAATTAAAAGTCTCCATCACCTCGCGTCTGGCTGTGGTGCCCCTGCAGACAAGGGCGCGGAGACACCTCCGTCCCACCGAGTTCTTGGGAAACACAGCCTCCCAGCTTTCTCTAGGGCTGGGCCACAAGGGGTCCAGTAATGAAGTAAGGAGCGCCAAGGGCAGCGGGGTCTGGACCATGAGTCACGCGGGCGCACTGCACACGCGGCCTAATGAACGGTGACATCTGCTCGTCCGTTTAATTAACGAGCCCCTTGCGTGTGGCAGACACCGGACCATGTCGTCTGTGCTTCCAGGGGGGGGAAAAAAGCCAGAGGAGAGAGGGCTGCAAATGTGCAGAATGATTTTTTTCCCTGCCTCCTTTTAGAAACCAGAGAAGGGACCCAGCTCGTCTCTCCCTCTCAGCAAGGCAATTCTGCGAGTCTCCTGGTGGGAGGATGAGCTCCCGGCCCACTCTTCTCCGTCCTCCCACCCGGCCCTCCTCCCACCTGCCTCTTCACACAAAGTCTGAAATAAATGAGGGCCTGGAGCACACAGGTCTGCAGCTTCCTCCAGGCCCAGGATGAAGAGCCTTGTCGGCAGACAGCGAATTAAATCTCCCATCATCAATTCACTCCTGCACAAATGCCTCTGGCTGCCCTCCGCCCACTGCCACCATGCTGCCACCTAAGAAACACCAAGCGGGGACAGGTAGAAAGCTTGCAGGACAGGACAGGACCAGCAGCCGGCCCGCCAGCTCAGCCAATGGAACACTGACTCACCTATTTCAGAGTTGGAGGGGGGTTTGCAGAGAGCCAGGCCTGGGACGGTGGGTCTTGACCTGGGTACCAGAGGCTTGAGTCTCTGGTTTGTAAAGTCTCAGAAAATGCAGCACCTAATGCCCCCAAGGGGAGCTATGGAAGAGTCCCCCACCCTACTGAGCACTCCCTGTCTGCTGGACACTGGGTGAAGTGTCTTATATGCATCAGCTCTCATACCCACCCTATAAGGAAGGGGCTATCACAAATCCCATTTTACAGATGAGGAAACCAGGAGGCACAGAGAGGGCACGGACTTGCCCGAAAGGCACACAGCCTGTAGGAAATGGACTTGAGACCACAGCTCCATGCTCTTCACACCACGCCTTCCAGGGGGAAACTGGCGCAGGGCTGTTGGGTGGACTGTGTGCTGTCACGCGGCTAGCTGGGGGGCAGGGGCTGACTCTGAGACTGGAGAGATGTCCCCCACCACACCATCCCTCCCATTTCCTCAGGCATCCACCTGCCAGGTCCTCACTCAGCGCTGCAGGCACTGGGGTGAATGAGGCATGGGCTCTCCCTGGGGTCCTCCCAGCCTGGTGGGGAGCAGAGGTAGCCCCTGTGGACGTGGGAAGGTGGTTGTCAAACACAATCTTCCCCCAGGAAGCCCCAGGACACTCAAGGCAAACCCAACGCAAGTCAGAGGCGGAGTCAGGACAAAAAACAGCAATCTTGTTTCCTGTTTATGGAAAACTAACGGCCTTCACGTGACCTCAGAGCCCCCATGATATGGGTCCTGCTGCCCCCTCCAACCACAACCCCTCTCCCTCTCTGTACTCCAGCCCCCTTGGTGGCCTTTCCATTCTTTGAATAATTCTGCTCCCTCCCACCTCAGGGCCTTTGCACACGCTATTCCTGCTGACTCGGACTTTCTCCATCCACCTCCTGACTCAGCTCCCACCAGCCAACCTGCTTCTCTGCCCGGATGTCACTTCCTCCAAGAAGCTTTCTCTGACCCCCATGGCTCAGTCGGACGTTCCCTCTATGCTTGGTTAGGGTCTCATGCTTTTCCCACCACAGCCCAGTTGTCTTGTTTTTGAGTTGCCTGGTTACATGTCTTCTCTCCTACGAGGCTCTGAGCTCCACCCACGAGGGACCATGTTTTAGCCACCACTGGATCCAAGCGCGTCTGACACCCTCAGAGGTGGGGAAGGAGCAATGTGGTGGGCAGACCCTCCAATGCACACAGCATGCCTGTCTTCTTCCGGTGCTCACGCCCCTGGGGAGTGAATGCGTGAATGCGGGCAGGTCCTGAGGCTTACTTCTTACCAGGGGAACACCTCTTTTTAAGATCTGGGGTCTAGAGGGCACGTCACAGCAGACAGAACAGATCTGATTGGGCAGAAGCACTTCTAGTCCCAAGAGGAAGAAAGTAAAATGGATCGTGTGTCTTTTGGGGAGGCTGATGGGAGTGAGAGCCACCGTCCAGGCTGGGGGACCGGCCCTCCCGCGTGAGGCCTCCCTCCTGCCCAGGCAGCCTGGGTCGCTGAGGTGGGCCAGGGGCTGGTGGGCAGGGAGCCGAGCAGGCCTGGGGAATCTGCCCGACCTCCTGCAGGCGGGCCTCCGTCTAAACAAGGGCCCAGTGTGTTTTCCCAGGGCAGGATCTGGCTGGGGGTTCGCAGGGAGCCCAGTTCAGACAGGAGCCCTTTGAAGGCAGAATGAATTGGGCTCAATGTCTCCATGCAGCTGAGGGCGGGCGGGGGCTGGGGTGGGAGCAGCAGCCTGCAGGCCTCTTGTCTGGGGCTGAGGAGGGGCCGGCCGGCAGGGGAGCCTGGCTTCCATGCCCATCGCTACCAACTCCAAGCCTTGCCAGCGTGCGCCCCAGGCAGGGAAAACATGGTCCTGGACAAGCGGTTCTAATTTTGAATACTTAACGCATTTATTCTACCGTGCACTAGATAAAATACAGCCAGCCCATCCCACTAGTGCTTTCTCAGGTTTTACTGCTTACTACAAGGTGACATCTATTGGCATTTGAAAAGGCACTTCCTGGAAATGCCCCAAATGTCCCTGAGCAGGTGAATGGATAAGCAACGGTGGCCCATCCACACAGTGGGCAGCTGCACACCAGCGTCCGGGTCATGGCATACGTGGCAGGCGGGAGAGAGATGCCCGTTCATCAAGGAGGGAGAGGCGAAGCATGGCCCTCGCATGCCACAGGGGCCAACACAGGGCTGCTCTACGGGTCCCCCTCTCCCTGGCTCCCATCTGTCTCTATCGTGATCTGACTGTCCCCAAGAATGTCCCCGATCACGACCCATGTGGTCGTCTGCCTGATTCAGATGATTGCACGTCTCACTCGGCTCCCCACCCCCGTCTCTGCCCGCCTCAAACCACTCCCCACCCTGCACAAATTAATCTTCCAGAAGCGCTGATCTTACTGAGACTCTCCCCCTCAAGCACCATCAGTGGCTCCCCATTACCTGGAAAATAAATATTCAATCCCTCAGCCTGGTATTTCAGGATCCTGGCCTCTGTCCTACAGAAGCTCAAGCCCAGCCCCCGCTTATTGACTCATGAATGAAACTTGTCACCTTCTGAAGGGGGGGGGCAAATTAAACCTTTGAAGGTGAACTTTCGAAATGCTTGCATAAGCCAGGCCAGAGAATTTCCTCTGCTGAGTTTAGAGGAGGCTCAATCACAGTGGGTCCCCTTCACTCAGCCCCCTAACTCAGCTCCTGGGGGACTTCCTGGCTCCCATTCAGTGCCCTACCCCAGGCCTGCGCCCTAAGGTCTGTCCCCTAAGAAGGGAGGTAGTGCTGAATGGGAACTGCACCCAGGCAGTGTCCACACAGAGCAGGAGATGACCCAGATAACCGAATCCTTTGACGTGCACAAGGAAACGTCCCACTGGCCTCCGATGCCCAGGCACTGCCCGCCCCTCGGCGCTCGGGCATCACCACCCGCACTGCCCATCCACCTAGCACCCCGGGCACAGGTCCCGCCTCCTCCAGGCCTGAAGGGCAATTGGCTCAGTTCTCTAAGGTCAACCACTTGTTTTTCCTTTAGGCAAATAAATGGACTTAAAAAGGACAGCTCAGGTCACCCCATATTTGGGAAGCCGATACCACGTGCAGATGACAGTGAAAATAAACACAGCAACACAAAGGGGATCACCACAACCTGGGTTCTGTCCTGCTGCCTGTGGGGACCCAAACCCTCTCCTGCTCTACTGACAGGCAGCTGAGCCAGCCTGAGGCGGGAGGACACAGCAGCAGCGCGTGGGGACTTTCTCCTTGATGCTGGCAGAGGAGTGGAAAGAAAAAAGGGAGTGACTTCCTTGCTGCTGAGGATTGCTGAATGCTGCGTCTGCATCCACACAGGCCCTCCCACCCAACCATTTGGGAAGGATTATAAATTACCATGACAGGGATGCTTGCGGAGCCCCCGAGGCCATTCCAAGAGCTTCCTGGGGTGTCATTCCTTGTTCAGGACAAGCCCACCAGGCAGAGGGGGGCGTCACTATCATCATCACAGGGGACCCAGGGAGGTTTCGTGACTTACACTGCCATTCACACACCCGTACACATGCACGTTTGCACAAACACGTTCCTAATTCACATACATGCATTTACACACCTACACACACTCGCATTAGGACATACACAATCATATTCTTTTACCAACATGTGTGACCACTGAATGCATGTGACATGTATGCACGTGCACATACACAAAGCGAGACCACATACACCTGCCCCTCACACAGGCCTGTTCACCTGCACACACGCATACCACACGCCGGCCCACACGCAAACCCACAGCGCACACGTACACGGTGTGTGAAGACCACCATGCACATACCCCTACGCTACACATGACACCTCTGTCAACACCACTGGGACAGCACATGTTGTTACCTGCACCATGAATTAAACCACAAACAGAAAACCATGTAACTCAAATACGTGCTCCAGAAAAATCCCAAACTCCAGGTTCCTCCATGCGTCCCAGACACGTACATGCACACTCACGAGGGCGCACGGAGACAGGCTCCTGTTCTCTGCCCCCGGCTCTGCGCTCCCACACTGCGGTGACACCTGGGGGGCAGACACCAACGCTCTCTGGTCTGAGATGACCTGGGGAGGAAGCACAGTCAGCTGCCTGCCTCAGCTGCCCGGTGGGGGTGTCCGGAGGGGGGTGTCCAGTGCCAGCCTCTTCCTCAGTGCCCTCACCACACTCCTGACAACTGCATGGTCCCGTCTATGCTGGACCCTGGGGCCAGATGCAGACCCAACACACTCCAGGGTGCCCAGATGAGACCCAGGAGTCTGGGCGGGGACAGGCAGCCCCCTCGCTCCACCCTGGAGCCCCCACTGGCCCTGCTGAGCAGAGAGGGAAAGGAAACACAGCGTGGGGTGGGGGGGCAGGGGGCCCTGCCCAGACAGCCTCCTGCGCAGCCAGATGGCTGGCCATCTGCAGTCCCCTCCTCCTCCCAGCGCGGCCAGGCCTGGTGCCTCCCCAAAGCTGGCAGAGCGTGCTGGAGCCATGTGCTGCCTGGCAGGCAGGCCGGGGGGCTCTTCTGAAAGCACAGAGACATCCGAACATATAGCCAGTACGGCGGGCCTGCCATGCCCAGCTACTGGGACCCCGCCTCTCACCCCACAATGCAGGCACCTTTGTTCTGGAAGACTCTGGGGCTCTGGGGGAGAGAACACCTTCATCCATCCAATCATTCATTCGTTCACTAAACACCAAGTACCTACTAAGTGTTAGGCACTAGAGCTAATGAACAATAACAAACAAAATAAGTATTTGCGGAATGCCTATTATGTGCCAGTTACTTCTCTAGGAACCAGGACACAGCCTTGAACAAAACAAATATATCTTAGACACTTACCATGTGTCAAGTACACGGTGATGACAAGTGAGCAAATGTTTACTGAGCACCTACTACGTGCCAGGAGCTGTCCTAGGTACTGGGAATACAGCAGTGAACAGACTAGTCATTTGTTTAGTATCTGCTATGTGGCAGACAGTGGGGTACAGCAGTGGCCACGAAGGCCATGGTCCCTGCCCCCCCAGAGCTCACAGTCCCTGGGGCAAGGGGGACAGACAAGCAACAGTGACTATGCCAACACCAGAAGCAAACTAAGGGGTGAGGGGAAGGACAACGCATTTCTCTCCATCTGCTGGGTGCACAGGGAAGGCTTCTCAAAGAAGGTGACATGGGGCAGAGACCTGGATGGAGCGAGGACCCAGCCCTCAGGCTCCCTGGGGAAGAATGTTCCAGGCTGAGGCAACAGCCAGGGGAAAGACCAGTGGTGGCAATGGGCTAGGTGTGCCTGAAACAGCCCAGAGCCCCCGGCCAATAGGGGCTGGGAGATGAGGGGTGGGTGGGGGTGTGGGGAGGAGTCTGGGGAAAGCAAGGCCTGGGAAGAGACCCCAGGGGTTCTGGGGGTGGGGTGCAGTGGCCGTGTGATGTGACAACAACCCGGACACCGGACACCGTGAGCGAGCGAGTGGGGACCTGCTCCCTGGGCCCAGCCTCCGCCTGGTGGCTCAGGGCTGGCGGAGCTCAAGCTCCGAGCTGCTGCGCTCACTCCTCAGCCCTGGGCTCTGAAGGCAACGTCCCGGCCAAGCCCTCCGCTGGCATCTGAAGCTGTCAGCCTCGATTCCCCACGGGCTTAGTCACCCCGTACAAGTGACATTTATTTATTCCCTCACACGGGAGCGTGGTGAGAATTAATTATTTAGCGCCGAGGAAGCACTTTGAACATGAAAAGTGCTGAGAATGACCGTGACATTACAGAGAATAATGTTTCCTCCTCACGCCCGCCTGCAGGTCTGGGTGGCTGAGCTGGTGGCTTCCAGGGGCGCCTGAACCCCCCACAATGGGGCTGAACCCTCATGTGGGGAAAAATGTTCTGAGCTCAACATGTCTTTGCTGTGAAAGCAGGAGGGATGAGAGTGAAGGAAGGGAGAGAGGTTCGGGAGGGAGGGTTAAAGAAGGAGAGAGAAAAGGCGAGGAGCAGGGGTCGGGGAGGGGGGCAGGAGGAAGAAAAGAAAAACAGAAGAGTAGGAGGGAGGGGAGGAAGGTTTCACCCTCAAAGAGTTTCAGCCACTCCACACTGGGTAACTTAGGAAGGAAGGACAGAAATGAGTCACAGAGACACAGTTTTGGTTTATGAAGCACTTTCTCTACCTTATTTCACAAGGTCCTTAACACGGTTGGGGTGGGGAAGCTTCTCACCGCAGAGCTGGGTTGGCAGCCCATTTACAGACAAGGAAACTGAGGCTCAGGGAGAAGCAGCACCTTGCCTGAGGTCCCACAGCCCGGCCGCAGCAGCCAGGAGCAGAACCTGTGCCGAGTGGCTGAGAGTTCTCACCGCCAGTGGGACAAGCCCCCGCTCTCCTGGCACACGACAGCAGAGCCCAGCGGGGACCCCAGGGTGGCCCTTGAACTTGAGCCTCTCCCCTCATACCACCCTGAGGATCCGTGCATTCTGCCTCCCATCAGGAAGGAGGCAGGGAGGAGAGGTCTCACGGGGCGGGGGGGGGGGGGTGTGAAGTGGGGAGGCACATAAACAGATAGGCAGGGAGTCTGAAGTTTGATTTGACTTCATATTTACCCTAAAGACACTCCACGGAGCAGAGAGAAGCCGGAAATCAGAGCAGCTGAGTTTGCTGGAATTACCGGCTTAGACTGCTTTTGTTCCTGCCTTCAGAAGGAAAAAGGTGGTGGGGCACACTTGACTCCCCTCTAAGCCACAGCCGGAAAGTCCTAGTGGAGGCAGTGAACTTGGGGTCCTGGGCCATCTGCACACTTCTTTCTGAGGGTCCCAGCTCTGCCTAGATTCACCTCCACTCTCCCCAGAGGCCAGAAGCAGGCCTGTATTCAGTAGGTGCCCGATAAATGTCTGCTCGTGTGTCCTGTTCAATGAAATAGAGAAGGACTGGGGGATGCAGAGGCCTTGCTGGGGCAGGTGGCTTAACCCTCTCGTGCCCTGGTGTCCCCATCTGTAGAACAGGAGTGAAAATGCCAGCAATGCAGCCTTGACTTGGGGCTCCCAGGGCCGAGCCCCAAAGTACTTCAAGCAGCATGTGGCCGCGGCCAGCACTCATTGCATCTGAGCCACTATTAGGGACCATTTATGCAGAGCCCCTGGCAGACACGGGGTCCTCATAGCAACCCCACACAGCAGGCACTGTTAGGCCTGTTTCGTTGTTGTTATATTTTTGTAGCTAATGAAACGGACCCAGAGAGATAAAATAACTTGTCCAAGGCCACCCAGCGAAAAAGCGACTGAGCTGGGTCCAAATCTCTCTCCAGCTCCTGCCTCCTGGACAGACAAGTAGCCTAGAAAAGAGGGCGGGGCTCCCTGGGGGGGCGGGGCTGGTCTCAGACCCGCTCACACTGGGAGCCTCTGCTTGCCAATCAGGCAGCTCTGAGGTTTCCTTGAGTGGCAGCCTTCGTGGGTCATAACTGAGTGACAGGTGCTTTGAACCAGAGGGCGCTCTGAGGTAAATCAGGAGGCCACCCACAGGCACAGAGGCCCGCACCACCTGGCTGCCCTCAGCCTGGGAGGTGGGTGAAGACCTTACAAGCTCCTTGGACAGCTGGGAACCTACTGGCAGCTGCTGCCATGGCAACAGTACTGGCTGCCCTCACTGCGTGGGTCCCATCCTGCTTCTCCTGGGCACCTAATGGGCTGGGGCTCAGCTGGCCACTTGTCCCTCTGGGGGTCATGGGGGGGGCGCTGAGAGCTCCCCACCTACTCACAACCCCAGCAGGGCAAAGGCAGCTCAAAGACGTCCCTCTCTTAATAATAACTAATACCATCTGACATGTGTTGAGTATTTAGCCCTTTACAAATATTAATTGCTTATTTCTCATGTAACCCATTTGATAGACGAGAAGACTGAGGTCCAAAAAGGCAACTTGCTTGCCCAGGGTCACATGGCTAGTAAAGAGCAAAGCCAGGGTTCAAACACAGAATGTCTGGCCCCAGAGTTCCATTGTATACTACAGTATAATGGTTAAGACATGAACTCTGGAGCGAGATGAGCTGTGTGACCCTGGACAAGTTTGTCACCCTCTCTGGGCTTCAATTTCCCCTTCTGCTAAATGGAGTAACAGTACCAGCTTCAGAGAGTCCTTGAGAGGATTAGATCAGTTAATGTGTGCAAAGCACTTACAACAGGGAGCAGAGCGAGCGCTGGGGCTTACCACAGTTTCCTCCAGAAACGGGTCCTGAGATGAGGATCTGTGGCTGGGTGCTTCACGGCCAGCAGGCACAACCAGCAGGGAGGGAGGGCAAGCCGCGCCGAGGTGCCATTCGAGGCACCGTCCAGCCCGAGCCTGATCCCTGGCGGAAGGCTCTGGAGCAGTGCTTCCACCTCAGGGTTTGTCCTGCCTCCAGGCTTGGTGGTGGGACCTTCACACTGTCAGTGGTCACCTAAAGGCTGCCCCAGATGTATGACAACCCCCAGGCAGGTCCGGCTTTCTGGGCACGGGGCCAAAGCACTTCGAATCGCCCCGGAGTCACTCCCAGAAGCGAGGCAAAAGGATAGGCAGTCGGGACAAGGCCCAGCTATGCGGGCGGGGCCCTGACCGGGCTCCTCTCCTGACCTAGCTAATTGTCACTTTAGCTGCCTAGGACCTCACAGAAAACCTGTCTGACCAGTAGAGCTGACCTGGTTTTACAGCTGGAAGGCCACTGGTTTGGTCAAAGTTACACAGATTGGGAGCAAGGAGCCAAATCTCCAGACTCCCAGTTCAGCACGCTTTGCAGTGTGCCCTTGGCCGTGCCTGCCGGCCTGGAGAAGAGGGTGCTGACTGGCAGGAGGAAGTGAGCTGCTCAAAGGCCTGGGGCTCCTGGAGGGGGCTGTATCAGTCAGGGTGTCTCAGGCAGCTATTTAACAGGAAAGTCCCAATTCAAACAGCTTTGATAACAAAGAAGATTTATATTTTCCATGATAAGATGTCCTGAGGTGACAGGGCTCCAGCAGCTCAATGGTGGCATCAGGACCAGGCTCTTTCCATCTCTCTTCTGACACCCTCAATGCATAAAGATCACTCCCCTCATGGTCCCAAACTGGCTGCAGCAGATCCAGTCACCACATCCCAGGACAAAGTGCAGTCCTCTCTTCCTTGGGTAAAGATTCCCCTTAAACCCTGCAGCGGAGTTTTCCACACATCTCATTGGCTAGAATTGGGTCACATGAAAACCAGGCCAGGGGCATAGGATAGAAATGACTGACTTAGACCAGGGGTCAGCAAGCCTGTTTTTGTAAATAAAGCTTTATTTGTGCAAAGCCACACCCACTTTTTAATATGGCTGCAGTTTCATGCTACAACCTGCAGAGTTCAGCAGTTGCAATAGTCTCTCTGGCCCACAGAGCCTGAAAGAATTACTAGCTGACTCTTGACAGAAAGTCCATTCGCTGACTCCTGGCTGGACTCATTGGGATTCACCCCCAGGCTGGACTGAGTCACTGATCCTGAGGAATGAATACTGAACAAAACAACAGGCTGTGAGCAAGGTGGACGAGGGATGGTGGCTGGGCTGGCAGCTAAGCCAGCTAAGATGTCCTCTCGGCCTTTGCTGCTCCGAGCACGGTCCTCAGAGGGAGCGCAGGCCCGGCCCGCACCACCTCCCGAACCAGAACCTGCCCTCTGACAGGATCTGTGGGGTCTGTACATGCAGGATAGAGGGGTGAAGGCATAGGTAGGGACAGAGTGGCTGTAACACTGGATCAGCACAGAGCCGGGCCCAAGTTCAAGTCCTGACTGTGACCCTGAGAAGCCGCATAGCTGTGGCGGTCTGGGCACCCTCACCCTTAAATGCTGTGCGTTAAGAGCCTCAGAGCTGCCTTAACGAAGCCCCCAAGCTTCAAGGACATGAAGGGGTCCCAGGCCACACCCCCTCCAAAGGCTGGAGGAGAGGCTCCTTCCTGCCCTGGCACTTGCTAGTGGTACCAGGTGTTCTCGGCTGTGGCTGCACATGCCAGTCTCCACCTCCGTGCAGACCTCTCCCTGCGTACAGCTCCTCTTCTTACAGGACACCAGTCACAGCAGATAAACGCCCACCCTAATAACCACATCGTAACTTGATCACATCTGCCAAGAGCCTGTTCCCAAATAAGGTCACTTTCCCAGCTTCCAGGGTGGGGAGTCCCAAGTCTGTTTCTGGGGGACTCAGGTCAACCCATAACATGCGGGTCGCACCACCCACACATCACACACAGGGGAAATGGGACACACATGCTTGTGTGTCGCGGGGGACAGGGCTGAGGAAGGGACCACCACCAGCTGTGCCGCCTTCTCAGACACTCTGAGCCGCTCCCTATGAAGCAGAATGCCGGAAGCTTCCCGAAGGCGGCGGGTCCAAGGTTGGCTCAAGGAGACCACCTCTACTCCTTCAACTGCTGCCAGGCCCCAGCACTTCTGGGGCCTCCTGCTGGGTCTGTGGGGACCAGACCCCAGGACCCTCAGCAAGTCTGGGACTCGGGTGAGGCAGGTGAGGCATCCAGCTGCAAGTTTTAAGGACGTGTTCATCCTCAGAGGCCTCTCTGCACTCGCATGGCCCTGAAAGGACGTGCCTCCTTAAATGTGGTACCCCCAACTCCTAGCTCGCCTCACCGAGTCCAGTGCTGACCCTCAGTCTGCCTCTCATCCCCACACACCTCCTGCCCCGCCCTTCATGTCCATGTGGTCCCGGAGCAGGTGGGCTCAGCCTCAACATTTACTGCATGAACAGAGGAAGTCACGTAACTTCTCAGGTAAATCTAAAACATCCAGAAGTGCACACTGAGCACCCCTCTTTGCTTTGTCCATAACTGGTGCTTAAAAAAACGTGTTGGGTGAATGAGGAAGTCAGTTCCCAAACACAAACCCCTCCCCGTGACTCACAAGGCCTCACAAGGCCCCACACGAATTGGCCCTACTCACCTGATCCACCTCATTCCTACCATTTGCCCCCAGGCCATTAGGTTCCAGCTACACGGACCTCCCTACTCTTTCCAGAACACGCCAAGCCCCTGCCAGCCTCAGGGCCTTTGCACTTGCTGTGCCCTCTGCCAGAATGCTTTCTGTAGATGCCCATGCTTAGTTTGCTTATTTTACACAGATTTCTGTGCAAATGTCACCTCCTCAGACAGGCCTTCTTGATCATAGTCTCTCCCCCCCCCCGGCCCCAGTCACATTCCATCCCATCAAACTATTTTATGGTCTTTGGGGAACTCACAACTGGTTGGACTTCTCACATTCATTTATTTCCCTGTTGGCCACGTCCTCAGCATCTCCAACACCGCTGGGCACACAGCTGATGCTCAACCAAAGTTCGCTACTTACCTGAATGGGCCCCTTCCCGCCCCCAGCCTGCTAAGCGCTCAGTGAGCACTCAGGAGTCCCGCCCTGTCGTGGAATTTTCCAGATGAAACTGTTCCTTTGTGCGTCAACAGAGCCTTCAATCTCAGCTCATTGCACTGGGCATGAAGGAACCTGCTTTACTAAACGGCTTCTGTCCTAAGCACATCTGGACCCCCAACCCCGATGAATGTCCAGGGGCCCCTCACCTTCCCAGGCCACCTGCCTCGGCCCACCGCCCTGTCCACAGGGTAGATGGAACTGCTCCTGTGCTCACACCCCAGCCAAACCCCAAAACTGCCACACAGCCCTCAGCGCGTGTGGGGGGGAGGGGGTCTTCAAACTTCCTGCACTTTAACCCTTTAAAAATAGCGTTACTGGCTGGCCCGGTGGCTCAGGTAGTTAGAGCTCCATGCTCCTAACTCCGAAGGCTGCTGGTTTGATTCCCACATGGGCCAGTGGGCTCTCAACCACAAGGTTGCCAGTTCAACTCCTCGAGTCCCGCAAGGGATGGTGGGCTGCGCCCCCTGCAACTAAGATTGAACACAGCACCTTGAGCTGAGCTGCTGCTGAGCTCCGGGATGGCTCAGTTGGTTGGAGTGTGTCCTCTCAACCACAAGGTTGCCGGTTCAAGTCCCACAAGGGATGGTGGGCTGTGCCCCCTGCAACTAGAAATGGGACCTGGAGCTGAGCTGCACCCTCCACAACTAGGACTGAAAGGACAACAACTTGACTTGGAAAAAAAAGCTTGGAAGTACACACTGTTCCCCAATAAAGTCCTGTTCCCCTCCCCCAATAAAATCTTTTTAAAAAAAATAGTGTTACTAATTTACTTTTCTTTTTCCTGGTTAAAAATTTACGCATGTGATCTACGCGTGCTGACACTGAAAAATCCCAAAATTTCCAGAATGTAAAGGGAAGGCTGTCTTTGCCCTCCTGATTCCAACCCCCAGTCAAAGGTGGCAGGCACCCGTCATGAGGTCTGGATGCCTTTATTTACCAAACTCTTGAACAGGGCCCCAGCAATCCTCCAAGGTTATTACCACTATTATCCCCGTTTTCCAGATGGAGGAACTGAGGCCCAGAAATGGGCAGAGCTAGCCAATGGTGGAGCAAACTCACACAGCCTGGCTTTGCCCCTCACCTTCCACCACTATGCTATACCGCGTCTTGGCAGAAAAGTTCTAGGTTTTGTTTTTTACTTTTTTCCCCATTTCCCCCTGCCCCCATTTTGTGTTCTGTATTGTTCTGCGACTTGCTTTTTTCATTTTCCCCCATATCTGGGACATTATTTCATGCCAGACACACACAGGTCACCCCATTCTTTTTAATGTGCGTGTTGTGTTGCATAAGCTCTGGCGCACAGCACAGAACTATTGTGATTGTTTGGGTGAAAATGGTGCATTTGTAAGCATCTTACATTCTTTGGACGTATCATTTGAACGTACGCCACAGTTCACATGTGACACAGAGAGCACTTCGGGGAAAACCAGTAATATTTGGACGGGGTAGGCAGGGGAAGCTCTGAGCTGCCCTGTCACCCACAGATTCTAGACTAAGTCTGAGACTGTGCTGGTGAAGAAAGTACACACAGCGCCTCACACTACAGCCTAGAACGTTCCCAGCTCCCAAGCGAGCATGAGGACCGTGCGTCCCTTTCGCTGGCCGGCTCCACTTCTGAGGACTTTAGAATGTCAATCCTGTAACGCATTGTGAGGCGTTCCTGGAACAATGGTGTCTGGCAATTCACAAAGCAACCCTCAGGACACCACAGTTTGTCCACATCTCCAAAGCAAGTCCTACTCAGAGGCTCCCCTGAGCAGATCAAAAGGACCCAGGCTGCTCTCCACGGCAGGCATTGGATGCTTTTTCGGGCTGGCATAAAGGGAGTGGGGAGGGATGGGCGTGAATTGTCAGAGTCAAAATGAAACTGCCAACAACACAGTTCTCTGTCTCCCAAGAGTGACTCACCCGGTGAAAACCAGAATATTGTTCCAAGTGTCAAAATCTGCAGAACAGCCTGCAGGAGTTGGGTCTTATCCAGCTTAAATGAGCCAAAACATTCCTGCATCTTCCTCCAGTACCTGTGAATGGTGTATTGTCTTCTCCCTGCAGCCTTTGTTTTTGAAAGCTCACAAAGAGGAGCCCAGGATGTCAGAAGGCAGCAGGCCAGGCATTTGCTTCCCCCAGGACAGCATGCAGACGGCTTCTCATGCCTCCCAGCGCTCACTGCCTGCCAGTGTTGGCACCGGATGCCCAGAGCACACAGGCTGACACATGCTCCTTTGGAGAATCGTGTGGCGTCCTGGGCACTGGGAGGGCCAGGCAGTGGCGGGGGCAGTTTATCATCATTAGGAGCAAGTTAACTCCAAACAGGGGACAAATGCTTTTAGAGTAATTTTATTAGCACTGGATTCCTGAATGCCTTTTCTATTCTTTTAAATAATATTCTATGCAGCCCTGTGCCCTCCACAGAGGAAGAGGAAATCAACAGTTTTGTAGATGGGGAAGCGGCTGAGCCATTTCTCTCTCCCGGCTTTATTTATAGGAGGGAATTCGCAAGGCAATCCTCGAATGCTACAGTTTGCCTCGTGGAGTTGGCCAGATCCTACTGCGTACATTTTTGGTGCATGTGTTAATTCATGAGTCATATAAAAACCAGGACAATTTGACCCATGTCAGTTTTCAGCTGTGATGGGACTGGAAGGGGGGACAGTAGGGATATTAGCAGCTAACACCTACATACGGCTCCATATGGGCTAGGCACTGCCCCAAGCACTTTGCATGTATTAATGTTTAATTCAGATAATGACCCAACACGGGAGGTCATTCTGTGGCCAGAAAGGGAGGTACTAACATGATCGCCATTTCACAGATAAGTAATCTGAGGTACAGAGTGGTTAAGTAACTTGCCCAAGGTCACACAGCTAGTATAGAAAATGGCTGAGCTGGGACTTGAACCCAAGGCGACCCAGCCCCATAGCTTAAGCTCTTTATTGAGCACTGAGTGGTTGTCCCAAATCCAAATAAACTGGTAATGAGTGGGTTCTCTGTGACAGACACTGTGACCCACCACCCACCCAGCCCTCGCTCCGTGCCTACATCCACCATCGAGTCCAGAAAGTGTCAACATCTGCTTTCCCAGGCGCCCTTGCAGTTCTGGCCAATGAGATGGAAGCAGAAGCCAATTGGGGAGATGGTGGGAAGGGTTTTGCTTTCCCTGATAAAAGGAACAAAGGTAGCTGATGCCCCCTGTTGTGTCTGCTTTGAACGTGGGCGTGGTGCTTGGAGTTATGGCAGCTACCTTGTGATCAGAGCGAAAGAGCAGTGGAAGCACAGAAAGTGACCTGGGAAGACCTGAGCTTTGGAACCGACCCCCTCACCCCTCGAGACTTCTTGTGGGGAAAAATTAAATCCTGTTTGCTTACATCACTGGGTTCGTTTTTCTGTTACTTACAGCCCAAAATCATACCTAATGTCCTCTTTTTCTCTCTTTTTTCTTTTATTTCCACTTAAAAGTAAACTGGTTGTTAAAAGTCAGCATCTTTGAAGGAGTGAGGGACAGTGATACCTGCTTTTCAAAGGTATCTGACGGAATTACATCTTCCTGTTGCCTTTCCAGATATCATTTACTGAGCACCTACTGTGGACCACGTATACCGCGGGCTTCAGGTTCATTTACCCACTAAGGCTCCATTTTACAGACGAGGACACCGAGGTGCTGGGGTTTTCAGAACTTGCCCAGTGGGCGGGGAGCCGGACTCCTCTGGGGCCAGCCTGACACCAAGCCCTGGGTCTTCCTGTTGTCAGCCCTGGTCACTGCCACCCACGGCATAACCCGCAAGAACTTCTCCAACTGTGGGACTCCGGGCCTTCTGCTCCTTCCTGTCCCCTCGGGGCCAGGGCCTCACCCTCAGTGCCTCAGCATTTTCATCTGCAAAGTGGGGATGACATTAGGACACGCTCACAGGGCTGCTGTGCCCAGTCCGTGAAACCATCCATTTGGCCTGGAATCTGGCCCTACTGTTATTACCATTATTATTACTAAGTACCAGAGTCCTGTCCCCGAGAGTAATTCCCCAGAGCAGCAACCAATGGAAAGGAGATGTTGAGGGACCTGGGGTGTTTTGTCTGTTTAGTCTGGCCTGATTTCAGGCTCCCCAGGCTGAGGCACAAGTGTGCCCGTGGGTGACACCTTGGAAGGCCTCCTGTATGGCGCTCCCAAGGAAGGAAGGTCCTGCCAGCCACCTTGACAAGACTAGCTCCTGCCAGGGCTCAGGGACGAGCCGTCAGCACCATGGTCAGGGCTGACCACCGTAGGGGGCTTGGGTGGAGGCCAAGGGGGCTGCTGGTGACTGCAGCGGGGTCACTTCCCAGAGTCTAGTTTAGTGCCTGGCACGTAGGAGGTGCTCGATTAAATATGTGTCTGTGTTGAATGAATGAATGCATGCATGCATGAACGAACCAACACATGAGTAGATATTTTGCAGCACTGGAAATTGTCTGGGACATCAGGGGATTCTGAAGAACCAAGAAAGAGGCTGATCATTCTCTGTCTCTCTTTCTCACACACTCTCTTCCTTGACTGCCTGCGTCTGGGGCAATCTCACTCCCCCTGGCAAAGCCGCCAGATTCACCTCTCCAGGTTGCTTCCCAAATTTGGCATCTCTGGCCCCCACACTTTCTCCATCCTGGTCTCACCAGATCCGTGGGCCACTTGCATAACAAAAACCACACAGAATCTGGAGTCAGACAGACTGTTCCACATTTGGAACTTCCCAGTTGCATGACTTTGAGTGGGTCACTGTCCCGGTCTGAGCCTCAGTTCCCTCCCCTGTACAATAGGCAAACTGAGACCACCGTACACAAACAGCCACGTCGTCTGCATGAGGATGAGGTGTGGTGCCTGCAGGCGTGGAAGGCCACTCGCTGGCCTGGGATGAATCTCCCCTCTCAGCAGCCCACAGCCACTAACACTCCCCAGTCTGACCCAGCACCCGCCCCGCCTCCTGCAGCTGCTCCCCCAAGAGAGTGCGAAAGTGCGAAAATGCGATGCTTAAATGGCCCAGATTCCCAGCTCAGCACAAAGCACAATCACTACAGGGCAGCCAGGAAGGCCGTTAGCTTGATCGGCTCCTTTTTTCATCCCGGTGTCAGCTGTTAGGCAGCTCAGCTCACCAGAGGCAGCGGCTCCTTTATCACCCAGCGCTGGAGTGGGGCTGGGGGGCGGGGATGTCCTTAAGTCACAGCAAGCATGTGGCCCCGCTGCATACCCCCCCAGGCGGCAAACTCTTGAAACACCTCCTCTCTCTACTCAAAGTCCGGTAACAGGTCCTCACTCCCACCCAGGAATCCAGTCTGGAGACCAACCCTCCATGCTGAAGGGTCCTGACACCTGGCCCCACCCCTGCTTCCTCCCAGGACTCTCTCTTCTACGTGGGCAGGTTTCCCTTTCCGTAAAGTCAAGTCAAAACCTCACAGGTTTGTGAAGATTAAAGGGATTCATAACTGGAAGGGCTCAGAACTGTGCACACAGGGAAGGCACTGGAATCTCTAAGCCAGGCCACAGAGACCCGCACATTCCTACTGCTACACCTTAGCCCAGGCGATGCCTCCCGCCACCTTCTCGGCCACATCCCGTCCTCCTCCTCCATGAAGCCCTCCTGGGATCCCCAGTGCACTCTGAGCCCCTGGAGCCCCACGGACCTGGGTCTGAAGCCCAGCTCAGCTCCTCCGGCTGTGTGACCCTGGGAAAGTGGCTTCACCTCTGTAAGCCAGTTTCCTTTCCTGGAAAATACAGGTAATTAAAAGCGCCCCAGAGGCTCTGGAGATTGGGAGCCATTGGCTGCATTAAGAGGTCGTGGTCTTTTTGAGGTTGGGGTCCCCTCCCTGGCATCTCTCAGTGCCCTTCATAACACGGATAGGCTAAGATCGGGGTTCTTACAGTTCCGAGTTGAGCCCCAGATCTACCTCTCATAGGCTGTGCATGACATGGGGAATGTCACTTTGCCTCTCCGGGCCTAGTTTCTTCATGGTAATTCCTCTCTCGCAGAGAGGTTCTGAAGCTGGCAGTAACCTCCATGCAGTTCCCAGGGTAAGCAGCTCTGCAGTGAGGGGGCATTCCCCCGCCCCCCGCGGCCAGTCCAAATGCCACCTCCTGAAGCGGCCGTCCCTGGTTGCCCAGCTCCAGTGTCCTCCTGGTCTCTCCTCTTGCTTGCATAGTGAGCTTCTTGGAAATTCAGATCAGGCCATGAGTGCCTTTGGAGTCCCTAGTACCTGGCACACGGCCCTGCAAATCGTGGGTATTCTAGAGAGTTTGAGATTGGTGATGGTGACAGTGATAATGATGATGGGGAAAAATGTCGTTTGAGACCTCCCAGGTCTCCTTAATTCTTCTCCCAATTTAATTTCAGCTTAACCTGATTCCAGAAGTTTTTTTCAAAAATCCTCTTTTGCAAAGAGGTCGGTATAAACAAACACATTAAAGCCAGCATCTGCCACGTACCCAGCTCTCTAACAGGCAAGACTCTTTTTGCCATCTCGAGTGGCGTCTGGCCTCACACGATGAGGCTTTCATTCACGTTTCCTGGCAAGATGACCTGGACCGGCACGCACAGAGGAACACGCTTGATTGTCACAGTTTATGTATTTCTTTTAACTAGGAATTGCACTGGGCTACAGATATCAGAAAACCCAAACACCAGCGGCTTACCCAAACACGGAGTTTCTTTCTCTTTGTTACGAGAGAGCTCTACCATGCCACTGAAATGCGGGCCCTTTCCGAGCCTTTTATTTTAATGGTCACCTATGGTAACAAGGTGGCTGCTGCATCTCTGGCATTGCATCTGAATTCCAGGCAGGAAGAGAAGAAAGAGCAAAGGGCAAAGGATCTGCATTAGTTTCTTCTGCTCCCCACCTCCATTTTTTAAAGAACTTTCACAGAAGTCCCACCCAATGGCATCCACTTACATCGCACTGGCCAGAACTGGGTCATGAGGCAAACTTTACTTGCAAAGGAAGTGTTTAGGGGGAGATTAAATGGGGCGTGCTGCTGCCCTAAACAAAATCCGGGTTTTATTAGTAAAGAAGAAGGGAGGATGGATATTGGGAAGGCAACCAGTTATATTAACCACACACGCCAAACCTATGATTCGCAGAAATTATTACTTAGAGCAGTGGTTCTCACGCTTAATTAAGCATGCGTCATGAAAACACAGGTAGCTGGGCCCGCCCTCAGCGTATCTGATTCAGCACATCTGGGGTGGGGCCCAAGGAGCTTCATTTCTGACACGCTCTCAGGTGACTCTGAGGCTGCTGGTCCCAGGCCACAGTTTTTTAGAGAACTGCTGACTTGCGGCGAGGCTCAAGCTGGCACTCAGATTAAAAGGAGTGAATTGATTTTAAAAGGATAATAATGAGACCATAATGGTTCAGACATGTTATAAGTTAGGATCCAATAGAAAAGAAAGGAGGACACACTCAGATGGGAAATTGAGAAAAGCTAGCAAAGTGACGATTAAATCTGCAAAGTAGAGGCAGGGGTGGTAAGTAAAGCCCCCCACCCCCCAATATAGCAACATGGGGGGAGCTGTTATGCACCTGAAGGGGGCAAGAGTGGGAGCATTACTGGAACCTGAAGGGGGAGCTGGAGGAGAGAACCCCCCAGTAGGAACCTCAGCCTTTGTTGGAGGGGCACAGCCAGCCTGAGGCAAGGCAGAGGGAGAGCTGGGGGATGCCCTGGCCTCTTCCCCCACCTGCCTCCAACCTCCAGCTGGTGCCTCCTATTGGCTGCACCCGGCTGGATGCCAGAGGGCTAGGGAGTCCAGGGACGCAGCCACACAGGTCAGCCTGAGTGGGGCAGAACGGAAAAGGATGGGGAGGAAACCTGGAGAGGCAAACGGAAAATGTCCAGCACAGACAGAAAATATCATGACATGATACACAGGAGCTGCCCTGTTTGGCTCCTTCCTTCACTCAGTTATTCACTGAGCACCTGCGGTGTTCTAGGCTCGGTGCCAGGGCCCAGGGATTTAGAGCTGGATTAACCATGACTCCTGCCCAGAGGGGATGCTGTCTGCCGGGGACCAAGGCCCGGTGATGGCAGGTCAGTGGGGTGTCTCCCCCCAACCACCCATCTGCCAACATCACTGTGTCTTCCACTGATCTCACCTGCTTATCACCCACGAGAATTCGTGATTTAAGCTTTCATTCAAGTTTAACTATGAGGAAAAGACTGAAAAAAATATCACCTGTTCCATCACAAATCACAAAGTTATTATGTGCTGAAATAGGGGCTGTGGGAATATGCCGGGGGGGGGGGGCGGGGGTTTTGCTGGAATTAGGGATGAAATGAATTTAAACCACTGGGTGCCCACACACCCTCATGGTAACAGCCCGTAAACCTTTATGCATGTAGATTTCCATCGGACAAATGTGTCGATTATGATTTTTTTTCCGGCTGCAAACAAAACTCAGCCTGCACCGGCCCCAGCGCTGCCATATCGGCCTTCTGCAAAGTGTCTGTCTCGGCACTCAACAGCCAATAACAGAAAGGATGAAGAATCTGACGCAGACGCACATAATTGCTCTGGCTGCCTCCCGTGAATTTAAATAGCTTTCTTGAATTACTGCTTTTGACACAATCAATAAAATTGAGCTATTGCTGTAGCAGGCCTTTCGACAAATATACAGGGAGCTGTGCTCCTGGGGCTGACAGTTCAGCGAGCCCAGGTCCCCCGGTGGGCAGGGCCAGGGGCTTGGGGACAGCCGATGCAGTGAGGACAGGACATGCTGGCCTGGTCAGCGGGCTGAACCAGGAAAAGCAGGTGAACATCAGCAGTCTGCCTCGCCAGCCACTCAAACTGCTCCTACATCCCTTTCCCCAAAAAACCAATTAAGCAAAACTCACCTGTCTGGCATCCTATCCCCTCTGCTCCCTGAAGTGCCAGCTGGCCAACGAGATAACCCAACCATGCTCCTGTACTCAGGGAGACACTGAGCGCTCTCTCCCTGCCTCCCAGGAAACATCCCCGCCTGTAACTGGGGCCTCCTGGACACAACGCCTCCAGCAAAGGAAGTCACCGCACTGGTGGCTTTCACAACGTCTCAATACCAGAAAAAAACTTTTTTAAGGTGAAATTCACATAATATAAAGTTAACCATGTTCAAGGGTATGATGCAGTGGCATTCAGCAGTCACAGTGTGTGCAACCAACAGCTCATCACCCCAACAGGAGACCGCGGACCCACTCAGCAGTCACCCTGCTCCTTTGTCTCCCCAGGCCCTGGCCACCACCAATCTGCGTTGTCTCTATGGATTTGCTGAGAAAAATCTTTTAATCCCTTTATCCCAACATCGACTGGCTGGATCCACATGTCGTTGAACGGGGACTCTAAAACCTGAGTGCCTGCAGGAAATGAGGCTGTGGGGGTGGGAATTCTTACTGAAGCCTCTCTTGGACTTAGCATTCCGGTGCCAGGTACTGCCAAGGTTCAGACAGAGCGAGAAGCTCTGGAGCTAGGCCGCCCACAGTTTAAATCCTGGCTCCATCATTTTTCCAGTTGTGCAACCCTGGGCACTTGCCACGTACCCCTGGGAGCCTCAGTTTTCTCATCCGTGCAATGGGAATTTCAACTGTACCTGCCTCCACGGGTTGCTGTGAGGATTATGTGGGGGAGAACACAGAAAGTTCAGCCCAGTGCGTCCCCTGAGGTGCATTCTAGGTTGAACAGTGTCCCCCCAAATTCGCATCTACCCAGAACCTGCTTGTGATCTTATTCGGAAACAGGGTCTTTGCAGATGGAATCAAGTGAGGGTGAGGTCATACTGGATTGGGGTGGGCCCTGAATCCAATGACTAGTGAATTTCTAAGAAGGCCATGTGAGGACACAGGGACACAGTGAAAAGACAGCCAGTGACGCAGCTACAAGCTGAGGCACGCCAAGGGTTGCTGGCACCCTCCAGAAGCTAGGCGAGAAGCAGGGAAGGACCTTCCCCTGGAGCCTTCAGAGGGTGTGTGGCCCCACCACTCCCTTGATTTGGACTTCTGGCCTCTAGAACCGTGAGAGAATACACTTGTGTTGTGTGAAACCACCCAGCTGTGGCTTAGTTAGTTAAGGCGGCCTGAAGAAACCAGCACAGAGAGGGTCTGACACGCGGGGTGCATGGTGATGGTTACCACTGAGGGACACAGCAGTCACTCAGGAAGGCAGACCGCTCGGGGACCAAGCATGGCCTTGGGGACCAAGCATGGCCTTGGGGACCGTGCGATGCTCTGCGGCCATGGAGAGCCACACCCACCGCCAGCTGCTCAGAGCCTCACAGGAGGGTCAGGTCAGGTCAAGGATGGGTCTGGGCGGGTGAGGGTTGGGGACAAAACTGGGGCCAGTCTGAGGGTGAGTTGGGGGCAGGACTTTGGGGAGAATTCATGATTAGAGAGAACCTTTGAGGGCCTCCAGTCCTAGACTCAACAGCCAGCTGCAGAAGGAGAGGTAAGTAGCTTTTTAAGAGGGGCCCCACCTTCCCCCGCTGGAATGCATCCGCTGGTCTCCTTCCAACATGGTGGGGGCTCGTGGGGGCTTGAGGGGCAGGAAGCCAGGATGTTGATTCACCAAGTTCTTGAGCGAAATGTTGACATGCGGAATTGGAAACCATCTGGGAGCCCAGCCCGTGGAGTGGCTATTCAATCTCAAAGTTCTCTTCCCGCCCAGCCACCCACGAATCAGAGGCTCTCCCCAAAATGCTGGTCACGCCCAGAACCTCAGCCACCAGCTATCCCACCCGGTTCCCCTGCCTCCTGAATCTGGGCTCTGGGAAGCCCTGTTCTCACACCGTGTTTCTCCGAAAATAAGACCGCGCCTTATACTAAGTTTTGCTCCAAAAGACACATTAGAGCTGATCGTCCAGCCAGGTCTTATTTTTGGGGAAACACAGTAGGAAAGGAACACTCTTCCAAGAAGGGCCAAAGTAGAAGGCGAGGTCGTGGGCATTTGCACTATCGGTTCGCTCCTTTCCACCTGATAAAAGCCACTGGGGTAGCGGGAAGAGGCCTGGGCAGCCGGGATGGTGCCGGCTGCACCTGTGAGAAGATCCGTTTGCATTTCCAGTCCAGCGGGTTGGCAGACGGTGGGGGAGTTATGAACCCTGACAGATCAAAAGATGCTGTCGCCTCAAGGGGCTTCCAGAAAATGGCAGATTACTCTCATGTCTTTCTCGGCCCGGATTTTACACGCTCGCCAGGTGACAAGCAGCCAGGGGGGTAACCGCGACCTTGGCCGTGCACACGCGCACAACGCAGCCCCTTCGCCGGCAACTGCCTGGAAGTCTCCGATGGCACAAATGTTATTGCAAACCTGGTCTCCGACCCAGGCAGATGCCAGCCCCAGCCACGCATGGGGCCTGAAAGCTCTCAGAAGAACGCCGGTTTGAATTTCTGAAGCCAAACCAAACACTGGCTCGAAAACGTTTTCGTATTATCTCATTCCCTGACTATGGAACAATCACCCCATTGAAAAGCCATGAGCCCGCCCAAGTTTTAAATTAAACCTCTTGAGTTTTCCCTCTGAGAGCAGATAAAAATCCTTCCAGCTTATGTTTTGAGGAAAGAATTTGGTGTGTGTGTGTGTGTGTGTGTGTGTGTGTGTGTGTGTGTGTATTTGCGTGTATTTCCCCTAAAACTCATTTTCCTTTGTTGGATTCCTTGAAGCTCTGTTTAAATATTTTACTTGAGGAAATAATTACGTTTGATGAATGTTGAAATACCCTTCCAGGAGTGACTCCTCCACGCTGCCTGGATTCCAGAATGCAGTTCTGTCTGAGAGGAGAGGCGAGGCCCCTTTCCAAGAAGGAGCCCCCTCCAGAGTGGTCCTGAAGGGCTTGGCTGCCATTGTTACAAGAAGCATTTATTTCCTACCCATCTATTTATTCATTGGATGTCAACCACAGGCTCTGAAAATCCACCGTGCGAGAAAGCGCGCGTTGCATGCTGGACCTGGACTGGAGCTAGAGGAGAGAGGGGTTTTGCCCCCAGAGCCGGCCCATTCCTCCACCTCACCTGTGCGCCTCATCCTGAAAGGAAGGGTAAGAATAGGACTCCTTTGGTGGAATTCCCTCTCATTAGCTAATGTCTGGGAAGAGGCTGCTACCACACTGTCGTTCTGTCACTCAACAAACATTTGCTGAGCACCTACTATGCACCCCATTCTGTTCTAGGCACCGGGGCGACCGCAGGGAATAAGACAAAGCAATGTTCCTGGCTTCGTGGAGCTGACGATCTAGAAGGCAGGAGAACTCCCCCTCCTTGAGACTCTGGAAGTGATTTCTGATTTTGTTTTGGAAGCTGCATGGGGCCTGGTACACAGTAGGTGGTCAATACTTTTTTCTTTCTTTCTTTAAAATGAACGGTAAACACCAAACACCAGGTGGGAAGGGCCCTGAGACAGTGTGAAAGGGGAAGGTTGGCAGCAACTCTGGGTCTGGAGGTTGCAGCCACTACACCTCCTAGGTCCTGGAGACCTCGGGCTCCCACAAAGGACCCTGACGACGGCGAGAGCAAAGGCCAGGATCCACCACATGCAGCCTGCCCTCTGCAGGTAGTGACAAAGACCAAGCTTTAAAGTTGAGGGCACAACCTGGCAACATGGCGGGGGCCCCCAGCCGCTGCCACTTGCCACCTGGCCGGGGAGGGACTTTATACACATCGGAGTATGTGCACAGCACCGACAGGTTGGGATATTTCACACACAAATCAGATGCCTGGCTTCTCTAGAAACATCAGAAATCCTGCCACACTGGGCCACATGCTGGCCTGGGGTCCCTGCTCTTGATGTCACCCCCACCCCTCCTTTATGTACCCTCATGGTCCCTGTGAAATCTGAGTGTTCAATCCGTCTCAAAATGGAGCAAACAAGAGGATTTGGGTGGCATTTTAAGTGAAAAGAGGCATTTTCCATTTTCCATTCTGGTTGGTGCAGGCATGGGACGGGGTGAAGGGAGCCCAGGTCTGGGGACCAGGTGACCAGTGGCTCCAATCTCGGTCCTGCCACTTGTTATCTGTGTGATCCTGGGAAGAGGACTAAGCCTCTCTGAACGGCAGTTTCCTCATCTTGAGAATGAAAAGATGTGTCCCGCCAGGCTGTTGCAATGACTGAATGTAAAGGGCCTACTACGCACCAGGCACAGATGGGCCAGGGTCACGGAGGACCAGACAAGGGGTGAGAACACAACACCCACAGAGACGAGACAGGCGGTGTAAACAGGTGAGGTGGCTCCACTGCGGGGCGGTCGGGGCTGACGGGGAGGGAGGCACAGTGGACGAAAGCTGCATCCCTGCCTACGGGACAATTCCCGCCGACCGTCATCAGGCAGGAATGGGGGGCCCAAAGGTACTGATGCTTCTAGGTTTTTCTTTTTTTTTAAAGAGTCCACAAATCCAGATTTTTAAATGTGAAATCTGTTCACTTTAAAATGATGCAATTAATTTGTTAAAAATAAAACCCTATGCAAGGGCAACTAAACACATTTGTGCACGTCTGGGTTAGAGACAGGGGGTTCCTGCTTTCAGTGATACTGCAGCCTCGTGGACCTGGGTATGAGGAAACCATCTCACGGTTCTGGAATTCCCACTGGTGTGGGGTTCTGAATGGATAGCATTGAGGGCCGGAGAGCACAGTCCACGGAGAAGGGGGACCGGCCCTGAGGAGGACACGTTTCAGCCGCGACCTGAGGGCTGAGCTTGTGGGGTGCAGGGAGTGAGCGGAGGAGGGGCAGGGCAGGACCCGCAGGGGAACAGCAGGGCCAGAGGCTCAGCAGTGGGGCTCTGCCCTGCCCATCTGGGGACCTGAAAGGCGTCCAGCGCTGCGGCACAGACACCAGCACGAGTGGTTGTGACATCACGCATTCAAGTGGAAACAAGGCGCAGCCCTTCCAGAGAAGTCTGCCAAGCTCAGGACCCACCGCCCTGCGTGCCAGTGAGTGGAGGGTGAGTCAGGCTACCCTGAGATGCCCTCCCCAAGGACTGGCAGGAAACTGAACTGGGGGGCCCTCGCCCAGGCCTCTCCGCGCCTGACATCACTCACCCCAGTTCCTGGGCCCTGCCCAACCCACTCTTTCCTGAAGGAGGGAAGCTGGAAAGGCATTTCAGATTCCTCTGTGATTATGTGGTGTTTGGGGCGGGGCCTGGCACATTCCAGAACAAATGGAGTTAGCAGGCAGGGCAGTAAGTACAGCTTCAGCAAGGAGAAGGGGAGCAGCGGCACAGGGACAGCTGGAGACCCACCTGCCTGGGTTGCTCTCCTCTCTGCTGGGTCTGGTTCTGGCTTTGACCTTCACCCTTTCCCTCCTCTCACCTCCACCTGTTCCGGCTCACCATGGGGTCTTGGAAAGGTGCGATTTATCAGCAGGAAATTCTTCAGGGTCAAGTTCAAGGTCAAACTGATTTGCATGCGATCACCTACTTGGGGCCAGCACTGGGTTTATGGTGAGCAGGCCCCATCGCAAATGGAGGTGGGGCAGTAGAGGCCAAGTAGAGGGGACCCTCCCTCAGTGTCCCTAAGTCACGCACGACAACTGCTACACCGAAGCCCAGAACTCCTTCTTGCAAACTCTCCACTGAAAATGTTAACACCAGGGCTGTGCATACAGTCAGTGCTCAATAAATGCACACCCAGAGAATGATCTAAAAAGGGACAGGGTGAGTCTGCTTCCTGAGGTCACACTCCACAGCATATGGAACCCACACACTCCCAGCCAATCCCTCTCCAAAGACTATGGGAAGGAAAATATTAATATGTTCAACCCTAATCAAATCTGGATAATTTCACTAGAAACCTTTCCATAATTTCATCAGCGTTAAAAGATTACAATAGCAACAAATTAAACCAACAGGCATGAATTTAGTTGCTCAAGAGGAAAATGTAGCTTGATTTAGAAACGGATGTTACAGTTTATTAACCAATCTAAATTAATTTGATTTGAAGCCACTGTTGAATATACATTAGGCTGCATCACCCAATAGCACCGCTGGCAGGGGAAGGGAAGGGGCAGGAAGGAAAGCAGTGAGACCCACACGAGCATGGCACCGCCACACGAAATGGCATGCTAATTCTGAGGTTTGGGGCTGAATGCCCGAAACTGGGGAAGCGAGTACCAGTCAGGACTCCTAGCAGCAAGAATGACAACCTCAATTCAAGCTGGCTTAAGACCAAAGGGGGATTCATTATCTCAGTATCTGAAAAATCTCCGGGCCTGGCAAGCTTCAGGTAGAGCTAGATCCAGGTCCTTAAGGTCAACAGGAATTGACCTTCCTCTGGTTCTTAGTCTGTTTTCTTCCATGTAGACTTTATGCTCAAGCAGGGTCTTCCTATGTGGAGGCAGCATAACCACCAGCAGATCCAGGTTTTCATTCTACTGGCTTAGCCACCTCGCAGAAAGACCAGCCACCCCAAATGCAGCTAAACTCTCTGTCTTGGCCAAGGTCATGAACCACTCTGACGGCCTGGGCTTGGGCCCTTTGCCTGCCCTTGTGCTAAAGAGCAGAGGGAGGTGCTCAGAGCCCGCAGATGCACTAAGAGCAGGAGAGGAACGGCTCCCCCAAAACACAGAGGAGTTGTTATGATGGAGAAACCGGCAACGGTCCAAGGAACTCAGGCCTCCTCCAGAAGCTGAAAGAGGCAAGGAACGCATTCTGCCCTGGAGCCTCCAGAGGGAATCCGTCCTGCTGACACCAGGAATTTAGTCCGTAAGTCTCATTTTGGATTTCTGACCTCCAGAACCGCAAGAGAATAAATATGTATTGTTTTAAGCCACTAAGTTTTGGCGATTCGTCCCAGCAGCCATAAGAAACCAGTGCATTTGTATAAGGCCTCGCACTCCCCTGGGGGCATGAGGGACAGCAGAGAGAAAATATTTTATGTTGTCACACTGTCGGATCTCTTATGGTACAGAATGCCTAACTTGCTTGAATGATTACCCTAAAAAAAAAAAGCCATCAAAGAAATGCCAGGCCTGCATGCAGGCTTTTTGCAGCTCTTCACAGACTGGGCACCCACGAGTGAAAACAGCAGGGGACAACTTGACCAGGAGCCCCTCAGGTCTCTGAGTGTGGGGCACGTGACTGACTGACTGACAGCTCCGCTGCTACACTCTGCGCCCACCCTACATCCCACAGGGGCTTCCCCGCCAGTGATGAGCATGGAAGGGAAAGGAAGGCAGATCCCAAGACGCTGACGCCTCCGCTGGGTGACGTGGGCTCCAGGACTCCCTGTGGCCAGGACAAAGGCTTCCTCAGGACTGTGCTGAGGCCTGGGGCCCTCCCACCGGACCTCCTTGCCCCTCCTCCTGCACAGAGACCAGCCCAGCACCACAACCCTCGCTCCCATCCTCCCTCAGAGCCGTTTCCCCCCAATCAGCCTCTTGCTTGTAATCTCCCCTTGGCATCTCCTTCTGGGAGAACCCAAACTGAGCGCACATCACTGTGGGAATTTAAAAAAGGAGCCCTCTGCATCACAGCAACGTTCTCCCAGGATGAGCAGCATGGCCCGCGATCCCCCGTCACTTCTCAGGGGGCGCCTCTGTTCAGTGCACAGCATATATGCCGCATGGGGGGCCGCTGCAGACCCCTGGTTGTGAGGGGACCTGGGGGGACACCAAGGTAGGCAGGCGTGAAGATCCCTCCTCACCACTGAGGGGACCAAGAGAAACCAGGCGCCCCCTGTGCCAGGCCTTCCCCCCTCCCACCCAGCCCCTGGGCTCTGCCCACCTCAGACCCACAGTATTCAAGCACAGACGTTCCCAGCAAGGACCACTCCGTCTGGTCTACACTGGGCTTTCTAGAACTCCGTTTACTAGATGGTAGCCCTTACAAACATGGGCTTTAGCTAGCTTCTCGTGAAAAGGCAGCTGACCTGGTCACACAGGGTCCGGATCCCCACACGGGTATAGTCCAGTGGCGCTCCACAGTGACCAGTCTCTGGCCGGGCCGAGTATCCCAGCGTGCCACAGTCCCCACCCGGGCCATTCGCTCCCCGTACCTGCCGGGGTCCTAGGTGCTGGGGTTTGCCAGCAACTCGCTGTGTGACCTTGGTCCTGCCAGTGCCCCTCTCTGAGCCCTGTTCTTGAACCTTAGGAGGACAGACACACTGCTCTCATCGTCAAGGGCCCTCCAGGCGCTGATGCTCTGACAGCACACTGGGAAAGATGGAGACGGAGATACAGAAAACAGTTCTGCTTAATTGCCTCATTAAGCCCTCCTTGTTGGAAAGCTGGAGTGGGAGCAGCTTCTGGTTTATGGTTTGCCTGCATCTCCCCAGCTGAGTAATGCAGCTGGAGGGGGAAGGGGGTTTTGGGGGTGGAGGGATCCCGGCCAAGCTCAGGCTCAGTGAGGCAAACGTCCTCTCAGGCTTTCCTGTGGTTGCTTGTAACAGAAGCCCCCAAGCAGTGGCTTACACAAGAGTGTGATTTGCACTTCTCCGTGTGGTAAGGATGGTAGCAAGTGCTATGGGGGTGCACGCCGTGCACAGGCGCCCAGAGCTCTGCTAAGCACGGTGCACAGATTAAGTCACGTGCCCCATGGCCCCCCAAAGTCATGTCCACTGGGAACTGTGCACGTGGTCTTATTGGAACAGGGCACGTGCAGATGTGATCCAGTGACAATGAGGGCACGCTGATTCGGGTGGGCCAGTGATGGTGTCCTTCTAAAGGACGGGAATTTGGACACACACCCCAGAGGGAAGCGGTTATGTGGGGACAGAGGCAGGGATGGGAGTGATGCATCAACACGCCAAGAAATATCAGGGTTGGCCGGCCGGCAACACCAGAAGCTCAGAGTCCTGGGGCGGATGCTCCCTCAGTGACCCCAGAAGGAAGGAGCCCTGCCGATACCTGGATGTCAGATATCCGGCCTCCAGGACTGTGAGGGAATACATTTTGGCTGTTTTAAGCCACTTAGTTGATGGTACTTTGCATGGCAGCCCAGGAAACCAGTACACTCCACGAGGTGGGTTCTGTCATCGTCCCCACTTCACAGATGGGAAACTGAGGCACAGGGCAAAGTTGCACAGCCAGTAAGTGGCAGAGTCAGGATTGAAAGCCAGCCCACTGGGCTCTACCTCAAAGCCTCTCTGCCACAGAGGGAGGCCTGTGTGCAAGTGAACACGTATCTGTGGACACGGATGGGGCCTGGAACCTCTACCGGGTCACATGTAGGGTGCATTGGGCTGTGTAGAAGCCACAGTGCTGAGACCCAGGCTTTGGCCACATCCACAGAAAGTGCCGAGGAAGTTATGACAAACGGGCCGTGGGGACCAAGTCTCTGTGGCAGGATCACACTGCCCAGCCCAGCCGGGAAAGCGGCCTGTTTCACGGATGAGACGCGGTGACTGGGCTGGTGGCGTTTAGCAGGTCGGAGCCTTGGCTGGTGGAACAGCCCCCAGTTACTGCAGGTGGAGGGGTACCCTGGCACAACAAGGCACGGCCTGCCGTGCAGCACGCAGCATCCCGGGGTGGGTTCAAACAAAGAAAGGGGCCTCTGCAGAGATCTGGGGGTTTTCCTCAGGTGACGCCTCCCTTAGCCTGCACGAGCCTTGTCTCTTCATCTGTGAAACGGGGCTCGTCTGTCCCCACCTCGCAGGGTGACGTGACATGACGCTCCCTGGGCAGGTGTCAACACGGTTGTCTTGTGGTACATTTTTCACATTTCTGGTTTTTAATGTTCTCTCCCTTCTATGTACGTACAGTGAGTACCTATTATTTTTATGCAGGGATAAAGCATTTTTTTCCTGTTTTTATTGGAAGATCTCTGAATTTGCTCCACGTGCCCTGGGAAGCAAAGCCACTCCTCAGCAACAAGCCAACCCTTGCTGGGTGTAACCTTCCAATTTCCAGAGGTCCATGGCTGTGACTTGTCTGGGTGCCCACACTGCCTTCTCCCCAAAGAAGCAAGGTGACCGCCAGGGCACAGAGGGGGTCTCAGCCTCGGGCTGGCAGATTAAAACATGAGCTCCTGTGGGTAGAGGGCCTGGCACAGGTCAAGACTCCCCAAAGGAGCACCTGCTCGTGCCCCCTCATCTCAGGGTTCACCAAACCTCAGGCATCTGGGCACACCTACCCCAAATTTACCACACATGCACCCCACCCCTACCCTGAGTTCCCTGATGTTTTCCTAAACTGACTCAATTGATTTTGTTTAAATCTATTTACTAAGAAGAAACATTCTGCTGACGTGTCCACCAAAAGGCATATCACATTTATAACAGCTATGTTCATAATCTCCAAAAACAGGAACAACCCCAAATCCACCAACAGTGAACTGTGGCCCACGCGCATTGCAGAGTATTATACAGCACTGAAAAAGGACGAACCATGAATACACGTGACATGAACGCGAAAGCAGCGAAACAGGGCGTGTTCTGCATGACCCTACTGACATGAAACTTTAGGACAAAACCCACCTATGGAGAGAGAGTCAGAAGAGCGACCTCAGCAGGGTGGGTGCCACTGACGGAAGGGGCACAGGGGCCTCTGGGGCTGGACGTGTCCTGTGCCTGCACCTGGGCGGCAGTGAGGGGTGGTGCACCCAGGGAGAGGCATCCGCCGCACCTTCCAGATTATCTCCTTTCGCACACGCACACGCACACACACGTATGTGTATATATGGATAAGGAAGGGAGACAAAATATATATACAAAAGGAAGGGAGGGAGGGAGAGAGAGAGGGAGGGAAGGAGACCAAACCACTGCGTGCTGCCACGAGGACGTAGAAGTGATGTGTGCCGTGTCTGCAGAGCACCCTTAAAGGGAGGGTGGTCTTCTTACCTTCGTCCTCTCTGCTGCCTGGGATTCAGACGTGACGTTTGCACATGAGCCGGAAGCTGGGACTCCCTCCTGATTGTGTTTTTCTGTGAGAAGTAAACTTGTGTCATGTTTAAACTCCCACTACTGGGGTTCTCTGTCAAACGTTTTCCTAACTCCTAAGGGCAATAAAGTGTCTGAACAGCCACAGGTTTCCAAGGGATGTGGGGTACCCTCCAGGTGGCCTTGTTTCAGTTGAGAGGAAGTGACCTTTCCTGAGGGTGTTACCGAGGCCGTAGCACTGAGCACAGAGGTGCTGCCTGCGATGACAGCGGGACCCACCATACTTCTATCCCGCACTCGTGTGTACAGACAGTGTGATTCAAATCCTGTAACAGGTCAAGTGTTCCCCACATTGGGGAAAAATATTTCAAATAGCGAATTAGACGCCAGCAGTTATGACATCATCCTCATTCCAAACTCACTTTCTCAATGTCTTTTACTTTGCAAACTATTTCAAACACACAAAGGGTAAAGCTAACAATGTAACAGATTGCACATATCCAACCACTCGGATTAAACAGATAGTAACATTTTGCCAGAGTTACTTCAGAGCTCTCTTTTCACAGAAATAAAAGCTTGCAGACCCAGCGAAAGCCCTCCTCCCACACGCGCTCAAGCATCCTCTCCCCCTCCTGCCTGCCTCCTTCGCTGCCTTCCTTCCTCCCTTCTCCCCTTCCTTCCTCCCAGCCTCCAAACCCGAGCTGGCGGGTAACCTCCTCTGTGAGTCTTAATATTCCTCCCACACAGAATGTTTCCATAAACAATAGGCAGTGTTGTAATAACTACTTTCTTATTCTAACTAGTTAAATTCTTCCTCCGAATACTTGTTCATACACAGGTGAAGCCATCACTTCACAACAATTTGTGGGAGATTACTGGGCCCATTGGGAATACGTAGGTCTTTGGGGACATTTTTTTTTCCCTACCAATATTGCCCAAAGACACATGTGCTATTTTATTTTTCTCTAGTACATGTTATAATTCAACAGTGTAAGTATTCAAATTAAAAGAGAAGCTGAACTGTGTACCAGCCAAAATTATCCTGCACACCCCCAAGGGTACGCTACCTGTTGGGAACTTGCTCTAACCAGTCCCGGGAGAGCTGGGACTGTCTCTCTCTCTCCTGGAAGGGCAGCCCGATCAGACTGTTCCAGACACTTCCGATCATACCGTGAGATAGTAAAAATAAATTCTGAACACCAACCCCGGTTATATAAATATTTCCCAGCCCGTAAACCACGCACGTCCTCCTGTATTACTCAGCTGATTCCTTGCTGCTCACCTGCACTTGTGTTACTAGAATTATCTTCCATCTGCCACTTCTCTGCAGGGAGATTTTGAAGGCACTTGTCCATTGCATGAGGGTTATTTTAGGAACACCAGGTACCCTCATCCTCAAAGCCGCTAGCTGGGGCTCACGCACACTGCAATTGTGAAAGGTGAGTGGGGGGGCACCACTCCAACCCCAGGTGCGAGTGGAAGAACAACAAACAAGCACTGACGGGGTGCCTGCTGGGTGCCAGGGCCTGCACTGAGCACTCCACACAGACTAACTCACTTAGCCCAGGAGGTGGTATTGTTGTTATCCCCCGTTTTAGGACGGAAGCTCAAAGAGGTTGAGGAACTTGGCCAAGGTCACAGAGCTGTAAGGAGGCAGGAGTTAAACCCAGGCTGAACTAGCCAGCTCCCTCCTGTCCCCTGTGGGAAAAGGGCAGCTCGCTGTTTCCTAACAGTGACATTTGGCCTGAGAGGGAGCACCCATAACCAGCCAGACTAAACACCAGTAGAGAATTTTCACCTGTGGGTTATTAGGTTCTACAGAGAGCTGGTAACTAACATAATGAGCATAATCAAATTTACCCTTAAAAGTCTCTTAAATCACCCCCACGGTAAGTGGTGGGCCACGCGGGAGGAAGTACAGCACAGCCAGCTCCTCCTCTGCCCCTGCGGTCACTGCCTGCTCGCTCTGCCCCGGGCCTTATATGCTGGGCTGTCCAATCAGCTGGCTTCCACCCAGAGTCAGCCAATGGGAGGCACCAGGTGCAAGAGGAGGGCGGGAGGAAGGGAGCAACCAGAGTATTTCTCCCCTTCTTTCTCCAGCAGTGGCTGCCTCTCTACCGTGCCTCCAGCTCCTGCCAGGTGCTAGCCGAGTCACACTGGAACAATCTCTGGGTGCCAGGTTGTATCAAAGATATGTAACCTGAGGGGCAGCCGGTTAGCTCAGCTGGTTAGAGCGCGGTGCTCTTAACTACAAGGTCGCCGGTTCGATCCCCACATGGGCCACTGTGAGCTGCGCCCTCCACAACTAGATTGAAACAACTACGTGACTTGGAGCTGATGGGTCCTGGAAAAACACTTAAATAAGCAAAAGTTTTTTAGAAAACTATGTAACTTTGGTTGGCAATGCCCGTGTCAAGGAGGACATGCAGCCTGGAATGCCGACGTGACCGGTGGCCGTGAAAATCGGTACCACTCGTTTGGCAAACGGTCAGTAGCTACTGGAAGCAGTATAAGCCTCGTCTGCGATTCAGCAACCGCACCTCCAGATACACCCCCAAGAAAAAAGAGTACAGATGCCCAACAGAACACAGACAGGGACATCCTCGCAGCCTTCTCTGAAACTGCCCAAACCTGAAAACAACCCCCATGTCCACCAGCACCAGAATGAAAACTAAATTGCAAACTATTCATACAACTGAAAACCACAGAGAAATAAAAAGGACAAACTGGTGCTTTACAGGAAAACATGAGCGGCTGTCACGGCCAAGGTTAAGCAGAAGCAGCCAGACACTGGCCGTAAGAGCTCATGCACTGCGGGGTTCAGGGGTGATAGACATGCCCATAGTGGGCGCCCCTGGAGGGCCAGAGTGGGCTGCAGGGCACGAGGGACACTTCCAGGTGGGTTGATCCTACACATGGTGATCGGGGGCCAATGATGTCGCTGAGAATGTGTCAAAGTCTATCAAACTACACACCTTACTGTGTGTGGTTCCTCAATACACTGTTTAAAAATTGTTCCTTTGACCACGAGGGTCTCCCTCAGCAAGACAACATGGTCCCAATAGGAGGGGCACGTGACAACTGACACCAACTCCAGAAACACAGACGGAGGTCCCCACCTCAGCCCCACTCCTTAGGTGGAATGGCGTGGTAGTCGCCTGCGTATTGAAATTTCTCTCATTCCAACTACACACTTGAGTTAGTGCGACTTAAACACACATGGATGAGAGCACTTCAAAACATAGGGAGGCCAGTGTCTCAGCTGTTAAGCCCATGCGCTCAGGGGTGGGCAGCCCTGGGACCGTGTCCCTGCTCTGCCACTCCCGAGCCCTGAGACCTCGGGGACTTCCCTCAGCACCCTGAGCCTCTCAGTTCTCTCCTCTGTAAACTGGGTACAATCGCAGCGCCTACGTCACAAAGCCATGGTGATAATTCAGAGGTGGTGTGCATAAACACTTGGCATGGCCCCCCATCATGGACCATTCATTCATTCAACACACATTTATGGAGCCCTCCTGCGCGTCAGCAGCTGGGAGCCGCTGGTGAGCAAAATAGACACAGCCCCGGCCTCCCAACACTGGCTGGGGCAGAGTCCGACAAAAAAAGAAGTAGATGCATCATTGCGATGTCAAGATCTTAGCAGGAAAACAAAGCAGGTGATGGGTGGGAGGTAAAGGGGACACCCTTGGTGCTCCGGCCACCAGGTCCCTTTCCTCGGCTGTGAGGGGCTCACAGCTGCGTCCTTCTCTGGGAACTAGCTTTTACCCAAACTGGAGTTAATCACTTGAGTGTACCCCCTCCCGGGGGCACCCAGGGGCCAACACCTGACTGACATAGCCCCCAAAGCAGGGATGTAAACAGATGCTTGCACACCCATGTGCCAAAAAAAGGAACGAAGCACGGACGCAGTATGGCTGGACCTCGAAAACATTATGCTGAGTGAGCCAGCTGCAAGAGGACAAATAACGTATGATTCCAACGTACAGATTTTACAAGGGACACAAACATTCAGTCTACAGCATGTATATTTTACGGCAGTAAAAAACAAAGCAACACCCACCTCCCCAAAACCCAATATGTATATAACACACAGACACACACACACACACACACACACACACACACACACACACGAGCCACCTGGCTGAGGACAGGCCACCCTGGTGCAGTGCAGCTCCAGGCTGAGGTTAGCTTCTCCTGAGACCACACGCTTGCTCCACTTCTCCTGTGCTCCATCCGGCCTCCGCCTGCCTCCTTCAGCTCCATAAATCACCCCTAAAATCCCTCTCTCAGGCTCTGCTTCTGGGAAACTTCATGTAGGTTAGACTGCAATTTTAAAATAAGGTGCTGGGGCGGCCTCTCCAGCAGGTGAAACCTGCAAATGGCCCAGGGCATCAGCACCTTTGATGAGCAGCAGCTGAAATCTCTCGTCTCCGAGGGAAGGGAATTGACGTGCACAGAAAAGTCATGATCGTGCAGGTGAGGGCACAGGGGCCCACACGGGACACGGACCCACAGCCCGTGGCGCCTGCCTCGCTGTCCCTTTCTTTACACGTGGAACGGTGGTGCCAGAGTCCTTCGGAAGCCTGTGGAAAATGTGGTTGAGAGCGTATGGCCTGGGGCAGCAGGCCCCTGCTCCTGCACCCCTGCCCGAGGACCCAGTTCTCCGGAGCTCGCACGTGCCTGACCCGAGACGCTGACCTGGGCATGGCCGTGACTTCAGCCAGCCACACAGGGGCTATGGGGACGGGGCCAAAGACCGGCTGGGTGTGAGAAATCCCATTTCTGTGACAAGGTGTCTCAAAGACACACACAGCTCCAAGTGTAATTCTCCACCCTCTCTGCTGAAATAATCAGTGTGTGCAAACATGAAATATTGGGTTCCCACACAGCACTAATTGTGTCCCCTGAAAGCACTGGTGATGGGACGTTGCATTGAAATAATTATGGCTTTTGCATGTGAAGGGGGAGGGAGAGGAGAAAAGGAGAAGATCTTATGTGATTATTTACAGTAAACAGCAGGCGTGTTGGATAAAGAGATCACTCTCGTTTTTTACAGAGAGAAGGGCAGTCACCGTGGCTGGGCTGTGGAGCGGCTCCTGGCTAGCCCGGGGCTTCTTCACCACGGGGTCAAGGGGGCTTTGCTGGGCCAGGACACAAGAAAGAGACAGGTCCTGTCTGACTAAAGGCAGCGTGGGAGGCTGGCGGAGCTGGGACGGGTTGCTCTGGGCTGGCTGCCTGGTGGGTTCTGCAGATGTCACTGGACCCTTTTGGTCGCTGCATGTTGGCTGATGGGGCACCCAGCCCCACAGCTCATCCTCCCACTGGGACCAGTGGTCACTCAGCTCTCCTCATGGAGATGGAGGAAACGCAAAACAGCTCGCAGAATCTAGCAAGGTCTCTGGGGCTATGATCCCTGGGCTTAGATAAGGCCCAAGTCAAGGGGAAGGAAAGCAAACCCTGCCCCCGAGTGGGAGGAGCTGGGAAGGTGGGACCACAGGAAGGGTGAGGAACGGAAGCGGGTTCTGCAGTGTGGCACCCACGTGTTCTGTGTGCCAGACCGTGCCACTTACTTGAAGATGCCCTTGTTCATTAGACACCGAGTGTGGCCACTTGTTCACACGTCCCACATACGTTTACTGCGCGCCTGACCACCAGCGCTGGGACCAGCACTGTGGTGAGCGCTGGAGAGCAAGGGTGAGCAAATACAGGTACGCCACTTCCCTGGTGGTCCTCACAGATGGCACGAGGCCCCCTCACAGAGGACACCAAACAGTGACCCACGTGCATGACTGACAGCTGGGATCGGTGTTCTAAACAAGAGGCACCTCGCTGTGGGCGCCCCTAATAAGGGACCTGATCTCGCCTTGAGGGACGGGAAGGTCTCCCCAGGAACTGAGGATGGAGCTGAAGCTGGAGAGACACGTGTCCATTGTGGGAGGAGGGCTCAGCAGGTGCAAAGGCCCTGCGGGAACAGCTGGCCTGCAGAGGTGGGGAGGCTGGGCGTCGGCGGGCGGAGGCGCAGGTGCGGGCAGCTCGCTAGGAGTGGCAGGCCTCGGGTCACTGCAGCCTGTGGGCACAGCACTCAGCGCGCCAGCTCTCAGGGCTGCTGACAACGTCTGAGACCTTAAACAGAGAATATGCTGCCTCCAAAGTAGAAAAGACAACGGCAAAATCAAAGTTAACAGCTGTCGCCTTAGATACTGACAGACCTATCATTTTGTTAACAAGCCAACTGCAAACTCTTAGAGGTCTCTGCTTTTAAAGAGCAGTACCCTGTTCCCCGAAAATAAGACCTAGCCAGACAATCAGCTCTAAAGCGTGTTTTGGAGCAAAAATTAACGTAAAACCCAGCATATCATATCACATCATATCATATCATATCATATCATATCATTAAACCCGGTCTTATAGTAAAATAAGACCGAGTCTTATATTAATTTTTGCTCTAAAAGACGCATTAGAGCTGATTGTTTGGCTAGGTCTTATTTTCGGGGAAACACGGTAGTGGCAGGACTGCTGCTCCGGAAAGAAGGAGCAGGTGTACTGTCCCCTCGCCCTCCCACTGGTACAACTGAAAACAATACTGGCTAACTCTTACCTCCCTTTCCACGTGCAGCCACTGCTTCCAGAGCTCCACACACAGACCCATTCTATGAATCTGCATAGCAATCCAGTAAGGAAAACACCATGGCTGCCCCCATTCTACAGGTTAGGAAACCAAGGCCCTGGTGTTGTGGGCCCTTCTGTCTTCTCCCGACTCCATCACTGGACCATACATCAGGCTTCCTTTCTGCTGTCACCCTAGAGACCCCACAGTAGGTGCTTAACCCACATCTGAATGCACACATCCAGCAAATGTTAGGTGAGCACCTACTATGTGCCAGGCCCTGTTCTAGGAATAGGGAGCCAGCAGTGAGCAAGATGGAAAGAAGCCCTACCCTGTGGGTGTTGCCTAAAAGAGCGGAGGAGACCCACAATAAAACGCACGGCACACTAGGCCACGTCCTGGGAGGGGCTCGGGGCAGAAAAGAAGGAAAAGACATCCAAGCAGCGCATGCCAGGAGGTGCAACTTAAAATGGAATAGACGAGCAGAGAAGACCTCCCCGAGAAGGGGTCGTTTCACCTGAAAGAGAAAGAGGGCACAGCCCTGCACAGGCCTGGAGGCTGGAAGGTGCCTGTCAGATCTCAGGAGCTGGAAGGGGGCCAGTGGGGCTGAGGCTGAATCAGTGAAGGGGTCGAGACTGGGAAATGAGGGCAGAAAGGGAACAGGGGGTGGGGGGGACGGGAGCATGTGGGGCTTGGAGGCCACCGTGAGAACTCGGGCTTTTCCTCTGAGGGAGGTGGGACCAGAGGAGCAGCCTGCTGTGCCTGGGGTTTTATCAGGACCCCTCGGCCCGCCATGTGGGGCCAGGGGGCAGCCAGATCAGAAAAGGGGCTACTGCAACGGTCCTAGTGAGCAGTGACGGCAGCTGGCACCCGGGTGCAGGCAGTGGGGGGATGAAGAGTGGTCAGACTCTGGATCTATTTTGAAGATAAAAACCACAGGATGTCTGAATGAATTGGCTGTCAAGCGTGAGAGAAAAAGAAGAGTCAGGGATGACCCCGAGAGTTTCAGCCCAGCAACCAGAAGATGAAGTCAGCATCAGAGATGGAGAGGCAGCAGCAGGAGCAGGTCTGAGGCCGATTTTAACATGCTCAGCTCGAGATGCCCGTGAGCCGTCTGTAGCCCAGCCAGGCTTTCCTGTAAGGACACAGCAGCAGAAGACGTAACGCGCTGTCTGGTTTGAGCTTCTGGCAGTCCTCGCCTCTCAGGTTTGTTCTCCTCTGGGGATAAAACTAAGCGACCAGATCTTTCCCCGCCATCTCTCCTGAGCGCCTCGAGCCTCCAACTGCGTCAGCCTCACTCGGTGGGGAAGCTGGTGCCATAAATCACCGAGTGATGATACCAGCGCCCTCAGAGGACGCCGTCTCCTGGTACGAAGCTCAGACAATAGACGGGGATTCGATGAGCTCACGCAGCGGCGGGCACATTAGATTTGCCATAAATTATTACAAAGTACCAGGAAATCACAGTGATCTCAGCTGAGTGCAGGAGGAACGAGGGGAGGGGGCAGGCGCACTCACGGCTCCACGTGCCCCAAACCACTGCCCTGCTGTGTGGTCGGTCGGGGTGTGTGCATGTGTGCGTGCGTGTGTGTGTGTGTGTGTGTGTGTGTGTGTGGTGTGTCCCAGAACAGAACATACACCGCCTGAGAAATGTGAAGGTTTTCTTGAGGACATCGGATGATTTCTTTGCTTAGCTACGTCAAAGCTGTATGTCCTTGAGCAAGGTACCTAACCTCTCTGAGCCTCGGGTTTCTCACCTGAAAAATGTGGGTAATAATTGTACCTACTCATAGCACAGCGGGGAGGATGGGGGACAGTCATCTGTGGTGCTCTCTAAACCCCTTGCTGGCTTTCTGGCTCTCTTCCCCAGCACACAAGAGGAGCCATTCCCCACCCCTTGAATTGAGGTGAGGTCATGTGATGTGCTTCCATCAATGAAATGTGCATGAGAGCAACACGGATTGCACTAGGAGCCAGTCCATGACCACTGGGATTCATTGCTCTCACCTCCCTTCAAATGATGGCTGCTCTGCTTACCAAGGGTAGAGCTGTCTTTGCTGACCCACGATGAACAAGAAATAAACTGTGCTTGTTGTTGTTGAGTCAGGATGTGGGGGTCCTTGGTTACTGCAGCAAAACCTCACCTTTCCTGACTGATACAGGATGAAATGAGTTAATATCTGTAAAATCCTCAGAACATTTCCTGGCACACAGTAGGCACTGCCAAGTGTTGGTGTTTTTCTGCTGAAAACGTCCCCTGGGTGAAATTCTAACCATCTCCTTTCTCTTTTAAGAACTACAAATCCATATATATTTTAATGTATTATGTTCTGTAAAATTCTAGCATGAGATGAATGAACTGGCCGTCTGGGCCCTCGGGCCCACGGAATTACACACGCCTCAGGGTTTTTTGCCCTGAGGTCTTGCTGGAAACGGTAATACCGTTACTAGTAATGGCTCATATTTATTGAGTCCTGTACGTGCGTGGGCTGTGAGCTGTGCTAAGCATGGCACAATCGTTTCTCATTTAAACCTGACAAGAACCCTGTGAAGTAAGAAGTGGTGATGCTCCATTTTGCAGATGAGCGACCTGGGGCAGTTAGAGGTCAAATACCTTGTTTAGTGCTGGGCAGGAATCAAGAGGCGAATGACCTTGAAATACATAAGGGGGCTTCAGTAAGATTTTACATAGAATTGCAAAGACTATAAGAGATTGTGACGGTTGCCAATTATTAACACTGTCTATAGCAGGGGTGTCCAAACTGCGGCCCGCGATCCATTTTTAATTGGCCCACAGCAAATTCCAAAAATATATTTAGTTTACTTAAATAAACCAGGTGAGGCAATACATACTTCACCTCAAGTGAGTGGCCCGGCTGTTTGTGTATTTTACCGCATATGGCCCTTGGTAAAAAAATGTTGAAAAAAGTTTGGACACCCCTGGTCTATAGGCTTTGGGTAAAAGCAGCAGCTGTTTTTATCACATGCCTGGCACCAGTCAGAGGGCTTTGTCTATATGTATCATTTAGTGTCTACCCTGTTTCCCCGAAAATAAGACCTACTGGACAATCAGCTCTAATGTGTCTTCTGGAGCATAAATTAATACATGATTTATATAATATATATTAGATAATATATATAAGACTGCGTCGTATATTAATTTTTGCTCCAAAAGACACATTAGAGCTGAGTGTCCGGCTAGGTCTTATTTTCGGGAAAACACCGTGTGACAATCCTATAAGAGCATAAATGCTATCATCGCACCCATTTTCCAGGTGAGGAGACTGAGGCACAGAGAGGAGAAGTGGCATGCCTATGGTTCCACAGCTAAGTGGTGAGGGAGCGGGTGCCAGCCCAGAGCCCTGAGCCCTCAGCCCCTGCACTGCACCACCTCTCTGGTCCTCACCAGGAGCCATGTACTGGGCGTTATCTGCTTCCTCTCCCAAATGAGCCACTCGGCAAAGGCAGGAAGTGGGCAGGTTGCTCGGGACCACACAGCTAATGAGAAAGCAGGCCTGATATCTATCTGACCCAGAGCCAGTGTTCTAACCCCCAGATTCCCCCTCTGGGGCACCTCACACCAGGCCAGAGACATGGGTTCCGCCTTCGCTATGCCACATCCAGCTAGACCAGACAGGCCCAGATGGACCCCACCCCTTCTTTCCAGGCCCATTGCCTGCTCTACGCTGAGAAAATGCAGACCCAAAAGAGCAGAGGCACAAGAGGGCTCGATGCTCTCCACATCTGCCACTTGCTCAGCATTCTTGCTGAACTTAAAAAAAAAAAAAAAATCCTGAGAATGACAGACCCAGAGCTGTAGCGTGCTTAGAATGAAAAAAAAGAAAAGAAAAAACTGATAATGTCAGGAATCTCTCTTGCAAGCCAGTGCAAATCCAACTGGCTTAAGCAAGAAGAGGAACTAAAATTCCAGGAATAGATTCCGCTTCAGACACAGCTGGATCCAGGGGCTTAGACAATATCCTTCGGCCTGAGTCTCTCCCTATCTGGCCTGTCCTCTCCTCCATGTTGGCTTCATTCACAGATGCCACCCGGTGGCAAGATGGCTGCCAGGAATTTTATGCTACATCCCTCAGGTCAGGGTCCAGCAGGAAAGAGGTGCCCCTTCAGGGCCCTGTAGCCACGCCTCTAGGATCAGCCCTGACTGGCCATCCTGAACCAATCACAGAGGCCACGGAAATGCAGTAAGTTGATTGGCTTAGACCTGGATAATCATCCCTGGGACCGGGTCCATCCTGAGACTGAGAGTGGAAGCCTGGATCCCCCGATGAAAAGTAGAGCTGCTGCCAGAATGAGAAACGGGTGCTGTGAAGACACAGGGGTTCGTTCACTACACTAAGAACCGAATCAGACCCCGTGTGCCAGCATCTTCTATGTGTCCATCGCTCTCCTTCCGGCCGCAGGCTCTCTGCCCCCAGGCTGACCACACCACCCAGCCCGCTGCTCTCTGCCTTCTGGATGGACTTGGCCAATGGGAGCCGCTGCAGGACGCTGGGGAAGAGTGACCTCACTCCCTAGGACTGGCTGTTTCCCTCTGCTGAAGGGGGCACCTCTCTTCTCAAGGTGGCGGTTGCTACATCCTCTCTCCTGGGTCTCTGGAACTCTCCCTCCTCTCCTCCCTTCCAATCCCGGGGTGATGACAGCCCCTCATTTCTAGCCCAGGATTTTGCCCGTGCCAGCCCCCACCTTTGCAAATAAATACTCCCTTTATTACACCCTCCTGGAATTATCCGTACGTGACTGTGCCTACGTTTCCTGGAGTCTGGCTCCCAGAGAGATGCCGAGAGGAAACCCAATCCAGGCTGGGACACCTGCCTTCTCCCATGATTCTCCAGCTCTGGCCCCTCCCCCAAGTGCCCCTGCCCTTCCCCAAGTCTGAAAAGCCAGTGACTTGAGGAAGATGAAAAAGTTCTGAAGGCTGATGGTGGCATAGCGATGTGAATGCATTTAATGAAACAGAACTGTACACGTAAAAACGGTGAAAATCGTACATTTCACATTATGTATATGTTACCGTAATTTTTTTAAATGTTTAAAAGGAAAACAGAGCCAGTACAACAAACCCTCGTCCCCCTAGTCTCCCATTTCTGCCCCCCTCCCCCAACCTGGGTTCCGGAGAGTCCAGCTGGAGGCCTTGGGTAAGAAAGGCAGCCTCCTCTGGATCAATGGCGTATTGATTTGTTTCATGGGGAGCACAGGGCACAGGCTGATTTCCTTCCAGTGAATCTGAACTTCAGATGCCCCCAGGCCTCGGGTACAAATGATGCAAAGCATTTCCGCAGCCAACAGGGAGGCCTCCCAGCCACTGGCCCGGGGCGGGCAGGGAGGAAGGCCTTGGCAAAGCGACCTGGGGAGAAGCCACAATGACAAGAGCCCAGCAGACGCCCAAGTTCCCTTTCCAGCACAGGAACTGAGTCACCCTGCCCCGCGCCCTCCCAGCCACCGCTGTCCCTCCTGTGGGGCCGCAAATGCCCTCGTCCTGGGGACAGACGCCCAGGTCAGCAAATCACGGCTGATCCCTGATCCCTTCTGCTGGGAGGAACGGGGACCAGGGCACGCAGCAGGCCAGGTGCTGGAAGCTGCTGCTAAGTGAGCCCAGGCTCCAGTCCTGCCTTCCCGAGCTAGAATTCCAGAACTTAAAATGCCCGAGTAGCCACATTAAAATAAAAAGGTTAAATAAAAGATGGAATGACGTTCAAGATTTCACTTAACCTAACCTATCCTAAGCATTACCATTTCAGCATCCAATCCACATGAAGAGTTATCGGGGAGATATTTACATTCTTTTTTTTCCATATGAACACTTTGAAATCCACTGTGTAACCTACACTTGCAGCCCATCCCAATGTGGACGCCAAATTCCCACTGGAAATACTTGACTGGTGTTTCCATTTCCCGACAACTGGAAAGGTAGGTTGACCTGCCTGCGCTGTTCTGCAGAGATGAGTCTTCCAAGCACCGAGTATCAACACTCATTTTCCCTTAATATCTGCATCCACATCAGCAAAACTGCTTGTTTTTCATTTTAAATTTAAATGAAAATAAAGTCATATTTAGAATTCAGTTCCTCAGTCTCACTAGACACATTTCAAGTGCTCAGTAACCACAAGTGACTAGTGGCTATTGTTTTGGGCAAGGCAGTTCTCAATGGAGGAGAGAGATGATTAAAATACTTATAACTGGAATCATTTCACGTAAATGGAATCACACCAGATCCTCCTTTTTCTGCCTGACTTCTTTCGTTTCGCGTAAGTATTCTGAGTCATCCATGTTTTTGTTTATGTGTATGCACATATAATCTTACCAGAGAGAAGCAAGTGCTAAAAAGGAAATAAAACATAAGGCAAGACCGAAGAGGGGTCTGGAGGTCTTTTAGCGAGAGGAGATCTGGCAGGCCTGCCTGTGGAGGTGACGTCTGAGTAAAGACTTGACGGGGCCATGTTTAGATCTGGGGGAACAGTGTCCCAGGCAGAGGGAACAGCCAGCGCAAAGGCCCTGAGATGGGAGCATGGCTGGTGGGCTCAGGCAGCAGGGCAAAGGCCGGGAGCTGGGGTGGCTGTGGGAGAGTGAGAAAATAACACCGAGGGGTCTCAGAGTCAGACCTTGTGGACCTCGTTGGGCACAGGACGTGGGCTCCCACCCTGCGCGTGATGACGGTCCCCTCACTGGTCTCCAGTGCCCACTGCCCCCACCTCAGCCCAGTTGGCCCCCTTTTCTTGTCTGGCTTCTTCCATGTGATACTGCGATGCTGAGTCATCCATGACGCTGTGTGTGTCAACCGTTCAGTCCTTATTCTCGCTGAAGAATATTCCATCGTGTGGACAAACCACCATTTCTTCGTCCATTCACCTGGTCATGGGCCGCTGTTCTATTTCCAATCTTTGGCGATTACAAAGAAAGCGACGATGAACAGTCATGTACAATCTTTGTGTGGACACATGCTTTCATTTCCCTTGGGTAAATACCAAGGTGTAGGGTTGCTGGGTCACGTGGTCGGTGCATGATTAACCTCTTAAGAAACTCCCGAACTGTTTTCCAAAGCAGTGGCACCATTTTACATTCCTTCCAGCTACGTACGAGACGTCCAGTGCCTCCATTTTCTCATCAACACTCGACACTGTCAGACTTTTGAAGTCAGTCACTCTCGTTGGTGTCAAGTGGTCTCATCATAATTTTGCACTATGAGATCGTGCAAGTCCCGAATAGTCACTCATGCACTCAGCAAATATTTGCTGGGCACTCAGGAAGCTCCGGGCACAGCGACAAGTGCCAGCGTTGTGGAACGTCCAGTTTCATGTAGGAGACGGATGTTCACCAACTGCTGAGCAACCACGGGGGCTTTAAAGGCATGCGATGCTAGAAGGGAGTGAAGCAGGGAAGCGTAACATACTTACTCCTGGGGCAGGAATCAGGGCAGACTCCTCTGAGGAAGTGGCACCTGAGCTGAGCTCTGCCTAACGAGTAAGCACTGCCCAGGTGAGGCGGAGGAGGCCAGGAAGAGAAGTCCACACATAAAGTCCCATGGCCGAGATGGGATGCTTTTGTCTGCAAGGAAGAGCTATGAGGAAATGTAATTATCTCACAGAAGAAGAAATCTGGGGAGCGTTGTTTCAGGATGATTCTGTCTCCATAATCAAAAACCTAGCAGCTTACCGGCTTTCTGCTCCACCATCCTCAATGGATCGGCCATGTCTTGCCTCCCAGTCATAAAATGGTTGCTGTGACTCCGTGCAACACTCCATCACACAACAGTGAGCCAAGCAGGAAGGAAGGGTGAGGCAGCAAGAGGAGCTTTCTTCTCATGTGCTTCTCTCTCATTAACGGGGAAAATCTGCCCCTGGCAGAATTCCCCTTTAACATTTCATTGGCTAGAGCTGGGTCTCATGCCCACCTCAGATGAACGAAAAACAGAATTTCCTGAGACCTATCTGATTTATCCCCTGGGACAGGGTGGCTCCCCACCAAGAAAAAACAATAATAATAATGAAATCTGAACTCTGTTGGAAAGGAAAAGGAGGGACTGGTTGCTGGCAAGGTGACCACCAGGGCCCGCCTGGCTCACAGATTACTGTTTAACTGAATTGGCCGCCATCTCAGGAATGTCTAGGATGCCAGCCTGAGAGAATTCCCCCCAGGCGACAAGGCAAAAACCGAAAGATGTCCAGGTGGCCTCATCTCAAACACCAAGACTTCGTTCTCAAATGTCCCTCGTGGCCACCAGAGGGCCCAATGGACAGCACTGGAAGCGAGAGCCGAGTTACAGGGGTCCCACCTGCCAGGTTCTCTGAGTGAAGGTCCCGGACCCCTCTCTCCACACCCCACTGAGACATCTGGAGGGGAGCTGGGGGCTGGGCTGGGTGGCAGCTCAAACCATTCCTGGCACCAGCCCCAGCCCAGCCGGCCGCTGGCACACAGCCAGTTCCCTCTCTCTTTCTCTCTGTCAAAGCTTTGTTTTTCACTTCCCTGTGGGAAACATGTCAGCAATTCCAGAACGCAGCTCTGAAGAGGAAGGTCAACCTGGAACAGGAATAATCCAATGGCCGCCCCACCCCCTGCTCCCTGCTGAGGGGTCACGGCGGGTTGGGGTGTGAGGGTCTGTCCACGGCTGTGTTGGTGCAAGCTCAGCGTAGGCGGGTGAAGTGTGTATGAAGGGTGTGTGTTTGTGAGACTGCAGACGGCGTGTTGGAGGTGTGTGCTGGGTGTTTGCCTTCATTCATTCGGCCAAGACTAAGGACCAACTAACACCGTGCTCGGTGCTTCTCTGAGTTCCCAGGAAAATCGCAGGAACAAGGCCTCCAGCCCCACCCCCACCCCAGGCCCCAGGGCTGACATTCTTGCCCAGGGAAAGGGACAAAAACAAGAAAAGTGGAGGCTGATGATGTTGTTCATTCCTCTGCCTAAGAGGTAGAGGGGGCCTGTCTGTCCAGCTGACATGGGAGCTGAAAGCCAGGTAAGAAGGAGCTGACTGTGCAAAGCCCCTGGACACGCTGTTCCGGGTAGAAAGCGCATCAAATGCAAAGCCCTGAGGCGGGACCCAACCAGGTGAGTCCAAGGAACGGAAGGAAAGTCTGCGAGTGAGGGAGGTGGTGCGTCCGCCCTGCGGCTCTGTGCCGGCGTGATGGGCCCGAGCGCGCCCGCCTCTGAGTCTGGATATTAAGTCAAACCAGACCAGGAGGGCTCTGTTGGCTGTGCTAGACTTTTTCTGGAAATCCTGGAGGCAGGTGGAGCAGTCAAGAAGCTGTCTTTGGCTCTGGGGGGCTGGATGGTTTCAGAACCCTGAGGTTTTCTCACGGTGACAAATTACTTGGCTGAAAAATTCTATTTCCATCCTCCCTTTCATGGTCATAGGCGGGCAGTGAGCGACGAGCAGTTGTTGGGACGGGATCCTTGAAAAGTGTCCTTTTCTTAAAGACAGAGTTACGGAGGCATGATTTATATACAATATTTGGCAGCATTCCACCAGTTTTCAGGAATTTGTGAGCACTTGTTCAACTGTCAGCATCCTGCAGGCAGCTGTGGTCGGAGTATTTACACCACGGAAATAGGCAAACGCTACACATCAGGATTGCCAGCCACCCCCCTCACCAAAAAACAAACAAACAACAAAAACAAACCTGACTTAAAAGCACACAACGGTACAGTTTACCCTTTCAGCGAGCAGTTCTATCACTGTTAGCAAATGCATGGTTTGTATCCATCACCACCACCAAATTACAGAACAGGTTCGCCACTTCCCACCTTAGTCCCTCCCAACTACTGACGTGTTTCCAGTCCCTCTCGTGTTGCCTTTTCCAGAATGTCACATACATGAAATCGTACAGCTTCTTTCATTTAGCAAAATGAATTTGAGGCTTATCCATGTTGTATCAGTAGCTCATTCTTATTGAATGCTGAGTAGTATTTCATTGTATGGCTAGATTACAGTTTAATGATCCAGCTATGGTTCCAGGCGGGAATTCCCACCCGTTCTCGGGAATTTTTTTTTTTTTGCTTTCCTGTTCCCAGATCCCCAGAAAAGCTGGTTGGGAAATCGGGAAAATCGGCTCCTTGAACCCAGTAACACCCACAACAGGAAGTAAACATACTACTCACAATGTATCTCTTCGACATTTTTCCTATTTATCACTAGTGTTTCCAGGTGGGAATTTTTCCAGGCAGGAATTCCCGCCCGTTCTCAGGAATTCTTTTCACTTTTCTGTTCCCGAATCCCGGGAAAAGTTGGTTGGGAAATCGGGAAAATCAGCTCCTTGAAACCAGGTGGTTAATAGTATCAGCCGTCACTTTGTGGAAACGATCATCGTGGAGAACAGAAAACAGTTTGTATCTCGGGATTTGGGAATGGGAAAGTGAAAAAAAATTCCTGAGAATGGGCGGGAATTCCCGCCCGGAAACCCTAATCCAGTCACCTCTAGAATCTCCCGTGCCCCTTTCCCCTCCTTCCTGCCGACATGTGGACATGACGACTGGAGCTTAGGCAGCCCTGTTGTAACCATGAGACAAACTTAGAGGCCATGATGAGAACGGTGGTGCAAAATGACAGGCGCCTGGCTCCCTGAAGACAATAGCCTTCATTCAATTTCCTACTCGCCATTAGACGCTTAGAGTCAAAGTAACCGCTCTCTTATTTAATCAACTCTTAAATGGGTTTTCTGTTACTCACAGCCAAATCTAATAATCCTAACTGATACACTAAGCAAAGTCGGAACTTCCCCCCCCCCTCCTTTTCCTCTCTCTCCCGCTGTGTATTTATCCAGAAGGAGAAGAGAACGGTGTGGAAGGGACATACACTTTAGGTAGGGAGATGAGACCGTGACATATGACACATTCATGGGTCAGGGTACACAGGACCCTCCAAGCTGAGTGGCCATTCCTCCTCGCTCCTTCTAAACTGGGATTCTCCCAGAGTTTACAGGGTGTATTAGTGTCCTGTGCTGCATAACAAATCACCACACCTTTGGCACCTAAAACACAAATGTATTATCACACAGTGTCTGGGGGTCAGGTGTGCAGGCACAGACAAGCTGGCTGTCACCAGGCTGAAATCAACATGTCAGCCAGCTGCCATCTCATCTGAGGCTCAGCTGCCTCTTGCAAGTGCCCTCAGTTGTGGGTGGGATTCAGCAGGGCTGAGGGCCCACATTCTTGCTGGTGGTCAGCCGGGGCTGGCACTTCGCTCTCAGCAGCCCTGCTCACATCAGCCCCCGAATTCTGCACAGCCAGCAGAGGAGTCTCTCTCCTGTCTCCCACTACAAGCTCTGATATCCTGTAACCGTGGCGGTGACTGGACCGTCCCACTTTCTGACATAACTCATGTCATCCAGGCAGCACCTAGACCACCCCATTCACACTCGAGAGCAGGGAAGCTCTTTGGCCCTTTTAGGATTCCATCTACCACAGAGGACAAAGCTTCTGCTGGAGGCCTGGCCTGGGACACGCTAAACCCCACGGAGCCCCGTCCCAGAAGGGGCACACTTCCCCAGGGGGGTGTCCATAGTCCCACATTCTGACCGGGATCCCCCACTGCCCAATTTCCAGCACAAATTGCTGACTCCTCACACTGCGTGGAGCAGAAGCTCTCGAGTGATCCAGGACAGTTGAAGGAAAGCAGGGACAAGCCAGGAGAAGGCCAGACTGGGGGGTGGAGCCTCGAGGGGTCTGGGAGACGGCCAGCAGGTGCCCCTTCATGGAACCAGAGGACAAAGGGCCAGAGAGGGGCGAGGTTAGGAGTCGGGGTCAGATTCAGCTGCATGTAATAGGAAACCCCATTTACAGGGCAGGGCAGGGACCCACAGGGAGTTCCTGTAAATAGAAAACGAATCCAGCTCCCACAGACGGTTACCTCCATTTTACAGATTAAGAAACTGACGTTTGGAGAGGTTACGTGACTTATCCAGAGTGACACAGCTAGTAAATGGCAGAGCTGGGATTTGAACCCATTTGATTGGAATTTTGTCATTGGCAGCCAGTAAGTCCTGATCAATATGTCAGGAGACCCTTGGCATCCGATCTGAGTCAAACCAGGGGACAAGCTGGCCCTCGAGAAGCCCCTTCCTTCTCAACAAATGGGCTGAGGTGCCAGCCTTCCTCTGACAACAACCAAAGATGGTTGGCAGCCATGACAGCAAGAGAAGCACGCAGATTGCGTCAGGAGCCACAAGACTGCAACCAGGAGGAGCCACATTTATTTTTCACGTGCCATCAACAGACCAGGGGGGATTTGCCCTGAAGTTCAGCCTCCTTTGAAGTATGAGTCACCAAAGGACGATTCCATTGAATGCCCCCGATAAAGCAAAACCACTGAGAAAACAAACTCAAGAGAGTGTCAAAGCTCAGGCCCGCCCGCCATCCAGGGTCCTGGGGTTGGTCTGACAGTAACTGAGGAGTGGCTTGCAGCTGGCCTATCGGTCAAGGATGGTCCCGGGGAAGTCACGAGCCCCATTTTACAGGTAATGAAACAGGAGGCCAGAGAGGTTGTACCACCCACTCGAGGTCACACAGCTCATGAGACAGGAAATTGGGAATAAAACCCAAGTCTCCTAATGCCCCCCCAATGCACGTTCCTCCTACCTGGGTGCTGGGTGAGAAGTCTCCCTCCTCTGCTGTAGAGAATGGCTGCTATTTTTAGCTACTCTGCATCCATTCCCCTTTTAAATGGGAGCATAATCCTGGATTTCCTTCACCTGCCAAGACTCAGTTCAGGATGTTTCAGTGGGGGCTCCACTTCCTCAAAGGGTGGAGCCTGTGACCCAAGTCTGGCCAATCAGAGCACTGCGAGCCAGGCAATTGGCTCAGAGGTGGGCATGTGACCCACGCTGGTCCAACCAGAATGATTAGTAGGACTTGTACGGGAGTTACCAGGAAGAAAACATTTCATCTTTTCTGCTAGACTTGACACCAAGGGAGATGTGAGTTAGAACAACACAAATGTATTATCTTACAGATCTGGAAGTCAGAGTCTGAGATCCGTCTCACTGGGCTACAATCAAGATGTCGGCAGGGCTGTTCCTCATGGTGGTTCTAGGGCAAAACCCATGACTTCCTTTTCCAGCCCCTTCCAGAGGCCGCCCCTTCTCGCAATGGCAGCACTCCAGTCTCTACATGTGCAGTCACCTCTCTCTCCAACTTTGATTCTCTTGATAAGGACCCTTGGGATTCCATTACCCTCATGATAATCGAGGACCATCCCCCGTCCCAAGATCCTTAACTAAATCCCAGCTGCAAAGGTCAGCTATTCACAGGCTCCCTGGGATTAGGACATGCGCCTCCTTGGGGTGAGGGGGCGTGATTTAGCCTGCAACAGAAACCAAAACCATGGAGAGCATGGTTCCAAGATGGAAAGAAAGTAAACCCTGGTAAATGTTTGGAGCCCCTGAATCAAGTTATGCCTCAAGCGATAGACTTAACTTTTCAGTTCCATGATAAGTATTAAATTACCTTTTGCCTAAACTAGTTTGAGGTGTTCGTTTTACCACTTGCCAAACGGAAAGCCTGGCTGATACAACTCCCAACCCGTGCGACTGTCACGATGAGTCACCAGCGGCCTGCGTGTCTCTCTCCCGTGAGGCTGACATTCCCTGAGAGCAAGGATAATACCTTATTTAACTTTCGTATTGTCAGGCCTAGGCTAGCACAGTGCGTGGCACACAGGATGTGTGGAGAAAATAAATATACGGTGATTGAATAACCATTTGCTAACTGAACAATCGAATATAAACTCCCTGCTATCTGCCCTCCATCAGCAGCTAGCACTACAAGAGGGCAGAGAGAAGCTTCAGCAGCATTTTCCAGGGGTGAAGTGTAGGCCAGTCATTTCCTCTTTGGGGGTGGCAGCTTCCTCAGAGAGAGGCTCTGAGAGTGACCCAGACAGCAGGCTCAGAGTAGGCCTGACCTTCGTGGGCAGCCAGCAGCGCCGCCATCCTGAGCCAGCACTTCCAAATTAATCCCAGGATGGCAGCTGCAGCCCTCCGCCAACAAATTTATCTGAGTCATTTCTGGTCAGGAAGTGCCTCGCGCTTAAGTGAGAGTCACAGCGGGGCCCTCTGCACACCCGGAAAAGATCGACTCATTTTCCACAGCCGCAGGGCTGGGCAGCCCAGGCCTGGGAGGAGGCTTTGCACGGAGCGAGGAGAGCAGCTGGGAGAAGAAAAGCCTGCCAGGGACACCTAGACGTCTTCGTCCCCAGAACTGACCTATTGTTTTTAATCAACCAGGTCTCCGCAACCTTGGTTCCCACACAGAAGAGAAGAGGGTTCTTCTCTTCTGCACCCCACCCCAGACACACCGACCTGTTCTCTCTCACCTCACACTAAAGGGTCTGATTTATCCTCTGTGAGCCCCAAAGGGCAGGGCTCCACTGTTGCCCCATCTGTGCTGAGCCCCACACTCAGCTCTTCATGTATCTCGGTGTGACAGGAACACAGGTCTTTGCACACACTGTTCCTTCTACCTAGAACACTGTTCCCCACACCGCCTATACCTTTGCCTAGCTACCATCCCCCCGGATGCTCAGAGACTGGGCTGAAACGTCGCCTTTTGTCTATGTAATCAAGTGGGATTAATAAAAAGACTGACACGCACAGCACTTACGATGCCCTGGGCTCCGCTCCATCCATTACAGACACACATCACTTACTTCACCTTCACCAAAAGCCCACGAGGTGAGGAAACTGGCTCAACCAGGAAGTGCAGACAGACAGACCGAGCTGTCCCCAGGGGCAGGCTGCGTAACCCCCGAGCCGTATACCATGCTGGGGACTTACCATCCTCGGGGTAGATTTTCTGGACCCCTGGATTTTAGCCAAGGCTTCTGCTGTGTGCCCCCCAGCAGCCCGTCAAATCCTGTGCTCCCTGAGGATGGGGGCTGCCTGTTCACCCGGATTCCCAGCACCACCACTGAATAGATGCATAAATATTAAAACAAATGAACGTGCGACCAAGCCATGTGAACTTGGGCACTTAGCCGTTAGTGCCTCCGTTTCTCTTGGTGACATGGGGATAATATGCTCCTACATTGACAAGGGTGTACCTGAGCCCCTCTTCTTGAGGGGGGCTCTGACAAGAATTCAAATAAGAGATGGAGGGGGTCTCAAAACACACCTACAAGTCAGTCATTGAACTCACCGCCCAAAGAGCTCCAAAGGGATGATGTGATACATATTTAGCTCAACGGTCTGGGCAGTCATCCACTGGGATGAAACCGGCCACAAACACCCGGAACAGTGTACCGGTGTAGAACCAGGTAAATGTGCCCCCTGGACGCATGGTAGCAGGTGCAGGTCTGCCGGCCAGGCACTCCAGGACTCTGACCAACTGACACCTGCATTGTGACGAGACCAGGGGCTCTAACAGGAGCGGGAAGGGTGCCCAGGGTAAGACGGCTGCTGGGACCATGTGCACATTCCGGGGTTGGAAGCCGTGCCTGGAGAAAAGGGCCAGGAAGCGGGGGGGGGGGGGGGGGGGGGGGGGAGTACCCTTGACTCGCCACCCAGGCCAGTCCCCCAGACCCAGGGGGGACTCTGAGGCCTGCCTGGCTTGGATTCCTGCTGGGCTCTAGCTTCCCCCGCCAGCTTGAGCAGGGGGGTGAGAGGTGTCCTGTTAGACAAGATCCAAAGACGGCTCAGGACTCCAGAAGTCCAGGCTCCTGGAATTCCCCAAGCCCAGGGCTCCCCAGAAAGCTAGGCTCAGAGAGAACTTCAGAGCTCACGTGTCTCTGAGGCGCTGCTTGCGCCAGGTCTCAGGGTGACGGCCTGGCAGCTCCCTGATCCCAAAGAAGCCACATCTGGATCTCAAATCATAGCCAGAGGTTGTCGAGCAAGCCAGGGCGCTGTGGGCATCTCTGGCAGAGGAGGGACCTGCCTTTGGGGGAGGACGCACGTGTGCATGGCCCTGGCAGGCAACCTGCTTCCACTTACACATCTTCAGGAATGGGGAGCTCACTACTTTCTGAGTGCATGGTCCTGGAGCATGGACTCAGCTTGCGCGCGCAGAGAGGATGCCGTAGCCACCCGCTCGCCCGCCCAGCTCTGCACACACAGCTGAAAGCCCAGCATCTCGGCCCTGTGTCAAACTCACCACACAATCTGGCCAGCTACACAGTCTCTGAAATCAGCCCCAAATTGCCAGGCACCCTGGACCCTGGGCCTCCCAGGGCTTTCCTTCTTCATAGACCTTATATTCTAGAATGAGGAGGTGCTTAAAATAATCAAAGAAATAAACCTGGAGTTACAAATTGATAAATGCCATGGAGACAAACAGCAGGCAAAGGAGATGGGGGCTAGTTGCAAGTACCGTGTTTCCCCGAAAATAAGACCTGACCGGAAAATAAGCCCTAGCATGAATTTTCAGGATGACATCCCCTGAACATAAGCCCTAATGCGTCTTTTGGAGCAAAAATTAATATAAGACCTGGTCTTATTTTCAGGGAAACACTATGAATTTTGACACCAAAATATTAGAATTTCCAGGATGTTTCCTGGGTTTGGCAGAATGAGGATTTTTGTCCCCAAAAAGAAAGAAAGTAAGGAGGTAGGAGGGAGGGAGGGGAGGGGAGAGAAAAGGGACACTGGGTTCCCATAACTATAATCTCATCCAGAAGTCAGTAAATTATAGCCGTGAGCCAAATCCAGCCTGTGGCCTATTTTTGTGCAGCCTGTGAACTAAGGGTGATTTTCTACATTTTTAAAAGGTTGTAAAAAACAAAACAAACAAACATCAAGGAAGAATATGCAATAGAGAACTTACAGCCCACAACGCCTGAAATATTTACTATTTGGTCCTTTTGCAGAAGAAGTCGGCCACCTCTGAATCCCACCAACTTCCCCACCTGGGCCAGCCGTGAATACAGAATGAAGGGACAGACCAGACAGCCTAGAAATTTCCATCTCTGCCCACACGGCCGAGCACTATCCATCTTAAACTTTCGAAGCCGAGCTCAGGAGGTTAAGTGGTTTCTGCCCCAGTTCAGTGAAGCGAGGTCAGAGGCCGGGGGAAATGGCTGTCCTCACACACGAAGAGAAAGGAGTGATTATGCATCTCTCCTGCTGGCCGTTCCTCATCAGCTTTTTAGAAAACAAGGACATTAATTTTCCCTCTTCCATGTGTGGCATAGTAGGATTCCTGTTCTATGAAACGAGGAGCAAGAAAAGGCTTATTTATGAGTCACGGCGCTTGGTTCCAAGTGATAAAATCCCAAATCGAAGTGACTGAAGCAACCAAGAATGTATCGGCCCATGTTACTGAAAAGCCCAGGATCTATACGAGCTTCAGGGACAGTTGGATCCAGGGGCTCAGAATGGCACCAGCAGACGCATTCTCTCCGTTTTCTTCCGGTTGGTTTTATTCTCAGGGAGGCTCTTCCCTCTTGAGGCAAGATGGTGCCAGGGGCCCACATCCCATCTGCTTGCCAATCCCAACAGGAAGAGCTTCTCTCCCTGATGGTTCCAGAACTGAATCTCACTGAACCCTAACTGGATCATGTGACTCCCCCTCTAACCAATGGCTGAGGTCAGGGGATAGGATGACCTGATTGGCCAGGTTTGGCCATGTGCTCCTCCAGGAAGGGTCAGCACCACCTGAACCACAGGTGCTGAAGAGGAAAAAAAAGAATAGTTTCCCCCAACAAGACCAGGGGACCGTTACCAGGAGGCACAGATGCTGAGCCATCAAAAGCAACAAGAGTCCCCTACAGAAGCCATCTGATATTTCCCAGGCGCCTTTGCTGCGTCTCGCTACCACCGGTTTTACAGTTGAGTGAACTAAGATCCTGGAGGTGAAGCCTCTCACAGTTACAAACGTGATCTTAATCTGAGTCTCGCAGCATTCCTGCTACCCATAGCGACCGTCAGGTGTCTCCAACCCTGCCCTCCGAGGGCCTGAGGACCCTGCACACAGCCAGTGTGCAATGAACGCCCGTCACACTGAGTTGTTGAGTGCCCCCTACTCACCACAAGATGCCTGAGAGCAGGGAACACGTCCATCGTGTTCACTGCATCACTCCTGACACCGAACACATAGTAGGTGCTCCGCAAACACCTGGCAAATGAATGCATATAGTCCTAGCATTTAGCACACGGTAGGCGCTCCACAGACACTTAAACACACGTATCCCTGTGGATGTTCACCACAAATACTGGGTAAATGAAAGAAAGTCTCTCTAGTGCCCACACACAGTAGGTGCTCCACAAAGTGCTGACAAAAGAACATCTCTTACTGCCTTCTCCTAGTAGGTGCTTAAAAAGCAGTAAATAAATGAATGAATCTCAATGGAAGCCAAGCTGCTCAAACATTTCCAGTTCATTAACAAGATGGATGGAGATACAGAGATGGGGGTGGGGGAAGGAATGGAGGGATGAATGAATGAATGAATGACAAAAACCTTTTCTAGAGTCTGGACCGCTCAGAGGAGGAGCCAGGGTTCTTATGGAGGGTCCAAGACAGTGAGAGCATCAAGGTTACTTGGACAGCAAAACCCAGTTTTGGAAAGGGATGCTGGGTCTTTATAAGCCAGGAGAGGGGGTGGTGGGGCTGGCAGGAGGAAGCCAGGTCAGCCAGGGCCCAGCCAACTGGCTGTGCCAGGGACACTGCGCCCCAGGCAGGGCCAGTGCCCCGCCCACGTGCCCCTGACCTTGCCTCATCCCACAATAGAGCACCCATTGTAAGTGGGTCATTGGGTTCCGGTGCATCCCCTCCCCCTCCCCTGGCTGGGGGTGGAAGCAAAGGGAAACACAATCTGTTTTCTATTTGTCACAGCTGCCAAGACTTCGCTCCCTCCTCTGCCCCCCACCCCGGCCATGCTGAGGCACAGCGCTGTGACATTCCTTGGCTGGGGCTGAGTGTGGATTCCAGCTGCCGGCCCAGGCTGGCTAACCTGGGAGAAACGACAGGAGGAAACCCTAAAAACAGCCTCCTGGCCTTGGTTCCTGTCCTCACCTATGGGGAGCCATAAATAGAGCCCTAATTGGAACCCAAAGGAGGGGTTCACATCCTGGCTCCTGTTCTTCGCAGCTATGGGAACTTGGGCCAGGCATTCAACCTTTCTGTGCCTCAGTTTTCTCATCTATAAAATGGAAATGATAATAATATTACGAAGGGCCACAGGTTGTCTTGAATGTGCTCATCCAAGGTGCTGGGTACCTACTGTCTGGTATCTACTGTCACTGGACTTATTGATTAGGGAGTTGGAGCATCCAGGTTCCAGTTTAGTTTGCAGAGTTGTTGTCTGCCCAGACCACTTGGAGGTGGGGGAGAAAAGAGCACTTGCTCAGAGGGGGTCCTCTGCCTGAGCCCCAGACAGTGTCGGAAAAGCACATTCTCAGGCCCTACTCCAGACCTACAGAATCGGACACTCTGGGGTGGGGCCTGGGCATCTGCTTTCACAGATGTGAGTGGCAGAGCAGGACACAGCCTGACCAGAGTGTCGTGTTATGTGTGGTGTTCCGTGACCAGGTATTTTTACTCTACACCAGTGATTCTCAACCAGGAGCGATTTTGCTTCCAGGGGACACTGCGCAATGTCTGGAGACGTTTCTGGTTGTCACAACAAAGTAAGAGTGATGTACTACTGGCATCTGGTGGGCAGACCCCCGGGACGCTGCTAACCATCCTACAGGGCCCGGTAACAAATGTCCTGCCCCAAATGCCAACAGCCCCAGGAGAGATGAAAACACATGTCCACACAAAAATCTGAACACAAATGTGCACAGCAGCACTATTCACAATGGCCAGAAATGGGAACAACACACATGTCCATCCACTGATGAATAAACAGAATGCAGTGTATTCAGACGATGGAACATCACTCAGCCATAAACAGGAACGAAGCGCTGACACTCGCTACAACACTGATGAACCTTGAAGCCATGATGCTGAGTGAAAGTCAGACACAAAAGGACATGCAGTGTAGGAGTCTGTGTGTGTGAAATGTCCAGAAAGGGCCAATCCATGGAGACAAAAATAGATCGGTGGCTGCCACGGGCTGGGGACCAGGGAACAGGGAGTGACTGCTCATCGGGACAAAGCTTTCTTCCAGGGGGATGGAATGTTCTAGAATTGATTGTGGCGATGGTTGCACAAGTGTGTGAGGACCCTAAAATCCACTGAATGGTATGATTTAAGTGCGTGAATTGTATTGTATGTGCATTAAAAGTCAGCACAAATAATAAACGAGAAAAACTGCCAACAGTGCCAACGTTGAGAAACCGCCGTACACGATTACTACGTATGAGCCCCCTCCCATGTCACGGCCTGCAGCTGCTGTCTACGAATGTTCACGGCTGTGTACTACTCCACTGCGTGAACGCACCGCAATGGACGTACCCACTGTCCTACCGCTGAGGTCGGTGGGGCCAGGTTTTGCTATGACTGGTGCGGCTCTGCACCTCCTCACACACGCCGCCTGGGGCACCCAGGCCCAAGTTTTGCTTTGGCACATAGCCAAGAGAAAAGCCACTGAGGAAATCGAACTTGACAAGAAAATGCCAGCACTGCACTGAGCACTCCACACTCGTGCCAGGCCCCGGGCTAAGTATGCACCTGTTTTGTCACTGAATTGTCCCCGGAGCCACGAGGCTACTGAGGCTCAGAGCGGTGGATGCAATGCCTGGCCCAGAAGAGGCAGACCTGATGTAGGCTCTCGGCCGCACATCCTACCGCGCGCCCCCAGACACGCAGACACGCAGGCATGCCTGCACCAGTGAGGAAGGGCCTCTGCAGGAGCAGCTCTGAAAATTCAGCAGTGACTCCCAGCCCAGCCTGATGTGGGCAGAAGACAGGTGACAACTTGTTTAGAAAACAGCCAGTTCTTCTGAGATATATGTAAGTAAGAGCCTCCAAGAGGCTTCCCAAAGTGCTGCCTGCTGAACTTTCTAGAATGGCCATCTCCTCAGGCTCCCAGCATCCTCCACCACCCCAGGTCCTCCTCCCTGCCCTGCGCCCAAGCTCCGAACGGTGCTGGCACACCAAGCAGCGCAGGGTGTGTAGCAACAGTGTGTGTGGCGTCTGCAAACCACAGGCCTCCTTCTGAATCCCATGCTCATCACAGACTTGCTGTGTGACCAGGGCGCCGTGACTTGACATCTCTGAGCCCACCTGCTTCCTTAATAAAAAGAGATCACAATACAGCAGGTATACATCTCAGGATACAAATCCATGTCTGCAACATATTACCAACTTTTATTTCTTTCCAATTAACGAACCCATTTCAAGCCCTGATCCTCCCAAGATGATAGAAAATTCAGTCTCAGTCTCAGGACTGGGGCTCCCTACGCTGGGCTGGATCAGAGACCAAATGTCCAAGAGGTCCCTCTGGTCACTGGTTCCCACTAAAGCCCCTGACTGGGGTCCAGGACCAGGCAGCCCCTTCTGGTGGGAAATGCTTCAGCATCCGAGTTGTGTAGGGGGAGGGGCTTGCCAGCTCTGGGACCTCTTTGCTTAGGGCGCCCCCTTCCTGGTGCATGACGCAGCTTCTGGACCCGTCACCTCCCAGGGAACTGCCATAGAATGACATCGCCAGGCCTGCCTCCCTCTTACCAACTCCAACATGTGAAAATCTTTCTCCCTTTCTCCAGAACCAATAGCAACTTCTCAGCAAGGCCGGCGATGCCTCCTGACCCACAGTATGAAACCCTTAGCTGGGCCGTGGCTGCTGAGCCGCAGATGCCGTCTCCCTGCCTCCCCTGCTCCCGTTGGAGTGTGGGCGGAAATGGGTTTCGCAACTTCCGCACCACCTGCTTCACAGGAAGTTGCCTGCCCACCACTTTCTCTCTCTCCTCTTCCTGGGAGCTGGAATGCAGATCTGGCTTTGGCTCTGTTTCAACCAGGCCACGAAGGGTCATATCCTAGGGCTGCTGGGACAAGATGGAAGGCCTGGTCCCTAAACGACGGCAGAGCTGAGCTCCTGCCTCCCCTGCACGCTCACCTCCCTCAGCCCTTTTGCATTAGAGAGAAGCACATGTCTCGTTTTTACCAATGTTCTTTGGGGATTTCTTTGGTACAGCAGCTGAGCCTATACCTGACTAATACATGGGGTTTTCACAAAAGGCACATGGAGGTTAATTTTCTGTGTCAACTGGACTGGGCCGCAGGCCACCCAGATATTTGCTTAGACGTCACTCTGGGTGCATCCACGAGGGTGTTTCTGAATGAGATTCACATCTGAGTCAGGAGACTAAATAGAGCAGATGGTCCTCCCCGTGGTGGGTGGGCTACGTACAATCAGTTGAAGGCCTAACTAGAACAAAAGGCTAAAAAAGGCAGAATTTACTCCCTCTGCCTGACTTCAAGCTGGGACATCAGCCTCCCCTGGCTTTGCACTCAGACGCGAACTGGCACTTCCACTGTCAGCTCTCGTGGGTCTCCAGCTTTATTGTGGGACTTCTCAGCCTCCATCATCACACATGCCAATTCCTCATAATAAACGTCTTTATAAATATAGTGATGGAGATGATACAGATATAGGTGTAGGTATCCTATTGGTCTGTGTCTCTAGAAAGCCCGGATTAATACAAGGCAAATAGATGGACTGTCTTCCAGAAGTCTGTACTCTCTGCTTGGCAGAAACACAGACCGAGAAAACACAAAGGGCTGATCCTGTCTTGGAATCGGAGAAGGAAAAGTTACAGGGCGAATAAACACGAATGACGTCTCAGGGAAGAATTCTGCCTAACGTTAACAATTCCGCAGTATGGTATATCTGAAAACTGCTAAGAGGGTAGATCTTAAAAGTTCTCATCATGAACATAAATTAATTAGTTAAATAACTTGTAACGACGTGAGGTGACGGCTGTTAACTAACCTTACTGTCGTGACCGTCTCAGTGTACACAGCTATCAAATCACCGTGCTGTACACCTAAAATGAACACCGCGCTACATGCCAATTACATATCAATGGAACTGGGGAGAAATGGGAAATTGGAAAGAAGAGTCGCACGACAGTACTGCCTACCGTGGGAGTTGTTTGAGGGATGGGGGGGCCAGTGCACGCACGCAGGGCAGCTGGCGCATGCAGCCTAGCACACGGTGCGCGCACACCCCACGACTGCGGGGGGGCAGCACTAGAATTGTACCCCGCCATCAGTGTTTCCAGGACACACAATGTCGTGGGTGTCATTTCAGTAATTACTGAGCACTTACTGCATGCCAGGCACTGTTCTAGACTCTGGGGATACCGTGGGGGTAAAAACTACCTGTGCCCAGCCCTCTGACACCAGATTTGACTCCCCTGAGAGGTACCAGCACGGGGGCCAGGCTGACTAGCTTTACAGCTCAGCAGCGGGCGTGGCGGTTCCCAGCAGATGGGGTGACATGGCTCAGCTAGGGGAGGGCGCTGAGTGTGGCCAGGACACAGAGAACGGATTAGAGGCAGGCAATGAGCATCCTCAGGAGGGAGAAGAGAAACCCTGACTTCCACGATGGCTCAGCAGAGCTGCTCTCTGATACGTAATAACCCTCCTGGCTTTCCCACTAAGAGTCACATGGGAGGATTTTTCTGCTCTGCTCTCACTGCGCCCAGAAGTTAGGCACGGCCATGTGACTTGTCTGGACCAATGAGATGTAGCCCCAGAATCTTATATCACTTCTGCTTCTCAGAAGAAGCTTTAAGATCCAGCACAATTTACCCCATGCCCAGTGATGCTCTGGATTGCGGATGGGATGCTCCATTCGTCTGGGTCCCAGAGTGAGGAGATGTGGAGCAGAGACCCCAGCCTACCCACCGTAGACACACTGTACAAGTGAGACATGAACTTGGGCTGTTTTAAGCCATGAGATTTGGGGGTTGTTTGTTACTGCAACATAACTGAGCTGATGCTGGCCAATACATCTCCATTTTACAGATGAGGAAACAAAGTCTGGCAGAGGTCACATAGCTTACCCAAAGTCAAATGTAGAGGCACAGCCAGGCCTCAAAGCCAGGTCTGCCCATCTCTGCGACCTTTCCAAAGGTGGGTGTCTCCATCCTGAACAAACGCAGCCAAGCCCCTCGCTGCTAACCCCTTCAATTAAAGCCAATTTCAAGGTCTCCTGGTTTCTAAATGAGAAGCCCTGATCATGTTGGTTAAAGGCCCTGGCTGCTCAGGCTGCTCATTTTATCAGAAGCCGCCAACGAGATAAATGGCCCTGTAACTTACTGTTGCACTGCAAAGCACCTCGCAGCAAGTGGCAGCACAGATGCCAGGAATAAATCACATCTGGTCTTCCAAGAGCCAGGCAGAGCTCCCGTGAGGACGGTCGGAAGTAGGGGGAGGCCGGGAGCAGCCATGGACCTGGGGGACTTCACAGAGGATCACAGAGCTGCTGGGAGGTCCTCATCAGGACCCCAGAGGTCTGGGCCGAGCACTGTTGGTGTCTTCTCTGCCCAGCATTGTATTTCCCCAACTTAAGGTTTAACAGCAGCACTTTCTCTTTGGGAAAACCCTTCTTCCTCCACTCTCACGTGGTTCAGGTCATCACTTCCCCCAGCTACAGGGAGTGGATACCTGGTCTAACCCGGGCAATCAAAGCCCCATGTCCTGTCACTGCCATAATTGGTTCAGGACGGGTATATACACCAGGGTGATGGGCACAATTCTCAGACTTCTGTTGATACTCCAGGAAAGCAGAGGTTCTTTTTTAGCAGAGGTTGCTCATAAAAGGAATGTCTTTTTCATTGTACTATCTCTAGCTTCTAGCACAATTACAGGCACATAGTAGGTGCTCAACAAAACTCTGCTGAATGAATGAATAAGTGAGACAGCTGTGTTCTCTGGGCTCAGTCACATTAACTCTGTAACATCCAGAAGCTCTCTTCACATCTCTGGGCCTCAGTTTCCTTGCCTATAGAGTGGCTTTAATAATAGCTGGTTGTATCAGCTAGCTATTGCCAACAATACGCTGCATAACAAATGTCTCCTAAGCTCAGTGGCTTCAGACAATAATCATGCATTACCATTTACACACCCACCAGCTGGCTGATCCAGGCTGGGCTTGGCTGGTCTGCTTTGCCCACCTGTCTCTCCTCCTCGAGTCAGCAGATGAATCCTGGGCATGTTTGTCTCACACGGTGGCAAAGATGCAGAAAAGTATAAGGTCCCTTAAGGGCTAGGAACAGAAGTGGAAGCACCACTTCCACTTCGTTCTTTTGACCAAAGCAGGTCCCATGGCCAGACCCAAAGTCATGGGGTAGAGAAATGCATTCTCCCCTTTGGTGGAAGAAGCGCCAAGTCACACGGCAAAGAGAACAGATGTGGGGAGGGGGAGGACCCGAGGCCCGTGGTGCTCTCTCCCACGCAGATGTGAGCATCCTGCGTCTGCTGCTCCACAAGAACAGGACAGGACAGAACCTCCCCACGCGCCTGGCTCTTCTTCACCTGCTCTGTTCACCAAGGGAACTCCAGCACCTGGAACAGGGCCTGGGGCAGAGCAGGCACTCAGTGAACACTTGTCAGGAGACTCAGCAGCTGCCCCCACCTCCCGACACTGTCGTCTGGAGTCACAGAGCCCAAAAGAGCCCGTCTGACCCCAGCCCAGCCTTGACTCTCCAGAGGGGGCTTACCATCCCATGTCTGTCCCCCTGGTAAACAGCAGGGGCAGGGGTGCAGTTGTGGGTGGGGGTGTCACATCTGGGCACCGACTCACTGCCCTTGGCAAGCCTGTGCTCGGCTGTCCTCCTGGGGAGGCCCCCCGTGCTGCTGAAACCCATCTCCTGGATCAAGCAGTTCAGCTTCAACTCTGAGCTGAGGACAGACCTCTGTGGGGTGAGAAGGAAGGAGCCCAAAGGCCCCCGGAGAGAGGGCTGGGCTGCTGTGGGCTGTGCTTGGCCCGCAGGCCCTGAGCCCACAGCCCTACGCGTGGTTTCTCTTGACCCCCCCCCTTCCTGTCTCTGGAAAACTGCATAGTCACAGAGCCCCTCCTCCTCCCTCCCTCTAGGCCCTGCCCTGGGGGAGCTGCCCTGCCCACCATGTCTGTCTGGCCCTCAGCACGGCCTTCCCGCCAGTGGACTGGCCCCCAGCCTGGCACGTAGGAAACCTCTCTGCCCCGCGCTGCACACTTCAGCACAAAACCTTCCCCTCCACAGGCCCAGCCAAAAGCACCAAATGTTCCTCTATTATGCAAGCTCATTTCTCTCCTCCTGCCGGGCTGGAATTGCAATTTGTGCAGGGGGGAGAGCAGGCTCTGCCAGGAGGCCTGCAGTCAGGGCGCGGAACATCTGCGGAAGGAAACCTCTCCCGCCTGCCCAAGGCTGCACTGTCACAGCCGCACCCCTCCCGAGGCCCAGCCGGTCACCCCAAAGAAAGGGGCACTGTGTCCGTGCCTGTCGCCAAACACTAACCCCATCCCTGGGGTGTTTGCCCAGAGCAGACAAGCTCTGGGTCCATTCAGATCGAGACAAGCATCCCTCCTCGCCTTCCGTCAGCTACACTGCTTTTACCCTCGGGGGCGGGGCAGTGACAAAGGCAGGACCATCAGACAAGAACTTCGCATGAAACACATGGGTGTTATTCACTGAGCATGTGCAATGTGCCAGCCACTGCTCTAAACACTTTACTCCTCTAGGCTTCACAGTCTATGAACAGATACTATTATTAACCCCAGTCACAGAGAAGGAAACTGAGGCTCTGAGCAGGCGACTCGACTGAGAACATTCGATTAGGAAGCAGCAGAGCTGGGATCCAAAGCAAGCCGTCTGACCCCGAGTTTGCTGCTCTGTCAGACGTGTAGATCAGCGTTTATGTTCCAGAGGGTTTCCCCACTAGGCTAAAACCACACCACTCATGCATGACCCAGCAACGCCATTTCTGGGCATATAGTCGGAGGAATTGCAAGCAGGGTCTCGAAAAGACATCTGCACCCCCATGGCCACAGCAGCGTTATTCACAAGTGCCAAGTGGTGGAAGGAGACCAAGTGTCCATTGACGGATGGTGGGTAAGCAGAACGTGGTCCATCCACACAATGGAGTATGACTCGGCCTCAGAAAGGAAGGAAATTCTGCCACAGGCTACACCGTGGATGAACCTGGAGGACACTGTGCTGAGTGACATAAGCCAGTCACAAAACGACAGCACTGGATGATTTCACTTATCTGAGGGACCCAGAGTAGTGAGATTCAGAGACAGAAGGTGGAACGGTGGGTGCCAGGGGCTGGGGGACGAGGAGTGGGAGTGAGTGTTTAAGGGGTACAGGATGTCGGGTTTGCAAGATGAAGAGCGTTCTGCAGCTCTGTTTCACAACAATGTGAACGTACTTACTGCTGACCTGTACTGAAAATGGGTAAGATGGCAAATTTTGTGTTCTGTACTTTTCACCCCAATAAACACACACACGCTGTCACCTTCCTCACTACCAGGAGAATCGCTACACTTGCTCAGACTAGAAGCATCCCTGTACTTGTGTAGCACTTTTTAAACGCCCACTCTACTGTTCTAAGAATTTGACTGAATCTTGCTGACAGATTGCGCCGACGGTCTCGATTCCACACACACACACACTCTCACACACACACTCACATACACTCTCTCACACACACTCACACACACTCACACTCACACACTCACACTCACTCACACACACTCACACTCACACACACACACACACACTCTCACACACACACTCACATACACTCTCTCACACACACTCACACACACTCACACTCACACACTCACACTCACTCACACACACTCACACTCACACTCACACTCACACACTCACACACACTCACACTCACTCACACACACACTCACACTCACACACACACGCACGCACACACACCCGTTGCCATGTGGCTTTGCGATTCCTTTCACTCAGGAGGTAGAGTTTACTTCCCTGCCCCTTGAGTCTGAACTGGCGTTGTGACTGGCCTCAGTCCCAAAAGCACCAGAGCGCTAGTCCCACGCTAGGCCTCTGGAGGCTGGCATCCTTCTCTTGCCCTCCTGCACCTGCTGTCATGCTGACTATACCCGGCTGGCTGGAGGAGCGATGTGTGGCACAGAGACAGCTCTGCCTGCAATGCCAGCCGACGCCACCCTAGATCAGTCAGCCAACAGCCAGCCACCCCCAAACACGCGTGTGCCCAACTGAGACAGAAGAACCCCCAGCCAAGCCCAGCCTCAATCACTGACCTGCAGCCTCGTGAGGCAACTAAAAGCTTATTGTTTGAGGTCAGCAATATTTGGGGTGATTTGTTTCGCAGCATTATTTTGCCAGTAGATGACTGATACAAATTCATAAAAGGCCTCCATCTGTTCACTCACTTATTAAAAGTTCCCACGTGTACTTATTAAGCACCCACTCTGCATCCAGGGCCAGAATTGCTGGCAAAGCCCTCACAGAGCCCACAGTTCAGAAAGGGATCAGACTGAACCCAAGTACTTAGGATGGTGTGAATAAATGCTGTGAAAGATGCAAATGTAGGCACTGTGAAAGAAGCACACAGGAAGGGAACATATCCAAGGCTTGGGAGGTCAGGGAAGGCTTCCTGGAGGAGTTGTCAAAATGGAAGCCCAAAGAAGTGAGAGACAGCCAGGTAGGGGGGTGCCTGGGCCAGAAGGAACATGGGTAAAGGCCCTTGAGAGAACTGCAAGGACACTGGGAAAGTGGTGCCGGAGCCATTTCGGAACTGGGGCTTCACCCTGAGGGCCCGGGGAGATCCCAGCTGTGCGCTGCATGAACAGATATGCACTTGAGAAAGATCACCAGGGACAGCGAGATGCCAGCGAGCACGTCACTACGCACGGCTGTGAAAGCCGCCAGGGAGTCAGAGGTCCCTGTGCCAAAGTGCAGTGTGGACGGTCCCCAGATCACCAGGAGTCACAATGGCCGGCTGTCTCGCTGCCCGCTCCCATGCTGGCTCCCTCTTGGGTAGCGATGCAGAAACTCGGCTTGTCCCAGGCTACAAGCACTCCATCATCATGCCGACGCCCCAGGGACCCATTCGGGGGCAGAAAGGAGGACTTCTGCCAAATGTCCGCCCTCTCCCCACCCAATCAGCTGGCCGCCACCAGCTGCAGAAGACGCCCTTCCCAATCAGGAGCCAGGACTCCCCCACAGGCCACCGTCACCATATTGGTGGAGGGTAAACCTGCCAGTTCTGCCCAGTGACTGGGCAGCCAGAACCCTCCTGCCAATCCCATCCAAATGTGGCCACCTGCCCAGGCAGCCGGCACCCCTGCCCCAGCGGGCCTCCCCTACCCGGGCAAGACCCCACATCCATCAGACAGCACCATCCACTGGCATCCATCACTCCAGAGAAGAGAAATAAAGACATTGCCACATCATGTCCCTGGATTAATGTCCCTGCTGTGAAAACAAACTTCACGTCTTCCCGCCAACATTTATTTTTGATAAATGCTGTGACTTTGCCTTGACATTTCGGAAGCAGCGGGAGACCATTACCCGGTGACAATGTTCTATTCCACTGACATTATCTCTTAATTATAATATGCAAGTAACACTGGAAAAAAATGGCCCATAAATACCTCATTTGGAGCTGCTGCATTCTGCCCTGTCGGGAAATGCTGCCGAATTTCATTCAGCCCTTGCAAATGAGGGAAGACAAATGTGCATCTGGGGGCCTGTGAGTGTCCTGCCTCTTCAATGACAAAGCTCACAGGGGGGCAGGAGGTGGCAGGGAGGTGAGGATTTCAGGGCATCCTCAGCTGGGCTTCCGTCAGTCCCCAGGCCTCCTCCAGCCCCATCCCAAAAATTAGAGGGCACTTCACCCCCATCACCAATTAATAGCTGCCAACTCCAGGACTGCAAAAACGGTTTGCTAGTTAGCACAGAGGGGATAGGCAAGGATTTTCTTCCAGGAATTAATTCCGTCCAGGGGTAGGGAGGCCGAGGGAAGAGCGTCTGGAGGAAATGCCATTTTGTAACTCCTCTGGGTCCTAAAGAGCGGAAGCAACAGTCGCCAAAGTTCAGAGGGAATGCGTTCCAGGAGTGGGTTCTGGCGACAGGACAGACAGAGGCTTCCCAATGGCTGGAGAAAGAGAGGCGGATACTCCTGTGGAACTGGTGGGCAGCGGAAGAGCTTTCAGAGGCTCGCGGGACACCGTAAGGCCCCCCCCTCACCTGGTCTACTCCCCGCTGTTCAGTTTGCTTCTCAAGATCAAACCCTGAGACTCAGTGGCTGCTTTCAAGTCACTGAGTAGAAAGAGGAGCTGCCAGGCTGTGTGACAACCGTTGAGGGGTGGAGGGGGACACTGCAGATGGGCTCCTCAGAATATGTTCCCACATCCAGGACAGCCCTCCACCAGCTTCTAGAAGTCTATTCCAAGAGTTCAGGCTCAGTGCAGGGTCACTGGCTCAAATGCCACCAGGACACAGCAGCATCTAGTGAGTGAGGCTGACTGACCCAGGCAGTGACACAAAGAATATATGTCCCTTCTCAGAGCAGCAACCATCCCAGGGGACCACTGCTGGGCAGCCATGAGGGCCCAGTATGGCCAGATTTCTGATGTTGCAAAAAATAGCTGAAATGCAGATTTTTATACGAAATCTCTTGATTTTTAAATATTGGCCACTAATTGAGGGTTCCCTGCCCCCTTAAAACACTGTGTAAGCCAAAGTGAACACATCTATAGTCCACTAGCTTGCACCCTCTGGTCTGGCCCAAGGCCGTCCCTTTCCCCTGGGAGACGACCCCACACGTGCCTGGAGTTACCCTAGAACTCACCCTGCCCTGGGATCATGGCCAGAGACAACAAGCGTTGCTGGCTCCCTGTTGTTGGCCCCCAGGGGACGCGTACCTAAAGCTCACTGACCCTTTACCTGCCTCTGACCCCTCTCTGGCCCAGAGTTCCACACCGAACCAGTTCAGCAAAGCTGCCCCATACCAGCGGCCACCAGACTAAGTCAGGTCACCTCTCGGCGCCTCGGTCGCCTGTTATCATGGGAGGAAGGCCAGCAAGTCCTCTCAGGGTCCCTGTGAGCAGGGAACGAGGGGGTACAGCACTCCACATGGCCTGCACACAGCATCTTCTCGGTCCAAAGGGCAAAATGATCAAAACCGGAAAGAACAGCAGACCATGGCCTTGCTGGGGTCTCCAGGGGAAGCGAGGGCGCCTGGGACTGCAGCACTGTCTGTACTTCCCTCTTGTGCCACGAGGGATCCGCATGGGGACACCACAGATTTGGGGGCAGGAGGCCTGGGCTTGCACCCCCCGCGGCCCCACCCCCTCGCGGTGCAGCCTTCCACAGCCCCCTCCACCTGCGCCTGGTTTCCTCACCTGTGACACCGGCGAATTCCTCCTCGTAGAATTTCTGTGGGGACTGAAGGGTGTGAAGCAAGCACTAAGCACATCAAAAGGCCCTTGGAAAAGTGGGCGCCTTTTCAGAAATCCCTAGTGTCTTCTATGTAGCACAGTTCCTGGGTTAGGCGTCCATGGGGGTGGAGCCTGAATGAAAAGCTTTATGCCCTTCAGTTTTCTGAGGTGCGCGGTGCCGTCCTGCCCACTTTCATAGATGTGTCTTGTACCAGCTCCATTTCCCCTGCTCCCCTGGCAAAGTTAATACTTACCTCCCTCCGCCTACGGCCTGGCCCTGTCACTGATGTCACCATGGGCCACCTGGGGTAACCTGGCCTGAAAAGTTCATCATCACCACAATCTGCCTGCTGCCCCCTCCAAAGGGAGGGGCTCCCCATTCCTGCTTGTCTGCCCTGACAGTGTCTGCAGACTTGCTTTTCAATCTACCGTGGGCCCAGGACAAAGCGAACGGCTGCATTTTCCCCTTACACGCAACAGAGGAAGGAGATAGCCACCATGTCATTAGAATGGATTCACTGCTCTATCTCCTGCCCACAGCAGGGCCTGACAAGGCCTGGGAACTCAGTAAGTATTTGTTGAATGAATGAAGGAGAATCTGCCGTTTACTGAGTGCCCGTTGTTGCCAGATACTGTGCTACACGCCCTTCAACGCATCGTTTCACCGGAGCCTCACTACATTCCAAGAGGTGGGTTGTATCACGCAGGATACAATCCATCCCCCCGATCTCAGCAGCTCAAAATAACAAAGGCTTATTTCTTGCTCACGCTGCACACGTCAACATGGGCTGTGCTCTGTGCAGTCCTCCTTCTGGGACCCATGTTGATGGAGTAGCCAACATCTCCATCGTTACCTGGCACCAGGGCAGATGGCAAGGGAGTGTTCTGAAGGTTGTACCCCAGCAATTCAGTGTTACGACCCAAGAAGCTATACAAGTGATACTCCACTCTCAGCTCACTGGCCAGAATGCATCACATGACCCCAGCCAACCACAAGAGGGCCAGGAAATGCCATCCTCCCGTGTGCCCGGCAGGTGGGAGTTAGAAAGTGCTGGCACATGTACCACTAACGGCTACCACATTGGTGTTTTTATTATCCCCATTTTCATAGATGACAATGTTGTGGCTCAGAGAGGTTAAGCCACTTGCCCAACCTCACACAGCTAGTAAAAAGCAGATCTAGGATTCACACCCAGTTTTGCCGGACACTAGAAACTCGTCTCTCAGCCATTACCACTGATGAGCCCCAAAGTACGATCTGTTTAATCCTGTCTGTATGTAAGATAAACACATTCAGTAAATTAGGCTGATGAAAGACACCCACCTACACACCTCCAGAAGGAGGTGTGTCATCACAGACATTTATACTTAAATTACACAACTAACAAGCAAAGGAAAATACTGCTCAAAAACTGACAGACTAAGTCCTGTCCAAGACATGTTTCGTTTGGCCCATGCAGTATTTTATTTAATTGGAATCTGTTGCCAATAATTAAAAATCAGTCGATTTCACATTTTAAAAAACCATCTTCGTTTGAAATTTTTTTAAAAAAATTGAAAGACTTGGCAACAACAGCCTGCATCCCCATAAGGCAGCCGTCAGCATGACGAAGGCAAAGCCAGGTTCTCAGATGACTGAAAGGCAGGCAGGCAGCCTGGGTTGGAACATGCAGGGAGGGGTGTCGTCATCCCAGAACCCAACACGTAGAATCCTGCTTTCTTTAACCACAGGTCTAATAGTCTCACGTTCACACTTCAACATATTTTCATTTCAGTCGTAACAATGATGGTGTCAACTGCGCACCTTTAGGAGTGCTGAGAAAGTGTCGCTTTGGGGGAGGCGAGGCATCAGTTGCCCGGCACGTACCCACGGGCTCTCCAGCCAAGCTCTGGGCAGGGCACACCTTCTCCTTCTAGCCTGCCCTCAAGCTACCTTCCCACTCGGGGGACAAACCCCTGGCTTTCTAGGTGGATTCACATTGCTGCCTGGCTCATCTGGACTCGCCTCCCCGATCCACGTATACCATTTATTTAAAGAAGCTAGTTTTACACATACAGGACAGCCACTCGAGGACTGACAAGGGCAAGAATGCCCAAGAAGTGTTTGACAGCGACACCTCCTGGTGACATACGGTATTACAGCTCAGCTCCAACAGACCTCCCAAATACAGCAGGTCCTCGAATAACGTCATTTCCTTCAATGCCATTTTGCTCCGCTGATGAGATGCGGTAGGAACTTAATCCTGGTTTATGTCCATTAGCATGTGGTAAAACTGGTTTCATGATACATTGTTTCCCTTAAAGTTGCAGGTCTATGGACTACATTAGGTGAGGATTTACTTTGGGATACATTTCATAGTCTTTTCTAACACTGTTCAGCCTGAAGTGCATACGGGGCCTTCTCTACAACCCTCGTGAGGACCTGTGAAATAAACGAGGCAGGAATGAGAATTCCTGCCAGACACAGGGCCAAAGGGCCTTCCTGGGGGACACGAGGCCGCTTCAGCAAACAGCTCTCGCTTCCAAACCTGCCTCCTGCCTCACCCCTGAGGCTGACGTCATGGGAGACACCATGTCCACCCCTCCAGCAGCAGCTGCTACCCCAGCCAAGGACAGGGCTGAGCACAGCAAGAGGCAGGACCAGAGGCGTCTCATCCAGGAGTTTCCATCCCCGAAAATGGAAGAAATTCCTGTGGCCCAGAGAAGAGCAGATGGGGCGGAAACAGACGGAATAGCCCAGAGACCAGAAGAATGTTCCACAGCTCTGAAAAGCTGCCGCAGGCCTGGCCACCCCTCTAATGCCTTCCACACCACACTGTTCCAATCCATCTGCGGAGAGGCACTCCCAGGGCAGTGGAAGCCCCATTTCATAACGGAGGTTGAGGGGGCAAATGAGACCTAGTTTTCAGAAAGGGGTGTCTCCGCCAATGTTGCTCAGACATCTGTTCCTGAAAGCAGAAAACAAACAGCTCCATCTTGAAGGGCCCCCTTGGCCTCAGCCAGGGACTTCTGGAGGTTGTCACGTTTGCTGCAGCTAAAGCTTTGTGGAAAATGTGCCATGAAATCTGGAAACGCTTATGACTCCAGACTCAGGACACTGCCACTTGGCCCACAATGTCAGGAAAGACACGCCAGGCCTGGAACCTTCCAGAGCTGTCTCCTGAGGCTTCAGAGAGGAAAGTCAGAGAAACAATCCCCACCAAAGCAGTGGACCTTACACAGAAGTCCTGGGTGGCTTCCTCCCATCTCATCTGCTCTCTCGTGGAGTTTTGTTGTGGGTTTTGGAGAGCCAAGCACTATTTTTAGGAATGTTTATGTTTACTCCTCTCCTTCCCCTCCCATTCTCAACCTGTCTGGAGTGAGCCTGGATGTCCCCTGCTGGGGGCTTTCCTGGAGTGGGTGGGCACGTGGCCAGTGTGCACGGCTTCTTCCTAGAATTGGGACGCGTTTGGGGGATGAGTTCTGCAATCTCCTTTCGTCTCCCAGACTCCTCAAATTCTCCAGAACCTGGACGTGTCTGTACCTTTGTTTGAAAATGATGTTCCCTGCAGCTGGCTGCCCCAGTGCCATTCCAGAAGGGATAAGGGAAGGTGTCTGGCTGCTGGCCAACAGCCTGGTTAACTGGACAGTGAGGCTGAGCACGCGTGCCTTGGACCCAGCTGCTGGCGTTCACAGCTGGATGCTGACACTCACCAGTCACAGAACCCTGGACATCTACTGCACCTCTCTATGCCTCAGTTTCCTCATCCATACAGGGACGAGGATGATAATAACAGCACTACCTGGGTTACAAGGAAAATGAAATGCCTGCATGTTGAGGGTTGAAAACGGCACATGGCTGGATAAATGTCAGCGACGCCCTATTTTAGGAGAGGAAGCAGGTACACTGGAGCCCAGCTCTGCCCTGACTGGCCAAGAGCGGCCAGCATCTGAGATGTTATATCTGCGGGCATCCAGAGTTTGGGTCAGGCTTGGGCTCATCCCCAGCCCTTGGGGCCTGAGGTCACCAGAACTCCACGATCAGACCCAGAAGTACTGTCCTAGAACCCCACCACCCAGATGGAAAGGATCGGAATCATTTCCTGTTACCACAGCCTGCCCTGGCCAGACACTAGTCATTAATATTTTCATAAATCCCGTAACTTTACACAGGTACGCTGCAGAGCACTTTCATGTGTGGAAACTGTTAACTTGTTAAGTGTAAACATAAAAGGGAGCACCGTTTATGCAGCCTTAGTCCGTCAAATTTTCATCTTTTCTTTTACTATATCTACAGCTTCAAAATACAGCGGTAGCTCAGGCCCCTGGAGGTCCAGCATTTATAGCCTGGACGCAGGGCCGCCCTGCAGAGGGTGGACCCACAGCTACCCCTGGTGGCACAGGCCTGCACTGCCAGCCTCTGGCTGCGGGGGGGGGGGGGGGGGGGGGGCGGTTCTGGGGCCTGAATACTGGAGTGGGGAGAAGAGAGAGGGGGAAGGGAGAGACGGGAGGTGCGGAGAGCAGCAGCTGCAGCGAGGCAGGCTGTGTCACACCCCACAACTCCGCTGCTTCCCTGATTATTTATTCAACAAACACTTATCTGCACACACATCTGAGGAGACAGGCACTGTGCCACGCGCTGGGGAAGCAGCCAGGAACCCCCCAGACCTGGCGCCTGCCCGCAGGAGCTTAGAGTTGAAGGAGGCAGGCAGAGTGACCAAATAAAGATCAAAGTGCAAAGAGCAGGCAGGTACTGGGGCCCTGAGAGGGGACAGCAAAGCGGTACAACCTCTCCTCAAGGGGCCACTTAGCAATAAGGAAGGAGAGGCAACGAACTTGCCTGTTTCCTCACTTGTATATGGCCTGATTCTCCTGCCCCAGCCATTGCAGAGGTGCTGCAAGGATCGTGTGACAAGAGAGGTTTTATGCTGTAGAGACCTCCTGTTGGATCCCTCCACATCCACACCTGCCCCAATGCAACTCCCCACACAGCCAAACAGCGATCACAGGCCTCCCCAACTGAAAACCCTCCAGTGGTTTCCCACTGGACTTAAACTCCAAACAACAGGGGCCCGTCTGGTAGGCCCTGCCTACCTCTCCAGCCGCATCTCCCTCTCGCCTCTCTGCACTCCAGCCACGCCACACTCATTTTTGGTCTGCATGTGGCTACCTCAGGGCCTTTGCACATGCAGTTCCTGGTTCCTAAAGTGCTCTTTTCCTGATTCCTTCAAATCCTCAGGAATCAGCATCAATGGCACTTCTCAGAGGACACCCCTAGAAACATTTACCTACATAGCACCCCCACCCCACCCTCTCCTCTCCTGTTACCTTGCTTTTCTTTATTTCCAGGCACCCACCCCTCTCTGCAGTTATCTTACTTATTCATTACTTGTTCACTGTCACCCCCACTAGAATGTAAGCCCGTGAGGGCAGGGACCTTTCCCACTTTGTCTGGCTCTGTATTTCTGAGGTGATAACATCGGTGATCTAGCAGGTCCCTTCTGGGTCTGTGTGCCCCTGGCTTCTGTGTGCTTTCACGTCCAAAACTCAGCACCTGCTGGTCTTCCTTGGAAAACTGCCCTCCTGGGACACCCCCCGGCCACTAATCTTTGTCTCAGCATCTCCAACTGAGAGAACCCAAGCCAAAACAACTCCCCCAACTCCCAGTATGTGCCAAGGTGTCTGACACATAGTTGGCACCCAGAAAACACTTGAAGGAATGAATGAATGAATGAACAAATGCATCCACAGGGCCCTCTCAGAGCTTGACTCCCTCTCAATGCACAGCAAGTGCTCTGAATACAGCAGGTATCTCATAAATGCTTGCTGGAGGCCCAGCACCTGAGATCCTTCGTAACAGTCCTCGGCCCCACAGAGAATGCTTGCACATCCATTTCCATTCCCCATTCAAAAGGCTTCTCAGAGATTCACGGAGCAGCCGTCTTCATTGCCACGGGGCTCACAGAAGTTACAGAGGTGACAGCCACTGGAGCGGAGCTGGGATTGGCAGGTAGGTACCTGCCTCCAAAGGCAGAACCCTTTCCATTACATGCGAAGTAAGCGCAAACCTCACGTGGCCTTGGCTTTTATTTTAGGGGTTTACTCTTGCCCACCAGATCCCCGGAGAAGGTCAAGATCCTTTGAAAATCTGAATATTAAGAAAACGTTTCCCCCTCAAAAGAAACGCCCAGAGACATGTATAAAATCCAATTTCTTAAGGTTACAGGTTCCTGGAGCCAGTCTGTGACGTCAGGCACCCCACCCCCCCCCTAATTTAACGAACACAAAGGTGTTCCGCAGCACCTCTTAGACTGCAGGCCTCTGATCAACCTGTGTGCACAGCTCGCCCCCCAGCGGCCGAGCCAGGAATTGCCCAGAAGCCCAGCACCGCGACCAGTGGAAGGGAGGGATTTTCCCAGCAGCCCTTGATCTACAGGGCGGGAAAAAGCCGCGCACGGATTTAAGCAAGGGATGAACCTTGTGCCAGTGTACATTTCAGAAGGGGTTCGCAGGCCACTGCATGGAGAATGGAGAGCACAGGACACCCGTGGGAGCCGGGGGACCCGTGGGCCAGGCTGGCAGAGGCTCCAGGTGAGAGGCCTCAGTGACATCAAGCAGGACAGCTCCAGAACAGCGGGCTGGAACGCACTGTCCCCAGCCCTGAACCCATCGCGCGGGGCCACCAACTCTTTGGAGGTCCATGCTGACCTTGCAAGGCAGATATTAGATTATTCCCATTTTTTTTCAGATGAGTAAGCCACCCTAGGACTTTGTTCACAGTGCAGAGTGTGCACTTGATAAACATTTGTTGGAAGAATGACCCGAGTGAGTGAAGGAACACCAAGGAATATAACCGTCTTAAGCATATTCCAGTTTCCCCGCACAATGGCAGGTACCAGAGGTTACATTACAGGCCCTTGGGGTTTGGGACTACAGCGACTGGAGTTAGCACTGCTAGTATTCTAGAATATTCTAGTATCAACTAGGGCACAGACACAGTGCCCCAGGAATTCTAAGTAGGCTGGGGGGAGCTGAGTGAGCAGACGTGATCAGGAAGGCTTCCTGGAGGAGGGGACATGGCTGGAACTGAGCCTTTGATCATGGGCAGGGCTGAGCAAGACAGAGAAAGGAAAGCTTCCATGCAAGGGTAGCACTTATTCCACAGATAGAGTGGGAGACGGGGGCAGGCACGCTGCGCTAAGGGACAGTGCAGAGTTCCTGAGTAGGGCAGGTCCGGTGGTACCTGCTGAACATCTGTACACTTTACCCATCATGTGTGCATTTATCTCATTGGACACTGGAAAAGTATCTTTTGCCCATTGGACCCATATGTTCAGATACCACTGCTTTTCTTTTAAAAGAAAATTCTTTAAGTAAAAAACGTGAATCAAATTAAAGAAAAATGTTAAGTTAGCAGTCACATAGTAAGTGAGAGGCTGGGGTATTTATAAAGTGAGAACATGGAGAGAAAGTCTCAGCATCACAGATGCTCCTGAGAATTCCTTAGAACGATGTCACACTAAAGCCTGTGCAGTGTCCCTTCGTGTCCATGCGTCCTTCCTGCCAGATGGCAGTTTCCTCACTCCACCCCAGAAGAAGTAGTTGGCTGGGTTTGGGGACCAAGGTTGTCCCAAAACACAAATCAATTTAAACCCAGAAAGATGCTCGGAAGCGAGATGTTCACACAGTGAGACACATGGAGGGCACGTTCACCTCTCCTGTCCCTTGTTCCTTTGGGGCGTGCGCACACACACATACACATACACACACACACGCACACACACATACACACACAGAGCAGAATGCTTCGTGGAGATAGTCTTTTTTTTTTTCTTTTTTATGAGCAAGTAGAGCTGAATGCAAAAGTTAAAAGTGTGTGTGACAAGCTCAGACAGGGGCGTCAGTAATCCTCCCGGTGGTTATCTAACTAAAGCTGGGAACACCGGGCTTAGCCTTCCAAGGGTAACAAACTCGGATGTTTGAAGGAAACCATCTTCTAAGCCTGCACTCCCTGTGAGCCGCTGGGCTGCAGTTCTCTGGGAGAGCAGGCCGGGCTATCACCTGGCCCCTTCATGAGGCCCCCTACCCACCCCCAAAGCAGACAGGAGCAGCACTCCCCTGCCCTTCAGCCCCCACCAGGGGGACACTCCCAAATACTGGTTTTGAGGACTGATCTGAAGATTGGGTAATCCTTTTGCAGCCAAGTCAGTGGTTTCCACTTTGTTGCTTTGTACAAATGTGAAGAAAGGTCAGACAGACTTGTCAGCTGACAGATCAGAAAAAATACTTTTTGATGACAGACGACCATCTGAGTTTTGCCCATTACTCAGGAGGATAAAAATTGAGTGACATGGCTATGAGGAGATTCCTCATACTCCTGGCTACTCATCTATGTCAACAAGGCTGCTCTATCTTACATCCACAAGAATAAGAACGGAATTGATGACAAAATTGGTCTCATTCTGGTAATTAGTGACAGTCATTCATGGATACATGAACTGATTGGGGCCGGAAAGAAAGTCTCATTCATCTCATTATGAGATTCATTTCCATGCCAAAAAACAAACAACCCACAATGAGATAAAACTACTAAAATGACTAAAATTTTTAAAAACTGAAAATACCAAAGAACCGGTGAGTATGTAGAGCAGGTGAAACGATCATACCTTGTCGATGGGAATGCAGAACGGCACAGCAACTGTGAAACTGTCTGGCAGTGCCTGAAAAGGTTCAACACAGACTTACTATATGGCCTAGCAATTCCATTCCTAGGTGTTTCACTTACAGCAAATGAAAATACTCATATGTGTTCACAAAAAAAGTGTACACTAACATTTACAGCAGCTTTGTATTCATATCGCCCCCAACTGGAAGAAACACTTTCATCTTCAACTAGTGAACAGCTAAAAGCCTGTGGTATATGCGTGCAGTGGAATTCTACTCAGCAATAAAAAGAAACAAACTACTGATAGATCCAACAACGTGGATGAATCTTGAGACATGCCAAGTGAAAGAAACCAGTCTCAAAAGGCTACATACTGTATGATTCCATTTCTATGACATTCTGGGAAAGGCAAAACTGTCTGGTTGGCAGAGGATATGCCTTCCTGGAGAGTTTTACTACGAAGGGGAAGCGGAAGGAAATTTGGGGGATGATGACATTGTTATGGATCTTCATTGTGGTGACAGTCACGTGGATCTATACATGTGTTAAAATTCCTAAGCTGTACACACATCAAGTCTACAATGTAAATTTAAATATATAAATACATCTTAAAAGGAGATGCACTGCAATCAAGTTTGACTTCTTTTTTTGATATATACCAAAACGTGAAACATATTTTTTTTGGTCAATTGTGTACCTATAGTTGAATGGCAATCCTGACCCTGACCCTGACTCTGACCCTGACCCCCACCCCGACCCCCACACCCCCAACCCGGGGGAAAATAATCTTTATGGTCACGAGAAAAAATGTAAATGTCCATTTCAACTTACACAGACATTTATGTCGCTGAGAAATACAACGGAAGGATTACGTTGAAGGTATACATTATATAACATTTAGCTAAAATTATAGGGGGAAGAAGGAAACATGCTCAGCGTGGGGGGGGGGCTAAAACTTCCGACTACAAGAGCTGTTTCGTGTATTTTCTTTAAATGGCGGCGAGTATCCCGGCACCATCATATTGAGATCTCATTAGGCCCATTTAAAAGAGTAATGAAGTGGTTTCATTTTAAAACATCAAGGACAATACGCGGGAAGTAGTATCCTTTGCAACTATTTAAATTTACGATAAACACGTTTCCACCCATTTCAGACAGGGAGCTTGAGGAGGGCTGCTGAGCACAAAGGTGGAGGGACCAGCGGATGAGAAGGTGGGCAGCTGTGACCCCAACTCCACAGACGCCGGTGCCACCGCCCCGAGGGCCCACCCTGACACAGGAAGGCAAGTCTTCCTGCCCCAAGTCTTTTGTTGTCACCACAGCGCCTCTTACGTCATCACGGGGCCTCTGGCGTCATCACAGGCCTCCGAAAGTAATCACGGCACCGCCAACCCCGCCACAGCGGTGGCATCACCACGGCGCCGAACTCGTCACGGCGCCGCCTGCATCACGATGGGGCGGCTGACGTCATCACGGCGCCGTCCAGAGAGTCACAGCTGGCGGCGTTTAAGTCGGCACAGCGACCTCACGTCACCACGGCGACGCCTACGTCATCACGGCACCTCTGCATGATCGTGGTGCCTCTAGCGTCATCACAACGCCTTCTAAAGTTGTCACAGACCCTCCAACGTCACCGCGGCGCCTGTTATCACGGACCTCCAGCTTCATGCCCCTCCCGTCACCATGACGACGCCTACGTCATCACTGAGCCTCTGAATGGAAATGTCTCGTCGTTCTGCGCCTCCTGACAACCCGATTCAAAGCGCTGGCCTTGCTCCCGGCGAGGAGCGCGCAGCATCTTGCATTAAATCCCAGGCGACTGCACCGGGCAGATTAAGCACAGGCGCCTTAAACCAGCTGAAGTGTCCCGGGTGTCCAGGAGGTGGGAGCCCCCACCCCGCCCCAGCCCACGTCTGGCCCAGGGCAGGGCTGCACAGCGACTTCCGCAGGCCCCTTCCTCCATTAAAAATACTTGAAATTACGTTTTACAATAACATTGGTATAGATGACTATGTTAAGTTTTAGCACATTTTTTTCTACCTAATAGTTTGGTTTTCTTCTTCTGATTTTAAAAGAAATGAAAACACTGTGTGGGCCCCTGAAAGTATTGTGGGGCTAGGCTCTGTGCCTGCTTGACCTGTGACTAAGTGACCCTCGCTGGCTTCTGGGATGGAAATCCATCTGTTGGTCACCAGTTGGGCGCCCATCCCAACCCCCAACAGCTCTGCAAGGAGGCGGAGGAGGGCAGCTGCTGCAGGGTCGTTGGGCGGTGTCCAGTGAGGCTGAAGGGCATGCCCAGTGACTGTGCATTTCCACCTGCATATTTACCCTGGAGAAACTCGTCCATCGGTGTTTTGGTCCCTGACACATCCCAACTCTTGGGGCGGTGCGCGGCACATCGTAGGGAAAAAAAGAATGTTGAGTGTGTTTGCAATAGGGAAAAACTGGGAACAACTTAGATTCCATAAAGAGGGACTGTGTGATCAATACCTCAGAAGCTGTGCAACCAATTACAAAGAATGAGGTGACTCAGTATGTGGGAAGTGGGAACAGTGTCCGAGACAGGAACAAATGAATAGTGTCCAACTTGAGTGGGAAAAAAAATCAAGGTGACGTCATAATAAATAAAAATGATGGCAAATTTATATAGCCTCTACTATGTGCCAGCCATATGCTAAGCATTTCATGGATTAAGTCACTGGGTCTTCATTATGCCACTCTAAGAGGTAGGTACTATTCTGTCCATTTTAAAGGCGGAGAAACTGAGGCACAGAGCAGTCAAGTGACTTGCCTAAAACCACAAAACTAGTAAGGGCAGAGCTTAGATTCAAACCCAGGCCATCTGACTCCAATCCTCTTTTTATTTTCTTAAATTATTATTATTAGTTTCAGGTGTACAAAACAATGTAATAGTTGGACATTCCAATCCATTCTTAACCACTCCTCTTTTCTGCCATTTATGTAACAAGAAAAAGCAAAAGCCCAGAACAAGACTCCACAGGTCTTCCAGGCATGTTGCTTTGTATATAAACGCACAGGAAAAAAACTGGCAGGTTCCATGCCAAAGGGGCCAAAGTACTTAACCTTTGGTGGTGTTCAAAATGGCCTTGGATCCCAATCTTTCTAAACAAGATTTGCATTCATGCAATATTTTTATTAAATATTAAATACACACAACATTGAAATTTTAAAAGAGAGGCGAGTCAGCATCCCAGCCCATGAGATGCTCGTGGCAGCTTCCAGAAAGGAGCCATTGACTAAGAGCCCAGAATTTCCCAGGAAGTTGCCCCCCTCACCTCCACCCCCACCCCCGCCAATAAGCAGGCTGTCACAGATGCAAGCGTTCGCTTTTTTTAAAGGTTTATTACTTCAATAGTGAATTATTTTTAAAAGATGATAAAACTCATTTCTCTTCCAGTAGAAAAGAGACAGAGGCTTGCCCTCGAGACCAGAAGCCTCAGGTGGATGAGTCTCCCACCCGATCGGACACCAGGCTTTCGGGGCCCAGGCCTACTCCACCTCTGCCCCAGCACCTAGAAGATGAGGGCCCTTGTTGGGGGGCAGCTCGGGGCAGAGCCTCCTGCCACCCCAGCCAAGGAATGGCTGGCTCAGTATACAGGATGATGTCAGTTGAGCTTGGAGGAAAGGGGCCCTAGACACCCAAATCCAGTGCCTGTGTAGGGTTCAGGGAGATCAAAGTTCTGTGGGGGATGAGGAGACAGAGCAGGTACACGGGCATCTGACCCTCATGCTGGTTTTGGAGGCCTGTGTGAACGGGCTGTGCCCCCAGCCCAGATGGGTACAGAGAGGCCAAAGCTCTGCGTCCAGGCAGGGCACTGAGCCCACAGCAGCCCTGCCCGCCTGGCTCTGGCACAGGAAGTCTGCACTCCCAGGCTGGGTTTCAGGACAGTGGCCGGCCCCTCAGAATAAAAGCTCTGTCCTACTGGGTAAGCCACCAAGCGGAGGCTGCAGTGTTTCAATGACGGACAGGGCAACTGGGAGAAGTAGTCTAACGCCCGAACAGGCTCACCCAAGGGAGAGGACCCAACGCCCACAGCGCCTGTGGGTGACTTGGAGAGAAGGTTCCAGAACAATCCCTATGGATGAGCTTCTCCTGGAGTCCCCTCAGCAGCCGCTCCATCCCTGAGTGTATCTGCACACACCTGTGCACACATGTGCATACATGTGTGGGGGGGTGTACAGTGTGCAGCCGTGTGTGGGGGGCAACTGGGAGGTTCAGGCTTTGGGACTGGTGGGCTGTCCGCTGAGAGATTCCTGAAGAAGTGGGGTGAAGGGGCTGGGGAGCCGGTCTGGCTGAGCGGCTGGGCTGGGCTGGCTCTTGGTATCTTCCGGACCCTGTGGAGAAAGGGGGAGCTGCATTACCACACCCAGTCACCAAGCCCCACACATACCCCCAGCCCCGCCCTGGTCTCTCCACCCACGTCCTCCAACAGCACAGAAAGCCCCTTCACCTCCCTATCACCAGCACCCGTCTATCAAGCTCAAGATGAGAAAAGCTGGAGTGACCTACAGACTCCTGCACTGCTTTTCCAAAGGATGCCCTCATCTCACCAAACAGTGTCTTGCCCTGCCCTCACCCCATTTTAGAGATGGGGAAACAGGCCCAAAGCGACTTGCCTAACATAGTGAGACAGGCAGAGCAAGGAGTCCAGGGCTTACATGCAATATTGTCCACACAGAAAAACTGGCAACAACTTAAATGCCCACCAATAGAATGCATTTGTAAAATATAGTCACAAGATGATAACCTAGGCAGCTGTCACCGACAATTGAGGAGGGGACAACCAGTTGCAGTGATCCACATACTATATGATACCACTGAGAAAAGGTGAACAGGACAAAATAGTAACCATTAGTGTTGGTAATTAATGTGAAAAATGTTAACAATTAATGCTACTGAGGCTGGGGCAGAGGGAACTCAGATAGTGTAATTTATCTAGTTTTACATTTTAAAAAATTTCTCAACTTAAAAAAAATTTAAAGATAGCAATGATGATAAGAATGTGGGGAACTCTTCGTCCCCTAAGCCCTCTGCCACCTTCCCAGAAGGACAGAGGGTCTTCTTGCTCAGCGGCTGCGGTTGGAAAGCCCCAAATGCTCCTGCCCACTTGTGCCTTGTTCATAAGCACCAACGGCCTGCTTTACCACCTGGTGGGGAAAACCAACCCTCCTCCCCCTCTGGACAGGACGAAGGGGAGAGGGGGTTCCTGGCTCCTCTCCCTCTGGAACAGATCCCAGGCTTGAGTCATATTCAAGCTGCTGCCAAAGGGTGGGGAGCATGTGAGCACCTACACACACCCTTCCCCGGACACACACCACCCCACAGGGGCAGAATGGGACAACCCGGGGTGGCCAGAATCTCAACAAAGTGGGCCCAAAGAGCCGCGACCTGAGGAAGCCTCACTCAAAAGTAAAAAGGGGAAACTATTTTCTCAAAGACAACACTTGTTACAAACTCTCAAGGAACCAGAACATGAAGCCGACTCCTCTTCCTCCTGTTCCCTTCTGCTTCTATTTGACTGAGTAATGAGGACTCAGAATGGGAGACAGATTAATGAGAAGGACCAGGACATTTCCGTGAAAGGCTGCCCCGTACAGTTGTCCAGGTTGTTCACTGCACCAGGCCACCTAGCCAAAGGGCCTACAAATGGGTGGTGCACGTTGTTTGCCAAGCCCTCTGCCCTAGAGCTGGCTCTGTCTGCACCAAGGAGCTGTCTTTTTCTTATTCACATAAAAATGCCCTCCTGGGCTGCTGGAGGCCCTATTTCCTGCCTTCTCCCAAGCAAGGCAGTCCCTCAGGCCATCCCCACGTCAAGGTGCAGAGACCCAGGCCAAGACTCAGCACTGGCTAGAGGCTGCCCTGCATGGATTCCAGGTCTCCAGGACCACTGGCTACTTCCCAGGTGCCTGCCCCCAAACCAAAGCCTACAGGACACTACAGGCCTGCATTCCCCAAGAACACGTGACTGGGGGAGGGGTGTCACCTGGGGTGGAGGCTGAGCTGCCTTCCAGCGGCCAGGGCAGTAGAATCTCTTTAAGTCAGAAAATTCCCTAACTTGAAAATTGGATTCTGTTGGCAAAATAAAGAGGAGCCCCCCGTTTTGTTTTATGTTTGGGAGGAGGGTGGCACGACATGCTGGCTGTGCCCAGGGAGGTGCAACCGTGGGGCTCTGGCCTCACACCTACCAGCCCCACCTGTACTAAATCGAATAACCCCTTTCTCTGCGCCTGAGGACTGTACCCCTGCACCCCAAGAATACTTAACAAGTTTCTACACAAGGGGATAGCGGCTGGAAGGGGGCATGGGTGACGGTGGGGCCAAACTGTACCTGACAAAGCATCCCAAAGGAATTCTTGGGAGCGAGGAAGGAAAGGGGGGACACGTCTCCAGCTAGGATGCCCTGCCCCCAAGCCCAGGGACCAAATCCTCAGGAGGTCACCCCCTTAATGCTCATCCCCAAAGTGATGGGGCCCTGCCCTCTTATTCCCAGATCACAGGAGGAGCCTCCCAGAGCCTGGCAGGGGACACAGCTGTCCCTCTCTTCCATCTCCTCATCCTCGAAGGGCTGGCAGCACATACACGCTGGTGGCCACCACTGTGCATTTTCTATTTCATTGCCTCCTCCTGGCAGTCAATCGGAGCAAACTGCAGGCAACCGGCTGGCCCCAAAGAGCAGGGCTGTTGCCTCACTGGGACTCTGCCGCTCAAGCCCCAGTCGGCCCAGCCACAGAAGCTCGGGAGCATGAGCGGCACAGTTTTTAGAAACCAAATAAACAGCTATTCTCAGAGGCTCAAGGGTAGAGCCATTCACCTCTGCCTATCCTCACACTGCAGGACCTGCAGCTCTGCCTGGCACACCCCCCGGCAGGACTCTCCCTCCTGAGATTCGGAACCAGTGGGACAAGGCCCAGGAGGGCTCCCCACACACGCACTACTTTTCTGGCAGGTAGGTTGTCAGAAAACATCCGCGAGTCGTTAAATTTCAGTTTCAGGGAACAGCAAATAGGTTTTCAGTGTAACCATATCCCAAGAACTGCAAGGGACACACTTATGCCAAAAATTATTCACTGTTTACCTAAAATTCAAATTTAACTGGGCATCCTTTTGTTGTTGTTGTTTCTTCATTGTTTTGGGTATTGGATTGTTTTTGCTCAACCCGGCAGCCCTACGCTCAGGCCGGGTCGTGGATATATAGCCAGCCTGCATCCGGCCTCTAACATGACCTTGCAAATAAGATAACCAGCCCACGGAGGAACACTAGTCACCCTGCACTTCCACCAGGCCTGGGATCAAAGACACGGTCATTCACTCGGAATCTAAGAAAGGCAGTTCCTCCAAAAGCAAAATACACAAATACGTATGTTCAGTCTGTAGACACTCCAGGTGAAGTTTAGGCTGAAGAAATGTGTCAGATCCAAAGTGTTTCAAGCCGCCCGAGTTCTACTCACTACGGGAGGGGAGGCAGAGAGGGGAGGCATTACCTGGTACGCACCTACAGTCTTGCTTCTTGCAGAACTGTCCCCTTGGGAGCGGACGCCATCAGGGACTCAGAATAGGCCTGCATGGCCTCCTTATCCTGTGAGCCCTTTTTATTACCACTCCAAAATAAATAGCACTTCTCCTAGAAGACAACCAAGCTCATTTATAGTAGACGTTGCAGCTACACACAAGGTTTCACACAGGTCTTTGATTTTCAAGAAGCCAAGGGGAGGGTGCAGAATTCCAGATTCCAACAACTGTTAACGATTGGAGGGGGCTGAGATTTGGGAAGTAGCGTTGCCCTTCAGCAAAGGCCAGTATCTTCAGGAAACGTGCTTGGTCGGATAGACCAGCCAAGCTGGAAAGGGTTTGTCCACCTGGAAGTTTAGGCTGTGGCTAGGAATCCAGGTGGGGAGATGGGCCGCCGTGTGGACGGGGTGGGTTGGCCAAGAATCAGCGGGTTGAACAGATGGGAATTTAAATCAATCAGAGACAGAGATTTTTATGTTACAAGGATTTTGATTTGTTTCTAAAGAATGACTTGAGAAGAAAATTTTTTCTGAAGAGAAATTAAAATACATTGAGTTTGCCAGCACGCGATCTTTTCGTTTTTTCCAACCAGGACAAACAGATAGAAACGTGTAAAGCCTAACCCCAACTAAGCCAAAAAATATGTAACGGGATAAATTTCAATTATTTGGCCTCCAGTGAAACCTGCAAGGAGGGGGCGTCAACTGCGTCGCCAAGAGAAATGATGGCGTTCTGGTTGGGTTTGGGGGCCGGGCACAGATCTGGGGGCTGAGGCAGGGAAGGGGCCCAAGCTACCATTTCAGTTGGTGTCATCACTCTCCTCCCCGTCCCCCTTCTGATGGACGATTAGGAGAGAGACCGATGGGATAGGAGGAGGAGGCTGCGTGGCCTCCTCTCCTGGTGCAGCCCCTCAACAGCTAGTCCCCTGGGCACCCTGCATGTGACTGTGTGTCCTCACTCGTGGAAAACCGCCCAAGTGGCATCCACAGGCTGGGGACTTTGGCTTCTGGTCCCCTCCGCCCTCCCACCACAATTGAAGTCTAAAAACTGTAGGGAGTTCCCATCTGCTCACTGGAGTGACAGCACTGCTCTGCCTGGCTGTCGCTGGAACAGTGACAGAGGATGGGGCACCCAACAGTCGCATTACACCCAACGTCCGTCAGGGACTCGAACTCCAGATGCAGCGATGGGCGAGAGCTGGCACCCTCACAGCAGCGCAAATCTTTCCCCCACAGGAGGGGGATTTGGAAGGGCCATCAGGACAGGGTCTGAAAGCCCAGGTGAAGAGCCGGGAAGGTTTATTATTGTGCCAGCAAGCAAGCAAGTGTGCAGGCCACCCCGAGAAAGAGAGAGCTGTTTCCAAAGCTAAAGAAAGAAAGGTACTGTGGGTGGCCCAGGGGCAGTGCGGGGGCTGGGCGGCACCTCCACCAAGGCCCAGCCTGTGGCTCCAGGACAAGGTGGGGGCCACCAAGGTGGCTTTCTGGTTTATAGCGCCAAAATGACCTCTCAAGACTCCCTGCCATTGAGCAGTGTCCCTTCCCCACCATGCAGCTGCTCACCCATCGTCACCACTGCCCCTGGAGCCCGAGGTCACAGGCCTTGGCCCTGCACGACCGCAGGAACTGCTTATCTTGCCCAGTGCTATCCAGACCTCATGTCATTGCTCCATCCCCAAAACAGTGCACAGTGCCTTGAAAAAAGGACACTGCTCACCAAAGAGGTGTCATTAATGCCACGAATGAATGAATGAATGAATGAATGAATGAATGAATGAATGACACCAAGTCAAGAAGGGGTATGTGTTGTTGGCCCCTCGTCTTCCTGCCTCTAGAGGGCAGATGCCTCAGAGCCCTCTCCATCTACGCTCCCTTCCTGAAATAACGTGTACCCTCCCTGGTCCCACCACCTTCACTCACCTGGGTCTCCTCACTGGTCCTCCTGCCTCCGCCCCTCCCACCCAAGGCCCGAGTCACTATACAGCAGCTGACGTTGAAAAGCCTCCACTAGCTTCCTGTCACCCCTGGAAGGCAGTTCCAAGCTGCTCGCCCTGTGTTACAGGGCCCAGCGTGACCTGTCCCTGCCCCCTCAGACACCATGTCCCACTCCTACCCCCACCTCACTCGCTTCCAGCCACGCTGGCCCTGCCGGATCTCTTCCAGAATGCCTCCAACATCCCTGCCTCAGGGCCTTTGCACTGGCCATCCCTTCAAGTGGGACACTCTTTCCAAGACTCTGTGCGGAGTGCCTCCTTAGCATTCACAGCTAAGCCTAAATTCTACCTCTAAAGAGAAGCCCTTCCTGACACTCTCTCTATAGTTGTTACCACCCTGGACGCTGTGCTGTCCAGTCCCCATGTATGGCTGTTGAGCCTTTGAAATGGAGCGAGTCCAAATCAAAACCCATTGTATGTGTAAAATACATACTGGATTTCAAAGACTTAACATAAAACCAAATAAAATATTAATGCCTGTTTTTTATATTGATTACATGTTGAAACGGCTGTATTTGGGACATAGTCAAGTTAAATAAAATATGATTAAATTTAATTTTTTGACTTAATGTGGCTATTAAAAAATTTAAATTTAAAACCACACACGGCTCACAGTGCATTTCTATTGGGCAGCACTCCTCTAGCCTGTCATCTTTATCATCAATAAAATTATCTTTTGTTTACTTACTTGGTTTTCATCTGTCTCCCCGACTGGAAAGCCAGCCCCCCACACCCCTCCCACCCCGGGAGCAGGGACTGCATCTGTCTCATTCACTGCTATGTGCCCTGCATGTGACAGAGCCTGGCACCCAGAAGGTGCTGACGTGATGAACAAACCATTCAAGTACCAGGTCTCATAACTCAAACCCCACCAGCAGCCCCTCCAGGGGAGGGTCCCCAGGCCTCCCAGAGCAGGCAGAGAAGTGGTAATGCAGGACGCAGGAGATGCAAGGACCCAGTGACAGCTCCCCGGCTCCAGGCAGAGACCCAGGCTGAGGGCGTCCTCAGGCACGGCAGAAGGGACAGCTAGGAGCGCTTGGCCCCAGCAGGCAAGCAATGGGCCGCTCGGCCCTGGCCATGCTCCGGCCACCACCTACTTGGCTCCGGATTTGGTAGACGACGGGGATGAACAGCAGGACACAGCCCAGTGCAAGGAGGACATACTGGGCGTAGTGCAGCACCCTGGGCAGCAACACCAGCTGGATATAGAACGTGTGAAGGGGCTCCCCCTCCATGGCCCCTCTCTGGGGAGGGAGAACAACAAACAAATGGGCTGGGGCCACACACAGATGTTACCCCACGCCACATCCCTCTTCCCACCCCCTTTCCTCATCTCAAGTCCACTGGCCAAAGCATTGGATGGAGTCTGCAGGAGGCCTCCATTTCTTCCAGGACCACATGTAAGGACACTACATTTCCCAGATTCCCTTGCAGTTGGGCAGGGCCATGTGATCAAATTCTGGCCAATGGGATGTGGGCACAGTGATGTTATGACTTCCACACCTGGCCAGTGAAAACCTTCCACGTGATTCTCTCCATCACTTTTCCCAACCACTGAACGGGGATGAATTCTGAGGGACTCAAGGACGGCAAGACCACAAGCCGACCCCAAATGGCTGGGTGGAGCAGAGCTCCGCCTCCCACCAGCCCACATCAGACTGTGATGTGAGCTTGACATTCGGAGGCTGCCCGTTCTAGCCCTGAGCTCACCCTGACTGAAAACAAGCTAGGGGCCGGCCCGGTGGCTCAGGCGGTTGGAGCTCCGTGCTCCTAACGCCAAAGGCTGCCGGTTCTATTCCCACCTGGGCCAGTGCCAGATGGCTCAGTTGGTTGGAGCGCAGGCTCTCAACCACAAGGTTGCCAGTTCGACTCCTGCAGGGGTGGTGGGCTGCGCCCCCTGCAACTAACAAAGGCAACTGGACCTGGAACTGAGCTGCGCCCTCTACAACTAAGATTGAAAGGACAACAACTTGACTTGGAAAAGTCCTGGAAGTACACACTGTTCCCCAGTAAAGTCCTGTTCCCCTTCCCCAATAAAATCTTAAAAAAATAAAAATAAAAAAGAAAAGAAAGAAAGAAAGAAAACAAGCTAGGCCAGAAGGAACCCTGAAAAGTGAGGGAAAAGAAAGTTCAAGTGAAAAGCTGACACCCTGAAAACCAACTTCCCTTGTCTCAGTAGTCAAGCACATTCAAAAAATCAGTACCCCAGGCTGGGGCTTTCCCATTTCAGGCCGTTTCTGTCTTCTCCATCTCAAGTGACCCTTTCGACTCAGAGGGGTAATTGACAAAGTGCTTGCAGAGTGAGAAGTTTCTGGTAGACTGCTCTGGGTCACACAGTCCAGCTCCCCTGGCCCCCCACCCCGCCCCCCTTCACTAATGGGACCCTGCCTCAAATGCCCACACTGGTTCCTCACTGGGGTACCAGACGTGGCCACGTCCAAGGGTGCCCAAAGCAGGTAGAGTGAGGTGACCTTACCTCCTCAAACCACAGCAGCGGCAGGACCACCGGCTCAATCTGTCCAGTTTGCCTGGAAATAAGCAAGACAAAGCTGGTGAGAAGTTTCGTCAGGTGTCTTCCAGCAGGCAGCTTCGGACATGTGGTCGGAAGCTCCAGAGTCAGGAGCGACTCGATTGGTGGGGGCTTGAGGAATGGCTGCGTCCTGGCAGGGAACTGCCTGACAGATGGGACAAGACCTTTTCAATGAAAAACTCACATCTCCTATGTGGCAGGGGCAGTCCACGACCTAGCTCATATCCAGTTGTTCCTTTTAGAAACAGAACCCCACTTTTATTCAGGATGGCAATGCACCCGGTCAGCAAACAGTGTGGCTTATGCTGACCGCTGGCTTTCCTTCAGAAACTCTGGGATTCGGGTGCCAGGCAGAGGTGACCAGCCACCCAAAAACACCCTGGGCGCTAAGTCTCTAATGGGCTTCCCTGCTAGATGACACTTCACAGGTGTTGTCACAGCTCATTGCTAGGGAATTAAGGACACCCTGTGTGACTCTCCTGGGAGAAGACTCTGGAAGACAGAGCCTAGTTCCCCCAGAATTCCTTTGCTGGTTTTGCTTTGAATCCTTTCACTGGAATAAATCACAGCTGTGACTCTGACCACATGCTCGGTCCTGTGAGCCTGAGCGTGGTCTTAGGGACCCAGACACAGCCACTTACTAGCTCACCATGTAACCACAGGCATCTCCTTACCCTCTCTGTGCCTCCTCTGTAAAATGAGGCTTAAAACAGAATTCCTCGCAGGGCTCTAAGGGAGGACTGAGCAACACGAGCAAAGTGCTGAGGAAAATGCCCAGCATATAAAAAGTGCCCCACGTTTATCATCATCTGTTGCTGTTGTTGTTAACAGCCACAAGCAGTGGACAAATATTCTGTGGCTTTTCCATCCTTGAGTCTGCTATATAAGGTACAGCCGTACGGGGACAGGGACCAGACTTGGCACAAAAGGCCAAATCCTCAATTGCAACTCTCAAAAACCTGTCGGGGGACCGGCCCGGTGGCTCAGGCGGTTAGAGCTCCATGCTCCTAACTCAGAAGGGCCGTTCGCTGCGGCCTCTTTTATCTGCGCTTGTAAGAACTGATGTAAATTTAATGCAAACAGCATTTTATCTCAGGATAAAGATCTCGTGAGCAAACAACACAAAAGTTCCCAGACAAGGCACAGCTGCCCAGCTCTGCTTCGGGGCGGTGCGTATCCAGACCTTTCCCACAGCCATTCCTCATCGGCCCTCCAGAGGGCGACAGGCACTGCACTTAAGACCAGCTTCCCTGAGACCAGCTCCAGCTGGCAGAGGCCATCAGGCAGCCCTGTGGCCCCATTCTCAACAGACAGGGACACTGAAGCCCAGGGAGGTCAGGGTAGCAGCCTGACACCCCCAACTGGCAGAATCCAGCAATCAAGCTGATGGCTTGAGCAGTCTTTATGGAGAATCTGAATCAGCTCTCCCAACAGGTGAAACTGAGTGAGCTCGTGTTAAAACCAAGACTTTGAAAAATGAATGCATTTGAAAATGCGAAGGATGGGGCCACACTGGCCCCTCCCTCTGGTGCTGGGTGGGGGCTGGCCTATGGCCCCAGCCCCGCCCAGCCAGCCCGGCTGCTCTGAGTCACCTGTCCGCCCCAGGGTGTGAGTTAGCAGACCGGGCGCCATGTGCCCCGCCCCCGAGCTCCAGCCTGGGCACAGACACCTGCTGAGTGTGGTGCCACTCCACCGCCCACACATCCTTCAGGCACAGATCCTCCGGGCGGCCTCCACATGTGGAAATGAAAAGGCAGGTGGCAGTGAAGATGAGGTCGCACTTTTGACTCCCTGTCCCTCGGACAAAGTGTTCTTCCTTCCGGCTGACAGGCGTTTCACAAAGTGGAACAGATGCCCACATTCCTGCTGCCCAAACATCTTTTCTAGGCAAACTGTTTTCTTAATGAAATGTCAAATATGCCGAGAAGTACAGCCACTGACATAAGGACGAATCCGTTACTCCCTCACCAGCTCTGTCAAAACGTAATATTGTCACAAGACTTGGAGAGGATACAAGTGGAGCCCTCCCACACTGTTGATGGGAATGCCAATGGGGCAGCCGCTGTGGGAAACAGTCTGGCCGTTCCTCAAACGGTTAAACACAGAGTGACCACCTGCCCCAGCAATCCCGCTCCTGGGTAGACCGAAGAGAAATGACAGTGTATGTCCACAGAGAAATTTATACGTGAATATTCATAGTAGCATTATTCACAATGGCTTTAAAGTCGAAACAACCCAAATGTCCATCAACTAATAAATAAAACGTGGTCTGTCCATACCACGGAATATTATACAGTCTATATAAAGGATGAAACACTGACACACGTTACAACACAGAAGAATCTTGAAAACATGATGCTGAGTGAAAGAACCCAGTCCCAATAGGACCAGATATTGTATGATTCCACTTATAGGAAATGTCCGGAATAGGCAAATCCATAGAGACAGGAAGTAGATTAGGGGTTGCCTGGGGCTGAGGGAAACGGGGAATGACTGCTAATGGGGACGGGGCTTCTTTTGGGGGTTGATGGAAACGTTCTAAAATTGATCGTGGCCAGGGTCGCACAGCTCTGTGAATATGCTACAATCACTGAATTGTACATTTTTAAAGGGTACGTTTTATATATGTGAATTAAATCTTGATAAAGCTGTTACTCAAAAAAACCAAAATAAGAAAATCCGTGCTTAAAAAATTCCTCCTGTAGAATGAATCGTCACAGTTCAGAGTGCTGTCTGGTAAGTTTCTATTTTCAAACACTTGGTTTTGCCAGGACTTAATTTCTGCCACTCTGTTGAGTGGGAAACAGCTTGGATGGAAGCTTCTGGCTAAACTGGGGGACAAATGTTGAGAAAAAGGGGATTCTGGGGCAGGATGTCCGGATGTGGGTATGGCCCAGAGCTAGGACGCCCCCATCAAGGGAACAATCGCAGGGACCAGATTCCACACCCGGCAGGGCCGTCTCCCTCCCCCAGACCCCAACCCCTGGGTGGTAGCTGGAGTCCTGAGTCCCTGTTCTCTGAACAGCGCGGCAGCCCCGCTCCCAGGCCCCACTCACCCGATGCCTTTGATGGACTTGATGTAGAGACTCAGCTGCAGTTTCACAGAGCAGTTCATGGGGATTCCCGTGAGCTGTGACAACACACACAGTGAGGGGCGCAGGGACCCCGCAAACTCCCGTCTCCCTTGTCCCGCTCAAGAGGGCGGGCGTTCCAGCTCAGCTGTCCCTGCACTGGGGTCTCCTCTACTCGCTCTAAACCCTAAACAGCAAACATGTGCTTCCCAAACGGCTCTTTCATCTATGACCTCGAAGGGCCCTGTCTGGAGACTAAGCCTCTTTCTGGATGAAAAAATCCTAATCCTTTTATGACGATGCTTCCCCAAGCGGAATGACATTTTTGAGTCATCAGCCCTTCCCTCCACCCCCCAAATTAAACAAAACAGAGTTGCATGTTGAGACAGTCTCTTCTCAATTCACTCCTAACATTTTCTGATCATCTCCAAGCCAATGACATTTTCCCCGTTTATTTTTATGGTTGCCCTCTTTTTACGGAGAATCTGTAAATTTCCAATTTGAGGTAGTGATAGAAAGCTTCCTTTGTGTAGAATCTACTTTTTTTAATGAGACGATTTTTTAAAATAATAAGTAAATAACAGAAGTGACACACATATAGCACCAAAATTGGGAAGGTTCTGGAATGAAGGCAGGAAACTGCAGTAGAAAGGAAGCCAGGTTTGAGTTCAGGAGACCACCACCCTGCTTTTCAGCTCTGACTCGTTTCCTCATCTGTTAAAGGGAGATATCCCACCCACCTCACAGGACTTCTGCAAAGGAAGAGTAAGGTCTGCAAGCTAGCCACACTCAGCCATAAATGTCTATTATCATCACACGCCAATGGGAAAGCCCAGCACTCTGACCACCTCCAGGGCCCCCACGGCACAGAGCAGCGGGTCAAAGGCTGTGCTCCATGAACTCAAGGACCTGGTGGGCTGGGCAGGAGATGACCTGTGTGCAGAAAGGAGCCAGCAGCTGGCTGAGGCTGCCCTCCTTACTGCGGGGGCTGGCGAGGCTGGCCCCTGGCTGGCATCAGGGAACCTGCATTTCAGGAAGGTTACCTCCATCCCTGGTCAGAGGGGCTCACTGTGCCTACACTGTGTGTACACAGTGTGGTTTATGCTTCGGGGACTCTGGGATTGGGGGGGCAGGCAGAGGGTGCCGACATGACCTGCCCCCGATAAACACCCTGGGCACAGAGTCTCTAAGGAGCTTCCCTGCTAGATGACACTTCACCCGTGTTGACACAACTCAGTTTCTAGGGAAATAAGCACGTCCTGCGACTCCCCTGGGAGCCTGGGCCTGGTCCCCCCAGACGTCACCCCGGCAGCCTTTTTCTGCCGCTGACTGTGCTTTGTGTCCTTTCGCTGGAACACACCTGGACCGTGAGCACGACCATATGCTGAATCCTGCCCGTCCGCCTAGCAAATCATCCAACCTGGGGGTGGGCTTGGGGCCCACGACACAAGCTGCCAGCGCCTTCCGCTCTCTAGAACAGACTCGACATCCTGTGGTCTCCACTTGGGCCCCTTTCTCCCCTCCTAGGCTCGGTCCTCCAGGGGCTGTCAGGACACCTCTCTGCACACAAAGGCCCGCCTGCTCCCTGCGCAGAGACACAGACCCAGGATCCCACTGCTGTCACCACACCCTGCCCGGGACTCAGGAGCAGAAAAGTAACCACCACAGAAGCAGCTTCCACAGGTGTTCTGTTCTAACAGGCAGCAAAGACCCCACAGAGTGCTCAGAAACAACAATGGGAAAATGAAAGGCCACTTCCTCTCCCTGCCTGCCTCGCGGACCTGAAACTAGAGGATGAGGAGAAGCCAGCTGTGGGGCTGCTGCAAAACAGCTGTGAGCACCCTTCTGGACACCCAGACATACCCGCCTGTTTCTCAGTATGGGGGATGGAGGGGTGGGAAACTCACACATTGAAATGACAGTCACCAGTGGGAACAGAGAAGCGATCGTGCTGTCGCTGGAGTTCCCCAGAAGGCAGCCGAGAGAGAGAGGCAGTAAGATAAATGAACAAAGAGAGAAGGTGCATGCTATCTTCTAGCTTTATTATAAAAACCTTTTAAAACCTGGTTAAAAATTTAAAACAGTATGGAAAAGCCTTAGCATTCCTAACAATAAAGAATGAATTTAATAGAGGACACATAGTATATTAATGGGACTTAATACCAACATAATTAATATGAACTATATATTAATACAGGACGTAATGCGGTGGGCATTAGAAGGCTTGGTGTCAGAAGACCTGTATTTGAATTCAGCTTTATCCCTTACTTTCTCTCAATCATTTATCAAACCCACACTTACTGAGATACTAGTACCTCTCTGCTAACTGCTAGAATTCTAGCAATTAATAAGACAGAACAGACCCTTCCCTTGGGGAGCAAACCATCCTAGTTACTAGTTGTGTCACTTAAGGTATGTGGACGACAGCTTCCCCATCTGTACGATGGGAGCGCCTGGGCCCACCCCCCAGGTCCCCGTGCAAATTCAGTGGGTTAATGCATGGGAAAGTACCTCGCTAGTACCTGGAACATAATGAGACTCAAGAAACATTTGCTGAATGTGAGGTGTGTGCAGACTTCATTAGCCTAGGTTTTCAGTCACAGAGAGAGAGAAGGTGAGTGCTAGGGGCTGGCAGGTCGAGTCAGTGGCTAGGAAAGCCTGAGCACTATGAAGAGAAATGGTGTGGAACAGCACCAAGCAGACAGAAGAGCTTCAAAAAGGCCTGTGGGGGAGACGAGTGTCCACTTAGGACACCCATAGAATTTTTGAATCAATGGTAAACATGACATGGGCACATTTTACAGAGAAGAGGCAACTAGCTACGGACACACCCCTGGGAGGGTCACTGTGCAGGTCTGATACCCTCCTGGTCCCTGATCGTCACACAGACTTGTCACATGGGACAAATTCCCCGGAACCCAATTTACCTGCACGATACTCATTGATACCAAACGATCTTTATGGTGTGTTGGCACAGTCAGAAGACTGCCTCTGGCTAATTTGCAGGCTGATAATTCCTAATTAATTTACTGTCTTATGGTCCTTTTATAGAGATAATGTCCTTATAAAGAGACAATAAAGCCCTTGAACTATGGAGTCAAAGGGCAAAGTAGGGACCTTTGATGGCTTGATATTCTAGAAGCTATCACTGCCAAAGAAAGCCAGGCTTCCCATCACTTCCCACAATAGCTTGGTAGGGGCCAATCAGAAATCCCCGTTCCCCACTGTCTGGACCAATCAGAAATCCCTGCTCCCCACAGTCTGACAAGCAGGGGCTTACCGGGTGAATGTCCAGGAACAAGGAATGTTCTGTCTCGTTGGGGTGGAGGCCACGCACTGCCTCTGCCAGGACAGGGTCGGCGTTGTAGAAGTGAGGATGGGAGAGAAACAAGGGTGCATCTGGAAGGCAGAAGGTAGAGAGGGGGGCGTCAGACAAGGAGAATGCGTGGGCACGTCCAGAGGCTTCATGCCAGGCCCTGAGCCAGACGCAGGGATGCACAGACGATGAAACGCAACCACTGCCTGCAGAGCACCGCGTGACGATGACAAGATGCAAACAACAATAACTAGACAGAGAGCATTCCTTCATTCAGTCCGTAAATGTTTACCAAGCACCCAAAAGGTGCTGGGCATGGGAAGCCAGCAAGGGACAAGCTCTGTGCCAGAGGAATGGTAACGCTGGAGCTGCTGATTCTGGCAGGAGAGGTCAGAGGAGGGAAAGGAAAAGATGGACAACAGAAGTCAGGCCAAGGTCAGGGCACAGCATTCCAGGTGGAAGGGATGGCAGAGCAAATGCAGGAGGTGGGGAAGGGCAAATGGAGTAGACGGTGTGTGTGTGTGGAGGGGCGTCATGGGAGTTCAGGATAGAAAGGTAAGTGGAGGCCAGATTTGAACTTGGGTGGGGGGAGGGGCATCTCGATTGCCAAGCCAAGCAGCCTGGGCCGTCCTCTGCAGGCAACACAGCGACGATCAGAGAGACTCAGGTGTGTACACCTGTGGGCAGGTCTCCCTAACGTCCACAGGAGGGGAGAAGACACACCTGCTTTGCTTCTCTCCCAGCAGCCAGTCTGCAGGATGGACGTCAGCATGCATGAATAGGGACGGACGGGAGCCCTGAGTGAGAAATTCACACCCAGAAACGTGTGGTCAAACCTCTCCATTAACCGAGCAAGCAAGACAAACGCCAGCTCACCCTCAAGTGCTCAGGGCAACGTACAACAGGCCTGGGGACAATGAGTTCACGAGGAAAAAGAATGAGCCTCTCAAAATTTTACCAGGACCCGGAACAAGCAAATCACAGACAGCACGCAGACTGGTGGTGGCCAGGGGCTGGGGAAGGGGAGAGGGGCGTGACTGCTAATGGATCTAGGGTGTCCTTTCAGGGTGGTGACAATGTTCTGGAACTAGACAGAGGTAGTGGCAACACATCATGAATGTACTAACTGCCACTGAGCTGTACACTTGGTTAATTTTATGTTACGTGAACTTCACCTCAGTAAGAATAAAGAATGAGAAAACAAACGAAATTCAGGAGGTCTTCTTCCCTAAAACCAACCGCTCATCTGCAGCTAGACCGGCATTCGTGTTTGTGTGTATCTGGCAACCTCAAGCGTCTGGATTCTTCCTGCTTTCCTTTGCAAAACCAAGCACTGGTTTGAAATAAAAGCTGGGGATTTATCGATGTCTGACTTCGTTCTTCCCAGAGTCCTTCTCCATTCATCGCCTTAAAGTTTCTCAACATGAATTCATTCATCCTAGTACCGCTTCCATTTTGCCACATCCGCTTACCCTCCCACACCGTCATATAATGTGCTTCTTTGAACCAACTGCCACTGCTTTATTTAAATAGCTATATTTTAGGGGGGGGGGGGCTTTACATTTGAACTATAACTGGCAAACGCTAGCCACAATTAGAAAGTAAATACAGGAATAAATGCAATGGAAGCCAGTGAACATTATACATTCTAATGAGACACTGTTACCGGCACAAGGCTTTGACCCTGAAACCTGCTCTTTCTCTGTTAAAAAGAGAGATAGATGAGTATTGGACAGGTGTTCAAATCCTCGTAGCATCGACAGAGACTCTCTCCTGGAGGTAGTCAGAGGGCAGAAAAAGACCAGAAAAGAGAAGCCCTCTTTTGCCGTGTTAAGTCAATGTTATTCAAAGCTGCCTCCTTGCGCCTCTGAAGTCATCTTGAGTGCCTCAAGGGACAATGTTATACAATTTGAAAAACTCCACTTCCCATCCTCCCATTTCCACCGTCAAAGGAGACCATCGGAGCAAACATGAGGACCCCATTTTCACAGGTGACGAAACTCTGAGGCCCTTGGTAAGGAGGCAGTCACCAAGAGAGGCCCTAAAAGGTGGTGAATCTCAAACAAGCCCCTAGGCCATGTGTCCAAGGCCAGGGGGAGACCGAAGTGAGCTGGACCAATCAGTTAGCACCTGCCCTGGCTCCAGACACTAAGCCCACTGGGTTTTTTAATAGCACGCATGTGTGCGTGTGTTATCTTTCTATTTTATTTCCAAACAGACTGAGAGAACCTGCCCAGGTAATCAGTGCTAATTAATTTATAGCTTTATGGTGCATTTGACCAACCTACTTGCCCAGGATCACCATGGGTTACAACTCAGGGTTTCTATGGGGCAAGTCTGAGGCTTCACACAGCACAGAGGTTTAAGGAGAGAGACTCCTCTGGGTCCAAGAGACTTTCAAGGCCTGGAAAGGGAAATATGTGCGAATTTCTTATCTTCAGGTTCAATGTCACACAAATGCAGGTACGCCAAACGACATGTACGAGAATGTTCCTGGCTGCACTAGGGTATGTTCAAACGCCCAGAAACTCAGATGCCCACAAGCAGTAGTAGAGGTAAGGAAACAGGTGTGTTCCCCAGGACGGAGCGCCAGACAGCAAAGAGGGCATCTACAGCACCCATAACAGCGGGGGTGGGGCTCACCCACGTGATACTGGGCGAAAGAGGCCAGAAAATGAGAAGAATGGAGCACACACTTTCTGACCCCATTCACAGAAAGACCAAAGGCAGGCAACGCTATGTGGCGCCGGAAGTCGGGCCAGTGGCGAAGAACAGAACACAGAGACATCGGGGGCGGATTCTATTCTGTTTCTTGTTTGGGGTGCTGACGATATGGGTGTGCTCACTTTCTGGAATTAAAACCGCACGTGTCATTTGGGCACCTCTTGGTATATATGTTTATTTCAACGTAAAGCACTTTATGTACATAAATATTTTTAAATTCCCTTGCACTTGTGAAGTTGTTTCGGCAGATGTGCTAGGATGAGGCAGTGCAGGTCTGAAGTACAGTTGCGGGGGGAAAGACAGGAAGAAATTATGTTAGCGGGGCCGGCAGAGGCCAGCTGCTACAGAGCACCAAGGCCACGGTAAGGGTTTCGCTGTATGTGTGCGGGGAGGTGTCAACATTTGAAGCAGAACTGGGCAGCCAGCCATGTTTCTGAAAGGTCCCTGGAGCTGCTCTCTGGAATAGGGTCCAGCAGCGCTTTCTACGACGGTGGAAGTGTTCCCTTTCCGTGCGGTCTGTCCCCAACAGTGGTCATTAGACACACGTGGGTGGTGATCATTTGAAATGTGGCTAGTATGACTAAGGAAAGGCCTTTTTCATTTGATTTCATTCAAACCAATTTCAATTTCAACAGCCCTACGAGGCCAGTGGTGACTGTGCTGGACAGTCTGGGGGATGGATCGGACGTAGAGCGGCAACCAAGCGACAGGGGTCCCGCTGGAGGTGTGGATGAGCGGCAGAAGATGCTGGAGGCCTGGACCATGGGGCAAGGGGAGGAGAGAGGAAGAACTGGGGGTTTAATTTGGAGGCAGAGCAGACTGAGCTTGACGACACAGTGGACGAGGGTGAAAAGAGGGGAATGGAGCTGACACCCAAGGGTCCAAATGGAGCAGCTGAGGTGGGGGCGTCTTGGGGACTGGCACTGAGAAAACACTGATGATGCCAGAGGACCCCATGCCAGCACAGCGATCACCCAAGCCCGCAATCGCACACTGCAAAGGAGCTTCCACAGGCCTACAATCCTGTTGCCGGCTTCATTTCCTCCCAGATGGGGGGCCCTTCCCGCAGAGCCTCACTGTCATGCTGCATGTCACGGTGTGGGAGGGAGGCAGAGCTACGCTGCTCGCCACGGCCTAATGCCCAGAACCCATGAATATGGGAGGTTATGCGTCCAGGGAACGAGGCTGCTCGTCAGCTGGCCTTCAAACAGGGAGCGTGGTGTGGACTCCCCGGGTGGGCCTAACATGCGCTGCAGGGTTCTTCAGCTGGAAGAGGGACGTGGAAGAGGGTCCGAGATGAGACCGCAGCGGGAGGAACAGAGAGACTGGATGTCGGAATTCTGAACCACAGAGCTGTTTACGATCATGATTTTTGTGCTAAGCCACTAAGTTTAAAGGAATTTATTACAACAGCAGCTTATACACACAGCATGGTTTTTTTTTCCACATTACCTTTCTTCTGCCTCGTTATCGCTGGCCTAATGGGATTATCAAGAGTGCAGAGGCCAGAGATGAAACAGGGCAGATAAGCCCCTGGTCACGCCCGTCCCACCCGCCTGCCCTCCCACAGGGATGGCACATACTGAACCTGCAGGTGCTGATGTTCTGAATTCCCGACCTCAGGCACGGGCAGAAGCCCTCGTTGGGCGGGTAGTTGGTCCCGCTGGCAAACAACGTGTTGGGGGCCTTGAAGCGAAAGGTGGGGATACCTTCAAACACGCCTTCTTCCTGGTATACGAGCTTCATGGACCTGCAGGGGACAGACAAGGTGGAGGATGACACAAGACACAGTGGCTGCGACCAGGCCCCACTTCCCCCCACCTGCAGACACCTCCCGGGTCCCAGTCGCCATCACAGAGCTTTAAAACAAGAAGTGGCTAGATCACATCCCCACTTAACACTGCAGTCGCTTCCGGTCTAATCTGTAGTAAGATCCAACGCCCTCACCATGGCCCACAAGCTCCCATGGGGTCCAGCCCCTGCCTATTCCTCCAACATGCTCCCTCCTGCCCCTGGGCCTTTGCATCTACCACGCCCCCTGCCTGGAATGTTCTGCCCTGGAATCCTTACACATCAGACTTCAGTTTCTCACTCAGGCTCAGCTGTCACCTCCTCGGGGGCACCAACACGCCCCACACCCCATCACTCTCCGTCCGTTCACTCTCCTGTAGTTCTCGAGGGCACATCTGAATCTGAACATGGACCATGGCCTTGAACCGTGCTGCCCACGCTGTGGCCGGAGCCACTCATCAATCACAGTGGCCCTGGAGGCCCTGACGTGGTACGAGGCCACACGCAGATGCACTATCAGTGTATAGTGACTACAGGTTTCTACGGCTTGGTACCACAAATAGGAAAAACGTCGCTTCCATGTTTTGTTTGCAATGTTTACACATGAAAATGATAATACTTGGGGTATACTGGGTGAAGCTAAACATATCATGAAAATTAATTATACTTATTTCTCGTCCCTTTTTTTTTCACGCAGCCACTAGAGAATTTCAAATTACAAGTGGGACTTGCATTATGCTTTTATTGGACAGCAACGGCCTACACGGTGGGACTCCCTCAATGCTGAATGTCCTCATCAGGACAGTAACACAATCATGGAAGAAAATGTCCTTGTTTTTAGAAAACACCCACTGAAGTATGTCGGCATCCAACTGACTTTCAAATGGCCCAGGAAAAATCTACCCTGACAGAAGTGAGGGGTAACGACAGAGCAGACGGGGCAGGAGAGAAACAACTGGTAAAACTGACGTAAGAGAGTATGGGGGGTGGGGCGACTTACACTTTCCTTGCAATTTTTCTCTAGGTTGCAATGTCTCATTTTAATAAGTGAACACACGCAGAGCAAAAGCTCTTCCCGCCCTCTGACACCCCCCCACCCCGGGTTTGTCTGCCTGAGCCCCCTGCCAAGACAGAAGCTCCTGGGGAACAGGGACTTGGACCAGTGCCTTGCACAGATGGACTCCATAAAGGTTTGCTGGGAAGGCAGAGGACTCAGAGCTCACATTAGTGAGTCCCCAAGTGAAAGAGTGGCCTGTGTGGAGCAGAGGACAGGGCAACGCCCAGAGGAGGGCTCCAGGATCCATTGTCCGGTGTGGGCCTCAGCAGAGGGCAGACCTCCAAGGCTGCAACTCCAGCGACTGAAGGGGCCATGGGAGAGGCGTCCAGATGTCTCAGCATCCGGAAGGAAAACAGGGCAGCCAGAGAGACGCCACCGGCTGTCCATTGCTTGTCTTACTTCACAACCCCCTGCAACCTTGAGCATTTCCTGCCCACTACCACCACCACCACCACCACCCACGCCCCAACAATTGCTAGCAGCCTCTCTCTGGGCTTTGAAAAGCGTCAGCAGCTGGAGTTTGGCTCTCCGTGGTATAGCCAAAAGCCGCCTGTCTGGGCCGTGAGCGTCTACGAGGCCAGAATGTCCCCCCGAAGAGCCATTACCGGCAGGCTTCAGGGCTGTAGAATTCCAGCGAGGACTCAGGAGTCATAAACGGTGCCCACATCTGCCCGGAAGTTCCGTTAATCATGTTGCACTGATCTGAATGCCAGAAGTTGACCTGCAGGGGACATTGAAACACAGCCGCTCAGGACAGGGCATGCTCTCGGGCACTGTACACCTGACTTGAGCTGCGACTTCCCAGGCCGTGTGACCTGGGGTAGATGTCACCACTCAATTCCCAACACTGTTTGTGGACAGAAGACAGTTCCCTCAGAGAGACAGCATGGCACGGTAGGAGAGCAGGCTGTGTAGACAGCCAGTGAGAGTGTCGACTGCACCTCCCTGCTCCCTAACTATGGATCTTTAAGTGTGCAACTGTGGACTCAGTTTCTTCATCTGCAAAATGGGCCTATCACCCACATCTGCAAGGAGCACGATGAGTGGATGGGGTGGGAGGTGGGATGCTGACAGCCTCACCTCTCAGAGAGGAAGGCACCAGACATTTCCTAAACCCAGCTGAAATCGTAATGGTAGCCACCAGAAGAGCTCAAAACCCTAGTTGCCTCTGGGAAGTGAGACCTGGACAGAAAATAACAGACTTCTCCCTTTCTACCCGTCTGTACTGTGCTTTTAATCACGTGGACATGTATATCTTTTATACTGAAAAAACAAGCTGAAGAGAACTGTAATAGTCTCCACTAAGAACGGTTATTACTGGTTACAAATGGTACTTGGGCTGCTCTGGGCACCTGATCGGGGCAGAATCTGTCCCCAGCCCACAGATCTGTGTCCTGTGAGCAGGAAGAGCATCTGGCGGATGTGAGCAACAAACACCAGTGCACAATCGTTGTCGTGCATGAGGAAAGGCCACGCCAGTGAAAACAGCAAGATGCAAAACGGTGTACACAGTCTAATTTCACTATGTTCACAGAAGGGAAAACCCTACCACGTTTCTCTATGTACACACAGAGAGAAATGCATAGAACAGACAGAAATACAAATGCATAGAACAGACAGGAAGAATATACTCAATAGTGAGAACTTTGTGGTTCAGGGTGGCATGAAGCTGGTGTGTGAAGGGGGTATAAAGTGCACCTGAGATCTGTCCCTATTGTTTCATTGTTTGTTTTAATGTGAATGTCTTCCTGTGTTTCTAGTATAATTTTTCTGTTTAGTTAATATTATATTTTAATACAATGGATGCTTATATCATCAGCGTAATATTTTTGAAATGTTTTTGTGACTTAAGAACCACAGGAAAGAAAGAACTCAGTTCTGAGTACACACTAGGTGCTACGTAAGTCGGGTTTCTGTCCCGCTCCCACCCATCCCCCCGGAACCAAGAGCTCACTGAGCCTTACCCACAGGTAAAACCCCAACTCCGAGAGCGCTGTCCCTCACAGATGGGACCGCCCTCCGAGGCTGAAGAGGAAGAAGGTGCTGGGCGGTGGCCAGAGTGGCCCCCCCATCCTGTCCTCTCACCTTGCTGAGCCCGTTCCACTTGTCCACGAGGTGGACCCGGCTGAAGTTTTTGACCCCAGTGAATACGGTGAAGAGCCCAGAATCAGAGTTGTTGAGCTGTGAACACGGCACAAAACAGCATCGTTAAGCCTCAGGACGGGGTGGGCGTTGGAGCCGGGGCCGCCCTCAAGCCCGCCCGGTTAGTTGCAGGCGGTTCCTGCATCCCTAGTGCCTGGGGACCCAAAGGAGGAAGACTGGGGGCTTCCTGGCGGGGGCAGGCGCCTGACTACACGTCCCTCCTAGAAAACATCCACCTTTCTGTTGTGATTCTAGAAGAGTCGGGTTCTCTCCACCCAGGTGATTGGTAGGGCCACCCCTCCCCTACGCCCACAATACACACTTAAAATCGACCATGGCCAGGTGACCTCTTTGGTCAATGAAAAAGAAGCAGAAGTGGCATGTCACTTCCGAGTGGAAGTTTTAAGAGCTGGTCAGTGCACACACATTTTACCGTATTTTCTGCCGCACTGTGGTGACCATACGTGTGTATCAAGCTAGAGCCTCCCTCAGCTGGGTCCCTGACCGACCACCAGGAGCAGAGGGCCCCCTGGTTATTACCTGCACTGGATATGAGCAAGAAATAAACCTTCGCTGTGTGGAACCACTGAGATTCTGGGGCTGCTTGTTACGCAGCATAACCTGGCTATCCTAATGGATACAGGACCAATCCAATGTGTGTCGAGCACTTTCTAGATAGTAAGCCCCAGGCTTTGGCGCTCTAAGGGTGTTTCCTAGAATTAGGTCTCTGACTCAGAGCAAAGACACACAAAGTGTACAAAGAAGTGGTGACTGCTGGGTGAAATGGAGAAGCACTGTTTACCTCTGAGGAGGCCGCGCAACGCAAGGCGTAGCACATGTTAGGGACTCAGTAAGGGTTGTTTACTGGCCAAATGGCTAAATCGACCACCAGCTGGTTCAGCAAACAGGCTCCAGAGCAGAGCCCAGTCCCAAGCCCTGCTCTGGCCTCCTACCACCTGTGTGTCATGTTACCTGTTCATTCAGAGATTCCTGAGCCCATTCTGAGGAAAGACAAACAGGAGCCACTACAAAGAGGCACTGGGACTATTAAAATAGTTACTGTGTGAAAACTGCGAGTGCAGTGACTGGGACATAGTAAGTACTCAAAACGCTAGTCTTTATTGTTATAATTAATAAATGCTCACCCAAAGGGATACTTAAATGATAATTATAATAGACTAAGTGTATCAGAGACTGCTAGTTATTACCCAAAGTCCATTCTCCCTTTTCTCCTTCACAAGAAAACCCAAACCTTACTCAGGGTATCCACTCACCAGCTCAAAGACTACATTTCCTAGCTTCCCTTTAGCTAGGTGCGGCCACGTGACTAAGATGTGGCCATTGGAAAGTAAGCAGAAATTGGTTTCTCCATCCTGATGGGGGAGACAGCTGGGACGTGCTATTTTGGCCTCAACTTCCCTACCTGTCTCCCAACCCCCATCATTTCTTCCTTGCCGCCGTGCTGCCTGGAATGTGGATGTGAGAGCTAGTGCTCTAGCAGCTATCTTGGACCATGTGGTAATGCTGAGTATGGAAACCATACCCTACGGATGGTAAACCTACCAGGTTACAGAGGTCAAGATTAAGAAAATCAGGCAGCTCGGAGCAATGCTATAGTCGACGTTGGTGGTCTGCCTCCCCAGCAGCCACCCCTCCTCTTCCAGCAACAGACACCAATTGTCTAAGTTCAACCCCAATCACGTCATTTGAGCCTGGATCAAGCTGTACCCAAATCCATCCTTAGAATTTGCAGTTAAATGAGGCAATAAATTCTCTATTTTCATTAGCTGGTATGAGTTAGGTTTTCTGCCATTTATACCCACAGCCCCAGCGCTCCCAGCCAACTCCAAAGCAAGCTGGCCACTGGTATCCAGGTTGTGTCAATGGAAAATAAGACACAGGCTGTGAACTTCGCATGGGCCACACTCACCCCGGCAAAGAGCCCGAACTTGCCCTTCACAGGGAACATGCTTGGGAAGTACTTGCTGATGACATTCACGAGCGGGTCCTCATAGCCCCACATGATGTCGCCCACCGTGCGGTTCATGAAGGCGCGCTCGCCAAGGGTGCTGAACGCCAAGGTCATGAACAGCTTCAGGGCCATGGGCTTGTTCTCCATCATCACCGCTGCACCCTGTAGAACAGGGGACAGCATGGGTTAGAGGCTGGACATCCCCCCTTGACTTGAAGCTCGGCCTCAAGGCAAAGAACCCATCTAGGGCGTCTGGGGCATCCAGAACAATTCTCTGAGCCTCTGGTAACAGGACCACATGGCTGATGGATCCAGCCCCAACCCCACAGCTCAGGCCTGGCCAATCAGAAACCTTCCCCCTGCCAGCCACAGTGATTGGTTTGGAAATGTGTATGTGGCCCAATCACAGCTAACAAGCCACAACTGATGGTCCACTGGGGGCTGTGGGAGAGAGGAGGTCTCACCACTGGCCTTGAACCTGGGATGTGCAGGGCTGTAGCCACCCCAAGGGGCCGATCTGCCAGAGCATAAAAGGAACACAGATCTGAGCAAGACTGTGCGCCCTGGATGAAGGGACACCTGAAGCCTGCCCCACCCCTGCCCCTTCGGCAACGTGAGCCCATAAATTCCCTTTTTGCTTATGCAAGTTTGGAGCACCTTTGACTGTCACCATGTAACCAAAAGAGACTTCATGGAGAGTCTACTCCATTCCCTTTTCATCTCTCTCGCAAACACTGAGAGCCCCAAACATCTGCTCTACCCAATCTCTAGGTGCTTAAAATACAAGTGAATTTATTTTCTAACTTTTGCTTTCCTCTGGAGATACTGTCTTGGTACTTGGGGTATTTTTTTAAAGGTACTTCATCCAAAAGCAATCTCCACCTGTAGGAAAGTGAACACAGCCAGCATTTCCTAAAACATGGGCTATAGAGGTTTGGTTCCATGGTAACTCACCAGGGTCCATAATAACTTTTTTATTTATTTAAATTTTTATTTAATTGGGGAGGGCGGGAATGAGGAGGGCAGGAGAGGGCGGAGTCAGTCGGTCAGCCAGAAAAGGCCTCCCTACATTAATAACTTTTTAAAGGTAATAAACATAGTTCTTAAAAATCACAAAAGATACAAAATAAAATAGAAGACCCTCTCCAAACTTTGATCTTCCTCTTCCCATTCTCCTCCCCCAAAGCAACCCACTGCTATGGGTTCTTGGGTATTCCTCCAGAAATAATCTACACCAGTGCTGAGCAAACTGTGACTCGTGGGCCGTGGGCCAGCACCAGCCCACTGCCTGTTTTTCTACAGCCCAAGAGCTAAGAGTGTTTGCCAATCTGATCAGTGGGGACAATGACTTCACTGCCAAAATGTGCGTGTCTAACTCTGAGGGACGTGGCCGCAAGGCTCCGGGCTGCATTTACTTGAGTTTCTTCTGTCTTGTCCATCCAATGGACTCACCAAGTGAGTTCAGCCCTGATCCACAGCCCAGTCCAGTGCCAGGCCCAGAGCAAATGTCCAACGGTCCTCAACCATCCAATGGAGGGCTGAATGCGACAGAGGGCGGCACACTCCTGACTCCAACTTTGTGAGTTCAAAACCCTAATCTGCTACTTACTAGCTGAGTGGCCTTGGATAAGTCAGTTGACCTCTCTGTTGTTCTTCAGTTTTCCTCCTCTAGAAAGGGAGAAAACAACTGAACCTACCCCACAGGATTGCTGGCAAGTAAACAAGGTAAATTAGGAACGGAAAGCCCTCCGAAAACTAAGTTCTAACATGGAGTGTTAGAAGGAAGACGTTAACATGGCAGGCCTGAGGCTGCCCTCCCCAAAAAGGCTGGCCCCTGGCTGGCATCAGGGAACCTGCATTTCAGGAGGGCACCCTCCCTCCCTGATAAGAGGGGCTCACTGTGCCTGGACTGTGTGTACACAGTGTGGCTTATGCTCACCGCCTGCTTCCTTTGGGGACTCTGGGATTCGGGTGCCAGGCAGAGATGACCAGCGCCCGATAAAACACACTTGCTGCTGAATCTCTGATATGATAACATGTGTTATCATACCATGTATGCCGCATGTGTTGTCACAACTTGATGCTGGGGAATGAAGCGTGTCCTGTGTGACTCCCCTGGGAGAAGACTCTGGAAGCTGGGCCTGGTCTCCACCCCCTGTGGATCTTGTTCTATATTGTATCCTTGCACCGTAACAAGTCATAACCATGCACAAGACCCTTTGCTAAGTGCTATGAATCCTCCTGGCCAATCAGCGACCCTGGGGGTGGCCTAGGCAACCCCGATACATGTGGGAAGTAGCCCGTCAATCCAGCTACTGCAATGATTCTCACCTGCACAGAATGGAGGCCATGCTGCAATGACATGGCTTGGGGGTGCCCCTTCAGCCCCCCGTTACTACCTCCTTTTGAAAATTTCAGATCTGTAGATTGACAAGGGAAAGACAACGATTTGGGCCAGTACCCCTAAACCAGAGACTGGGGGCCGTGCCTGGGCAGCTCACTGGGCTGAGAGTCTGGCCCCATGAGCACAGGCCTGCCACCAGGGCCTGCCCCGTGACAGGAGGCGACGGGGAATGGGGGCGGTGCGAGGGGCACAGCCGCGGGCAGACGGCCTCACCAGGACCAGGATGTTGGGCATGACAATGTAGTCGCTCTCCGAGCCTCTGGACCTGTCGGGCTGGAACTGGAAGCTGCGGTACTCGAGGAAGGACACCGTGTCGTTGCTGTTGAAGGTGATGTTGCTTTTGTGCCTGAACTCCCTGTAGAGAAGAGCTGCGGGTCAGTGGGCTCCAGCTGCACGGCGTGGCGGTGCCTGCCCAGAGGTGGGGCCGACTCCAGGCTTCCCCGGGGGCCCTCGGGTGACTGCACATCTCCAACCTGACAGCGCCACAGCCAAGCCTCACCACCCCTCGGAGCACCCCAAATCCCGACACGTCCCCTCCACTTGGCCAAGCTGCTTCTGTCAAGCTGCCAAACTCCCATGTCACCTTCTCAGAGAGCCCACTCTGGTCATCTCTAGACGTAAAGCAGAAACACCCTCCACACCCCCTAGGTAGCCCCCTTGATACTAACATCTGACTTTACTTATTCATCTTTAACCAATCCCCCCAACTCGACTGCAGGCACCCCAGTATTTTTTGTCCATTTTGTCCACTTCTGGGTCCCCTGTGCCTAGAACAGTCACCGACACCCAGTAGGTAGGTACTCAATAGACATTTGTTGAATGAATGAGTGAATGCATGCCGCTGATGCTGAGTAGTTTCTGACTCCCAAACCTCAGGCACATTGTTACGTTTTCACGCCAGGTTGCCCAGAACCCCGGTGTGCCTCAAACAGCCAGAACCCTCTTTGCCCATGCCATCCCCAGGAAAGCCAGGGTGGGGTGGGCCACCCCTCAAAGGGTGAACCCCCAGCTCGGCCAGCCATGGTGAAAAGTGCCTTCCCACCAGCCCTCCCGTTCTCCACCCTGGACAAGGTGATTCCGTCCTTAAAACACTCTAGGGGGTGCCCCTGCTCTCAGGCCACACACCTCGGCCTGGCCCACCAGGCCCATGTACCAAGCTCCTTGCTCTTCCATGCCCATGTCCTTCCTACATCCAAGCCTTTGCACACGCAGTGCCCTCCTCCTGGAGCAACCTTCCCTCTCCTGCTTAGCACTGGCTTCTAATTGCACTTACATTTGATTTGGTCCCACGTTCTCAGCAGACAGACAGCATCTGCCTCTTCACCACTGTGTCCTGATGCCTGGCACACAACGAGCAACAGAAAATACCAACTCAACGGAAAAACGGCTCCTGCAGCCTGTGGCCATGCAGCCTCTGTCACGTCCCTCACCTGCTCTCTGCTCTCCAGAGTCCTGCCCTCGACCCCAAACCCCACACAGTGGGGCCGCCACCTCTGAACTCACCTTCCATCCTCTCCCCCAGCCCATTACAGCCAACCACGCTGGCCTCCCTGCTGTTCCTCACACACCACACTCTGTCCGGCCTCAGGGCCTTTGCACTTGCTGTTCCTTCTGCCAGAGACACCTTTCTCCATGGCTCAGTCCCTTGCATAGAAGGCCAGGAGGCCTTGCCAGACCAACACACCAAAGATGCACAGACCCGTGACCCTGCTGCGTTTTACGGCACTTAATACTCACCACCTCCCATCATATGATAGACTCATTTCCTTATTAAATATCTGTCTCCCTCCCTCCCCAGAATGTCAGCTCAGAGAGGCAGGGACCTTTGTCTGTGTTACTCCCTGCTGTTTCCCCAGTGCCTAGCACAGTGGGCAGCACATAGTAGGCGTTCAATAAATGTGCTGAATGAAGGAGTGACTAGGGAAGAACTGTAGGGTGCCACAAGAGCTCAGGTGTGGGGAGTAAGTCCCTGTTTGCCGAGAGACCAGCCCTGTGCATGTGTGCGCGTGTCCCTCTGTCTCTGTCCCATACACCCCTCCCCCTCCCCACATCACAGGTGCCTCGCTGCTCCACACAGAACATCACCAGCACCATCACTCCCCCTCTGCAAACGGCCTGCTTCTGGAACGACCTCTGGGCTCAGCACAGCAGCCCCGCCCCCACCTGCCCCGAGCCCCTGACGCTGCCAGGCCACCTCTGCAGCCCCGCCCTTACCTGTACACGTAGGGCCCCCGCTCCTGCACCTCCGGCTTCTTGCCCTGCAGGATCTCTTTGGGGTTGATGACGTCGAAGAAGTAGATGGACAGGTAGAAAGGGACCGGGATGTCCTTCCACATCCCGAACGACAGGCTGCTGGGGTCGATGCGCACATTCTGGGGGCGAGACACACACGCCGTGAGGAGGGCCAGGACCGCCGCCCGCCTGCGTGCCCGCCACAGGGCTCCGACGGCTGCCCAGAGCGGCCCTGCACCACCAATCCCCACGGTACATTGACAAAGGGGCTTTACATAATTAAAGTTAATAAGTAATCTAGTCATGTTGGTATTTTTTAATGTGTTTTAATAACAATAACAACAGCCTGATCAGGGGACCCTGGCAAATGGGAGCCCCACGCCCCATCTAAAAGAAATAGCTGCTGCTTTATGGCACCATGTGGCCAAATGTATCATTCATTCATTCATTCATTCATTCATTCAACAAATAATTTACTGAGCACCCACTACCTGCCAGGCATTCTTCTAAGAGCTGGGGGTAGGAGAGTGAACAAAGGAGACTGACCCAAATCCCCAACTCTGTGGGACTTTTATTCTACTAGGGGAAAGGCAGGGACTAAACAATTAGGGCGCAATGGGTGCCACACGGCAGAGAGTCACGAAAACAAAGCAAGGACAAGAAGAGAACTGTAATTGTAAACAGAGCAGTCGGGTAGGTGAACTATAAATAAAAACAAAGAAGCAAACCAAGACAAACACTAAACGCAGTCAGGGGAAGCACATGGATTTGGTGGGGTAAGTCCATGTAGGAACAACAGCCAGTGCAAAGGCCCTGAGGCAGGGTGTTGCTGGGACAGAGAGCGTGGGAACAGCAAGGAGGCCAGTGTGGCTAGGGCACAGCCTGTGAGGAGGTGAGCAGGAGATGAGAACAAGAGCAGGGGTCCAAGAAAAGCCAGAAATACAGAAATCTATATGAAATCTCCTGATGCATAAAGCTTGGCAAAACTTGATTCTCTTAAAGGGCCAAAGGAAACAGGCCAGAAGCCCTTGGCAAGTCCCTCTGTCAAATACACTGGCCTCTAATCCCTGCTTTGCTCCTCAGCTCCACAGTGCCTGCCCGTGTCACAGGGAGGTCCCTCCAGCGCCACCCAACCCACCCACCCCCTAGTCCAGCCATATCACTGGCCCCAACCAGGCTCATGTCCCCTCAGAGCCAGGCCCAGGGGAGTGACCAGCCCATCAGATAGATGCCAATGTCACAAAGCTGGGCATCCGAGCGGCTTGCATCACCTTCCAACGTCTTTTGAACATGGGCTTTGAGGACAAGGACAGCCACCCCCACGCTCCCCAAATGGCCAGAACCAATAGGCAGAGGCTCTGGAGGAGGCAGAGGGCTGGAGCTGGCCAGTCAGGCCCGGCCCCACTGCCCCAACCAGCCGACTCTGGGAAGCAGCAGATTTGGAGGCAGCCAGACCCCAGGGCCATTAGGGCAAGTCAGTCCCCTCAGTTTTCCCATCTGTACAAGGGGCTAGTGACTCTGCAGTCTCAGCTGCAATTCATTTGACCTACACAACATTTAAATGAAGAAAAGTTGAATTCATTCCCAAGAATAAAAAACTAGGAGAGATTTAACTTAAAATTTGGATTTGTAGGTTTCTCTTGAAAATATCAGATCAAAGACTTGCCTTCAGAGGTTAATAACTGTCTAGTGATAAACACGTCCTCCTAACAGCTGTGGGAGGCACAAGGATCATTTTTATGACCGGAGGATCCAATAGGTGCAAATAAAGGTAAGTAATAAACACAATACCGTGTTTCCCCAGAACAAGACCTCCTGCGAAAATCAGACCCAGTTAAGATCATCAGCCAGCCGGATGCATTTAGTACATTATAACGACGTTCCAGAAGAAGACGACATGACTGTATTTGAATAAATGTAGATCACTGTACAGGAAAAAATAAGACATCCCCTGAAAATACGCCCTAATGTGTCTTTTGGAGGAAAAATTAATATACGACCCGGTCTTATTTTCAGGGAAACACTGTATAAGACCCGGTCTTATTTTCAGGGAAACACCGTATAAGACCCGGTCTTATTTTCAGGGAAACACGGCAGGAACAAAGCAATGAAATGAGCATTTTCCAGGTGCACCTCATGGCAGGCCTTGTTCTGGACTCTTCACTGCACCTCCCTGACCAGCACCACGCCCCTTGGAGGCAGCCACTCTAAGTATTATTTGTTTGTTTCCTCCTCACTTTTCCTGAAGACGTAAGTGAATGAGGCCTCCGCAGGCTGTTTTCCCAGTATTCCCAGTCCCCCGACCTTTGGCCAGAAAGGTCCTGTTTTTCCGTGTGCGGAGGGGAAGCGGGGAGCCTGGGTCCACAGTGACAGATTATTGCTGATCCCTTCAGTGTGAAGCAAAGGCCACAAGCCTGGGGCTGGGGGGCAACCCTGCTGCTCCTCTCCCAAAATGAAGGCAGGGAGGGGAAGTCAGTGTGTAGCCCTTTCAGCCCCAGCTCTGCAGTGCAAGGGCTAGGAGGCCCGTCCGTGGGGTGTCCGGGAGAAGTGGGAACAGAGGTGGGGGTCCCCATGTGCCCGCTGTGGGAGGGGAAGGCCCCCTGCTCAGTCCTAACAATAACAAGCCATCTGGGAACCGAGAGAACAACTGTGGTAAGTGTGGTGAACTGATGCAGTCACCCCCAAACCAAAGGCAACAGCTGCTACCCCTCCAGGCCCCTGAGATCCTGAGGGCTGTTTTTCCAGATCCTCCCATGTTTCATGAGATACCCGAAATCCAGATCTTTCTATGGAATCTCCCCATTGTTTCAGTATCAACAGCTTATTTTTCAAAATCGAACACAGCTAAGAGCCCAATCGCACATCTTCGGGCCACAGCGGGCCCACGGGCCACCCCGATGCCAAGCCGACATCATCTTCTGGAGGTGGGTGACCTCCATGTGTTACAGGTGGGGACACTGAAGACCCGAGAAGCTGCATGGCTCTCGCCAGACCCCTCAATGAGTCTAAGATCAGAGGAGATTCCCCCCAGTCCCCTTCAGCACAGGCTTGGCGAGTGGAATTCAGACCTCAGCCTGGAGACTGCTGGCAGGAGGGGGCGGTCACCCAGGAAGGAAATCCTCAAATTCTAACCAGAAAGAACAAAGGCCCACAGGCAGGCGTAGCAGAGGGAGGTGGTCCCGTCATGCCCTCTCTACCATCCCCTCACCCACAGGAAAGACACAGAGGGCTGGTAACTAGGGGTCTGCTTCTTAGCACGCTCTTCCAGGAGAAAAGGTAACATGAGTCCCAGTTTCCTTCTTGCTGTGTGTGCGTGATAAGAACACGTAAGATCTACCCTCTCAGCAAATATTTAAGTACACAACGCAGAACTGTCCACCACAGGCACAGTGGTGTACGGAAGTCTCCAGGACTCACTCATCTTGCATAACTAAAACAATAATAATAACAGCCGTCGTTAATCAAGAGTGTGGGAGGAACGGTTGGAGGTGACGGATATGTTCACGCATAGACTGTGCCAATGGTGTCACAGGTGTATACTTCTCTCCAAACTCATCGAGTTGTATACATTACATATGTACAGCTTTTTAAATGTCAATCATACCTCAATAAAATGGTTTAAAAAAAAAAAGTTTCGAGTTCCTGCTTCCCTGCCCCCACCGTTTCTTGGCAAAGGCAGCTGGGCCGGAGAAGCCTCTGGAATCCCAGAATCCCATCCTCACCCACTGGCCTGATCACCCTGCTTTGGGGATAAATTGGCCAAACTAGTGAGTCACCAGACAAAGCCTCGTGTCTCTCTCTTTCTCTCCAACAGATGGGAATCTGGGGCACTGGGGTTCCATCCCATTTCATGGGCTCTCGTCCACAGGGAACATTTGACGATTGCCTTCCAGCTGGGTGACTGACAGTGGACAAGTCACTGATCCTCTCTGCATTCAGTTTTCTCATCCATAAAATAGGTGTAATGATAGCATCCACCTCATAGGGCTGGCGTGAGGTTTTAACAAACTCACAGAGGTGAAGTGCTCAGAGCAGGGCCGGGCAGAACCCAGGGCATCTGGGCTGAAGTGGACGGTCACCTGGCATGAAGTGAGCGACCCTCCTGCCCGGTTGCTGCCCCACACCCACCTCAGGTGGGGGCCGGACTTTGCACTGCTTTTGATTTGCAGGACAGCTCTCTCCTCACACACCAACAGGGGCATCTGGACCAGGCAGCTGATTAGATAACAGTATGCTGGCCAAGATCACAGCCTTTTGCCTAAGTAGCTGATTCTATCCCAGCCCCCTCCCCCAAGGTCAAAGATTCTATCCCTGCCGCCTCCCCCAAGGTCAAAGATCACAGCCTGGAACACAAAGACTGGGAGAGAGGGACAAAGCGATCCCTCCCCTCGTTGGACGCCACTCTCTCTTACCCAACCCATTCCTGACCCATCAGGAGGGCTGCCTAGAAGGGGGGCCTTGTGAGCTAGGCTTTCTCAGGAAAAGAAGATGGGGGGAGGGGGTGTTTTGGTCCTGGGATACAGCTTGTGCAAAGGCCAGGAAGGAAGCCTTTAAAGCATGACTTACCTAAGCAAACAGGCCAATAACAAACATGTTTTTAAAACAACCCGAATGTCCCTCAAAACTGCCATGTACCCCAACAACGGAACAACACTCAGTAATAAAAAGGAACCAACTACTGGTCAATGCCACGACGACAAGGTGAGCCTCAAAAGCGTATGTTAAGTAGAAGAAAGTCAGAAACAAACAGCTACATAACTAAAACATGACATTCTGGAAAGAGGAAAACCATAGGGATGGAAACCAGATCAGAGGTTGCCCGGGGCTGGGGGCAGCGGCCGTGCACTGACGGCAAAAGGGCATCAGGAAACTAGTGGGGTGATTAGAATGTCTCAGATCTTAATTTCGGTTGCCACGCAGCTGGGTTGTATATATTGATAAAACTCATCAAACTGTACATTTAAGAAGGACGTCACACAGGTACCTTGAAGACATTACGCTAACATCTTCCACAGTGTAACTGAGGCACGATTCGTACACTACACAATTCACCCACTTGAAGTGTACAGCTCAATGGTGTGAGCATAGTCACAGTCGTGCAACCACACCACTGTGCTTCCAGAATATTTTCATTATAAAACAAAATCTGCTACCCACAGTGGCCTCCTGTCCCTCCCTCAGCCCCTGGCAACCCCTGATCTACTTTCTGTCCCTATGGATTTGCCTTTTCTCAGATACACAGAATCACAGGAGTCTTCGTATGTGCCCATAATGCTCTCTTTCTCAAAACACAACCCACAGGGATACAGAGGCCACACACGGCTTCTTTCACTTGTTTTTTCAAGGTCCGCAACATCCATCCACTGTAAGTGGAGTCTGTTGTTTTATCAAATGTATACACCCCGCCAAAATCAGGAAGGACAGGGAACACCTGCGTCACAGCTGTTAACGAAGGGTCTGTATGAACATGCCTACGAGCACTGTATTTATTCATTATTCACAGCAGCCAAAAGGCAGAGGCGGCCCAAGGAGCCATCGATGGATGAATGGACGAATCCAACGTGGTCTGTCCATCCAACGGAATATTATTTAGCCTTAAAAAGGAGTGAAGCACGGACACAGGCTACAACACGGATGAACCTGGAAGGCACGTGAAATAAGCCAGACGCGGAGAAACACATAGTATGGGATTCCGTTTACGAGAAGTGTCCAGAACAGGCAAATCCATAGAGACCGAAAGCAGGCTGGTGGTGGCCAGTGGAGGATGCAGAATGACTGATGAACGGGGACAGGGCTTCCTTTGGGGTGATGACGATGGTCTAGAACCAGATAATGATACTGGTTGCATGCCATTGTCAATGTATGAAAAGCCACTATATTGTACACTTTTAACGGATTTAAATGGACAGTTTTATGCTAAGTGAATCTTAACACAATTTCTTACGAAAAGATTTAACTGCAAATTAAAACAAGCTATTTCCCAGAAGGTGCACACAAATTACAACTGAGAAAATCAAGTGCAGACTAAGATGTGGAGAAACGGACTTGACTTGCCCGTTTGCAGATGAGTCGGCACCTGGGGGAGCGGTGGGTGTGTCCTAACAGGGAGGAGAACGTGAATGTGAGCACAGCCCCACGCCTCCATCGGGGGCCCTGCTCAGCAGGGGACATGAATACTGGCTTTCAGACACTGCCTGCCACCCCTAGGACCACAAACTGTACACCTGGAATGACTGAAACGGAAGCTTCAAAAAGGATAGCCACGTTCCCAGCGTGTCTCTTATACTCCAAGTAGATTATTTCCTACTGTGATACTCTGTCCTGTTCCATTCTGCTTTTAACATGCTGGTTCCCACTTCCCCCAATCTTTCCCAACCTGCGATTGGGTCACAACCCAGTTTGACAGCTCTGCCTTCAAGAAAGCCCCACATGCATTCAAGAGGACTGCAAAAGAATTGTCGAATCTCAGGAAAAGAACAGCCAGTTCAGCAGGCCCTCAGCAAAGAAAATTAGGCTTCCACACAAACCACAGAGGGCAAAACGAACTAAGCAGATCTGCTGAGATAAGTCTCAAAGGCAGAATCTTCAGAGAAAAAAAGGCAAGCTGTGGAAAAGTACAGTCAATAGTGACCTCTTTACGTGGATTTTTCAAACACACAAAACAAGGTGTAACATTTTGTTCCTTGAAAAGGAGCCCAAAAGCTCCTTTGGCCTCCTTTGGCCTCCACATTGGCCTGCAAGCCCCTCCATCTGCTCTCTCCAGGCCCCATGTGCTGTCATGGTCCCTGTCACTCAGCCCAGCCACGCTGGCCTCCTTGCTGTCCCTTGTGTATGCAGGCACACTCCTGCCCCAGGGCTTTTGCACTGGCTGTAATCTCTGCCTTCAATGCTCTTCCAGAGGTAGCCACATGGTCAAATCTCTCACCCCTTCCCATCTTTGCTCACGTGCCCCCAGTCTCAGGAAGGCCCCCCCACACCCCCAAATTCCTGAACTCCCTTAACCTGTTTTTCCCATGGTCCTCGTCCCCTTCCAGCACACACTGTAATTAATTATGTCTCTAGTTCTTCATCAGCGTCCCCTGCTGGACCATAAACCCATGAGGACAGAACCCTCATCTGCTGTGTTCACTGGTGTATCTACAGGACCTCCAGCAGCGCCGGGCGCCCAGCAGGCCTTCAGCCAGTGTCTGCCGAGGGAGGCAGCGACAGGAGCTCTGACATAGACCACGGGGAAGCCATCTAGACAGTGCTGAGGATGCTTACTCCTGTACGTTTTAATAGCTCACGTTTAAGAGTAAATTTTAAAAAGTGAAAATACACAGAGCATACGGCCCGATGGGGGTCCAGCTTGAGCCAAGGCAGCAGCTCAGTAAACGTGTGATGAGAAAATAATGAAAATTTCATAGACACTTATCCTTCGCTATTTCCTATTTTTCAAATAGGTAAATCCTAAAAAATTACAACTTCAGTACAACTTTCTGGCTCAGTGAGCTACCATGACTCAGGCCACCCTCCCATCTGAGGGTGGTCACAACAGGCCCCTCTGCCAGCGCCATCTCCTTTCCAGGCTGGTGGTGCTGGGAAGCGGTCCCAAAGCCCGGGGGTTGGGGTGGGGGGTACAGCGGGGCAGCCCTGCGCTTCCCAATGGAGGCAGGAACGAGGCCCAAGGAAAAAACTCAAACCAGAAGGATAGTGACACAGCCGGCCATTATGTCAGAGGGGGCAGCCTAGGAAGGCCACTCTGAGGTGACACTCCACTGACGGGCAGAGAAGTTACTCTCCAGAAACCACCGACGTGTTAAGAAAAACATTTTTTTTTAAATATCATACGTTAGCTATTCTAGATGCATGTGCCATTTTCAGTAGTGGAATCGTTCTTATTTTCACTTATTCAACACACATGGGTCCTGTTCTCTGTTTGAAGAAGCCCAGTGTAGGAATTCTCAGAGAGGGACACTCATGGTTACCCAGAGATTTTATACTGATCACAGGCTAAGGGGATGTGCTGGGTGAAAAAGGAGACACCACTCATCTCACCACCTGTTCCTTACTCACTTTTTTAATATTAATAGGTGGCTACTAGAAACTTTCAAATCACACAGGCTCACATTTGGGGTCTGCACCCTAGTTCTGTGGTGGGCACTGGTGTGGACAGACCTGATTGGACCCCACCTCCATCACTTCCTAGCTGTGTGGCCGCCAGCAAGAGACTCCCAGCTTGGTGCCTCAGTTTCCTCATCTGGGATGGTGATAGCCACGAGGTGGCAAGGTCGGGGATGAGATTTAGAGACAGCACAGCAAGTGCGCACAGTAGGTGCTTAATGTGAAGAAGCTGAGGTTACCACTGGCTTCCCGCCACCTTCAGCTGTGAACTCCTGTCCTGTCCATCCAAGGCCTCACCTCAGTTCCCTGATCCAAATGTCCCGTGTTCTCCAACACGCGCCCACGCCGGGAAGGCCACCTGCTCACTGCCTCCCACACACACACCTCTCTACTCCTGCCTCCCACAAATCCAAAACCCCACTCACCAGGTGCCACCTCCTCCATGGAACCTTTGGGAACTACCTACAATGAGCCTGCTCTGATCTAATTAGGATCCCAGTTCATTCTTTGCACAATTACCCATCCCTGCTAGAGGCTATACCAGGAATTAAAACACGCAAAGATGAACAAGACAGGGCTCCTGCCCCAAGAAGCTGGGGGAGAATTGGGGAGCAGGAGAATCGTATCAACCATCTGTATAGCTAAGAAAACACTTCTGCCTCCTCCACCTCATTAAATTTTCAAAGGCTCATTTCACAGATGTGGCCACTGAGGCTTGAAGGCCAAATGTCTACCCGAAGCCACGGGTGCAGGGAAGGACTAAGCCTCGGGTTCTGTGTCCACATGCAGGCCTGTGTCCTCAAACTTCTCTGCTAGGCCTTCCCACTGGGCTCGGAGCACAGGTCACAAATTAATCATTAACTTGACCTGGCCGATGAATTACAAAACCTAATTTGTTTCCCAGTGATAAGAGAAAACAGGCTGAAACACACCTCTCAGCAGATGAGCCAAGAGGCCAATTCGTCCATAGGAGGCCATTTCTGGGACAGGACCAGACCCTAGCCACTCCAGACGGGGCAGTAAGTCACTTACCGCCCTCTGGATCTGAGGGTTACAGAGGCATCCCAGCTCCACGGGGACCGTGAACTCTGAGAGGACTCCGGCCTGGGCTGATTCAATCTGGGGCTGAGACCACACCCTTGGCTAATGTTCTAATGTCTTTAGATTTTAAAGGCTCCGAGAATTTAAAAAGAAACACAAACTTTTTATAGAAAACTCAAGCCTGTTGCTAAGGCAACAGAGTTGTTTGCTTAAGTTAAGGAGTTGAGTCATCCTGGACTCCTCAGTTACCTCCCACCCAACACCCTCCCATCAGCAAGTCTTGGCAGCGCTCTCTCTAAGACACACCTGAAATCTGTTCGCTTCTCTGCAGCAGCACCCTGGCTCCTCACCTGCTTGGACCAATGCAGTCACCTCTTCACTGGTTTTCCAGCTTCTGCTCTTGCCGTTGGTCTATTCCCCCTCACAGAATCAGACTTATCCATAAACAAGCTGAAGCAGCGTGGTCTCCTGCGTGTGGAGCTTGGGGGGCAACATGTGCTTATAAGTTTCATCCATGTCACGTGGATGAAATTTCACGTCATTCCCCTGCTCCAACACTTCCTATGGCTCCCTACTTATCTCAGAATAAAATCCGAATCTCTGACAGTCACCTATGAGGTCTTGCGCCATCTGGGGACAAGCCTCCCGCCAATGCCCACATAGGTGACCCCCTAACTTCTTAAATCTAAAGTCACCTTCTCAATGAGACCTTCCTTGAACACTTTTCACTCCCTCAACAATATTTACTCAGTTCCCACTCCATGTCAGGCTCTGTTCTAGGCCTGGGGACTGCAGCAGTGGATAACATGGACAAAAACAGCACCTTTCTAAAGTAGCCATTCCCCCATCACATTCTATCCATCACCCTATTTTGTCTTCCTGGCATTATCAACATCAGAAAATCCTATGTATTTGTTGACAGGTACCCCCTTCCTGCTGCCTGGATTGCCGTCATGATGCATGGAGCTAGCGCAGCCACCTTGGGTCACGAGGCAACCTTGAGAATGGAAGCCACACACCAAGGATGGAGGAGCAGAAAGATAGGAGATTAGATTCCTGTGACTGCATGGAGTCACCCCAGCAGCCCTGGGCAGCCTATCAGAGAAAGAAATGTCCATTAATCTCACAGCGAGATCCTGCGCCATACACCAGAAGAGCTAAAGTGAAAAAGGCTGACAATAACAAATGCTGACGTGGACGTGGACCCAGCAGACGCTCACACACTGCTGGTGGAAGTGTAAATGCGGACATCACTCTGGAAACGTGGAAGCAGTAGCCACCAAATGGAACATACGTGTACCCCACGATGTGGCAATCCCGCTCCCCGTGTTTATCGCAGAGAACTGAAAACGAACGTCCACACAGTGATTGTCCACGACTGTTTACAGCAGCTCTTCATAAGAGTCCCAAACTGAAACCATCCGATGCCCTCAAACAAGTGAATGGATGACAAAAGCTGGCACTCACACAATGGGCTGTCACTCAGCAAAGACAGGGCGTGGACAACGGGTGCCCACCTGACATGGATGGAACTTACAAGCACATGTTGCTCCCCACACGCAGGCGCCACACGCAGGAGACCACACTGCGTCAGCCTATTTATGTGACGAGAGCCTTCCACACGTGAGCCACCACAGCAAGCGTGCGTACCTACGGGAAATGCGCCCTCTGCACCTCAGATTGGGTACTTTCTTGTATGGGTGTTAAATTTCGACTTTTGCAAAAGAAAACAGAGTTTTCGTCATGGAACTGTGTGCTTTTAAGATGGTTAGCACACCCGTGAGTGGCTCCTTGGCCCAGAAAGGCCCAAACTCTCGCCTGCCCCCAGGAGACCAGGGAGGAGAGAGATGGGAGGCCTGGGGACCCTCCCCACAAGCAAAGGGACCCAGACCTATGGACAGGATGCTCAGGCGACCCTCACCCCCTCTGACGTGCAGCCTCTCCGTCCTTCTGAGTGGGCAGGACACACTCTGGGTGGCTTCTTTCAAGTAGCCCAGCAGGGGCCTTTGTCCTTGCACCTGGGACCTGCAGAGCAAGCCCCTTCCAGGCTAAAAACTGCCACCTCCTCCTCCTGACTTCTGAGACCAAATGACAGCCTGGCTTGACGGTGACACAAGGGTGTCAGAACACAAACTGAGGCACACCCCAAAACAAGCCCAGCCAGCTGCATCCTCACCCAGAACACCAGGGGGGCTGAGGGGCCCTGGAAGGCCAGCCTACCCACTCCCGAACCGGGAGGTCTCGCCGAAGGAGGCCTCAGAGAGCCAACAGCTTTCCACAGACAGGTTGGGGAGAGCAAAGCCCAAAGGTCATAGAGACTCGGGGGCCGTAGGAGTCCCAGGGAGCTTCCTGGCTGGGCAGGGACCAACTAACCACTGAGCGACACTCCCTTGGCCCCCACAAAGGACCCAACTGCAAGGGGCGGAGGGCCAGGTGGAAGCCCCTGGAGGTGGAGGCCCCAGGGAATTTCTCCACAGTTACACAGGTTCATTCATCATTTCAAAAGCTCAACATTCCACCTCAGAATTAGTTTCGGTGCAACAATAGTGCTATTGTCACAGCTCGTGGAGGGGAGTGCAGGGTTCGTTTGCTTTGTGTTATTGTTGCTTACTCTGTACCGGTGTCGAGCAGTGCTTCTCCAAGGGTGGTCTCCGGATCAGCAGCAACTTATTGCCTGGAAACTTGATGGAAATGCAGGTTCTCAGGCCCTGTCTCAGACCTGCAGACTCAGAAACTCCGGGGAAGGGGCCCAGCCATCTGCGTTTTAACAAGCCCCCGGGGGATTGAACAGCATGATAAAGTCAGAGAACCACCGCATTAGAGACAGAGATGAAATAATGTCCCTCGGGAAAGGGGAAGTGAATGGGGTGATGGTCCATGTGAAACTAGAGGGCACGTAACCTGATGTCTATGAAGGCAGGTAAGGGGGCACATGGCAAGCGTCATACTGTTCTGTTTTTACGGACGTTTGAAATTTTTCATAACAAGTTTTTTCAATCACTTAAGATCTCTTAAACAACCCCCCAAAAACAACAACAACACAGACGGGTCTTCCTGAAGCCCACTCCACAAACTGTCAGCCCACGGGTCAGAGCTGAACAGTGGATAAGTTTTAAATCATGTGCTATTTTGAAATATTTGCATTTGTTTACAATTATCTTAAAAAGAGCAGATCAGTTCCGGATTTCAGGCTTTTTCTGAAAAACTGGGAGGGGTACCAGCACTGGGCCTGCATCCCCACAGGGTCACAGGCTGCTGGGCTGAGCAGCAGCTGCTCTGTAGACAGAGCTGGCCCCCCAGCTGGCCACAGGCCCCACCGCTCCCTGTCGCCTCACACCAGGATTCTCCATTCATTTGTGTTGCCTGTATGGCCCTTACAGGTAACTGAGTTTGCAATCCCTGTGCTACAGTAACACAGGAGGAGAACACAGCATTCCTCCATTCATCCATTCACTCATTCATCATGTACACGTCCTACATCCCAGCAATCCCATTCCTAGCTGTGACCTAAGGGAAGTGAAAACGTATGTCCACACAAGGACTTACACACGTGTCCCCAGTGGGTTTATTCTTGGTAGCCCCAAACTGGAACCAGCCCCAATATTAGCTAGCACATCACGGAGGTACCTCCACACAGCACTGGGCAGGCGCAGCCACGCGCGACGTGGGTGACACTCACAAAGCCACTGTTGGGCAAAGAAAAGCCAGATCGCACGAGGAGCTGTGGTCCGCACGACTCCACTTTGACAAAACCAGGTAAGACTAAGCTTTGCGGTAAGACGTGGCTACCCTTGGGGTGGGTAGTGACTGGGAGGGGGAACCACACGGTGGTTCTGGGGTGCTGCTGTTCCTTGATCTGGTGCTGGTGACTTGCGTTTGTTCAGCAGTGAAAATTCTGTGTGCCTGATGGGCATTTACAGGGCGCCAGGCCACACCCTGCATGAGCATTTGACGCACATGTGGCAGTGCTGCAGCCCACCCTAAGGCCACCTCTATGCCCTCCCCCACTAGGAGAAGCCTAACGTGCTTCCACTATCGCGCAGAAAACCCTAAATCTCAGGGAAAAGGGGCCCAGACTAGTCCATGACCGTGTTCTAGCCAATGAGAAGGAAAGGTAAGTCTGTTGTAAAAGAGGGAGACCTGAACAGAGCCCTCTCACTGCACCATCCATCCTTCAGGCTTGGAGTGGTATGTGTGGTGGTGATGCCTGGTGCTGTGGCAGCCATCATGACACCATGAGGGCAACGCCAAGAGAGTGGCGCAGACACTGACCCAGCGCCCTGACATGACTGAACTGCAGACCAGATCTGGAAACACCTACCAACTCCAGTCTCTTATGAAGCATAATAAACGTCTTTATTATACCAGACATTCAGAAGCAGGTTTCATGTTGCTTGTGGTCCAAAACATCCCAGCAGAAGCACTGCTTTCTTTCATTTAAACCTGGCAATTCGTCTATGAAGTAGGTACCATTCATTATTCACTGTGCTTTATAGATGAGGAAACCGAGGCACAGGGAGACGAAACCACTAACTTGCCCGAGGGCACAACCCTAGCAGAGGCTCCGGGCTGGCTTCTCCCAAAGCCTGTGCTCTAACCACTGTATTTTACTGCCTTAGGAAAGTCTCACCCCAGGTGTGAATGAATGAGGAGGCTCAAAGGCAAGTGAGGAGCCTGCGGGGAAGCACGCACAGTTCTAACCCCAGCCCCGGGCAAATTAAGGACCAGCTCACCTCCACCCCCCATATCAGGGCCTTGTCCAGACCCCCAACTACACTGCCATGACGGGACCTGCAGACAGCCCGTCTGTCCACGTTCTGTGGCAGGCAAAGGATCTTTCAGGGCTCCTTCCAGCCCCCCTTTTCCCACATAAGTCAGGCAGAGGAAAACCCTTCTTTCAGACACTAACTCCACTCCAATAATAAAACTGGTGGTTTTCAAGCAAGAAAGCGTTCAGCAACCTACAGCCCGTGAGCCAAATCTGGCCAGGTGCCTGTTGCCATTCATGCCTGAAGCTAACAATGGTTTGAAACTTTTAAATGTTTGGAAAAATAATAGAAGAATCCTACCTCATGACATGGGAAAGTTCTATGAAATTCACGCTTCAGTATCCATAATAAAGCTGCAGTGGACATAGCCACGCCCATTCACGGATGTACTGTCTGCAGCAACCTTTCACTACAGCAGCAGAGCCAAGCCGTTGAGACAGAACCTGTTTGGCCTGCAAAGCCGAGAATATTTACATTTGCACCATTACAAAGTGTGCTTAGCCCGGTCTTCTCCACCTCAGCCCCCTGATTGGCCAGATGAAGACGTGAGCATGTCCCCCTCCTCCCCAATGGCAGTGCAGAGAGAATGAAGCGACCTAGGTCGTGGCCTGCTCTGTACACGGCAGCCGGGTGTAAACGTGCCACAAGGACTATTGATTGCTAAATGAGCCATCCTGCGCTCACCTTGGCCCCGGTCCTGAACACATGGAGAAGCTTGCCAAGGTCACGTGAAATGGGGCAACAGTGTTTCAAGCCTGTAGGAATGAGAAGTTCAGGGCTGCCTCCTCCAAAGGATTAATCTTTTGCAAGAGGCTCAGCGTGTTGTAATACCCTGCAGCCAATAGTCTGAGCCGTCTAATAGTCTGGTCGACCGTCTACAAAAGCAACCATGCCACCAGTGGGGCAGGTGGCGCTGGTGGTGACACCCACTCGGGTTAAAGCCCACCACAGCTTTGTTTTTTTTATTGTGGCAAAATACTCATAACATAAATGGACCATCTTAACCATTTCTAAGCACACACAGTTCCGTGGCACTAAGTACATTCACATTGTTGTGCAACCATCACCACCGTCCATCTCTAGGGCTTTATCTTCCCAACTGAAACTCTGTAATCATTAAACACTGACTCCTCATGTCCTCTCCTCCAGACCCTGGCACCCACCACTTCTACTTTCTGTCTTGATGAATTTGACTCCTCTTAAGTACGTGGTATGAGTGGAATCATGGCATTGTTTGTCCTTTTTGTGGACTGGCTTAATTTCACTGAGCATAATGTCCTCGAGGCTTATCCACGTTGTAGCCTGTGTGTCAGAATTTCCTTCCTATTTAAGGCTGAATCATACTCCATTGCATGGGGAGATCACATTTTGTTTACCCATCATTTGTCGAGGGACACTTGTGCTGCTTCCGCTCGTTGGCCGGCGTGAGGAACACCGCTGTGACTATGGATGTCCCGACATCTCTGGGAGACCCTGCTTTCACTTCTTGTGGGTGTCTACTCAGAAGCAGAATTGCTAGGTCATATGGTAATTCTATTTGCAGCTTTTTGAGGAACTGCCAGGCTCTTTCCCACAGCGGCAGCACCATTTCACCTTCCTACCAACAGTGCAAAGGCTCCAATTTCTCCACATCCTCACCAACAGTTGTTAGTTTTTCGACAGTGTCCATCCTGATGGCGGTGAGGTGGTATCTCCTTGTAGATCTGACCTGCATCTCCCTAATGACTAGTGATGCTGAGCCTCTCCTCGTGCGCTTCTTGGTCATTTGTACGTCTTCTTCGGAGAAATCTCTGTGAAGTCCTCGGCCTATTTTTAAACTGGGTTGTGTTGTTGTTGTTGTTGTTTTGTCCTACCGAGAACTGAAGACAGATTTCAGGCCCCCACGCTCCATCTACTCTTGACTGCCCTCCCCGGTCTTTCCCTCTTGGGAAACAGCTCCACCATCCACGAAGCCCCTCTAACAGAAGGCTAAGACGCGTCCTATTTCTCTCCTTCCCTCACACTCACATTCAGTCCATCAGCCCACCCTGTTGACTCTCCCTGCAAGAGAAATCTCAAATGTGTTCCTTCCTTCCAATGTCACTGCCTTCACCCTGGCCCAAGCCACCGTCCTCTCGCCTCCTCGCTGGTCTCCCCACTTCCACCCCGACACCCCAACACTCCTTTCTCCCCAAGCAGCCGAGGGCTCTGTAAGACATCAATCAGATCATGGTTGTCCCCTGCCTAGAATGCTCCAATGGTGTCCCAAGGAATTGAAACCACATCTAAACCACTCACTGTGTCCTGCAATGCCCCCACTTGCCTCCCCCTCTCAGCACTGTTTCCCTGTCCATTCTCCCCAACCGCACTGGCCTGTTTCCTGTTCTTCCAATTCAGTCAGCAACTTTCCATCTCCAGGCCCTGGCACTTGCTGTGCCCGCTGCCTGGCAGGCAGTGCCTAAGCCTGACTGCTCCTCAGCTCAAACAGTCCCTTCAGAGAGAGGCCCTCCCGGCCACCCCACCCTAAGGAGACCCTTGATGTCAGCTCCCCTGCCCTGGTCCCTGCAGAGCGCTTACTGCATGCGAGCAAGTCTTCGGAGTCTTTTGTGTGTGTCTTTATTTGCTTGTTTGTGGGCTGTCCCTCCTGCTAGAATATCGGCTACTGAGAGCAGGTTCTGGTCTGGTGTGTCCACGACTGCAGCTCCCACACCTGGCACGACACCTAGCACACAGGTGTGCTCAGTACACACGTGCTGAACGAATGCGCGACCTTCCCGACCACTTGGGTGCTTGAGGGTCCCTCCTTCTCACAGACCACTAGGCTGGTTCAGGAAGGGGCTGCCCAGAGCCAGTCACCACTGGGGTTGGTCCCATCTGTCCACGGGGACTGTCATTATAGTGACCCCTTCGCAGTGTCTACAGAGACAGCTGGTGATGAATGTGACGTGTCACACCTAGCCGGGAGCGAGGGGGCTCTCTGCTAACACTCACTCCTGTCCACGTGATGGGCACCTGGAGCCTCCGGGCCTCACCTACTGCGGGTCAGCCAGACCACATGCTGTGAGTGCTCCAGAAAAGTCGAGATTTCTGCAGAAATGCAAGCCTGCTTCTTACCACATCCAAAACCAGTAAGAGGACTCAAAGAACCCTGCCTCCCCAGAGTGGGAGAATATCTCAAATCTCAGCTGGACTCTGTCCTAGCCCCTGTCCTTTCTCCCTGCCCCCACCAAGGACACAGGTGGCCATGACAGCAGACAGCTATGCCACACTTATCTGTACTCCCCGACCATGCATCACAGCTGCCAGAGCCCAAGGGAGTGTGGAGGTCAGCGACGTCAATCCTTGAGTCTTACAGGAAAGAACGGCAAGAGCCAGTCTCCCAGCCTTGGCCACGGTCACTGCAACCTCCGCTCCCCACGCCCTGGGCCACGCTGGGCTTGCCGCCCTCCTGTTCCAGGTTCCCTGCACACACACCCCCCACCAGGAGTGGGCAGTGCTCGAAACACTGTGCTCTCTGAGTCCTCAGACGGCTCTACCAAACGCACGTTCGCATCATCACGTCTTACAGACGGGGAAACTGAGGCTAAGAGGGTGGTCACTGCCCCAGGGCTGACAACCTGTGAAGTCAACACTAATGCCACCTTGCAGATAGGGTAACTGAGGCTCAGGGAGATTAGGCCACTGCCCAAGTGTGGGTACAATCTGGGCCATTTTCTTAATCCCCACCCTATATTGCCACATGTATTACGATAATTATAGTTATAAATGATATTTTTAAATTTTTTTTCGTTGTTACCTCACTTGATCAGGTAGAAAGAACAGGCGCTATCGCAGATGAGGAAACTGAGGCAGGAGGCATACGATGGGCCTCAGGCCTCCAGCGTCTCTCAAGCCCCAGATTTCCTCTGTGGACACCTGGACGCTGGACGGCCTCCACAAACTAACTGAATTCATTCCAAAACAAGCTGGCAATTAATATCAAGAACTCCAGCCTGATGCAGCCCCCTCACGGCCCACAGCTGCAGCCAGCTGAATACGCACCAGCGACACCTACGCATGTCCCATCCATCAACCCGTTCACCCGTCACAGCCACCTCTGTACGGCTAGCGCTATTATCGTCCCATTTTTACAGATAAGGAGACCGACACCTGGAGAAGCCAAGTCGCCTGCCCGCGGCCTCACAGCTGGAAAGCGTCGTCCTGAAAAAAGGCCTGATGACCAGCACAGCTGCTTGAACAGGGCAGCCCCAGGCTGGTGGCTGCCACGCACATCCTCCAAACTGCCACCAAGAAATCCAGATTTGAATGTAAATCTGCCTATCTAAATGCTGGCGACCAATGTCATCTTTCTTTTCTTTTAATAGTAGCGTGGGCCACACAAAACACCTCTCCAGCCAGATCGGGGTCTGTGAGCGGCTCGGCTGCAGCCTTGGGACCAAAAAGTGGGGAGCACAGGAGCTGGTCCAGGCTCTGCTTCTACCATCAGCTGCGTGACCTGAGGCAGGTGCCTCAACCTCTCTGAGCCTCTGTGTCTCCCCACCTGGAAAACAGGCATGACTACGCATCGAAAGCGGGCTGTGAGGATCTGATGCCCTAACACCTGGACCACACACGCAGCTTGGGCTGGTACACAGTAGGTGCTAATCCATGCCTGCTATTGTTCATATCTTCCTTCTTGTGGGGGGTCGCATGTAGCCCCTCAAAAGATGTATCTATGAATGGGACTTATTGGGAAAAAGGGTCTTTGCAGATGTAATTAGAGAAACTATCATGGATTATTCGGTGGGTCCTAAATCCAATGACTAGCGCGCTAAGAAGACACAGGGGAGACGGCCACGTGGAGACGAAGGCAATGAATGAAGTGACGCAGCCACAGGCAAAGGGACGCCACAGGCTAAGGGACGCCTGGAGCCACCAGAAGCCACAAGACAGGCAGAGTCCTCCTCTAATGGCTGGGGGAGCACAGCCTGCCGACACCTTGATTTCTGACTTCGGGCCTCGTTTCTATTGTTTTAAAAGACCTGTCTGTGGCCATTTGTTACAACGGCCCCAGCAAACTAACACACTCCCTGAGAAAGTTCCAGGAGACACACAGGCATTTCCAGCAGGAAGGTTTCCCTAAAATGCACCGCAATCCGTGGCCTTCCTTTGTCGTGGCCTTCCTTTGTCGTATCCCAGGGAATAAGGTTTCCCTCCCTCCCTCCCTCCCTCGCCTTTTCACTGCTGTGGCCGTAAACAGGGCAATGCAGCTGTGTCCTCTGCAGGGTCCCATGGACAAAGCCAGCAGGGTGGAGAGGGAGGCCCTGCAGCCTGCCTGGACAAGGGTGAGTTATGTGCCAGAGCAAAGACATCCCAGACCCACCGGAGGTGCCGAACCCCAAGGAGGAGAAAGGCATGTGGGGCAGGGGCCGTGTGTCCTGGGGGGAGGGTATCCCAGGCCCTGGGCACACAAACATTGTTTTTCAGGAAGGAACTATTAACTGCACATTACTTCTGGGGCAAAGATCCATTGTGGGGCGAGGGAGTGGTCGCTTTTTATGTGGTGCCTCTTTTTTAGAGGTGGTACCCTTTCTCATACTTTCAATTTTTTTTTTTCAACCATACCCGTTTAACTTGATCTTATTTCTGGGCAAGAGCTGGCCCCGCTGAGCACATCCGATCCAGCTGTCACAAGTGACGTTACCTTCCAAGGACACTTGACCTGACCTTTAGTTTGCGAGAGCTGAGAAAATTGGCTTTCAGAAGAAAATCAAGTTCCCAGAAAACCCAAGAACCAGGGTCTGCATTTGAACCTGGAGTCCTGTGGAGCTGAGGGTTAACTCGTGTCCCCCAGAATTCATGTCCACCTGGAACCACAGAATGTGACTTTATTTGGAAATAGTATCTTTGCAGATGTGATCAAGGTAAGGGTCTCGAGATGAGGTCCTCCTGGATCTGGGAGGGGCGGGGCTGAATCCAGTGACAAATAACCCTTATAAGAAGACAGGACAGAGACACACAGAGGGGATGGCCATGTGAGGACAGGTCCTAGGAAATTAACACACACGTACAGTTACGCATTGAGCAGGAGGGGCACCGAAGGTGGCTGTGCAGACGGGGCAGATGGCCGTCGGCCACATCCTCTCCCATCACAACAAGGGTGACCTTCTCAAAAGAAAGGGACCTACGGTCCTCTGTCCTCTCCCTGCGTCTGACCTCAGTCATCGGGAGCCAGAGATTTCTGTTAGACCAAGTGCAATCTCTGGGGTCTAGTCCTTGTTCGCCGTGATCCCCCCAACAAGACCCTCAAACTCTCTGAGCCCTGGGACCCCCTAGTCCAGTCCCCCTACTGACTTACAAAAAAGAAGAAGGTTCAAATTCACAACTCAGAAATGCAAGTCAGAACAACAGCCACGACACACACACACACACACCCATCACAACTGCAGATGCCCTAGAAGACCAGCCGATAGCAGGGGCTGGAGCGACTCTGGGAGGGAACGTCAACAGTGCATTTAATGCAGCGGCTTCCCTACGACCCAGCAATTCCACCCACTGCACCCCAAGGAGGTTCTTGGCAACAATAAGGTGCAAGGTTCCAGGACGTCTGCTGTCTCTGGAGGCAGAAGTGGATGGAACCGGGTAAGTAAACCGTGAAGAACGTGAACTTGGAAATCCAGGCAGCAGCAAGAAACAAGCCAGGTACACACACTGCAATGTGGGTAGATTTCCAAAAGCCTGATGCGAAGGTGGAAGCAGCCCGTGTCCTCCACTGATGGCTGGACAAGTGGAATGTTGTCCGTCCATACAGTGGAATATTACTCAGCCATAAACAGGAACGAAGCACGGACACACGCTCTGACATGGATGAGACTTGAAGACACGATGCTCAGTGAGTCCATGTATATGAAATAGGCAAGTCCACAGAGATAGAAAACTGACTGAGGGCTGGGGAATGGGGAGGGGGAGCAATGGAAAGGTTCTAGAAGTCGACGGAGGTGCTGGTTGCACAACACTGCGAATGTACTAAATGCCACTGAACAGATCGCTCACTGAAAGATGATTCATTTTACGTTATGTGAATTTTACCTCTACAAATTACTAAGTAAAAAGCTAATGACGGGACTGAAAACTGTGCCACCACTTTGGAAAACAGTCTGGCACTTCTGGGCAAAGATGGAAGATGCACATGCCAGGACCAGCAGTCCCACCCTCCTTGCGGGTCCGAGAGAGACTCAGGCACATGCACTCCGGGGCCCAGGGCCAAGAGTGTTCACAGCCCAGAACTAAGATGCCCGCAGCCCACAGCCCCATCAATCGGACGGCTCAACTGTGACAGCTTCATGGAATATTATACAGCTAAGAAAATGGGGTGGGCTTATTGCAAAGACATGGACAGATCTCACAAAATAAAGGGAAACAAGAACAGCAAGACAAAAAGAAAACAGATTATGTGTCTTCGTCCATCCAGGCTGGGCTGCTATAACAAAGTAGCACAAACTGGGTGGCTTATTAACAACACACACTTATTTCTCCCAGTCGGGAGGCTGGAAGTCTGAGGTCAGGGTGCCAGCGTGGGTGGGTGCGCACCCTCTTCCTGGGGGCAGACTTCTTGATGTGTCCTCACACGGCAGAAGGGGCGAGGGAGCTTGGTGGGGTCTCTTCTCTAAGGGCACGAATCCCACTCATGACACCTGATGTCATGACCACATCCCCTCCCAAAGGCCCCACCTCCTAATACCATCCCCGTGGAGATTAGAACGTCAACATAGGAATTCGGGGGAGGCAGGGACATACATTCAGCACTGAGATTCCATTCAAGTAAAGTTCAGAATCAGAGGAAACTAACCCAGGGCGTAGGAGGCAGACAGGGAGCAACAGGATGCAGAGCAAAGCAGGCTGGGACCGAGCGTCGTTTCCTCCGCAGGGGCTTCTGGGGGCAGATGAGGTTCTGCTTTTTAATCTGGGTATGATCACCCAGGTATTCATTTTAGTTATTCATTTAACTTCACGTGTCTTGGGTACTTTCCTTGAAGTGCCTTCAAGGAAATAGTCAATTATTGTGACAATTTCACATATGAATAAGAAATCAAAGACTCCAAATTGAAACTGCGAGGTGGTGCCTGCAGCAAATGGAATCCGGGGCCTGAAAACAAGCAGTTGAAGGGAGTCCCAAGGACTAGAAAGGCCTTTCAAAGGTGCCAAGGGATTCCAGCTGCAATCGGCTGAGCCAAGGAAAGCCAGGATGACCTCCACCCACCGGCCAAAAGGCCAGATAGGACCAGGGTGAACAGGTACAAGAATTTCTGCAAGGATCAGTGTGGTGGGTGCGCATGCAAAAAGCTCCCATCTGCCACTCCCGCGGGCCACCTCACCAGACAGGTCCTGGCACCCAGGGCCCAGCACCTCTCCAGCTCAGAGGATGAAGCAGGCTTCGACCCAGCCCATGGCCCGTCGTGCTTCGTCACGCTTCCTCGGCGGCGCTGGGTTAATTCTCAGACGGGGGGGCCTGGAGGGGAGGCAGTCTGGCCGAGGCAGGCCTCAGAGGACCAGGAGTCTGAGCTAGGAAAGTCAGGAAGCAAGTGGAGAAAAGGCTGAGGGTGTTGTGGGGGGGGAGGCAAACTGGCCCTGGGGTCCGGGTCCTGGCCCACTGTGGGGCGTGGCTGCCAGACTCGGGAGGAGTCCGGACACCACCCAAGTCAGCCAGGAGAGCTCTCTCCCATCTGACTCGCACAAGGAGACTTTTGTGTAGGAGGAATCTGTCAGAGAAAATGTGCACTCATGAGGAAACAATAAGACAAATCCAAAGCGAGGGACATTCTGCCGAAAAACACCAGCCTGGCCCCCTCACAGATGCCCACATCCGGAAAGACCCAGGAAAAAGAAGAGGCTGGAGGCTGGTCTAGATTAAAGGGGAAAACAAGACAAGGCGACCAGACACAAGACGTGATCCTGGACTGAAAAATAAACATGAAACACTGCTAGAAAAGGTGCTATTGGGACGGTAAGGGAACATGGATGTGGACCGAGTGTGAAATCAAAGAGGGACTCATATGCGCCTTCCTGAGTGTAACCCTGTGATTACAAAGAACAGCTTTGTCCTGAAAACACACAGGCAGCAGTATTCTGGGGTGAGATGTCATCGTGTCTGCAAGCAGCTCTCAAGCGGCTCAGCAAGGCGAGAGAGACAGGGAGAGACAGGGAGAGACAGGCAGAGACAGGCAGAAAGACTGACCAGCAACGCAAACGCAGAGAGACTGTCAACACCCACGGGGCAGCGGAGAGGGCTGCACTGTTCTTGCAATTTTTCCAAAACTCAATTTTTCAAACTCAAGCCTCAGGGTGGGCAAAGAACACGTCTGCTGCTCTGCGGAGTGTTTTACAGGTTTGAAGCTCCCTCGTGGGCACGGCTGGTACATCCACACAGAGGAACAGCCCCAGTCATCCAGACGACCACTCAGAGCCACCCAGGTGACGGGAACATTTAGAGAAGAGATAACCGAGTGAGAAGAACAGCCACAGGAAAGTGGGCAAGGCCGGGTCCCGTTTCAGCACAGTGACGACAGACTAATCCTTGTATATGTATGTGTCTCCAAGGCCAAGACGACAACACAGCAAACACTTATGTGACACTTGCCGAGCTGTTATTCTAAGTGCCAACTCCTCCACCTTCATAAGAGCCCTATACAGAAGAGACTTTTTATGAGTTCCATCTTCAGAGGGGAAATGAGGCACAGAGAGGTTAAGTCACTTGCTGACGACACACAGCTAGGAAGTGGCAAAGCCAGGATTTGGACCTAAGCTCCTGGATGCCAAAACCCTGGCCAACGGCTGGAGAGAAGCCTGGGGATTTGAGAACTCCTGCCTGACCTTGACTGTGACATGCCAGGGCCATCTCATCGGCACCACCTTTGCCACCTTCCAGCTCCCCGTGTCCCAGTCTGCCCTACGCCTCTCATCCAGGTGGAAGGTACTCCCGTGAGCACCCAGGGCATGCGCTCAGCACACAAAGGGATTTTCTCAGAGGCCCCGGGGCCTGGCTGTCCAAGTGGGCCCCTCCCCACCACACCTCTGCACTGTCCTCGGCCAAGAAGGGTGTGCCCCAGGATTTGGGGCAAGGGCCAGCGGCTTGGCAGCCATTTGTCCGGGGTGGTCGCTGACAGGTGTGCTGCTCACATTGCAGAAGATGCCTCTTGGCTACGATTTCAGAGCAACCCTCGTATCTGTACGCGGAGAGGCTCTCATCCTTCGGTGCACACCCAGGACCCGCCCTCCTGGGGCAGACAAAGCCTGAACTCTGGCCCAGCCCAGCCCTGACACCTCTTCCAGGTATTAGAAAACACTTCCTCCCCGTCCTGCCACCAGGGTGTAGGCAGCAGGGGTGCCGAGGTGGAACCCGGGGCTTCTGCCTGAAGGACGACAGTTAATGCCTTGCTCCGGCTGGTGCTTGGCCTCTTCCAAGCCCTGCTTCCGGGCCCATCTGGATCCACTCAGCATCCCACTTCCCCTGCTCGTCCGGGACACTCTGCCCTGCCATCACCCACGGTTAGTTGGCTCTGTGGTTATACAGAAATCCCTGCTCCCTCTGGACTTTGGTGTCCCCAAAGGAAAAATAAAAGATGTCACTAAGTAAAACCCAAGTTTTCAATCCAACCATCTGAGAGTTCAGAAAACTTTCTCTGATAAAAACAAGAAGTATTTTAAAAACAAGACTCCTCAACAAGTCTTGGATGGAGCCAAACAAAATAATCTCTAACCCTGTAATAGCAAGAGTCACTCAGACACAACGAGGAGATAAAACAAGGAAACTATTTGGGGGCCAAGGGCCCATCAACTGACCTGTCACCCTTTCCTACTTCTGCTGACATAAAAGAGGAACCAAGCATAAGAGCCAGGGGGCAAAGCATTCCAGGAAGAAGGAAGAGCCTGTGCCAAGACCCTGAGGCAGGAAAGCACATGGTACGTTGGAGGAAAAGAAAGGCCTGTGAGGCTGGAGCAGGGTAAGAGTGCTGAGGGTTGAAGCAGGCAGGGGCCCGTGAAGGAGGGCCTTACGCCGTGGGGCCAGATGGGTTTTATACAGTGTGCAAGAAGATCTTAATCAGGGTCATGAAATGACGCAGTCTTCCTTTTTAAAAGAGCACGCTGGCTGCAGCAGGGAGAAGTGACAGCAGAGTGGCACGGACAGGCAGGAGCTGGGACAGGAGAAGCCAGCGCGCTGAGGAAGCTCCTGCAGCCGGCAAGATGGGGGGCAGCTGAGTCTGGAGTGGGGCCGGTGCAGGGGGAGAGAAGCAGGCCCCATGTCCCTGCACAGGAATCACCACGTGCCACTGGTCACGAAGCTCCGTGTGAAACCAGCCTTGTCTTCTAAACCTCCACTCCGTGAATATTTGAGAACCTACGATTACGTGCTAGGCATCGTTCCAGGAGCTTGGGACACAGCAACAAACAAAGCCGTGGTCCCTGCCCTCACGGGCCCAACATCTTCCGGGGAAGAACTAGACAATAAACAATAAAAACGATGCACAGGCAAAACACATGATATCTCAGCGGGTGACGGGGCTACAGAAAAAACAAGGAGGGCTGGGGGGGCACAGGGGACCCAGGGAAGGAACCGGCAACATTAAAAAGGGGGTCGGGGTGGGCCTCGGAGAGCAGGTGAGATTTGAACAAAGCCTCGAGGAGGTGGGAGAGCGAAAAGATCAGGGGAGACAGTTGTGAGCAGAGGGGAGAGCTAAGGCAGAACATGTGTTGGTGTGTCTGAGGAATGGCCCGAAGACCAGTGTGCACAGTGGAGGGGAGGGCAGAAAAAGGTCGCCCCCCCCCCATGACTGAGGGGGGTGGGGCAGGCCCACCGTGGGGCTTTGAACAGAGTAGGACGGTGATCTGACTGCAGTTTTAACTGAGAAAACTCAGTTGGCTGGGGAGCAAAGGTAGGTACAGGAATCCAGGTGAGGCTGACAGCGCTTTGGAGCAGGGCGGTAGCCACAGGTGTGGTTAGAGTCTGCATGTGTTTTGCAGATATGATGAATTGGGCGCTGGCCAGGGTGAGCTGCCTTTGACAGCCAAGTTGAGATATGGAGTTGGCCGTTGGAATTGGGGGGAAAGGTGTGGGCCGGGGATACCAACTTGGGAGTGGCCAGGACAAAGATGGCATTTACCAGGTGAGACTGGATGAGCCCACCCAGGGAATGTGGGAGCACCGAAAGGGTGACCGAGCCCTGGGACACACCAGTGGCAAAAGCTCAGGGACGAGGAGGCAGGGAAACTGGGAGCAGCCAGCCAATTACGCAGGAGGAAGACCAAGAGAGGACATTTAAAGTGTCTCAAGAGTCTTTCCAGAAGCTTCAGAAAAGGTGGAAGGAAGCTCACCCTGAAGGCCAGGAAACAAACAAGGGTCGTGCCACTCCTGTTCCTCCCGCTTCTTCAGGGGGAGGCAATCGCTGGACAGGAAAAAACAGTGGGGTGAGGGAAAGGAAACAAGAAAACGAAGACAGCGAGCCTGGGGCCACGGGGTCCTGGGCCTCTGGGCTCGGGGAGACTCTGACTGACAGCTGCCCATCAGGATCAAACCGCCAACAACCTGGACATCCCAGCTCCTGGGCCCTTTAAGGCTCTAAAGCCAGAAAAACGAACTTTTCTGGGTTATTTTGTTTCTTTTCGCATTTCAGCTCCTGCCAGCCACTCCCAGGGCTCCTGGAGGCCAAGGTCACCTTTGAACAAGAGGGAGGAAGACGAGCTACATGAAAGGACTTCTCCTGTTGTGTTGCTCTGGTTTTGGGCAGAGCCGACGCCTGAACTCTGCACAATAAGTACGTTCATGAGGCTGAGGCTGCCAGGTCTTCATGGTGCAGACGGAGGCCGGGGCCCAAAGCTCCTTACACACGTTCTCTCATTCTCAGACTATCAAGAAGCGGGAGTTTGCCAGCATCTGCCTTGTGGCTGAAAGCAGCCCTGGGGGTGGCCGAGGACCCCTGGGGCCCCTCTGCTCCTGACCAAGGGGCACAGGAACACCCTTCTGGGCACTAATGACCACCCAGCGGGCCCACAGACATGGACAGGGCGACACGCCTGTGCCAGGCCCCCACTGGGACCCCGGCCCGCCCATGGGACACTCATCACTGAGCAAGTCCTCCACGCCGACTCCCTTCTGTCGGGACCGCTAGAAGTCAGAGGCCAGAGCGACACGGTTCCAGGTAGCGGCGCTTAACCACGTCCCAGCTCATCACACTGAATCGCCCGGCGGAGGCACAGCAAGTAGTAGGCATTCTGGGAAGGGCCCAGAACTTTCTGTGGAATGGGAAATGCCAGGCACACTGAGCACACCCCTGGTGCCAGGCCCCAGGAAGGCCAGACCATGGTGGGGAACACCAGCACAGGTGTGCACACACACCAGCACAGGTGTGCATACATCGACATGTGCACGTGTGTCCCCGTGTGCAGTCGCGCACAGCAAGACATGGGCACACACATGTGTGTACACATGTCCTACATAACCACACACGTGCACGCACACATCACCCACGTGTGCACGCATGTCCACGTGCACACATACACCAAGACACGTATGCACATGCCCCAGCATGTAGTCACATATACACATACACACACATCCCAACACAGGCTCACGGGTCACCAGTCACGCGTGCACAACTGGCACGTGTGTACGCATGTCAACACGAGTGCAGTCTGCACGCAGGTACATGCATCAACACATGTGTGCACACATGCGTGCGCACACGTGCGCGCGCGCACACACACACACACACACACACACACACACACTCATGAAGCCAGACAGAAGCAAATCCACCAGGAGCAAAGTAGGAAACAAAAATAAACTAGACTGAGGAAACTAAAAATAGCTGGTGTTTTTGGCTGTCGCCATGGAGCAAGTCGAAGTGGCCCTTGCACGTAATGGGAGTGGGCAGTGCCACAACAGGAAACAGGAAGGAAAACAGAACAGAACCTGCGAGCCGACAGAACGAGACCTCCCCCGAGAAGGAAGCACCCCGCAACCCTGGGCCACAGATCAACTCCACGGCTTGGCCTCCAAATACCCTGTTTCCCAAAAATAAGACCTAGCTGGACCATTAGCTCTACTGCGTCTTTTGGAGCAAAAATTAATATAAGACCCGGTATAATATAATATAATATAATATAATATAATATAATAGCCCGTCTTATTTTAATATAAGACCAGGAATATGACATATGATAGGATAGGATAGGACAGGATATAACATAATATGATATAATATAATATGATACCGGGTCTTATATTAATTTTTGCTCCAAAAGACGCATTAGAGTTGATGGTCCGGCTAGGTCTTATTTTGGGGGAAAGACGGTATCAAGTCAAGCCGCTGGGAAACACAGAGGGCAGGGAAGGCAGGGGCTCGGGCAGGCTCCCAGGTTGAAATCCTGGTCCTCCCTCCTTAGCTGTGTGGCCTGGGGCAACTGACCTGACCACTCTGTGCCTCCCTTTCCCTCTCCCTCAACAAAACAAGGCAACAGTCACTGTTTAGATACTAACCAGAAATGAGTTAATACACATGAAACACTTAGGACAGTGTCTGGCATCATAAGCGCCCGTTACTGTTATCTGTGAACCCTCACCTTTTCATTGATGAGCAGAGATTTGCCAAAGGCAAATGTTTACACAAGGCAACAGAGACAGGGTGTGGCTCTCCCTGGGGGAGGAGGGGACAAAACAGAGTCTGAGGCTGGGCCAGCGGTGGGGAGAGGATAAGGAAACAACCGACCTCCTCCGAGTGCTTACCACCTGGGGACTCCCTTCCAGGAGCCCCAGCCTGGCCCTCAGGGCCACCACAGTGACAGCCACAGTACAGACCCTGCCCTAGCAGACTTCCATGCTCCTGGGGGAGAAAGAAAACACACAAATAAACATACAACATAATGGGGGCGACTTCTAGGGAAGTAAGGGGTAAGTTACACAGATATCTGGGGATGAGCCTTCCGGGCAGAGGGGAAAGCAAGCCAGGACTCTGAGGTAGGACCAGGCGGGGTGGGCTCAAGGACCATCAAGAAGATGAGCGTGGAGAGTGAGCAGGTGGGTGACAGGGGCCAGAGCTTGGGGGCCTTCAAGCCATTGAAAGGACTTTGGTGTTCACTCGGAGTGAGATGGGAACCTCCAAGGGCTGTGAGTGAAGAGGGCACATGATCTGAGGAGAGTTTTAACAAGATCCCTCTGGCTGTCTACGGAGACCAGAGATGAGACCACGGCACTAGTCCCAGCAGCAGATGGGGAGGCTGAAGGGGCGGGGTGTTGAGAAGGGGTCAGAGCCTGGATATGCTCTCAAGGTCAAGCCAATAGGCTCTACTGATGAACCAGATATAGGGTTATCAGAAAAACGTGTTCAGTTAGAATGACCCAAGGCTTTTGCCTCTACACTTGGAGGGATACATGGAGGTGTGACTCATTGACAGGGGGAACAGGTGGCAGAAGCCTTCAGTAGTAGCTGGAAGAATTAGTGGACAAAGCACCCAAGGCTGATTCCAACCCAAAACCCGACTTAAAGACAGCAGAGGGGACTCGGGACATGGGAGTAGGCCACAAGGCCAGACACGCGAGTCACTTCCCCTGTGGCCCAACAGCAGTGAGGGGACCCTCCTACTGTCCACCAGCTGGGGCCTCCCCTAGTGCACCAGAGACACACAGTAACTCAAAAACGTACCCCCAGAGGTCTGGACCGGGCCTTCATTGGCTATTCAAGTCCAGAGGGCCTCGCATGGCAGGCTCAGTTCCAGGCGGTGGATACAGGAGTCCTTGCCCTCCCTGGGTTTGTCGCTGGGACATTTCCTCTCTGTCTCTCTCCCTTTCTCTCTCTCTCTCTCACAGGCACACACATACACCAGCAAGGTCACCTGGGGCAAATGACTCTCTTAAGCTTGTTTCCTAACTGTCCATGACAATGATGATGAGGAGGAGGAGGAGGAGGATGACGAGACGTGTCTCAGAATTCTCCCAGCACAGAGAGGCTCTGAACGCGGCCAGGCACACAGCGATTCGCGATTACGTTCCTTGGCCCATTAGGTCTTCACACCAGGGAAGAAATGAGTCTCACTTCTTCCCCAAGGCCTCTCCCAGCGAGTTCAGGACGCGGGCTCCGCACCGTACCTCCTGAGTTGGTGCCTAATTCGTCTGGCCATTCCTTGGGGAAAACTATAATTCACTACTAATTTTTAATTAAATGCATAATACATGGAAACACTCTTTGTTTAAGTTTACTTGGGCCACAACCCCAGGCCCCTCCCATCTCCCTTGAGAGTAACCACTTTTGTCAGTCTGGTGCGCACACTTTCACACCTTTTTCTGAGTTTTCACGTGCACTAATATCAACCCACTGAAAATACAGAATATTGTTTTGCGGATTTGTTTTTTTTTAAAGGCATATATAGCACTGGAGCTTTTCTCAACTAGCAATTTTTGGCAACCTATCCACACTAAAACACTCGTATCTAGTGCCTTCTTTTTAACTTTTGCCTAGAAATCCACTAGATGAAGCACTCCCACTTTATTTTCTATGACCCAGATTTGGCGATCAGGGCTCCTGCCCACCGCTGCCAAGCTGCGTAAACGACACTGCTGTCAACCTCCGCTGTGCCTCAGTTTCCTCATATGCAGGAAGGAGAAGGACGACCACCTCCACCTATTTCACAAGGCTGTGGCAGATTCAAATGAGAAACCAGGTACTCCCAGGGCATTGCCACACACCTGTAATTGCCTTTGTACTTAATAACCTTGCCAGAAACAAACTAGCTCTGACCCCTATCTCAGACAGAGGTGAAATAACCGGCCTGAGGCCCCCAGCTGGCACACGGCACAACTGGGTCTGCAACCCTGGGCTCCAGAACTGACAGGAGTTGCAAACCTCATCATCTCTCTCCTCGACCCCACCAGTAACCTGAGAAGTGTAAATCAAACCCATCAGAGCAACCAAAACAATAGATGATGACAATAAATGAGTCATCTCCAGTGATGGCAGAGACGTGGGGGAAGTGGCTACTTTCATACTCGTTGGTAGAAGTATAAATGCTAGAGCTTTTCAGAAGGGCAACTTGGCGGTAACTGTCAAAATTCAAACCATATGGTTGTTTGTGACAGAGAAAATTATCAGTCAATAGAGAAACAGGTAAATAATAAAGTGTATGGCCATTCAAAGACATACCATGAAGCAGTGAAAAAAAACTGCTAGATTTCTGTCCTGACATGGAAAAAGCTTCAAGCGATATCACTGAATGGAAAAGCAAGCTGCAGGATATTTGTACATAGTAGAGTTCAATTTATACAAAACTATGTATTAATGTGTATAAGTATGTACTCGTGATGTATATATTGATCAAGGTCTAGAAAGATACACGCCAATGATGGTGGTCCTGAGGAGAATAAAATGAGGGGAAAATTTCTCTTTATTTCTCCATTTGAATTTTTTTTTACAAGCAAGTATTCTCGTCTTTTATATATAGACTTCTTTAAGTAGCGAAAAAAAACCCATAAAAACAAAAATTAAAGCACAGGCCTCCCCTTCAAGTTGGACATGGACATGTGTCGCCAAAGAACACACCAGCGGGCAGCGCCTCCCTCTCCTAGCGTCCCACCAGCTCGGTCCCCTGAACACAGGCACTGTTCTTCCATGGGAAGGTTCTTGGCCGGGGCTCAGCGGGGCTGTCCAAGAAGTGGCTGCGATGGGCTGGGCTTGCTTTCCTGCCTTCACGCCACTCAGCCCCAGACCAATCGCCTTTGGGATAGTCACGTAGATGCTGGGTGCCTCTCACTCCACTTTAAGCCCAGAAATCCTAGCTCAGCTCCAGGACAGCTGAGGACGATGGTGCTTTCCTCTTTGGAAGCCCAGAGAAGTGGGAAATTAGGTGTGTGTACACACACACACACACACACACACACACACACACACCTGACATCCTTAACCTGATCCATTGTTAGACACCCTGAAATAAGCCCAAGAATGACAGGGCTGACAAGCTTCTTCACTGGCTGTAAAACCCACCCACCCCCACCCTCCAAGGAAACAGGCCCTCTCACCAGGTTTCTGCCATCTGAGTGACAGTCTCTCCAGGGTGCACATGGCACAGAAACCATGCAATCAGCAGGCATTTACAAAAGGCTTTCACTGAGATGAAGCTCTCTCATGGCTACTTTAGACAGTGTAACAGACATATCCCCCTTGGCTGTCATGGGAAAGAAAGAAGCAGTTTGGCGTTCTGAGGTTTCCCCACACAAGTTTTTGCCCCTGCCAATCTCAGAGGACACACAAAAAAAAAACCTCAAGAGGAACTCAGTACTCAGTGTCACCATCAGACAGGATCTCCTTGCAATCAGATTACAGGAATTAACGGGGCAAGATTTGAAAACCAGAAAAAAAAAAAAAAAACATAGCGTGGCCAAGATGACTCAAGACAACTGCTCCCCCAAAGTCCTTAAGAAAAGCCTAACATTGCCCCATCTTTAACGCGGCTGAGTCCCAAGATATGTCAGTCAGGTCTAAGCAGAAGGAGCCTTCATTCATTCACTCATTCACTCATTCACTTCCCAAGTATCCTGTGCATGGGGCACAGACAGGAAATGTGCACAACTCCCCCCATTCTTAAGAAACTTGCCTAAAGCAGCAGCTACTGGCCAAAGAGAAGTCAACTAGCAAGTGACAATATCCACCTCCATTTCAGCTCTGTGTCTGGCTGGATCTTGGGCAAGAGTGAGCCTCTGTTCTCCCTCATGCCCCCGCAGGTGCTGGCTCTGGCTCAGAGCTCTGGGCAGCTTTACGGTTAAGTCTGAGCCTCTTCAATCTCCGGGTCCCACAGTAATTCGGGCTCATTCAAACAGGCCGCCCAGCCACACAGGGCAGGATCTCAGTCTGAAGGCCAGCTGACTGCCAGCCTTAATTTTCTCCCTGCTTAAAGGGGCAGTGCTGTGAAAGATTAAGGTCCGAGGACAGCCCTCACTCAGGCTGTGGGCTTTCCAGGACCCTGCTTCTCGGCCATGGGCTCGCGCCTGCCTCTGCATATATCTGGGGACAAAAGCGGCTTATCCTTTCCAACGTGCATCAGGAAGGCAGTGGGGCGTAGGACACAGCAGCACTCTGCCTGAGAAGGGGTTTCTATGCGGAGACTCTGGACGCCCGAGTGAGTCTCTCAGACGCACGTGAACGCGTTGGGTTCCTGTCGTCCTGAGCTCAGCAACAGGCAAACTGCAGCCCTAGTTTTAGCTGACCGCAGTAGTGTGAACGCGCTGCTGGGCTCCCGGGGCAGCACCACAACGTGGCCACAACTCCCGGCCCGTGTCAGGCCGCAAAACCCTTAGGGTGAGGTCGGACCCCGGGGTTGTCTCTCATTCAGGCCTCCCCAACCCTGGCCTCCAGCAAACTCCCTAGGTGGCCCCCTTGGCCCCCAACCTCCGCCTGTGTCGGGGAGGGTACGCGGAGGTGGGCCGCTGCCGCCCCATGCGCTCCCCGGAGCTCAGGCGCTCCGGCCCTCTCGGCGCCCAGCGCCCTCCAGACCCCTGCCGGCGCCCCTCACCCACCTTGTAGACTTGCTGCTTGATGATGGAGGGCAACGTCACGATCATGACGGCGCCCAGCACCGCGCACAGCAGCCCGGTGCAGCCCAGCGCCGCGACCACCCAGCGCGCTCTGACGCGGCTGCCCATCACTGTGCGCCCCCGTGCTCACACGGCCCTCGCTCGCCGGGCTCCGCGCCTTCGGGTGACGGGCTTGAGGGCACAGGCGACAGAGGCGGGGACTCGGGCCGCAGAGGCACAGCGGGCCTCGGACAACAGGGAACGAAGGAGCGGGCCGGCAGGTGGCCAGCGGTTTTATGCGCCATTGCGCCGCCGGACCGCCCCCGGGACGCCCTGTGCACCGGGATTCGGGCAGACGCCTCCAGGCGAACGGCGGTGGGGCGGGGCCTGAGCGGGCGGGGGCAGGGTCGGGGGCAGGACGCAGATCGGATGGTCCGAGGAGGCGGTGCCACCACTCCCCCGCTTCCGTTTCCTCGGGGGTGTTGTAGCTCGGCCCCGAGGACCGCGCGCCAGGATATCGGTTGAGCGAGGCTCCCCTCCCCCTCCTTTAACTTCTTTCTCTCCTCACTCCCACGTGGTCCCCTCTCACCCCTTTCCCTGCCCACCCCCCATCTTCTTCCCCTCCTCTTCTGTCTCCCTCCCCTCCTCCCCTTCCCTCCTTCCCCCTTAGGCGCCCCTGCTTTTCCTCCCCTCCCACTTCCTCTGTCGTGACCCTCACGGTTCACTTTTACAGTAGGAGTTTCCCAACAGCGACACACACACACACACACACACACACACACACACACACACACACACACTATTCTAGCTTCACTCTTCCTGGAACGAGCCTAGGACTCCTGACTCTGGGTGTTGTACACCCTTGACTAGGAATTGTGTTCCTCCAGTTTTCTGACTGGCTCCTTCCTTCACAACTGCTGGGCCACCTTATCGGCAAGCCTCCCTGCCACCCTGTGTAAAACGAGATAGCACCAGCTCTCCCAGCGCACCCCCTCACCCTTATCCTGAGCGCCACCTGGCATGTTAGGCTTTCATTTTTTCTTTGCATTCTGACCATGACCCCTAGAAAGCTGCTACGGGCAGACGCTTTGTCTCTGCAGGCGGTGCCCTGTCCCCAGCAGCTAGAACACTGCCTGGAAGGGAACACACACTAAACAGAAGGAACCAAGGAGGAGCCTTCTAGGTGCCGCCCAAGCTAAGGGCCTTGCATGAGTAGCTCCAGTTACAGATAAGGGAATAGGCACACAGGTTAAGTCAACAAATCTAAGTTTCTGCTTTCTAATGAATGATGGATAACTGCAGATAGCAAGGTCTCCAGGAAAATCAAACAGATGGGCACTTGCTCCCTCCCCTATAGTCCCCCATGCCCCCACCTGGCCTGCCTGCAGCCCCCCAGCCACATTGAGTTCTGGACCCCATACAGGCCCATCCCCTCATTCTCTAGGTGGGTTTACGGAAAGGACAAGGGACTCCTGGGTTACATGGTGATGGGAGGGCAGTGTCCCCGATGCCTGGGTAAGGCAGGCCAGTCCCTGAGGGCTCAGAGCAAAGCCTTCTAAAACTCTTATTCAATCCTGGAAGGAAGCAGCCTTCTTCCAGCCCCATCCTTAAGCAACATGTCCTGGCCTGAGTCGGTATTTATTGAGCACCTACTACGTGCTGGCCAGAGAGCCTTTCCTGGCCCTCTTCTCCCCTCAGGAGACCCAACCTTGTCCAGGGTGCTAGGAGCAGGGCCCACCTCTGACCTACTTCAGGGCAGCTAGGGCGAAGCTGTGGTGTTAGGTTCCAAGAAATCCATACTCCAGGGTTTCCCACCCCAGAGTCCTGGGGCAAGAGGCTTGGCCCTCTCTGTACCTCAGTTTCCTCAACTGTCAAATGGGGGATAACAAGGGCCTCTCTCTCCAAGGGCTGCTGTGAGGATTAAGTGAGTTGGGAAACTGCAACAATGCTAGTATATAGCATCTAGTACATACTCAATAAAGATGTGAAGTCATCAATTAGCTAATTAATTCATTAGTCAAGTAACTCATTGATTAATTAACGTATTTCATTGAATTCCTTAAGACCTTCAACAGTCATCAGCTATGGGGATCGTTGTATGTATGTATGTATGTATTTAATGTAGTTCTTGGGACTTAACCAATTACTAAAATCTGGGATCTGCTCTGGCCCTGAACCCCCTTCCTCGATGCCCATTCTCCCTTGTCAAAGAACGACTCTCCTTGACCATCTCACCCAGTCTAACTTTTATTTATTACCAAGTCTTCAAGGTCCAAATGTACGTGGTACTTACCCAAGACTGCCCCAAGGCCACGGTGGGAGGGCCCTTGTGTCACACCACGCTGCCACTTGACAAGAGAGAAGGGCAGAGATGAAAGGATGTTTGGCACACAGGACCAGCCATGACCTCGATGCGATGAAGGCACGTCTGATGTCAGGGGACAGGGGCCCCTAAGAAGGGGAAAAGAGACTTCGTCATGTTCTGGAGAGAGACCTCGCTGGGCTGAGCACAGACAAGGACCCAGGAAGAAAAGAGAGACTAATGATAGTAAAATACCAACACTGATGTCAGAGACAGGCTGCAAAAGGCACGGCGGATGGCGTTTTTCCTCAGCTCCAAACCCCGCCGTGGTCAGAGACAGAGAGTGAGTGCTGCCAAGATGGGAAGAAATCGGAACCCTCTTACACTGCTGGGGGGCTGTACCGTGTTGCAGCCACTGTAGAAAACAGTCTGGAAAACAGCTCCTCAAAAGGCTAAACCTCTGGTTCCCGGAGGACCCAGCAGGTCCACTCCTAGGTATATACAAGAGAAATGAAAACTATGTCCACGCAAACATTTGTACACGAATGCTCTTTACAGCCCTATTCACAGTAGCCAAAAGGTGGAAACAACCTAAATGTCCATTAACTGATGAACAGATAAATAAAATATGGAATATCACACAGTGGAATATATGATCCAGCCATAAAAAGGGAATGAAGTGCTATACCTGCTACACCCTGGATGAGCCTTGGAAACATCACCTTGCGTGAAAGAAGCCAGGTACAAAAGACCACGCATTGGGCAGCCAGATGGCTCAGATCGCTCCGTTGGTTAGAGCTCGAGCTCTGAACAACAGGGTTGCCGGTTCGATTCCCACATGGGCCAGTGAGCTGCGTCCTCCACAACTAAATTGAAGACAACGAACTGCCACTGAGCTCCCAGAGGGGTGGCCGGATGGCTCAGTTGGTTAGAGCGCGAGCTCTTAACAAGGTTGCCAGTTCAATTCCCGCAAAGGATGGTGGGCTGTGCCCCCTGCAACTAACTGGACTCGGAGCTGAGCTGCACCTTCCACAACTAGATTGAAGGACAACGACTTGGAGCTGATGGGCCTGGAGAAACACACTGTTCCCCAATATTCCCCAATACAATTTTTTTAAAAACACCACATATCGTATGACCCCATTTATAGGAAAGGTCCCGAACAGGGAAAGCCATAGAGACAGAAAACAGATTAGGTTTACCTGGGCTGCGGGGAGGGAGAATCAGGAATGACTGCTGAGGGGCACAAGGCTTCTTTCTGGGCTGATGAAAATGTTCTAAAATTGATTGTGGTGGTGGTTGCACAACTCTGTAAATATACTAAAATCCACTGAATTGTATGCTTTAAATGAGTGAATTGTATCTGATAAGAATTACATGTCAAAAAAGCTGTTATAAAAAAACACCACCACAATGCTTTCCTGTGGCTCCTACCTGAGTAAAAGCCAAGTTCTCCCACAACCCACAAAGCCACCCGCATCTCCCTAACCTCCTGATTTCCCCCCGCCACCCCCACTCTGCTCTACATCCTGGGTTCCTCACACCTGCTGCTCACTCCTGCCTCAGGGCCTTTGTACCTACAGGCCCCTTTACTGGCCCACTCCTCTCAAGCCCCCACACACCCACCCTCCCTCCCTTCAAGTCTTCGCTCAAATGTCATCTTCTCAGCAAGGATTTCCTTCCTATCCACCCTTTTTAAGTGACAGGCACATCCCACAACACTCTCTATCTTCCTCTCCTGCGTCAGTTTTTCCCAGAGCACTTATCTCCACCAAACACGTTGCATAATACGTGTATGTATTTGCTTTATTGGCTCCCTTTCCCTCCAGAATGAAAACAAACAAACAAACAAAAACACCCACAAGAGCTGAAATCTGTCTGTTTTGTCCAGTGCTGTGTCCCCAACTCCTAGAACAGTGCCTGGCACACAGTAGGTCTTTAATCAACAGGCATCGTTGAAACAATAGCTACCGGAGCCCAATGGTTAAGAACCAGCCTCTGCAGCCAGGCTGCATAGCCGGAGGGACTTGGGCAAGTTGTTTAACCTGTCTGTGCCCTGGCTTCCTCGGCTATGCAATAGGGACATCTCAGTGGTGCCCGCCTCCTGGGGGCATCATGAGGATTAAATGAGTTAATTCTTGTTCCACACTTAGCAAGATGCCAATATCATATGGCATTTTCACCCTGTGCAGGCAGCCACATGCTGCTGTCTGCCCCACCCTAGCTCAGGAAGAATTATCACCAGCCCCACAGGCTAATGTCTCGCACAGAAGCTAAATGACTTGATTCAAAAGAGTCATAGCTGGTTAGTGGCAGAGCAAGACTTTGACCAAAGTCCCTTGGCTCCAGAACCTGGACATAAATCACTACTCTTTCTGCTGAGGAAAAAGAACAAGCAGAGAAAGAGAAAAGAGGAAGCCAGCAGAAGGAAGAGAGGGGTGAAGGAAAGAACAGGAGTGAAGGAAAAGCCAGCGAGGACAAGGAAAACAGCTGCATTTGGCCCCGTCTGCCACCCAGGTCACTGCTCGGGCGCGGGCAGAGCCAGAGCTCACATTCACTTCTTTTATTTATCAGCCGATATTGACTGAGTGCCTACTATGTGCCGGGCACTGACTGAGCTTGGAGCAGGGGACCCAGCAGCAAACATAACAAAGCTCCCTGGCCTTACAGAGCCTACATTTCAGCAGACAAGCAGGATTGGTAAATGATAAACATAGTCACTGGTAAATTTTATAACATGTCAGAGCTCTGCTGTCCAGTACAATATCCACTGGCCACGTGTGGCTACTGGGCACTCGTCCCAGGTGACGGGTGATGTGTCATACACATGTCGGGTTTCAAAGACTTAATATAAAACAAAGAACATTAAATAGCTCAATATTTTTATATTGGTTACACGTCGAAATGACAACGCTCGGATACGTTGGGTTAAATAAAACATGCAATTAAAATTAATTTCTCTTGTTTCTTTTACATTGTAAAATCGCCTACTAAAATTTTTTAAAATTGCATATGTGGCTCGCATTGCATTTATGTCGGACAACTCTATGTTAGAGGACGATGTGGGTTTTGCAGGGGAGAAAGAAGAGAACAGGGTACGTGCCACTGGTGGGGAGAGGGGACTGCAATTTAAATGGTTGGGGAGGGCCTCTGTGAGAAGATGACATTTTTGTAAAGACCCAAAGGAAGTGCAGGAAGGAGTCATGCAGATATCTGAGGAGCCATGCAGAAACTGGGGAAGCGCTTTCCAGGCAGAGGGAATAGCCAGTGCAAAGGCCCTGAGGCAGGAGTGTACCCTGATAGATTTTAATTAAGATGCTAATTTCTCATGTTGCTGCAATGACTTCTTAGGAACTGCTTTTCTTCAGTAGGTGAAAATGCCCCCTACAATATTGTGAATATTAATGGAGGTCTCCAGAGCTGCCAAATATCCCGAGGAGACCTATAGCGTAGCCCCTGCAAATCCCCACTTCCTGCAAAATCACCCATCACCTTGTGCGTCTCCAGTCGCCTTCTTTCTCTAAGAGCTGGCAACTGAACATCACCTTTGCCCCCAGCTCTCAGGACTTGACACATTGCCTCTCTGGCGAGAGAGCTAAGCCTCCAACACAAAACCACCCTCCAGGACAAAGGTGCAAGGGTGTTGAAAGGAGTCAGCCAGCAGCTGTGAGCTAATAAGTCTGCTCCATTTCTGCCGGGTCACAAAAAAAAAGAGATGCTTTATCCATTCCCACAGCCCACAGCAGCTGGACATATGAGAATGTTTCCCGTCTCAGGACCCAGAGGCTCCTTTGAGGTCACCTGGCTCTGCCATATACCTCCCCAGAGAAAAGATGCACTCATTCATTCATTCTTTATTCATTCATTCATGTGACATATACCTGCTGAGCACCCACTCTGTGCCAGGCCTACTGTATGCAAGAGACAAGGATAGCATGGTGAGCAAGACAGAGGTTCCCTCTGTCCTGGCCTGACTTTTTAGCGGGGGAAAGAGACTTTAAAATGAAACAAAAAAACATATAAAAAAATAAATAAGGATTTTCAGATGGTGCCAAGTGCTAACGAGAGAAACAAATGAGGTAATGCCACAGAGAAGTGAGGGGGTGGAGAGCTGAGACCTGAAGAGTGACAGCTGGGGGAGGATATTTCTGGCAAAATAACCAGTCAGTGCAAAGGCCCTCGCCATTGTGGCAAGGTGTTTTGGTTTGTCCAACGGGTAAATAAGCAGATGTGGCACCACGAAGGGCCGGCCCCTTAGGTAGCATCGCCACCCCAGTTTATACCTCTTGTCCCAACAGTATTATTGATAGCACCCCCTTACTCTCAAAGTTTTACAGTAAGTTATATTGTTAACTTTTTCTTAGGCCATGATAAAGAATTCTGATTTTTGCCGTGGAGACTTTGTAGCAAAAGTGTGACCCGAGGGAGGGCCGGCCTGGTAGCCCAGGCGGTTAGAGCTCCATGCTCCTAACTCCAAAGGCTGCCTGTTCAATTCCCACATGGGCCAGTGGGCTCTCAACCACAAGGTTGCCAGTTCAATTCCTCGAGTCCCACAAGGGATGGTGGGCAGTGCCCCCTGCAACTAAGATTGAAAGGACAACAACTTGACTTGGAACAAAGGTCTGGAAATGCACACTGTTCCCCAATAAAGTCCAGTTCCCCTTCCCCAATAAAAAGCTTTAAAAAAAAAAGAAACAAAGTGTGACCCCATCTTGGGCAGCCGGATGGCTCAGTTGGTTAGAGTGGGAGCTCTGAACAGGGTTGCCGGTTCAATTCTCACATGGGATGGTGGGCTGCGCCCCCTGCAACTAAAGACTGAAAACAGCAACTGGACTTGGAGCTGAGCTGCGCCCTCCATAAGCAGATTGAAGGACAACAACTTGGAGCTGATGGGCCCTGGAGAAACACACTGTGCCCCAATATTCCCTAACAAAATAAAAATTTTAAAAAAAAGGTGACCCAATCTAATTTAGGTTTGGAAATATCTTTAAATGTTCGCTAATTTTGAAGGAGTGATAATGGCATCGTGGGGTCTGAGACAACCTCCATACTTTCAAAAGGGGAGTGCTGTAGGAGGGAGGGTGGAAAGGGTACCACGTTTGAGATTAGCTTCAAATAATTCACTAAAAGAGAAAAGGCTGATGAAGGAAGCAACTGGACCAAAAACCTTCATCATTGTGGAATCTGAAAAATGGGTAAATGGGGGTTTATGGTACGCTTTTCTCTACTTTGGTGTCTGTTTCAACTATAAACTGAATGTTTGTGTCCTCATCCCCACCCGCACATTTACATGCTAAATCCTAATCCCCAGTGTAACGGTTTGGAAGTGGGGCTTTGGGGAGGTGATTAGTGGAGCCCTCATGAATGAAGTTAGTGCTCTTATAAAGGAGACCCCAGGGTCTCCCTGGCCCCTGCCACCAAGTGAGGACACAGAACAAAGAACCATTGATGAACCAAGAAGTGGGCTGTTATCAGACATGGATCTGCCAGCACCTTGACCTTGGACTTCCAGCCTCCAGAACTATGAGAAATACACACACGGAGTCTGTGACATTCTGTGACAGCAGCCCAAGTGGACTAAGACAATTAGTCTTACAATTGCTTCTGTTCGTTTTATTTTGGTTCTACAATTCTCTTTCCTGTTGTTTAGAATAAAAATACATCTCCCTGGCCGTTGCTGGGGAGTCAAGAGTAAAAAGCATGGCTTAGTTATGAGGAGGTGTAGTTGTGCTCAGAGGCCTGGGTTGCAATGACTTGGGTTGGGGGAGCCAGGGAAAGCTGTATTTGGGGCACAGAACCCCGAGCCCTAGCAGATGGAACGTGAGTGAGAGGGGGAGGGGGGAGAGATTCAGGTTGGGTCTCCGCAGGAAGGCCCGGCTCATTCAGTGAGTATGTATTGAGCGCCTACCTGCCAGGCACAGTGCTGGTGCAGGGACCCAGTGGTGGGCAGAGCAGCCGTGGTGCCAGCCCTGTGGGAGCTCACCGTCTTGAAGGAGAGGCTGACAATACATAATCACAGAGGCCTATAATTACAAACTGCACAATAGAGGGAAAACAGCGAGTTCCAGAAGAGCTGGAGAAGGGAACGTACTGAGGCCGGATACTCTCCTCTCCCTCAAAGAGCCACCTGCCTCTCCACCCTCCTGTCTCCCCTAAGAAGGGGACTCTTGGGAACCAGCTCCCTTGTCGTCCAGTGTCTGGCTGGCTCTGGCCAGGGGAAGGCAGGAGATCTGAAGGATATGAGGAGGGAAAATAAGCAATTACTCCCCAGCTCCCTGCTGTGGGATTTCCTTAGATTAAAAATGGTGGCTAATCCTTTGCTACCCCTCTTATGAGAATCTATTTCCCCTCCCCTGGAATCTGAACTGACACAGCGACCTGTTTCAACAAATGGGCTGTGGCCAAAGTGACACTGTGTGGCCCCAAGAGTGGCCCTCCCCGCGGGCATCCAGCACATGACGGAGGCCATTTTGGGCCTGCCAGGCACCCAGCATCCCAGCACTGCCTAGTCAACCCACAACAATGTGAGAAAGACTACATTTGTGTGGTTTTACGTCACTACGTTTTGGGATTGCTTGCGATGCAGCCAGATACCTGAAAGGGCCATCATGAGGGAATCCTGATTATGCTAAACCAGGCTTGGTAATACCATTCCCCTATGATTGGGTAGGGGTCGACATGTGACCGAATTCTGGCCAATAAGACAGTCGGGTGGTGTGCTGGGGGACTTCTGGGAAAAGTTGTCTGACCGATAAAAAGGGATGCAAGGAAGAGATGCTTCCTGCCCTTTTTCTGTTGGATGTTAACCCACCCACCTGGATGACTTACCTGGACTGAAGGCGGCCATCTTGCAATGCAGAAAATGCTAGAGCAGCGATAGAAAGAACCTGGGTCTTCAAGGGTATCCTTGGCCACTGAGACTGAGAACCCCGAAGGTGGTCCATCTCAGGATTTCCTTCTGCATGGGAATAATAAATGACTTCACTGTTAGACCACTTGAGTTGGTGCTTTCCAGTACTTTCAGATAAAAGCTTCTCAATGGACACAGATATGAAACACTTTGGCAAGTAGCTAGCAGCCACAATCAACAGCTCTATTGATATATTTGCTCAGTGAATACTTACTGAGTGCCTTCTATGTGTCAGGACAGTTCTGGGCACTGGAGATCATGAGAGAGGTCCCTTCTGCATTCCAGTGGGTGGAGACAGACACAAAAGCAAGTCCACAGGTAAGCAAACAATATAATTTCAGATCATGTTAAGTGCTGAGAAAGAAATAAAATAGAGTGGTTCGATAAGAGTGAGTGAGGGTAGGGCTTCTCTGGGAAGCTGACATTTGATCAGAGAACTGAATGAACAAGAGCCAACCATGTGAAGACCCTGGGAAAGCATTCCAGGTGGAGGGCACAGCAAGTGCAAAGGCCCTAAGGTAGGAGGGAACTTTGTGTGTTCAAGGAACTGATATGCGGTACGTGTGGGTGGCATGACTATGGCAGCAGCTTTCAGGGAAGTATCTAAAAGCACACAAAAGGCCCACAGTCCAAGCTTCTTTCCTCCCTCCTGCTTTCTTTTTTCCTTTTTTTTTTTTCTTTTCTGTCTTAGGGCTTTTATTGAAATCTGGACTGAGATTTCAAGCTTCTCTTCCTAACTCAAGAGAACCACTTGACCTCTCATCGTGTGTGGGCCTGACACACACTGGCTTTTTCCATGAAAGCCACGCTTTTGTGCTTCAGCCTAACTACACAGCTCGATTTGCAGCCAGTCGCCCCCATCTGTTCTATTTTTCCTGCCAGAGCAACATTTTCTGTCCTGCCCAGTAAACTGCAGCTCCTGTCACTGCCCCCTCCTCTCCAACACCCACCTCCTCTGCCTGGGGCACGCCCAGACCTGGAAACACATTTCATAGCAGCAGAGCGAAAGGAGAGCACCGTGCAGCCAGGCCACGCAGCGTCCTTGAGCCCAACGTTGGTACAAAGGATCCTTTACGTAGAAAATGCCCCAGTCTTTTAGAAAAAATCCACTCAACTGTAGAACTGTAACAAAGTTACCAGTTTCTTTCCTAAAGGGAAATTATTCCAGGCACCAGGCTAAGGTGTATGCCAGAGGTGGCTGGAACCCAGGTAGAAGATTCTAAAAATTCTTTGGAAAGCAAGGGATGGCAACACCATTCTGACACAGCCGCCAGCAGCCGAAACCTCTGATTGGGCGGGAACGGACAGCATCCAGGGGGCCCACTGGACACTCACTCAGAGCGTCGTTGATTTAACTGTGTTTACTGAGCATTTCCTGTGGGCACGAGGGGCCATGGGCTGCATTAGCCGTGGCTTCTTCCAGGTCCCGGACTGTTGGGGACAAAGATATTACTCTCGCACCAATCAGTCTGTAATGACACCTGAGAAAACTGCTCTCAGGAAAAGGAATCTGCTTCGGTGAGGGTATTTTACAGCGGTCACAGAATGGACCTTTTTCAACGCAAACAGGATCACATTACTTCCTGTTAAAGCCTCCGCTGGCTTAACTTTGCACAGGCATGGAGTTCAGACCCCTCCCAGGGCCCGTGAGGCTTTGCAGCTCTGGCCCCTGCCCACCTTCCCCACCTCGCACCCCCCCACTCCCTGAGATGTAGCCTCTTGTGGATCTTCCGAGGTGTTCAACTCGTGCCCACCCCAGGACCTTGGCACCTGCTGCACTTGCTGCTGTAAACATGCCTCACAGGTCTCCACAGTGAAGGCATGTCTTCCCTGACCAGCCCGTCTAAAGTAACGCTCCCTACCACGTCATCCTGTTTTATTTTCACCACACCCTGACATTGTCCAGCCGGGTTGTCCACAGGTATGAAAGCACCGTGAGGGCAAAGGCCTTACCTGTCCTCACAAGGCGCACGGTGGTTTGCGGAATGAACAAACAGATGAATGCGGGCCTGACCCCCGCTGGGGAGTCCGGGAAGGCTTTCTGAAGAAATGCTATCCGACGGACGAGGAGGAGCCGGGCCGTGGACCTCCAGCTTGGCCAGCCATTAGAATCCAGGGTCTGGGAGGCATCCCAGTGCCCGGGGCTCTCAGGGTCTGGATCCGGAACTGGGGGTGCTGGAGTCTTTCACACCCTGTGTGATGCTTATGCACAGTCAGGGCTGAGAGCCATTCAGAGCTCAGGCAGTGCTTCTCCATGGCCTCCCAGCCGCCTGGCACCATCATAGAAATGCAGACTCTCTCGCTTTCCCCAGACCGGCTGAAGCAGACACTCTGGAAGGAGACCCAGTGGTCTGTTTCCACAATCCCTCCCGGGGACAGAACCCCTGGGCAACAGGAGGAGGGCGGAGAGGACGGTCCAGAAGAACAAATGCTTGAGCCAAGCCTGGTTTGGGGACGGTCGGCCACGCTGACCTGACCGGTCCTCTGGCTCCTCCTCCGTGAGAGGGGGCGAGACTACCTTTCATTCCAGCCTTTCCCTTGAGGCAGCTGAGATCTGGAGCAGCTTCAGATGTCCCTGGGCCCCGGGACCTTGCACTTGATTTTGGCTCTAAAGTGTCACCTGAACTGGATTTAGTGCTGTCAACTACAGGACTTGCTTCTTTTCACACTCCTGTCCCTCGCCTGCCCCACAGGGAGGGAGAGAGGTGATCAAGCGTGAGAAAGTGTTTATTTCAGCAACTGTTTACTGGTCCCAAGATATTTGACTCAAGTTCCTGAAACACGATCGCACTCATTCAGAGAGAAATAAGACCCCAGCGGCACTTAGTGATTTATGTAATAGCAGGGCACTTGCGTGAGTTGTTTCCTTCATTCATTCATGTCAGTCCTCCTTCCCGCATATAAGCACTACGATTTCTTCTGTTTCTTGAATGCTTTCCCTTTTCCCCACCTACAGTGGGCAGAATAGCGTCCTCCTAAAAAGATATGTTCAAGTCACCCGCCGGCACCTGTGAACGTGACCTTGTAGATGTGATCCCAGGAAGGTCATACATACCAGAGTCAGGTGGGCACTGAATCCAATAAGACCGGTGTCCTTATAAGAGAAGACGACACACGAGAGGGAAGGAGGCCATGTGGAAATGGAGGCAGATGCTGGAGAGCTGCAGCTCCAAGCCTGGAACGCCTGCAGCCAGCAGGAGCTGGAAGAGGCCAGAAAGCGTTACTTCTAGAGGCTTCTCAGAGGGCAGGGCCCTGCAACCCCTCAATTTCCAGCCTCCAGAGCTGTGAGAAATGACTTGCTGCTGTTTGAAGCCCCCCAGTTTGTGGTACTTTGTTATGACAGTGCTAGGAAAGGAATGCACCAATCCCACCATCTTAATTTAGACCGGCGGTTCTCACCGTTGAGCACTTATCCAAATGCGGTGTGTGTGTTTGGGGCGGGGCGGGGGGGGGGGGTGACGCTGCTGATCCGGGGACCACACTTTGAGAGCTACTTCCTGGTTCCATCATGCTGCCTAGAGGACAGTCCCAACCCCCTAACTGGCCATTAGCAGTCACTTCCTCCTCCCTCTCCCCCAGCCCCTGGCAACTCCCAACCTACTTTCTGTCTCTATGGATTTGCACATTCTGGACATTTCACGTACATGGAACGCAATGAACTCTTAAATGTATGACTAAATGATGAGATTGAGGTGTGAAGCACGGATCACTGTTAATTCAATTCTGTGCTCTGAGAGCCCGTGGCTAAAACCAGAACATGGATCCTCGGGGTGATGTTCCAATACTAAACCCAATCGGGAGCAGCCCGGTTTCTGGCTTCTCATTAGGCAGGATAACAAAGGTTTCTATGGCTAAAGTCACATTTGGTTGGGCTTTTACTGACTTGCCACCAAGAGCACTCGAGCTGACAGAACCCCGACACACACACTCTGTAGCTGCTGCTCCCCCCAGCCCCCTGCCAAAAGCCTTTGCTCATGCTTTTCCTCTGCCTGGAAAGGTTCTCCCGTTGCTTCTCCCTCCTTTTGACTAATTCCTATTCCTCCTTCAGTCTCTGTTTAAAAGTCACCAGGAAATCTTGTTCTAGGGGCTGGTTGGAGGCCCCTCCAACCTCATGCTGGGTGGGCCCCACGGACATTTGTTCTATGACACCCGTATTGGCGAGGACAGAGGGTTCTCTGCTTAGGAACAGAAAGCAGAAAGATGCTGGCTGGGCAAGCACCAATGCCAACCACATTTCTGTGGAGCTGGACCCCAGCTGCATGCCTGCCGGACCCCAAGTGTGCATCTTTCTCATTTTGAAAGGCTTTTCCAAGCCACCCTCCAAAAAGAGCATCATCGTTTCTCCCCCCGGTAACAGTACATGCAAGTACCTTACCCTGCATCCTCAACACTTGGGTATGATCAAACTCTTCATTCTTGCAAACTGAACAGGTGACAATTGCGTATGGCTCTGCTCTGCATGTCTTTGCATCGTCAAGGAGGCTGAACCTTTTTTCATATACTTATCGGCCATTCGCATTTCTTTTCTGTGAACTTCTCAAAGACCTCCTGTGACCATTTCTTCTACTGACTGGATTGTTAGCACCCTTTGTATATGAAGCACGTCAATCCTTTGCCTGGCATGGGAGTTGCAAATATACTTTCCAATTCAGTTTTGCCTTTGATATTTTGCAAAAGATGAACTTTGATTTTCTCATGGTCAGATTTACTTTGTCTTTGTCTTCTTAGTGTTGTGTCATGTTTAGTAACGTCTCCCAGACAGAATTTTTTTAATCTACATTCTCTTTCAATGTTTTGCAGGTGTTTTTACTTTTCAATCCGTGCTCTATTTAGAATTAATTCGTTTTCAGCTGTGGAATAAAGGAATCCAGTTATCCCAACCCCAATGTGTTTCTCTAATCCTTTACCCATGGGATGAAGTGACTGTCTTTCACTATATATACAGTTTCTCGATATACTTCGGTGTCTTTCTGGATTTTTCTCTTATGACACTGCTCAATCTGCCCATTCCTGCTCCAGTGCCAAATGTATCTAATAATCCACCTTTATAATTCATTACAATATTTGGAAAAACTTGTCTTCCCTCATCATTCTTAATTTCCAGAATTTTCCTGGAAATGTTTATACATTCATTGTTTTACGTACTTCACAATTTTCTCAAATTCCCCCAAATTTCCTGTGGGTTATTTGATTGAGAGTGTATTGATTTCTGGCTTATCTTTAGGGAACTGTGACATCTTTCCAAAACAGATTCTTTCTCCGTAAGAACAAAGATTGTCTTGCCACTCATCCACGCCTCCTTATACGTTTGATAGTAGAATTTTAACACTTTTACATTATTATGCTGCATATTTCTTGGGAAGTTTGCTGCTAAATATTTTATCATTATGTTTGCTATTGTAAATTGGATCTTTTCTTCCATGGTAAGTAAAGTTCTATATTTATAGTGAGGTGCAAAGATTGATTCCGTAGGTTTGGGTGGAGACTCCAAAAATTCTGCATTGTTAATCCGACTCATTGTGATGTACCCTGAAGTCTGAGAACCATATTCATTCAATTACTACTGCCTGGCAGGCACTGGGATAGAATGGGGACCAAGGAGGCACAAGGCCTGTTCCCAGGGGACTCCTAGTTCAGTAAAAACCACTGTTAAAAAATGTACAAGTTAAAGTTGTATGAAAAAGAGAAAGCCCTTGATGTTAGGGTATAAGTTCAGCTGCTATAACAAAGAAACCCAAAAACACAGTGGCTCTAACAAATTAGAAATGTATTTCCTTTAAATTTTAAGGCAAATAGGATCGTTAAAAAATTCAGTCCCCTGGACTTCACAGTCCAGAGGTAGCCAGTGGTCCGGCACAGGCAGGAGACTCTGCTCCACGTGGCCATGCAGGGACCCAGCCTCCTGCAGTGGTCCGGCACAGGCAGGAGACTCTGCTCCATGTGGCCATGCAGGGACCCAGCCTCCTGCAGTGGTCCGGCACAGGCAGGAGACTCTGCTCCATGTGGCCATGCAGGGACCCAGCCTCCTGCAGTGGTCCGGCACAGGCAGGAGACTCTGCTCCATGTGGCCATGCAGGGACCCAGCCTCCTACAGTGGTCTGGCACAGGCAGGAGACTCTGCTCCACGTGGCCATGCAGGGACCCAGCCTCCTGCAGTGTTGATACTCTGTCACCGTCCCCAGGGTCAGAGCTGGTTCACCAGCAACCTGCCCGCACGCAAACTCAAAGGAAGCAGGAAAGAGCGCGTAGGAAACAACCAGCTTCCTTTTTAATAACGTGGCCTGGAAGTGGACCCCTCACTTCCTTCTCCATCTTATAGACCAGAACCCAGCCTGGAGGGCACACCTAGATTCACTGAGGCTGGAAATATCATCTCTAACTGGGTGACCACATTCCCGATGAAACTCTGGGGGCTCTAAACGAAAAGGGAAAAGGGGTTAAAAGGTAATCAGGAAACAACTGAAAATCTCCCCCCCACTACCCCACTTTAAGCCTCACCTTCATCAGGGGCTGATTTCCTGTGGACATGAATTTCAGACTGAAGAGGAATCTTAGGATGGGACAGCAGTTTTGTTTTCTTGCTGTTGCCACACTTCACGTTCTTTGGAATTTATGAAAAATAAAGAACTGAAACTAGAGTTTTGTCCAGCACAGAGCTGATGAGAGGAACTTAGTTGTTATTTAAGTGAAACAAAACGTGAACTCTGATATTCCTACAGAACAGTAACTCAGAGCCAGCTCAGAGCAAACACTTTTCCTTTAAGAAATCATCTTTCAAGGCAAGACCGAACCTCCATGAGCCCAAGTTCTTGTTTAAGGAGTTTCAGTTTTGCAAGACACAAAAGTCTTGAAGATCTGTTGTACCACAACGTGCATACACTTAACACTACTGAACTGCACACTTAAAAATGGTTAAGATGGTACGTTTGATGTCATGTGTTTTTTAGCACATTAAAAAAAGCAAAAACAAAAAACAAAAAGGTGGCACCGTATCATCTTCCCATAGAATGTACGTGACTGTCTCCTGCTCCGTAGCCCCCCAGGGTCACAGCTGGCTCACTAGCAAGGTGTCAGCAATCTGGACCAAGGAAAGAGGGAAAGAGAGAGTGGAGGACAACAGGTTCCTTTTTAATAACGTGACCTTGAAGTTGCCCCTTGTAGCTGTGCTTGCTTCTAAGGCAGAGCCTGAGATGTCTAGCACCGGTAACTGCACAGAAGTGAGGCAGTGCCCACCTGGTTCTCACGGCATGCTCGCTCTTGGAAGCAGCTGCCATGCTAGGAGGAAACCCTGACCACATGAAGTGTTCTGTGTAGTGTGCTGGCAGCAGCTGCCACTGAAGTCCCAGCCAAAACTAGTACCAACTGCCAGGTGTGTGAGTGAAGGCGGTTTCTTGATCCCTCCAGCCATCTCTGACCCCAATCGAGCCCATGAGAGAGCCAGGGAGAACTGCCTCGCTTAGCCCAGTCACCCCCAGAACCATGCTAGAGAATCAGAGCACATCGTCGCTGTTTGCCACCCCTGTGCTTGGAGCGGTTTATTCAGCAGCAGTAGATAACCAAAGCCATACTCTGAATGTTTTTGAATTGCATGTAAGTATTAGGTATGCTTTTAATTTTAAAAAGACGATGAAGGTCTTATTGCTGCTTTTAGAGTCTAAAGATATGCATAAAAGCTAAAAACTACTCTAGATCATAGTTTTTTGCCCATGTATCCTAAGGAACTACTTTCAGAATTCTTTCCTGATTATGGAATGTTTTAAATTGTTCATGAAAGGATAGAGAATAACATCAGGGACACCATGGACCTACTGTCCAGTTCTAACAAACCTTAATATAATGACATGTTTGCTTCTGCTTGTTCTTTTAAAAATACTTCAATTTTTAAATGTAGTAAAAAAAAAAAAAAACACACACACACATAACATAAAATTTACTATCGTGACCATTTTTAAGTGTGCAGTTCAGTGGCGTTCAGCACATTCACACCACTGTGCACTGTATCTCCAGGGCTTCCACATCTTAACAAGTGAAACTCTGTCCCCATTAAACAACAACCCCCACTTCCTCCCTCCGCCCAACCCGGGCGCCACCATCTATTTCCTTTCTATGAATTTGATGACTCTGGGTCCCTCATATAAGTGTAATCACCCAGTATGTGTCTTTTAGTGACTGGCTTATATTTTTTTATTTTTTTTTTTGAACTGAGGTTGAATAACACAAAATTAACCATTTAAACTTAACAATTCAGTGGTACTTGGTACTCACAATGTTGTACAGCCATCATCTCTGGTTCCAAAACATTTTATCACCCCCAAATAAAACTCTGTACCGATTAAACAGTTGCTACTCACTCCGCCCTGTGCCCTCAGCCCCTGGTAATGACCAACCTACTTTCTGTCTCTATAGATTTCGCGATTCTGGACGTTTCGTATAAATGGAATCATGCCATATGTAGCCTTTTGTGTCTCTGCTTGTTTTTAAGAAATGAAGGGCTGGCCCATTGGCTCAGGCGGTTAGAGCTCCATGCTCCTAACTCCGAAGGCTGCCGGTTCAATTCCCACATGGGCCAGTGAGCTCTCAACCACGAGGTTGCCAGTTCAATTCCTCGAGTGGACAGCGCCCCCTGCAACTAAGATTGAACATGGCACCTTGAGCTGAGCTGCTGCTGAGCTTCCGGATGGCCCAGTTGGTTGGAGCCGTGTCCTCTCAACCACAACGTTGCCGGTTCGACTCCCGCAAGGGATGGTGGGCTGTGCCCCCTGCAACTAGCAACGGCAACTAGAAATGGCAACTGGACCTGGAGCTGAGCTGCGCCCTCCACAACTAAGACAGAAAGGACAACAACTTGAAGCTGAATGGCACCCTCCACAACTAAGATTGAAAGGACAACAACTTGACTTGGAAAAAAGGCCTGGAAGTACACACTGTTCCCCAATAAAGTCCTGTACCCCTTCCCCAATAAAAAAAAAAAAATCTTAAGAATAAAAAAAGAAATGCAGTATTACGGACACACTGGAAGACTCAAATATACCCCTACCCAATACCATTCCTATTTTTCTATCCCCAGAAATAATAAAGCATTTTTTGAAATGAAGGATGTTTCAGGAAGATAATAAGACTCAACACTGTACTAGGACTACAGAATAGGAAAAAATCATTGTTTTTCATGGATTACTTATTTCATGAATATTTATTGAGTACCTACTATTGTCAAGCCCTGTTCTAGGCACAGGGATACAGCAGTGAAAAGACAGATTTCCTGCTTTTAAAGAACAATGGGGAAGCAGACGATAAGTAACTACCAATAAGTAAATACTGAAAAGTGTTCACTAAAACAGTGGTGGAGAGAGGAGTGACCAGACGGGAGGCCAGGGAAGGCTCCTCTGATAGTTAAACTAAACTTAGAATGGCAAAAGAAGCTTGCCACTCAAGCACAGGGAAAAGCATTCAAGGCAGCGGGAACAACGTGTGCAAACATAGGGAGGTGAGCAGGAACGAGGTGTTAAAGGAATAGCAATGCTCTAAGTATAATGGAGAAACAAAATCAAGGTCACATAGAAGAGAGTGGCGGGGTGGGGAAAGTTCCAGCAGTCTCTCTGAGGAAACGACCTTCACATATACCTGAACAGTGAGAGGGGAAAGGTGGGAGATGAAGTTGGAGGATGGGCAGGGCCTGACCATACAGGGTCTGGCAGGCTGTGCAAGGAAGCTGAATTTTATGTGTGGGCACTGGGAAGAAGCCATGGGGGCGAGGGAGTTAAGCAGGAATCGGTGAATGTTTAAAGGAATCCCCGGCAGAGTTGCGGAGAGTGGAGGGGTTGCAGGTATGAGCTGAAGGTATTTTAAGTTAGAAGATTTGCTCATGCAAATCAAAAAGGAAGGAGGAAAAAGCAGTCTGGCAGTTCTTCACCAAGTTAAACACCGAGTTAGCATGTTACCCAGCAATTCTGCTCTCAGCTAAATGCCCGAGAGAACTGAAAACAGGTGTTCAAACAAACACGTACGTACACATGCCGCGCGCAACAGCAAAAATACACATGACATAAAATTCCCCATGTTCAAAAACGTGTGGGAAACAACCGAAATGCCCCTCAGCAGATGAAGAATGTAACAAAATGTGGTCGATTCACCCAGTGAAGTATGATTCAGCCATAAAAAGAAATCAAGTTCTGACACGTGTTGCAACATAAATGAACCGTGAAGACATGACGCTGAGTGAAAGAAGCCAGTCACAAAAGGCTGTGTCATGTACGACTCCATTTAACAGAAATGTCCAGAATAGGCCAATCCACAGAGACTGAAAGCTGAGTGATGGTTGCCAAGGGCTGGGAGGAGGAAGACGGGGGAGCAGCTTCTTAACGGGTCCAGGTTTCCTTTTGGGGTGATGAAAACGTTCTGGAATTAAACAGATGTGGTGGTTGCACAACAGTGTGACTCTGCTAAACGCCACTTAATAGTACACTTTAAAATGGTTAAAATGCTGAATTTTGTGCTACATGAATTTACCGCAAATTTCAAATAGCCGGATACCACTCTGGTGGGGGGACGCTGATCGTGGGGGAGGCCACACGTGAGTGGGGCAGGGTGTATATGGGGCAGCTCTGCACCTTCCCCTCAATTTTGCTGTGAAACTAAAACTGCTCTAAAAACTAAAGTCTGTAAAAAAAATTGAAAAAAAGGAAGCAAAGAGGAAACGGAGGGCGGGAGGGAGGAGGGAAAGGAGAGGCGGCCCTTGCCCCGACCTTTCTGCGACGCTTAGCGACCTCATCACGCCCCCTTGTGGCTGGTGAATTTGGGGGCAGCCTGGGAGAGAACTGGGGTGTCAAGAGACTCTGGCGAGCAGCTGGCAGAGAAATGGCTTTCGAGTCACGGACCCTCCACTCAGATTGTGTAACTTTGAAGCAGCGCTCTCTTCTCCCCTGTGCGACCCACTGTCACACCCGTGAGCGTGTAGAGAATCCTGTACACTGGGGTGACCAACAGATAGTTCCTCTCCTAGGCGACACTGAGAAATCTTTCCCTGTGGGAGACTCCCTATTTTCTGTTTCTCCGCCGATTCCCTAAACTCTTTTCCATGTCTTGCCACCATGCACATAATTTTTTTTTTTTTTTACCATTTTCCAAGTGTACAGCTCAGTGGCATTAAGTACATCCACACAGTTGTGCTAACATCACCACCATCCAGCTCCAGAACTTTCTCATCTTCCCAGACTGAAATTCTGTCCCCAAGTAAGACTAACTCCCCAGTTCTCCCTCCCCCAACACCTAGCAACCTCTGTTCTACTTTCTGTTTCTGATTTTGACTACTCTGTAAACCTCATATAAGTGGAATCATACAGTATTGCCATTTTGTGACCAGCTTACGTCACTCAGCATAATGTCCTCCAGGGTCATCCACGGTGTCGCCTGTGTGAGAATTTCCTTTTCATGGCTGAATAATATTCCAGTACATAGATAGACCACCTTTGTTTACATTCATCCATTGATGGACGTTTGGATTGTTTCCACCTTTTAGCTGCTGTGGATAGTGCTGCTATGAACATGGTGTACCGCAATTATTTTTAAATGTTACACACTTTAGCTAGGTTAACTAAACTTAAGCTGTGTGTCTGCTGCTGTATAAAACTTGGATTCCAAGAGCAAATCAGTCAACCAGTCACCAAGGATAAGGGCCAGGTGACAGCCCCTTACTCGTTCAGGTAAATGAACAAGCTGGACCTAATAACGAAGTGTCCCATGAGACACATCATCCTCTTTTTCACAAAAAAGTGACAGCCAGGTACTCTTACAGTTTGTCATAGCTTTGCGCATTCCATACCCAACTTTGCCTTTCCCTCTGCGTTCACCGTAGCTAATAATTAGCAGCCCACAGTTCAACCCAAATCAAATGACAGATGAGGCAATCAGTATCAACATTAGACGCCCCCCTGGAGGACAAAGTCCCTCAGTGAGGTACCGTGTTTCCCCCAAAATAAGACTGGGTCTTATACCGTATTTCCTCAAAAATAAGACCGGGTCTTACATTAATTTTTGCTCCAAAAGACACATTAGGGCATATTTTCAGGGGATGTCTTATGTTTTCATGTACAACATATTTTCAGGGGATGTCTTATATTTTCATGTACAACAATCTACGTTTATTCAAATACAGTCATGTCATCTTCTTCTGGAACATTGTCATAACGTTCTAAATGTGTCCGTCTGGCTGACGATCTTAACTGGGGCTTATTTTCAGAGTAGGTCTTATTTTCGAGGAAACGCAAAAAGCTTTGAAAAATGTTTTTCACACTGAAAGTGACTTTGTCAAATGAAAACAAGGGATGAGATTCTTACTGTGTCAGAGGAAACTTAAAATAATTTTTATATTAAAGCTAGTCTACGATAACCATCATGCACCTAGCAGATGAGCAAAGGTCGAAGTCTGAGAAGCCTGTGTGCTGGCAAGGATGTGAGGAGACAGGTTTGTTGACTATTGCTGGCAGAAGTATAAATTTGTATGACCTCTCTGGAGGGGAATTCGGCAAAACGTGTCTAAATTTCAAATGCGTATGCCTTTTGACCCAGAGGTTCAAGAACTTTATCTTTCGGATGTACATCTGCACATGGGCAAAGATCTATGGGTAAGAATAGATGTTGTCCCACCCGTCATAGTCGCAAAATATTGGAAGCAACCTGAATATCCAGCGTGCAGGGGTTGCTACTAAATCAGGCCCATGTACGGCAGCTCGGTCCAACAGGACTTGTTGCAGCAGTGAAAATAGTCTAGGTCCACATTGGCAGCTCCAGTCAAATCTGTCTTTCTATCGAGCACTTGAAATGTGGCTAGTGCAATTGAGGAACTAATTTCATTACATTTTAATTAAATAGCCACACATGATTAGTGGCTGCAGTGTTAGTGCAAATTTACACAATGGAATATTTTGCAACTGAGAGCAAGAAGGGGCTGGATCCACTTATAAAAAAGTATTCTTAAACTAATATTCTTATGCAAAAAAAGCAAGGTAGAGTAGGTATCACATGCTTTCAGTTTATGTAGAAAACAAGGACATGTAACTAGCCTCCCAAATGTATATAGAACATCTAGAAGGATACACAGGAAACTGGTAACCATGGGGTGGGGAACTGACATGGTCTGAATGTTTGTGCCCCCCAAAAAAAATTCATATGGGAATTTTAAATGACTGGGACCTTTGGGAGGTGATTAGGCCATGAGGGTGGGTCCCTCATGTAGGGATCGGTGGCCTTATAAATGAGACCCCCCAAAGTTTCCGCCATGCGAGGACACATAGAAAAGACAGCCAGCTATGAACCAGGAAGGGGGCCTCACTAGACACTGTCCTGCCGGTGTCTTGACATTGGACTCCCAGCCTCTGGAGCTCTGAGAAATCCATGTTTGTTGTTTAAGCCACGAGTTTATGGTCCTTTGTCATAGCAGCCCCAACAGACTGAGACAGGACAGAGGGCCAACGACAGGGCTAAGAGAAAAACTTTCTTTTTACTCTCTCCCAGTTTTAATTTTTCACCTGCACATACATTACTTTTTAAAAGGAGTTGTGGTCATTCTACCAAGAAGAATGCGCCCAAGTCAGTTCAGCAAAGCAGTGACGAACCTTAGAAACACTGCGTGCTTAACACGTAAACTCTCTGGACTTGCTTCTCACCCTCCCCCCGGGGCCACAATGATTTTCTCTTATTTGTTTTGAAGCTCACAGGTCTATTCCCAGATGTCACCTGGATAGCTTGACAATGAACAAGTAGTGAAAGGACAACACCATGACATGCTACCCAGAGGCCTGCATCAGTCATGATAATGACCCAAATCAGGTGCCAAATTAGACAGCTGTGTTACAAAGACAGGGCAGCAGCTCACTGGGGTGGCTTGTGGCCCCCAGACAGAGGCAGCCATGATGAGCAGAAAGGTAATGCACAAGCCTACCACACTCATCCCTCTCTCTGCAGCTCTCAGGCCTCACTGGGCTCGGGAAGGCACCTAACATTTTTTCTGTAGGCTGGTTGTCAGTATTCTAAGAGGGCAGGGGAATTAACAGTCTCCACATACACAACCAGTCAGAAAATTCCAGATGCTGGTAAGTGCTATGAAGAACCTAAAAGTGGATCACAGAATGAGAGAGACTAGTTGGGGGCCAGTGGACTAATTTACAATGGTGGTCTGGGAAGGGAGGTTGCAGTTGAGACCTGAAAAAGGAGAAGGGGCCTCCGATGGGAAGCTGTAAGGGGAGGGCTTTCCGCGCAGAGGGGTCTGCAAAGGCTCTAGGCAGGACAGGCTGGGCCTGTTCAGGAGCCAGAAGGAAAACCTCGCAGCTGCGGGAGGAGTGGGCAGAACCACAGAGATGAGCCTGGTCGCCCAGGGCCAAGTGCTGGGGTTGTGCTCTCAGCAGGAAGGCCGGTCTTCAGGGAGTTTTAAGCAGGGGACAGCTGCTCGTTTTTAATAGTGGCTGGGACTGGCAAGCCAGCAAGCAGGAGGACTCAGACACGAGGCGGAGGGGGCGTGTGCAGCACTCACTGTCACCTTCCGGGGGTGAGGGCTCACCCCTTCCTCACACCCTTCACGGCTGTGTGCTTTCCTCTCCTAGTTGGTGTATTTGCCCGCAGACAGAGTAGGAAGTGAAAAATGAGGGCTATGGGCGCAAGCCAGTAGAAATCTGTGCACCCCATGCTGCTGAAAGGAGGGTGCATTGTCCAGGACCCAAGTGGGAGTGGAGAGAACAGCTGAGAAGTTGAGATGAGAAAAATCAGTGGCTTAGACCAGGTATTGGTAGGGAGACAGGTTGCGAGAGTCTGGCTGTGTTTTGGAGGCTGAGTGGACAGGACATCCTGAAAAACTGACTGAAGGGGTAATGAGAGAGAGGTAAAGGCTTCAGCTGGAACATGAAGATGGTGGAGCTACAGCAGCCCCCTTATCAGAGGAGGATACAGACGTATCACGACCCTGAATGGGTGCCTGAAACCGTGGGTAACACCGATTTCTATATATACTGTGCTTTCCTGTGCATAGAGACCTACCATAAAGTTTGACTTCTAAATGAGGTACAGTAAGAGATTAACAATAACAATAAAACAATTGTAACAATATACTGTAATAAAAGTTATTGAATGTGGTCTCTCATTGTACTGGACTCACCATTCACTTAAAGGAAGCACTTTGCACGTCTCTCTGTCGTTATCTGAATTGCCAGCATCACCGCTCTTGCGCTCTGGGGCCATTAAGTAAAATAAGGGGTGACTTGGACACAGCTATACAATCCGTGGCAACCCGTCTGGTAACCAAGATGGCTACCAGCCCACTGACAGCGGAGACGGCCGACGGGAGGAGTCACGTCCCAGGCAGGATGGAGAGGGTCACGTGGGATTTCATCATGTTACTAGGGGCACACAATTTAAAACTCACGAATTGTTGATTTCTAGAATTTCCCATTTAATATTTTTAACAGAAAGTGAAACTGTGGAGAAGTGGGGACGACTGTACCTCCAAGATAACTCCAGTGTTCCCCACTTCCTGGAATTCATGCCTCCATGTCGTCCCCTCCTACGTCCACAGGGGTGGCCTGTGTGACCAAAAGGGTATTGTGGGAATGGAGGTGTGATTTCCAAGACCAAATCATAAAACGTATTGCACCTTCCACCTTGTGCTCGCTTGAATTACTCACTCTGGGGAGGGCAGCTGTCGCATGGGGAGGTCACTGAAGGAACCCTATTGAAAGGTCCCAATGGTCAGCATCATCTCACCAGCTACGTGAGTGCGTCATCTCAGGCAGGTCCTCCAGCCCTCGTCAAGCCTTCCGGTGAGCTGCAAGTTCATTGGAGACCCAAACCAGAACCACCCAGCTAAGCCACACTCGCATTCCTGACCCACTTCAGCTGCTAGTTTTGGGGTAATTTGTTTTGCAGCATTATAATGTACATCGGGTTCTTACAGTAAATAATCAGTGAACACAGGAAGTGTCGGAGACAGGCAACCATTTCTCACCTGTCCTCCTTCCTAACAGCCTCAGCGCCCACCTGGATGGCGCTCTCACCCCCAGGGGAAGACCCTGGCGAGGCTTGGTCAGTCATTGGTCACCCCATTCCCTCTGCTGGCAAGTGGCTTAAGAGCATTCACTTGCTTGATGAATGCTGTTATTTTAAAGCTTTCAATGTTTTCCTAACATATCGTTTGAAAAAAAACTACTCATCTTGAGAAAACACTTCAGTGAGTGTTTTGGCCCAAAGGAAAAGCCGAACTTCTATTCTGGAATAAAGTTTGAAGAACAAGAAGCTGAAATTTCTGGAAACTACTGTCGACTTGGTCTTCCCTGTGAGAGGAATTTTATCTCTGGAGGTCAGATGATGTCATCTGGGTTTGAGGTGTATTTTTTTCCCCCTTACACTCAGCCCCAGAAAAAGTGGGGTTTGACTCTGGATTTGGGAGACATAGCGAAACTACTCCCGCAGGGCCAAAGAAGGATGTCAGGTCAGGGCCCAAGAGAAAGATGGCCCATCAGAGTCGCCCAGGGGGAAAGGCTCCCATGGAGCCTTCCTTCCTATCTGCAGCACACAATTGGGACTTCTTCACCACTTTGCAACTTTCTTTTATTACCCGTGTCTGACTAAAAGAATCCTATAGCCTACAGTTGGCTGTACTAACGGAAGAGCTGGGTTCCTGAGGCAGCAGGCAGAAAGCAGCCTTGAGAAGCCGCGGACACTATGGCGAGGGGTCACCAGCAGAGTCTCCCGGGGCAGTGGCCTGGGTGAGTGACAAGTGACTAATTAGCACAGATTTTTGGAAAGTATAAGTCACACACAATGCAGGACACACTGTCAAATGGGCTGTAAAAGAAATGCTGACCCTTCCACACTGGCCCACACACACCTCCCCTCTCTCCTGCCACATCAGAACCGGTCATGGCCCTGCCTGCCTGCCACGGTCCATCCTGACGGGCTGCACCCTCGACTCCCTAGACTTTGGGTTCTGAACACATTTTAAGATTCATTTGCCAATTCATAAATATATCCTGTTTTAGTATAACCATCTCTGAGGAAGAGATAAATGTGTCCTAATCTTCGTTTCCCATCAAAACTTATGCTGTCACTGTGAGAAGGGAAAAAGAGCAGTTAAGGAAAACTGAAAAATTAAAATATTATAGATTCTGCACTTTCAACAATAAAATTAATAAACATGTAACCCAATTCTGGCCAACGAGGGCAAGTTGGCTGAGGGGACTTCTGGGAAAGATTTTTTTTCTAATAAGAGTCTCAGGGAAGAAGTATTACCTTTCCTTCCTCTGGACATTGCCGGGTCTGTATGTGATGCCTGGAGATGGTGAGCCACCTTCTGACAACCTGCGGGGAAAAAACCACACAGTGGAGGCCAGGGCCCGAGAATCCTGGTGTCTTGGTATCAAGGTAACACATTTCCCTATGGGTTACACCAGTGGAGTGAGTCTTCTGTTATTGGGAGCATCCTGTAATAGGCAGGGCTTGATAAGGCTTTGATTAAATGGATACCTGATCACAAATGGTAGCTAGTATAACTTAACTATTTTTTCAAATGTATTTAAACTCAGTCTCAATGCAATTCTTTGGTACTAGTTTGGTTAAAAACTATCTCACCCATTTAATGATAGCAACTTTAAACAGTTGCTCCCAACAAGCTTTTAAAAATGCTGATGCCTGGGCCTCCTCCAGACCAGGTCTTTAGTATCTGTCGAAAGCCCTGCAGCACTCTCTCCACTTGCTTGTTGCACGTCAGCCATGTTGGTCCCCTTTCTGCCCCTCAGATATGCCAAACCTGCCAGTCCCAGGGCTCCTGCACTGTTTTCTGCTGCCCTATCTTTTGGAACGCTGCCTCCGCTCCTTTTTCAGGTCTCCTTTAGTCTCTTCCCAGAAAGCCTCTCCTGACCATCTGATCACAAGTAGATCCCAGTCCTTTCCCACTCAATCTGATTATTTCTGCTGCCATGTGCAGGTATTGTTTATCATGAAATAAAGGAACAGAGCGATCTCATTTGAATAACGAGCTTCAATACAAAATCGAAAGAGCTGAGATTTCAGGGAGGACAGATAATTTCCAGTTGAGACAGTCAAGGAAGGCTTTGTGGAATCTTCTAATTAGGTCTTGACATTGGGTAGGATTTGGTTTGTTGAGGTGGGAACGGTGGTTATTTTAAAAAGAGGGAGCAGCTTGAGGTACAAAGTGGCAAAGAACTTATGTGAAAAGTCACCGGCAGACAAGGGAAGCAGGGAGAGCATTCTGAGGGGTTATATGATGAGATACAGGAAGAAATAGAGGGTCTGTGTTGAATAATGTAATAGCTACATTAGATGTTATGGAGTAATACCAACTGGGATGGAAACAGAAGTGGCTGCAAGACTGGAAAAAAAAGGAGAAAGTAAAAGGCACTTGGGGTTGGGGGGACAGTAAATTAACTTTTACTAGTTAGTAAACAAGCCTCTGTAAGGACTCAAGTAAAAGCGTGTTACCTGGTCAATCACAACCGCGTGGGGACGCTGCAGGCTTCATGACTAAACCAGTTACTCCCTCCTGCGGCCGAAATTAACACTGCAGACTAAAATGACATCCTTTTATTAAAAGGCGCTTGCCCATCTATAAGCAATATACCTCTATGAAAGCCGCATTTATACGTTGGCGAAGATTTTGTTGTACTTTCAGACAAAACATAAAAAGGAACACTACTTTAACTAAAAGCCACGAACCTTTCCTCCTGGTTTATTCAAGATTCACACAACTGCATCTACATAAGTGAATCGTCATATTCAAGTGTGAAACCAAACTGAGGTTGAAGATTCAACAATCATTCAGTGAAACTGGTCAAGTCTAGCATCTGTTACTTAACACACTGAGGACCCCTTGACAGCAGGAACCTTTCTCCTTCATCACTGTCACTGTAGTTCCTGACATGCTTGCATTTGATGAACGCTCCTGTAAATGTTTACTAAGGATTGTGTCACCGTGGTGATTTTCTTTATTCTTGATTAAAATTACATAGCATTTTTCCTTTATACAAAGTGAAAGGATGTTGGAACTGTCAAAACCGTAACAGATATAAAGTGAAAAAGAAAGATGCAGGACTATAAACCAGTATGCTACCTTTTGTGGGGGGCAATTAGTTGTATCTGCATAGAAAACTGAAGTACATACAGGGAGGCTTGGGAAACTGGGTGGATGGGAGAGACTGGAAGTCTTTTTATACTGTTTTAAACTTTTTAAATGTCTGAACACACATGCAAGTATTACCTACTCAAAGAATTAAAAGGAAAACATAGGGCAATGACAAGTCATCATGAATTAGTTACAAATATAAATTCTAAGGTTATTTTTAAACATGCCCAAGAACCTTATTAAATGGAAATCTTGAATTTATGCTACCTTCTCATAATATTAGTATACAGAATATATACTACGGATGTACTTTGTAGCAGCACTGTAACAGCAAAAATCTGGAAATAAATGTTGGACAGATTAAATAAATCCCAAATCATTGGAATACTAGGAAGAGTGTTAAAAAGAATGCAGTAGACCTGGCTATGCTGGCATGGAAAAATGCCCAAAATTACCTAACAAAAAAAAAGCTGAGAACCTGTTGTGAATGGATGGTCCTGTGCATGAATTTATGTATTTGTGTAAATATGTAAAAAAATATGGTATTATTTATACAGGGGGAAAGTCCAAAAGGATACCAAACTTTAATAAAAGTAATCGCTGGGAAGTGGTAACAGATTAGGAATTCAGGTGGATTACCTGACTTTATGAAACACACATGTATACATTACAAGCAATGAGGCAAATCAATTCCTAACTCAACCTTTTTCCTGGGAATAAGCTTATATGGAACTTGCACTTTCTACATCATTGGCTTAACATGCTTGTATTGACTTCTGCAAAACTTTTCTAGTGTTTACAGCTCTAATTCTCAGTTCCTTTCACTAAACTTGGAAGCACTTTAGTTCAAGGAGCCGTGTTCAGTGAGTTATCAGTTGAGCATCCCCACTCATGCAACACCTACAGCTTTATTAGACTAATGCCCCAATGCCAAGGCCCTTGCAGCTTTGCCCAACGCAGTGTCCCCATCAGTCCGTAGGGACATCAGGCTCTAACAATGAGATGACCCAGCCCGTTCTCGTGTTATAGCAACTGAGCACTCATTAACACTGACTTAGGAACTTTGCAATGCCCAGCCTGTTGTGGTCATTCCCCCATGCTATGGCCACTCAATTTTAGAACTAAAATTACACAAAAACTCCCAGCATAGTCACTGGAAGTGGTTACAGGTTCTGGAGTTCCTGGGGTTCTTGCAACACTGCGTCATAACCTTTATATTGACTTACGTGAAGTATATCATGGAAATTCAGTGAATTACACATTACATGCTCTTACAATAAAAAAAACTACCTAATGAATTTACCTGATTTCTGGATTCAAGCGGCATCTTCCAATTGCAATTCCTTCAATCTAGGACTTAAACCTGTTAACTATTACAAATGATAGTGACAACACATCCTCTACATCATGTCACACAGGGATAAAATACCGGGAGAAGGGAAGGAGGGGAGTGGAGGTGCCCTTTGGAGAAAATCCCCTTTCAAGGCCTTTTAATGGGCCTGACTTCTGGGGTGCCTAGTCCTATTAAACCAGCTCCCTACAACTTCCTCCTTTGGTTCATGACACTGAATTCCTACCAGCATCATCTGGGTAAATGCTCCACCTCTGTAAACCGCAAATGAAGACCAAGGGCCAATCGTTTCACCCACCAATTGTTATATATAAACCCTTTATACTTATTAAATACAAATTACCTGCCATGTTCTTTAAATAATAAATCAGGTCAACTTATTTTCTCTGCAACTGTGAATTTAGATAGAGCTTGTGTACTAATGCTGATTCTTCCGTAGTTTCCTTCAACCACTCACACCTTTCTTGCTGATATTCCAGAAACTTTCCAATTTCAGGTATCTTGCACCTCACCCAAACTCAGTATTTTTAAAGTCAGTTTACAAGTAAATCTCCATTTGTGTACACATGGAAAATTCTAACTGCAATCTCCAATCCGTCTAATTTTCATTCTTAAACCCCCACTCCAGTTCTGTATTATGGCCACCTTACACCGACACTTACCTCCTGGTAACCACAGATGATTTGGTAGACTGAAAACCTTGATCCTTCACACCCCGTAACTAAAAACTTAACATTAACAAAGGATAAACGATACTCTTTGGGAATGCAACAACTTTATTGAAACAAAAGTGCAAGTAAACTTGTTGAAAGCTTAAATGAAGGAACTTAAGACACCTCCCCTCAAGCGCAGGACCAGGTGCAGAGTAGACTCTTTCTGGATGTTGTAGTCGGACAGAGTGCGTCCATCTTCCAGCTGTTTGCCGGCAAAGATCAACCTCTGCTGGTCAGGGGGGATGCCCTCTTTGTCTTGGATCTTGGCCTTGACATTTTCGATGGTGTCACTGGGCTCCACCTCCAGGGTGATGGTCTTACCGGTCAAGGTCTTCACGAAGATCTGCATGCCCCCTCTGAGACGGAGGACCAGGTGCAGAGTGGACTCTTTCTGGATGTTGTAGTCGGACAGGGTGCGTCCATCTTCCAGCTGTTTGCCGGCAAAGATCAACCTCTGCTGGTCAGGGGGGATGCCCTCTTTGTCTTGGATCTTGGCCTTGACATTCTCGATGGTGTCACTGGGCTCCACCTCCAGGGTGATGGTCTTACCGGTCAAGGTCTTCACGAAGATCTGCATGCCCCCTCTGAGACGGAGGACCAGGTGCAGAGTGGACTCTTTCTGGATGTTGTAGTCGGACAGGGTGCGTCCATCTTCCAGCTGTTTGCCGGCAAAGATCAACCTCTGCTGGTCAGGGGGGATGCCCTCTTTGTCTTGGATCTTGGCCTTGACATTCTCGATGGTGTCACTGGGCTCCACCTCCAGGGTGATGGTCTTACCGGTCAAGGTCTTCACGAAGATCTGCATACCCCCTCTGAGACGGAGGACCAGGTGCAGAGTGGACTCTTTCTGGATGTTGTAGTCGGACAGGGTGCGTCCATCTTCCAGCTGTTTGCCGGCAAAGATCAACCTCTGCTGGTCAGGGGGGATGCCCTCTTTGTCTTGGATCTTGGCCTTGACATTCTCGATGGTGTCACTGGGCTCCACCTCCAGGGTGATGGTCTTACCGGTCAAGGTCTTCACGAAGATCTGCATGCCCCCTCTGAGACGGAGGACCAGGTGCAGAGTGGACTCTTTCTGGATGTTGTAGTCGGACAGGGTGCGTCCATCTTCCAGCTGTTTGCCGGCAAAGATCAACCTCTGCTGGTCAGGGGGGATGCCCTCTTTGTCTTGGATCTTGGCCTTGACATTCTCGATGGTGTCACTGGGCTCCACCTCCAGGGTGATGGTCTTACCGGTCAAGGTCTTCACGAAGATCTGCATGCCCCCTCTGAGACGAAGGACCAGGTGCAGAGTGGACTCTTTCTGGATGTTGTAGTCGGACAGGGTGCGTCCATCTTCCAGCTGTTTGCCGGCAAAGATCAACCTCTGCTGGTCAGGGGGGATGCCCTCTTTGTCTTGGATCTTGGCCTTGACATTCTCGATGGTGTCACTGGGCTCCACCTCCAGGGTGATGGTCTTACCGGTCAAGGTCTTCACGAAGATCTGCATGCCCCCTCTGAGACGAAGGACCAGGTGCAGAGTGGACTCTTTCTGGATGTTGTAGTCAGACAGGGTGCGTCCATCTTCCAGCTGTTTCCCGGCAAAGATCAACCTCTGCTGGTCAGGGGGGATGCCCTCTTTGTCTTGGATCTTGGCCTTGACATTCTCGATGGTGTCACTGGGCTCCACCTCCAGGGTGATGGTCTTACCGGTCAAGGTCTTCACGAAGATCTGCATGCCCCCTCTGAGACGGAGGACCAGGTGTAGAGTGGACTCTTTCTGGATGTTGTAGTCGGACAGGGTACGTCCATCTTCCAGCTGTTTGCCGGCAAAGATCAACCTCTGCTGGTCAGGGGGGATGCCCTCTTTGTCTTGGATCTTGGCCTTGACATTCTCGATGGTGTCACTGGGCTCCACCTCCAGGGTGATGGTCTTACCGGTCAAGGTCTTCACGAAGATCTGCATGCCCCCTCTGAGACGGAGGACCAGGTGCAGAGTGGACTCTTTCTGGATGTTGTAGTCGGACAGGGTGCGTCCATCTTCCAGCTGTTTGCCGGCAAAGATCAACCTCTGCTGGTCAGGGGGGATGCCCTCTTTGTCTTGGATCTTGGCCTTGACATTCTCGATGGTGTCACTGGGCTCCACCTCCAGGGTGATGGTCTTACCGGTCAAGGTCTTCACGAAGATCTGCATGCCCCCTCTGAGACGGAGGACCAGGTGCAGAGTGGACTCTTTCTGGATGTTGTAGTCGGACAGGGTGCGTCCATCTTCCAGCTGTTTCCCGGCAAAGATCAACCTCTGCTGGTCAGGGGGGATGCCCTCTTTGTCTTGGATCTTGGCCTTGACATTCTCGATGGTGTCACTGGGCTCCACCTCCAGGGTGATGGTCTTACCGGTCAAGGTCTTCACGAAGATCTGCATGCCCCCTCTGAGACGGAGGACCAGGTGCAGAGTGGACTCTTTCTGGATGTTGTAGTCGGACAGAGTGCGTCCATCTTCCAGCTGTTTGCCGGCAAAGATCAACCTCTGCTGGTCAGGGGGGATGCCCTCTTTGTCTTGGATCTTGGCCTTGACATTCTCGATGGTGTCACTGGGCTCCACCTCCAGGGTGATGGTCTTACCGGTCAAGGTCTTCACAAAGATCTGCATTGTCTGGTAAAACATAAAGATAAAAAAAAACACCCGACTTTAGCAGGCAATTCATGTGTTAACACATTCCTAATAATTCTAGAAGTGAAACGTTTTTTCAATATTGCCCAAATAACTACGATAAAAAAACCTGCCTAAGAAGCCTCAGGAAATGAAACGGTATGGACTTGATTTAACAAGCTCAAACCCCAAGCTTCACGCACTTACTAGAGCACAGCACAGAAACCGGCGACCTCCCTTATCTTCCCCCCTGACGCGATGGCTGTCCTGTCAATTCTGGGTCTCCCCCAGGCCCAAATCCCTTGTTCCGCGAGTGAGCAAAGCCTACCGCACACACCGGCAGGGGGCCCCACCCTAGATGGTGAGCCCACAGTGACGTCACCTCACCGCCGTAGCGAGCGCCCCCAACAGGGCGGGTGCAGGATCGCTCAGAGCGGCATCGAAGCATCGGCCCAGTTCACGCTCCTTCACGGCGCGAAAAAACCGACATCGCGCGCCGTCAAGCCGTGAAACCGGCTTCACGTTCAATTCCCTCAACACCAAAAAGCCGCACTGTCCCGTCACTAAAGGTCTCAGAGACCTTCTGTTTACTCTCCACCCACGATCGCCCTAATCTCGCCAGCCCCACAGCCCACTTCAGTCAGCCTTCCCCCAATTAAGGATCAGAACCGGCCGCCATTTTGCCGCGTTTCTCCCCGTCAGGACCGCCCTCCTCCCGGGCCGCGGGAGACTCAGGGCCTCGGCTGCCCGCCACCCCCGCCGGGCTACTCTGCCTCCCACCCTTCCAGCCGCGGGACGACAGGACCCCAGGGCCAGCGTAGCAACCCCTCCTCACCAAGCGGCGGTGACAGCAACGCACGAACAGTAACGACTGAACTCCCGGTCTCGACGGAACTGCCTACGCCACGCCCGGCGCTGCCTTATATAGTAACCTGTCACCCCGCCCGGTAGATCCCTCCGCAGAAACGCCCAGAAGGGACTACTTTTCTCAGTACTTGTGCTGTCCGGACACAAAACTAGCTCGCCGATGTCATCTAATCCCCTCCTAAAATGTTATTCTGTTAAGGTTAGGCCTTTGGGCTGAATCTGGTGGGGAGGAGGACGCTCTCCTGAGGGGCAGGGCGGAGGGATGAACGCGTTCGCTGAGCGCTGCGTCCGCGGACGTAGCCGACGCTCGAGTCGGCGGCAGGGGGAGCGCCTGCGGGAGGCGCGAAAACCCGGCGTGGAGCCTGTGGGCGCCCGGATTGGGCAGGGAGCCCGCGTCCCTGCATCCCAGCCTCTGCGACCCCTCCCCTCAGCCCCGGCGGCCCCTAGGGGTCTAGGGACCAGCCCTGGGCGCACTGGTGTAGGCCCAACGGCCCATGCTGAGTCGGGGTCCCGCTCCCCTCGCGCGCCCCCGTCCCTCCCTTCCCCCACTGTGAAACTGAGGGGTCTTTCTTTGGGTCACATTTAAAATAGTGGTCGTGTTCTGTTTCCCTAACCCCCCCACAGCCCCCAGGCCGGTCGCGAGTGCTGTCCAGGCCTCAGCCCCCCGATCGGTGGCGGCCGCGCCCCTCCCCCGCCGGCGGGCACCGGAACAAGGTGAATGACTCGGCAGATCTCAGCCTGGGGCCCGGACGCCGGCCGAGGCCTACACGCTGCCCCGGACGAGCTGGGCCCCGGTCCTCAGCACGAGCAGGCATTTCTCAAAACAAATGAGCGAACAATAAGTTTCCATCCGTGAAAAGACTCTGGTGTGTCCACGTTGAGTTTTGAACAGAAAGGTGGGCATTCAGCCCACCTTTGTAAAACTGTTGGAGCTGAAAGAACCAGAACTTTCTAGATTGTTCTTTACCCTTCGTGTTTGACCTGCGCAGCCTGGGGTTTGAGTCGCTTGTACTTGATTACAAACAAGGAGGCATCGAAATTTCAGCTCTGTTGAGACTTAGTTGAGCTCAGAAATGAAACCTATTTAAGCCTGAGATTTTTAAAAAGACACCACTTGACTCTCAGCCTTGTATATTTGGAGGGGGAGGGGCCTTAATATCCCAAATATGAAACAATTCTACAGGAAAATTCCCTTTGGGTAAAAGAGGAGAAAGAGGATCACCAGATTTTTTTTTCATTCGTACAATAATCTAGTGATCTCTGTCATTTCTTGAGCATATTTTTAAGTTTGAAATGTATGAACATGGTGAAAATTTAAAACTGGCTTTTAAAAGTTCACAGTGAAAAGTCTCCCTCATGCCCTGAGTTTCTTAGCCTCTGTTTCTTCTGGACTCTTCTAGAAATATTCCCTATTTCTAGAAATAGGGAGGGCAAAGCATATTTTAATGTTTACCCTTTAAGGCCTTCAAAATAAATTTTTTTTGAAGAGGCAACAAAAAAAATGAATAAAAGGTTTTTGCCATTAAGAAAAGACTACATTCCTGGTTTAAATTGTGAACATAATATTATTTAAATATACTTAAAATGTGAATCAAACCAAAACTATATGTTCTTTAATAACCAATGTATGTATGTATGTATTTATGAAAAAGGTATGAGCAGTGTTCAAAACAGACTTTGACCTCTAATTTTTAACATTTTTCAATGAGAATGAATTCATTACTAGGAAATTAAAAAGAATAAAATGTCATTGTTCAGGTTAGGAGACCCCAGTGACTTGTGATACAGATTTCTGTAAAGGTTATTTCTAAATCATTGGAAAGAGGTTGTAAAAGAACAAAAGATTGAGTCACTTTATAAGGTTATTTCTCCCTGAATTTCAGAAAGAAGTTTTTAAAGGAACAGAAAGCTTGTCCAAGGTGACCAGGCCTAGCTTCAGACCACACCCTGTTTGCTTTTGGCTGTTGTTTTGCTGCAAACCTTGTGATTCACGTTTAAAGGCTGAGTCATGAGCTTTGTCACACAGCTTTTTGCAAGAGTCCAAAGGTACAGAGAAAAGCAGCCCTGATTTCAGAGGCAAGGGAGGGAGAAGAGACGGGGAAGAATGAGCCCAGGGTTATCACCAAGGAGAAAACATTCTTGTGAACTGGAGAAAACATTGATGTGTCTAGCAGAAAACATTTCCTGTAGTACCCCTGCGTTCCCTAACTTAAGTCCAACAGTGCATCCTGTTGCAATATATAGAAGGAAACATTTGCCCAAGGGCACTGAGGTGAGAGGAGAAAATGACTTCCCCCAAGAAAGATGGCTGGTATTTCTCTAGAATAGTGGTTCTCAACCAGGAGTGATTTGGTCCCTCAGAGGACATCTTGCAATGTCTGGAAATATTTTGGTTGTCACAACTGTGGCGGTGGTAGTGCTACTAGCACCTAGTGGTAGAGGCCAGGGACACCCCACATCGGACAGTCCCCCACAATACAGAATTACCTGGCCCCCCAATGTCAGTCATGCTGGGGTTGAGAAACCCTGGTCTACAGAGGATTTGATGTGTCATCGTTGCAACTGCTTTTCTATTGACTGAGAAGGGCTCTCAAAGTCTAAGTGTCCCACTGGGTCTCAAGAATTGGGTATCAGGTCATGCTCCTAACCCTAAAATCCCCTGACCTAGATAGAATGGAATATGCTAGAATGTGCGAGAAGCAGGATGAGTCATGGGATCCATTTCCAGTTCCTTCCCCAGATCTGTCTGAAGAAATTGCTTCAGAGCTGGCACCAATGGAAGTGACAAGCCCAGCAACATGGCCAGATTGGCAGGCAGAGGTGAGCACGTGATGGGCTGAGCTCACAAAAGGCCTGGGTGTTGGGCTGCTGGAGTGGGGGGTGGGGTGGGGGCGGGGCAGGGATTGGACTGGTGCCTGTTTGCTTTTCTTCCTTACCCCAAAGGATTCAGTTCCCCTGAAGGTCACAAACTTGTATGGGACTTAACTCAGCATCAGGAGAATGTCCGAGAACACAACTGGCAAACATTTTCCCCCAAAGGAAGGGGTGAAATCGGAGAGCTGGATGGGAAAGGCTTGCCTGGCTTTGCCACTGGTTATATAACCATAAAAGGTAGTCAAGAGTATTTGTAGCTCAGGGGAAAAAGAAAACAAACAGAACAACCCAAGGGACTCTGTTCTTTTTCCTGTTTACGTTTATTCATTTGCATCGTAACACAAATTGCTCCATCTTAAAAATAACCAATTTCCTCCTCTAACTTATTGGGGCTTTTTTTTTTCTTTTTTAATTGTGGCAAAATACGCGTAACATAAAATTTACCATCTTAACCATTGTTATGTGTACAGTTGAGTGTATTGTAGGGGAGGAAAAACAATTTTCCTTTTACCCTTCTGAGTTTTTAGCTGAGGCACCTGTAATGAAAGACAGAGTAATCAGAAGGAAAAACCCCAGTTTATTCACACGTCTTACATCATGCATTCATGGGAGGTACCAGGAGACATGAGTAACTCAAGAGGTGGCTTTAGAGTTTAGGCTTTAATACCATAAGGAAGGGGCAGGGGAGTTAAGGCCTCTTAGGAGAGAGTAAACGATTTTTAGGAAAGACAAATGGGAAAATAGAAGAATAGATGGGAGATATGATAGTTTGTGACAAAGTTTGATGTCCATTCCTTGTCTCCTTCCTGTGACAAGAGTCAGTCTTCCCTGGTCAGTGAATCTCCCAGGGAGGGGATGTACGACCATTGAGTTCCTTTTGGCGGATCTCTCTTTAGGCAGGTAAGGGGATTCAGTGAAAGACTCTCCCTGCATTTGCTGTTTTTCAAATGCCTTCAGCTCCAAATAATATCAAAGTGACATATTTTGGGGTGGCATATTCTGTTACCCTTTGACGTTCATATTGTGCAACCATCACCATCATCCATCTCCAGAACTCTTCATCTTGCAAAACTGAAACTCTGTACCTATTGAATCACTGTCCACTTCCCAGCCTGTGGCAACCACCACCCTCTGTCTCTGCATTTGACTACTCCAGGTACCTCCTATAATGGGCTTTGTTTTTTCAAAGGTATAATAAATCTCACAGCAACTTTTATAGGAAGCTCCATTTCCCAACATGAGCCTCGTGTTATTTTTTCCTTATTAATATAGGAAACGGGCAGGAAGACTATTTTTGCAGAAGAAGGAACTTGGAGGTTGGATTCCAAGCCTGCTGCCTATGTGCCACCAGACACAGAACGCAACATACACACAGAACAGACCATCCGGACGGAGCCTGTTGAGCAGATTCCATTATGGCCATTCCTGTAATTAAACCTACTACAAACTAGCCACAGGCTGTACCTTACAAAAGTTAAAGATAAGCCCGCCCCTCCTTTTACCTTGCAGAAGTCCCCCATACCAAGGTTTCCATGGAAACAAGAAACACACATAAACCATAGCCTGGCGGATGGAGGGGCTCGCTCTTCCACTAGCGATTAGAGGCCGCCACTCCTTCTGTGGGGTAGACTTTTTTCTTCTACTTACTCTCTGCTAAATAAACTTACTTGTACTGTAAACTCCAATGTCAGCTCACATTTGAATTCTTTCCTATGTGAAACCAAAGACACTCTTTTCCTATAACAGTATGGTATTCTCTCCCCGTCATTGTGCTATTGGAAATATTTAATTATAAGATACAAAGTAAAACAGAAGCATATAATTAGTTTTGTGGTAGGCCTGATAATTTTAGAAGTAACTTCAACTTTTTTTTTTTTCTTCCTTAAAACCTTGTTGACCTTTAGGGAAAAGTAACCTTCACAGAAGCTCATTACAAACAGGAACTGCCACCAATACTCCAAGTGGTGAATCTCACGAATTTCAGTTTCTTCTCAAAAATGAAGGCTTTGCAAAGAGTCAGTTCCCTTCAGACCTAAGATGAGATGTTTTTATGATTTAAAACATGAGGTCAAGTCGAATAAGGCAGGAGTTGATGGATGATGAATTTCATTATTACTGCAGACAAAGAACTGAACCCACAGGATGCAAGAGGAACCCTGCTTTCAATAAAATATACTAGCTTTTATTTTTAATGATAAAATCGTGTATAAATACAAACAGTATGTACACCACAGCCTGCCACTCATTCATTCATTCATTCATTCATTCATTCAGGACCGGTTGCTGATGAAGCAGGGAGCGAAACCCTTGTTTCCCTAGTTTCCTCATGGGTGGCTTCCTCTGAAAATGGTGGCTCCTGATAGCATAAAGGGCATGGCCAGCACAGACACTCAGACCTGGCACCCTCTGATGGCCAGGAATAGGCCAGTGGAATAAGTCACCAGCCCTCTTGGCCTTTCACTGCAGTCACAATGCCAGGAAACGCACAGTAACTCCCAAAACAATCCTTCTGCTCACTTTGGCTGTGGTTTCAATGCTCATATCAGGTTTTGTCTTTACATCCTTCGCCTAACTTCTCTTCTAGCAAAAGGACACTTGGAGTGTTACGGGTTTCAGTAAGGACAGACCACTCCTATCGTGAAAACCCCACCTCCAAGTAGTGACGGAGGAGATACACTTGTTATAATTGCATCTGTGGTGCTCTACTGACGAACTCGAGCAAAAATAAGAATCAGAAAAGGAGAGTGTAGTGGAGAAGTGAGGGATCAAACCCGGGGCCTCACACATGCAAAGCATGAACTCTACCACTGAGCTACATGCCCTGCCCCCATGCCCCTATTTCCTGAAATTCTCTGCTACACTAATCTGAAAAATGTTTTCCCCCTATATTTCATATATTTCAATAAGCGTTAGGGTTTAAAACAAGCAGACCAAAATAAATCATTTTATTTCTCCCAAATATAAAACCTTATAGCTGAAATTCTGACACTGGAACCAAGGAACAAAGGGAAACAGACCTATTCTTTTTTTTGGTGGAGGAGCTGAGCATAAATCTTTTTTAAAAAAAATGATTGGGATAACATTGGTTAATAACATTCTATAAATTTCAAGTGTACAACTTTACAATACTACATCTGTATACTCTATTGTGTGCTCACCACCCTAAGTCTAGTCTTCTTCCCTGACCATATTATTTGACCCCCTTTACCCTCTTCGTCCTCCCCAGAACCCCCCTGCCCCTCTGGTAACCACCATTATGTTGGAAACAGACCAATTCTTGAATGTTGCTTCTCACAGACAGAAAAGAAAGGAAGGAAAATGTGAGAATTTCTTTCCAATAAAAAAGGGCACTGCCCCAGTCGCACTTCCACTCAGAAATCTCTGGCTTCCTGTCTTTCAAAACCATTCCAACCTTCGGTGACTTTGAGGTTTGCACATCTGCTTGAAGACTTTTTTTTCCCCTCCCAGAAGAACTCTTTTGAATATAAAAATAAGCAAACTAAAGAGAAAACAGATCCAGCTCCCAGAATCAGAGGAAGGAAATCTGCAACAGCCCACTGAAAAGAGCCCTTCTTTAACTGTCAATGAGCCTTTCTTCCAGAGTGCTTAGGAAGCACACCAGGTGAGAGAAGTCACAATGTGTAGTGTCTTTTGGGTCATCAAGGGGCCACTGGGTGATGAAGGAACAGATGAGGGGCAAGGAGAGGGCAGAAAACTGAGGCTGCACCCTCTCCCACCAGCGCTTGAGATTTCTGGGCAAGAAAACAGTCATTTACTACGATGGGAGAACACATCTAAAAGTGTCCTGCCACTTTGGTTCCCAGTCAGCTCCCTTATATGACAGGCTGCTGATGCCTGAAACTTCACAGCTGGAGGCCTAAGTGAGCTGGGGCACAGGACAGTGGAGCCGCAGCTGTGATTTCATGACCGCACCTCTCAGGGCCTCCTGGGTAAAGTAGAGATTAGACTAGTCCCTACTTCACAGGGTGGCTGTGACTATTGAACAGTGACACCTAGAAGGTTTAGAACAATGCGTGGTATAAGGTCCGAGCTCTGAAATGTGATTGAAGGGCTTCTAGTGAAGGACTTCTTCTCACATTCTCACCAGGCCGGAACTGACACTTTGCTGATGATGTTTTGGTGAAACAGAGGGACAAGCAAGAGGGCATGGGGTGAGAGGCGGGGCGCAATGCAGCTCCTATGTAAGCCATCCACTGTCCTTACTGCTCTAGATCAAGGGGCAGCCAAGAGAGAGACCTTGGCGGGAACAGAAGGATGGGGCTATATAGATGGCCATATTTTGGACATGGTTTGGGAGGAGCTAAGGGACTGTATTCAGATTAGTAGATGCCCCTGCTGGTTCTCTTTCCAGATTGCTCTGCTCAAACCAACTCCATTTCGTCTCTCCTCTCTGCACAAAACTCTTAGAATCCAATTCATACTCCTCACTCTGGTGTTTAAGGCCCTGTGTGATCTGGCCGGTTGATCTTGCTAATGCCATCCCTCACCCCTCTCCTTCTCCCTCGGGGCATGCCAGGTTCCTAGTACCTCAGGGCCTTTGCATTTGCCATCCTTCTGCCTAGAAGCTGTTCCCCAGATTTTCTCCTGATTGGCTCCTCGCTGTCCCGGTCCTCAGGCAGGCCTTCCTGTCCACCTCCCTGAAGGGGCCTAGGACTCCCAAACGTGCCTGATCACACGCCTCTGCCTTGTTTTGTTTTCCTTCACAGCGTCATCCATCACTCTGAGACCTGCTTTATACAAGTCTGTGTCCCTCCCCGGGTGGGAAGGTCAGGAGGGTAGGGTCTTGTCTGTCTTGTTTCCTGCTGCATCCCGGTGCCTAGAACAGTGCAGGGCACATAAGTACTCAGTAAATATTTGTGGAATGAATGCAAAAAAATAAATGCATGAAAGAACAGGAGCCTGGGACAGACGATGGCTATATTCAGGAAGTCTGCAGCTGAGTTAAGACCAGAAAACCTTGCAGTTTAGAGTGACCCCACCTCCTCTCTCAAATCCACAAACATTTTCTGAGGGCCCACCTCTGGGCCAGAGCAGGACATACAAAGATGGAATATTTGCAGCAGCGTGAGCAATTCCTGGCCTTGGAAGTTGACATTCGGGGAAACGATCGTATCAACCAAACACTGTGCACTGGCGCTGTGGGCAAGCAGGAAATGGAAAATAGCGCATCAGTGTGAGAATGTTTTGTTCCTCCTAAGGAGCTAGCGCATTACTGGGACTAAGTGGTTGATAGGCAACCGCGGGACCGAATGTCATTAGACTGTCAAGTTTATGCTTCCAGAGAAGAGTAAGGCATTTCTATGGCAGTTGAAGAATTTAATTTATTTAAAGAGAAGTGAAAAAATACACAGGGACGATAAAAAGAGCCATGGCCTCCCCGTCGGGGAATCGAACCCCGGTCTCCCGCGTGACAGGCGGGGATACTCACCACTATACTAACGAGGACGAGCCATGGGAGCAGCTCTCCAGACGGACCTGTATAGACACGTCACCCTTCGGCTACGCGCCTGTCTGCTCCCAGCCGGGCCTCCACGGGCACAGGGCCCAGTCGGTGGCTCCGCTGCGGTCGCGGGGAGACCTGCTTGAACCAACGGAACCGATGAGCTCCAGGAACAGGTACAAAACGGCGAAAACTGTAAATTCCTATCCTTTTCACCGTGGAGCAGAGGGGATGTAGCTCAGTGGTAGAGCGCATGCTTTGCATGTATGAGGCCCCGGGTTCGATCCCCGGCATCTCCACCTAAGGCTTCGCGCTGCTCTTTTCGAGCCCCTCCTGTAAGGTGCGTTCAGTTATTAACCTGGATTGAAATGTTACGGACTTCACCCCTTCTCACAAAGCTAAACAACGGCAAGTCCCACTGGATTGGCTCCATTTTAAATTTTAAAGAGCTCATTTCCTGTTCGGTGCTAGATTTAGCAGTGAGGGTTCAGAGAACAGAAATAAAGCAAAAATTAACGAACACACATCAACAGACATGTAACAGATTAATAACGTTTACGAAACAAAAGAAATGGAGTCAAGCAAACACTTGCCCTTGACGGATTTCCCCAGATGGAGAACTTCGGGAAGTCTCCATCCCCCGGCTTCCCGTGGATACTGCTCGGAGCTGTTTCAAACAAAGAAAGTAAAGTGCTTTCTGTTAATTGGAAAAAATAAGCTTCATCTGTTGACTTACTTCCTGTCCCGTCTTTTCCCTTGGGCGGAAAAAACAAAAAGGAGAGCTGCCGAAACCCGGGATCGAACCAGGGACCTTTAGATCTTCAGTCTAACGCTCTCCCAACTGAGCTATTTCGGCGGCTGTGGGAGACGCGCCGCTCCGCCGTCCTCCTTGTCGTGCTAACGGCCCTGCGCCCCGCACCCGGCGCCCGACGCCGGAAGGCCGGGCTCGGCCGCAACGCGCGCCGCCACCTGCCTGCAACGCCCCTTCTCTGCTTTCAGGGGCACCGCCTCTGAGCAGCTTTCCCTAATCAGGCCCCCCAACACGACTCCAGCCCCTTATTTTTTATTGTTAGCTTTGGTATTGATTGTTTTCCTTGTCCATTCTCTGTCTCTCCAGCTAGAAAGACAGACCCAGGAGGAGCAAGGAAGTCATCTGCCTCGTTCAGAGCCTAGGACAGTGCCTGGCACAAAACAAGTGCTTAATAAATATTTGTTGAACTAATAAACGAATGAGTGAACGGACGAGTCCTACTTGGCTCAGAGTCCCGCCTTCTCAAAGTCCCGTCTCTGCGCAAAGGAACAAGGTCGCCCTTGAGGGCAGCCCTCCAACAGCCCAAACATGGCAGGGATGCTGACCACACCTAGGCCTGTGGGAGGACGCACCGGCAAATGTGGCTTTCCTTGGGGCAGTGAGTGACTCAGATCCGGCCTCCAAGCATGGCCACCACACCTGTGGCAACTGCTCAGCTTCAAGGCATGAAGAAATCAACAGGTAGGCATCCAGGTGCAGCTCTCCCTGCCTCCCCTTTGGGAATTGGGTGGGTGGGGAGTGCTGTCTGGGAGAGGATGAACCAGTGGGGACATCCTCCGTGCTGTGAAGTCGTTTAATACGTGTTTGCCAAGCACCTGGTGACCCTCTGGCCTGTCCACAAATACAGTAACAAGATAGTTCAGTATAGTAGTAGTTACACTAAGGGGCAAAATAAAGCGAAGTGATGGGGTGGAATACAGCGGTGGGCTTAGTAAGAGAAGCGGGGAGCTGAGAAGACCTGCAGAATGAAGAGTCAGCATGTTAAGGCCTGAGGAAGAGGCTCTCAGACAGAAGGACAGCTGATGCAAAGGCCCTGGGACTGAGAATAAGGTTGGCTAGAAAGAGAGTCAGCGTGGAAGCAGTGAAGGGTGGGGAGGGGAGAGGGTGGGTGGCAGGATCACAGAGGGAAGAGGCCAGATCTTGCAGCCTTGAAGGTGAAAGGTTTAGATTTTCTTCTGAGTGGAAATGGAAGGCCTTTGGAGCTGATGGTGCCTCGAGCATTCATATACCTTCTTAATAGGGGAAAGGGAGGATGTACGCCACTTAACGAAGAGTTAATATCATAGATACAGAGAACATTTTGATGGTTGCCAGATGGGAGGGAGGTTGGGGGGATGGGCGAAAAAGGGGAAGGGATTAAGTACAAATTTCCAGTTATAAAGTACAGCACAGGGAATATGGTCAATACTATTGTAATAACTACGTATGGTGCCAGGTGGGTATTAGACTTACCAGGGGGATCACTTTCTAAGTTATATAAATGTCTAACAACTATTCTGTACACCTGAAACTAATATAGTATTGTATGTCAGCTGTAATTGAAAAAAAACGTAGTAAAAAAAAGGAAGAGTTAATAATTTTCAGGAAAGACGAATGGGCCTTAAAAGAGGAGGTGGGAGGTATGACCATTTGTGACAGAGTTCGTATGGGTGAGTTGCCCACTCCTCGTCGTCTGTCCTGGGACAAGAGTCCGTCTTCCCTGGTTGTTGAAACTCCCAGGGAGGGGATGTGTGACCACTGAACGCCTTTGGGAGGATCTCTCTTTAGGCAGACAAGGGGATTCAGGGAAAGACTCTCCCTGTATTTGCTGTTTTTCAAGTGTCTTCAGCTCCAAATAACCTAGATACCAAAGCAGCATACCCTGAACTCCTGCAGGAGCCCGTGAGGCCCAGAGGGGACTCGTCCTGCTGCTCTTCATTAACCCATAGGCGTTCTTTTGCAGCTAATGAGAAGTGTAACATTCTGATAAAAATCGAGTAACAACGAAAGGAAGGAAAGGGAAGGGAGGGAGGGAGGGAGGGCAGAAAAAGGGGATTGGGAAAAGAAAGGAAAGAAGGGAGGGAGAAAGAAAAATAAAATTCAAGCAGTCCAGAAAGGTACAGAATGGAACGTCGAGGAGTCACTCCCACGTTATATCAGTGCTCCCCAGAGCTGACCAATGTCTACAGTAAATTATGATTTACGTGACCTTGGGCAAATTACGCAGCCATTCTTTACCCCTGCATTTCGTCATCTAATGTGATCAAATGGCACCTGCCAGAAGGGTTGTTGTGAGGATTAAATGAGGGCACTCCTGTCAAGCATTGCCCAATACGTATTATCAGCTATGTAATTGTTAGTTACTGATCAGGAGTGTAAGTACCAAAAGACTCGACATGTATGCGTTAGGCCCACCGCTCAGCACACACCCGGCTTTCTGCACTCAGTACTTTCTTGAGAGATGGAGAACTTTTGCAAGTGCCCTGAATCACACAGTTGTAGTGACACCTTTATCCCCAAAGCACTTGGAAGGGAACACCAGAGAGGTCTCCTTTTGTAGTTAAAATATTTTGTTAGCCTCCCCGTCGGGGAATCGAACCCCGGTCTCCCGCGTGACAGGCGGGGATACTCACCACTATACTAACGAGGAGAAGGCACGGCTCGCTTTCTCTGGGGGAGTCCATATAAATAAGACGTTCTTTGCCTTCGGAGCCCATGTACCGTAGACTCTCGGTTTCCATAGGCGCATTGCTGGGTGCTCCTGGCCGGTGGGCTTCTCTGCCGCGTCGGAGAACGTGCTTGAATCGGTGGTGGCGCTGAGCACCCAGCAAGGAACAGACGCAAGTGTAGGAAAAGCGGGACTTCCTAAAATGTCAGCCCCAGAGAAGGCAGGGGATGTAGCTCAGTGGTAGAGCGCATGCTTTGCATGTATGAGGCCCCGGGTTCAATCCCCGGCATCTCCACTGTTTTTCCACTTTCTATCATAGATCAGACGGAGGAAGGCTAAGCAGGAAAGACACCCCCCCATCCGCCCGCCTGAGAAGGGAGCCCCTCTGGGGAGAGCAGCGCTGATCACCGTCCCGGGGCTCAGTCACAGCTGCCCGGACCCCTCCCCTTGGGAGCTGGAGTCAGTAGTTGGGCAGGGAGCCTAGGAACCTGCATTTTTAAACGGAACACTCCTAGTTATTCGTGTTGTCAAGTAGTTTGAAAAACACTGGATTTCTAAGGGTTTTGCAGCGGGCCCTGCATCCGGTGGACTCCTGGTGCCTAATGCCCGTAACGTGTATGCACTGAGCCCCCGCTGTGCCAGGTCGTGTCATGTCGACTGGCCAAATAGTTCTCCAGGTAACCCACCAAAGGAAAACAGTTTATCCGGGGGGCACAGAACCACCAAGGAGCGAACACACCCAGCCGGCTGCCCACTGCCCGCCCACGTGGGAAAAAGGCGCAAGAACCCAACATGGCTTCCCCTTCATTTGCGTCCCCTCCCCAGAAATTACCACCAAGTTCAACAGGAAGCGAAGACTAGAGAGTTACCCAGGGGCCCAGCGCCACCCCCATAGTCCTCCCAGCTCTATGGCTAAGTATTTTAAGACCCCAGTTCACTTTTATCAGTCAAGTACTCTGGTGCCCCTGGATACGACAGACAAGGTCTCGGACTCTCCCGGATTTGACAGCCCAGTTCAGGAGGCGAGCGATGAGCATGTGGTGATACGTTTCATGAAGACAATAAAGGTGACGAACGGGGAGAGCGTGGCGGCTGCTGGAGGTGGTCAGGGGGCCCTGTGTGCAGAAACAGGAAATGGCAGGTGCAAAGGCCCTGAGCTTGGGCGTTGGGATGCGCCGTGTTTAAGGGACAGAAAGCCCAACACATGGAGTTCCCAGAATGAGGGCAGGAGGTTCGAATCCTCCAAGACACTGGGACGCCTGATGTAGGGGGATCACGAGCAGATTAAGGCTTACAAGGCTCCCTCTAGCGGCCAGGTGGGGAATACACCGAACCAACCAGGACGCCGCAGCGTAGCCTACGCCCTGGTGGAGGCGGAGAGCACGAGGGGGCGCTGGACAAATTCTGGACGTAGTAACAGAACTTGCGGACGCCTTGATGTGTGTGTGGGAAAGCAGGGGCAGAGAGAGACCTATCTGGGGTTAGTGACCAGGAAGTGGGGAAAATGAAGAGTTTTGGAATATTAAACACGTATCTTGGGAGTTTTGTCTTATGTATTTACATTATGGAACTTGTTCGTTTACGTTGCATTTATATTCTGGTGTGAGTACAAATTGATTTCAGAAAACGACCTAAGTGAGAGGAAATCAACACCCTGCAGGCTCACAGTGCCAGACCGCCACTAACACCTGGGGCAGTCCCCACCCAGACCAGTTTCTATACGGACGTCCCCAAGACCCCCACATTCAGAGATTCACTAGGACTCACACGCCAAGATTTATTACAGCAACGTAGGCGACAGCTGCCCCTGGGGAGGAGACACCACGCCTTGCGCCCCACTCCACAGGAGCCTGGGCCCCCCTCACTGTAGCGTGGGTGTACCGTACCCCCAAGGAGGGGGCGCAGGGGGAGGCCTGCAGTCACCGCCTCCTGTTCTCGACCACTTCACCCTCCAGCTCCACAAGGGACTAATGTAGTCCACAGAGCACATTTAAAAGGGGACTCGCACGTGAGATAAACCGTTACCCACCACGTAATAAATAGTTATAAAAAGTCACTGCCAGGGCAGACTGCCCAGGGCAGCAGGCAGCAAGCTGTGTCAGAACCGGGCCAAGATGAACGAGGGTTTCCAGGGGTGCCTCCTGGGTGAAGTCCAGGGGCCAAGGGGTGTCATGTCAGAAACTGGCTGCTCACATGTGCTCGGCCGGCAGCCAGGCACCGGGTCAGAGGTCAGAGGTGGGGGGCCAGGCTTTCTCCACATCAGCGTGCATGGCCTCGGGGAGCCACTCGCAGTACTCAGCCAGGAGGTCTGCAGGGGCAGAAGACAGCGTCAGAGTGGCTCTGTGCCCACCCTGGGTTGCCTGGGCAGGCCCCGTCCCATCCGCTCCCAAGTCCTGGTCAAGGGGCACCTGCCCCGGCAAACTCACATTTGGGGCTTTTCCTCCAAGCAGCCAATAAGGCGTCTCGGCAGTCAGCCTTCTCGGCCACAAGGGCTCTCAGGAGACTCTCTGTCCTGGGCTGCAGCCTGTGGGCGGGGATGGAGGACATTATGCCACCCACAGGGCAGCCCTGCCGTGGTGGGTGAAGGATCCCTGTTCCTCCACCATGCTGGGTGCCTTGGCTCGATGGAAGGCTCTAGACGCCACCACCTCCTGCCTCTGGTCCGCCCGCCCTGGCCTTTCTTACACTCCTTGAGCACTCCCCCACCCATGCTGCTCGTCCCATCTAGAACCTTCCTCCAGATTTCCACCTGGCTCACAGCGGCCTCCCCCGAATCTGCCCAGTCGGGCTCTCCTGACCAACCCCACCAGGCCCCACACCTCATCGCTAACGTCCTGCTCTGTAGCCGCGTCACCACCCGCCATGTGTACTAGCTGTGTTGTTTGGTGTCAGTCTGCCTGCACCGGACGTCCCCACGGGGACAGGGTCCTGCCTGTATCCCAGCAGTGAGGGTGATCAAAACCAGCTGCTGGGTGAACAGCTGGCTGGCAGCAGCCTGGCAGGGGGGCGCCAGGCCCCAGGCCCTCATCCTGAGTCCCTGGAGTGAGGGAGTGTCTGTGGACTTGCACCCATCTGCTTCCAAGCCCCCCTCCCGCGCACCTTCCAGACGCCAGCCTCAGGGAGGGGGAGGCATCCACTTGGAACTGGCCATGGCAGAAAGAGAGCAAAAGGGGAGGGGCAGGGACAGGCAGGGCAGATGAGGATGAAGATGATGGTGATAGGCGGGACAGGGGTGGGTCTGTGCTCAGCTGGCAGGAAGCCCCCAGGGACGCAAGCATGTAGAACACCTCCCCCTGGCACCTGGCAGCTCTGTAGTGGGTTGACCAATGTTTCCCCAAAAGTCCATGTCCACCCAGAACCTCAGAATGTGACCTTATTTGAAAAGAGGGGCTTTGGAGATGCAATTTAGATGAAGTCATACTGGACTGGGGTCGGCCCTGAACCCATGATGATGTGCTTACAAGAAGAGAGGACATGAGGGGACAGCCATGTAAAGACAGCAGCAGGGATCAAAGTGATGTGGCCACAAGCCAAGGAATGTCTGCAGCCGCCAGGAGCTGGGGGAGGAGGGAAGGAGCCTCCCCTAGAGCCCCCAACCCTGCTGACACCTGGATTTTAGACTTCTGGTCTCCAGAACAGAGAGAATACATTTGTTGTTTTAAGCCACTTGGTTGGTGGTCACTGGTTTCAGTGGCCCAGGACACTAATCCCAGCTCCTGCTGTCACCCCCCGCCACCCCGGTGTTGCCGGGAAAGGCTGTACCTGGCCCACGTCTTCAGCATCGTGCTGGGGCTGGACAGCAAACAGCCCTGGTATGAGGTCAGCTTGGGGAAGACCTGAGGAGAGCGCACAGGACAGGGTGAGGGTCACCTGGCTCACCTCCCGCCCACAGCACCCAGGAAGGGGCGGGGAATCACCAGGCTCCCTACCTGCCCTTCCAGCAGAAAGCGGGCAAAGTGCTTGTAGCAGTCGAGGCCCTCCGGGAAATCCACCTGGACCGCAGGCAGTGGCCAGCCGACACGATCTGGAAGGCAGCAGCTGGTGAGCGAGGGACCATGAGGGATCCCCACAGCCTCCCCAGGAACAGCCGGAGCCGGGGCCTGTGGTGACACCACCCGAGACACACACACACTTCCCAGTGTAGGGTATGGGACCGTGTCCACAGGAGCCCAAGGCCACCAGGAAGTTGCCCCAACTCACAGAACACGCTGGCCCGGTGACACAACACCCGTCCCTTCTCGGGGCAGTAGGTAGGGGGTGGCTCCTCCAGGGGCTTTTCGAACTGGCAGTAAGAAGGCAGCAGGACTGGGATCCACTGGGCCTCCACGGTGGAGACACCTGGGGGCCCGGGAGAGAGGGCTGAGGACAGCGGCCAAGCTGCCTGGGAGGGGCTGTGTCCTCCCCACCAAGGGCCTCGGTGAGCAGGGCGAGGGGCCGGCCACCGGCTTTGCTACCTTTCATGTACATCTTGGTGGTCTCCACAATTTCCTGGTAGACCACAAAGTCAGGCAGCTCTTTGAAAAGGACGGAACTGGGGTGGATGTAGACAGGGTCATCTAGGAGGGGGGTCTGCAGAGAGAGGGTGAGTGGTGTGGGTCAGAGACACAAGCACAGGTGCAGTAACCCATGTGAATTCAGCTGCACATGTGGCCGGGAAAGCGGAAGGGCATTCTGCCAGGTGACGAGCGGCATGTCGGTACCGGGACCAGCATTCAGCTGAGCGAAGACCCTGACACGTGTACTGACAGGTGCCTCACTCACCACCATGCTGACTGAGAGAAGCCAGACAAAAAAGGCCACAGTGTATGCTTCCACTGACATGAAACATGGAATCAGCAAAGCCATAGAGACAAAAAGGCAATTCACGGAGCGGCGGGGTTAGGAGAAAATGGGGAGACTGCTAATGGGAATGGGGTTTCCTTTTGGGGCAATGAAAATATTCCAGAATTGACCGTGGTGATGGTTATACAACTCTGTGAATACGCTAAAAACCACGGAATTGTACCCTTTGCGATTCATCTCTCCATTAAGCAGTTATGAAAATAGACTTGGGGTGAAGCTAATGCCCAAAGAAGTGTGACTCCCGTACACCCCACCCTGTTCCTTGGTGGGGACTTTCCCAGAGGCTGCAGTGACAGGACTGAGGAGGACAGATCCCCCCAAGGGTCCCCTGGCTGCTCCAGGTGTCCTGACAATGCCCAGAGCCAGGCATCACAAGTGCCCAGGCTGGCAGGACTCACGACAGATGGAGGGTGGGGTGGAGAGGGCAGCCCGGGCATGACGCCTGCCACGCTGCCCGCCCCCCGAGCTGGAACCCGACCTTATAGGCATTCTTCCACTTGTCATCCAGCAGGTCCTCGCTCTGGACCCTGCGGGCCAGGTGGTCGCCCAGGCCGGCCATCACGATCTGCCGCAGGTAGGTCACCTGGCTCTCAGAAGGAGGTTGCATCTTGGGGTCCACAAACAGCCCAGCCTCAGGGCACACAGAATTGACTGGGGGAAAAGCCAGGTGTGAGGACAGCAGTGGGCAAGTGGGTGGGGCCTGGGGTCTCGGGCTGACCTTCTGGGAAGCCCCGATACCACTCAACACTGAGCTCTGGCCTCAGCACCTGTTCTTCTCGGCCCCTTTCCACCGAGGCTGCCGGGTGGGCAGGAGACAAAGCCCTCAGCGGGCCAGAACCAGCTGCCCACGCCATAGCCATGCCCTCTTCTCCCTTAGGACAAAACCCCAATATTCCTCTGTGGGTGGCAGAGTGGGTTGCTAAGAAGCCAGCCCCCCCAGATGCGAAGGTGGCCCCGGGACTCGGTCCTGCCCATGATATGACGATGGAGTTGCCGGCTGAAATTTTTGGAACGCTCATCTGGCCCCTTCCTCCTGCCTGGAAAGCAGGTGTGATTAGATCTCCAAGTGTCTTCTCGGCCCCTGAGGTGGCTTCAAGGATGGAAGCCACATGCCAAGGCTGGCAAGACAGCAGCCCAGAAATGTGTGGGCCCCTGGAGGCCCTGTGAAGCCAGGGTCGGACCCTACTTGGGATCAGGGCACCCAAGGATGAAGCTGGGGATGCCCAGGGGCAGCTGGTCCAGGCCAGAGCCAGGGACAGAGGGTGACGCGAGGGACCGCACCGGAAAGGGTGAGGCCGAGGGGCGCGCGCCATGGCTCTGCTCACTGGCGGGTCCTCAAAGGACCGCAGAGGCGCCAAGTACTGACTTGGGGTTACGGTCAGTCTCAGCGAGGTGAATGTGTACACATGGGACCTGTGACAACTGGGGAGTGACTGTACACAGATAACATCGATGAGAAGAGCTTTAAACATTAAAAGGGTCCCGTCTGTGCTGGGGGCTGCCCGTGGCAGGGGCCCTGGGGAGCCCCAGAGGCTGGTGTGTGGGCCGTACCTGCGGTGGTCAGCTGGCCCCGCAGGCGTCGAATCTCCATCATGGCCTTGTACCGCAGGCCACTGACCTCGCAGAACTGAGGCGAGCAGCCCGCGTACTCGCAGGCCCCCACGGCACCTGTGGATGAGGACGCACTCACTCACTGTCCCCCAGGTCCCGTGGGCCCGCCCCCCTTGGCTGGGGCACACACCCAACAGCACCATGAGGTCTCCGAGTTTCAGGGAAGCGCCTCGTCCTGCCCAGGTCCTCTTCATCTGGGCCACCCGGGCACGCCTGCCCTTCAGCGTGGCCAGCTCCTCGTCGCTGGACGCTGGTCTGCAAACACACACACCACCTGACTATCGTCCTGGCCGAGGGCCACAGGGGCAGGAGGCGCAGGCTCAGGGACAGAGACCATCCATGCCCGGTGGGGTCGCTAACATGATTAAGGTCTTCAGCTCCGGCTCAAAATTTACCCTAAAATTCACCTCCGGTAGCCAACAAGATAAAAAAAGGTGAATGCCTCCTACCCACGATCTCACATTTAGAGATCAATGTCAAGACACAATCCAACACACGAGCAACAGTGCACAATGCTGTGCAGCTTACAAATAGTAATTAAAAAAACCCCTGAAACATGCTGAAATATACACCAAGAATGGACTGAATAAACGAATTTTCTCCTGGTTCCCAAACCTGAAAGTAATGACACTCAGGCAGGTGTCAGGCATACTTTGAAGTCCCTTGCTTGTATTAACTAATGTAACCCTAACAACAACTCAGTTATTATTAACATCTCACCCCCATTTCCCAGATGGGGAAGATGAGGCAGAGAGGTGGAGTCACCGTCCCGAGGCCACACAGCTGGGGAGCAGCAGAGGGAGATCTGAACCCAGGCAGTCTGGCCCAGCGCCTGGGCTCTTAGCCATCATGCTACAGAGCCTTGTATCAGCTTTGCTCGAGGAATTTCCTTAAAACACATTCTGTAGCGACCAGAACACTGAAGCTCTGGAGAAGGAGGGTCTTGCACAGACTACCCAGTGATCCAGTTATTGCCTCAGAGGCCGGGCTCCAGGCCCTCTCAGCCCGGCGCACCCCGTCAGCCCGAGCATGAGGCCGGAATGCACAGCCCCCCAACCCCACCTGTCCAGTTCCACGAACAGCTCCCGCACGGTCATGGCAGCCACAATGGTGATGGCGTAGGGCAGGCAGCCGTGCTGTCTGCTCAGTGCCAGCATCTTGGCATAGCGGGGCGCCACGGGGAACGTGGCCATGGTCCTGCCCAGCGCGGTGATGGGGCAGCTCAGCCGGGACCTCTGCAGCTGCTTCATCCTGGAGGACGGAGGAGGCTTTAGCACCAGAGCTAAGAGGCCCCAGTGCTCAGGGCAGCTCAGGAGAGGGGAGAGGGCCAAGAACGGAGCGGGAACTGGGCTCCCCCCAGCAGCCCCTGCCCTACCTTTCTGTTTTCTGGGGCTCCTGCAGGGCACCCAGCGAGATCAGCAGCTCCTCGGCAGCAATGAGAGCCTCCACAGAGGGAGGAGTTGGAAAGGGGAAGTTGATGACCTGGGACACAGGGAGATACGCAGGTGACAGAGCTGAAGGCACAGAAGTGAGCAGTCACTGCAAGGGGGAGCAAGGCCAGGCCTGGACACTCAGAGAGAGGCCCCAGGCATTCTCAAAGTCCAGGGGCCAAGGGAACCCCAAAGGCCTGCTTCCTTCATGTACTCACATCACCCACTCACTCAGAAGCAGGTACTGAGCACCTAATGTGCGCTGGGGCTGGGGCTGTTCTTGGCCATGGAGATTGAGAAAAGCAAGACAAGGGCTCTGCCTCCATTGAGCTTTCATTCAACCAGAAGGGGCCGTAGATGTGAGTAAACACATAAACAAGAGCAAATGTGCCCAGACAATAAAAGGTGACAGGACAGGGAGTGGGGCTCAGGGGTGGTGGCACCTTAAAAAGAGGGACCATTTAAAAACGAGTGTTCTAACCAATCCCTGTACTCTCATGTTCACAGCTGCTAAAACGTGGAAACAACCCAGCGTCCATCAGTGGGCGAATGGATAAACAGAATACGGTTCATCTGTACACTGGAATGTGATCTGGCCATAAAAGGAATGAAGCAGCAACACGAGCTACAGCATGGGGGAACCTTAAAACATCACACTGAGTGACAGAAGCCAGACACAAAAGGACGAATTCTGTATGACTCCATTTCTATGAAATGTCTGAAATGGATAAATCCAGAGACAGAAAGCAGACTGGTGGCTGCCCAGGGCTGAGGGAGGAGGGAAGAGACGGACAAACCCTGGACAGGGGGACATGAGGACGTCCCTCCCCTTCCCCCCAGGAGACTGACCGGGCAGAATATTCTATGAGCCTGAGGCCACCGACAGCCCTCCACACAGTGGGTGGGCCCTCTGTCTACACAGCTTCTGTCCCTGGCAGCCAACCCCCAGGTGCTCAAGGGGCACAGCACTAGGGGAGTGGGGGGTCACAGGAGGCAGGGAGCCCCAGGTGGCTGGACAAGCACCACCAGGCCGAGTCCCCAGGCTCTGGGCTGTGGGGAAAGGGAGCTGCCCCATGGCGGCGTGGAGCCGCCCTAGCTGGCCACACCGGACATGGATACGCTGAGAGGTCAGAGAGGTGATGGTAAGGCTGGGGGCTTCGACGGACCTTTTCAATGTTGAGAGCTTTCATCTGAAGGATCAAGTCTTCCACGGGCCTCCGGGTGATCTCAGGAGGTGGAAAGTGCTCAAAGTCACTGAAAACGGCAGATGAATAGAGCCTAAGGAAGGACCAACAGTACAAAAACAGAAATAAATAAAGGAGACACTCAGCCAAACCACCCGACACTGAATCTTGACTCAGGCAGACGTATTTCCCGTTCCTCGCCTGTGAAATGGGGCTAACCGAGCAGCTGCCTCGTGGGGGCTGGTGAAGGTATTTTAGGTATCACGGTGGAGTATGTAGAACCTTTCCTGGCACACAGCACTTGGTAAACTTAACTACTGTTACTTCTTACTGGTTTTCTTTGTATAATTTCTCAATTTTCTTTTTATATAACTTACAACAATATTTAAAAGAATAGCAATAGGGGCGGCCTGTTAGCTCAGTTGGTTAGAGCATGATGCTCGTAACACCAGGGTTGCCAGTTCGATCCCCACATGGGCCAGTGTGAGCTGCGCCCTCCACAACTAAATTGAAACAACTACTTGACTTGGAGCTAATGGGTCTTGGGAAAACACCCTTAAAATAAATTTAAAAAGTTAAAAAAAATGAAAAAGATTAAAAAAAAAAACACCAACCAGCAATAAAGCTGTTATAAAAATAACAGCACACAGACTGTGAAAAAACGTTTGACAATGTGACCTCTGACAGGTTCTAATGTAAAGAACCCTTACAACTCAACGATCAAAAAAGACAAAAGAGAAACAAAGCAGCTCAGCACAGGGCTTCGGCAGCAGAACAAATGAACAACGTGAGCATCCGAAGGCCAACAAGGAAGGCTCGTGGCGCACCCCCAGGACAGTCTCCAGCAGGACGCAGGACCTTCTTCTCCGTGGCGGGTGGGCACCGCAGCCCGGTGCCAACATCACCAGAGGACCCCGGGGCAGCGCACCTGTAGCAGTGGCCAGGCTCCGTGCGGCCTGCACGGCCCGCCCGCTGATCAGCGGAGGCCTGGGACACCCAGGTGATCCGGAAGGAGGACACGCCGGTGACCCGGTCGTAGTGCCGCTTCTTGACCTTCCCACAGTCCACCACGTACTTGATGCCCGGGATGGTGAGGGACGTCTCGGCCACGTTGGTGGCCACAACACACAGTCGAGTCCCCTCTGGGGGAGGTTGGAAGACCTAGGATGGCGGGGAAGGCAGCAAAAAAATACCAGAATCAGGAAAGAATTCGTGCAAGTCAGGAGATGTCCCTTGATCAGACGTCGGCCAGGCTGCGTGGGCCTGGAGGTGACGAGATGAACAAGTCCTCTCTGCCTCCAGCCACAACGCTCCTCAGCTAAATGCGGGGACGTGGGAGATCCCGGTATGCTCTGAAAACCTGGAGGTGCTGCTCAAACAGCGGACGGGGTGGAGGACTCGGGCCGGCCCTGCCCCCATCCTGACGCCCTCAGGAGGCACCCCCCACCGGGCACCTGCCCCAGGCCCTACATGGTTACCTGCGCTTGCTTCTCTGGGGCCAGCAGAGAGTAGAGCGGGAGGACGTGCAGGGGGAGTGAGGCGTCCGGCTGCTCAGCTGCAGGGAGAGCAGAGGTCCGCTGGCACCAGCAATGCCCCTGGCAGGAGCCAGCCGCATACTGTCCAATGCCCCTCTTTAGTCTGCTGGAGAGGGTCCTATGCCAGGCCTGGTGCCAGCAGCTCAGCCCTCGGGACTAGCACAGTGGGCAGGGAGGCCAAGCCTGGGTGGACGGGGGCTGGGAGGCTCCCCAAGGCTCTCGCTGGCCCCACTGCCTGGGCCAGATGGGAACGCCGGCACTCTGAAGAATCGCATCCTTAGAAGAGCCCAGCCACAGGCCCAACCTCTTGCTGGGGGTGCCCTCAGGCTGCCCCACATGGCCCCGGGCTGAACACGGCCAGGGCTGGGCCTGTCTCCAGACGGAGGGCCCCAGCAAGCAGCCTCTGGAGGTGGACAGCCCTCCCAGCAAGCCCTGAGGCCTGCGTTCAGCCAGCAACAGAGCCCAGGGTGGCACCCCCATTACAACCAACACAACGAATACTTGAAGGGCTGCCGTGTGCCAGGCAGTTTTAGGAGCTCAGGGAACAGTGGGGGACAAGGCTGCCAGAATCCCCAGCTCTCTTGGGCTCAATGCTAGGGAGGAGCAGACACTCTAGGTCATATCACTTGACTCGGAGCCCCTGAGGGTGGGACAGAGAAGTCTGGGCCCCAGCAGACATTTGGGGAATGAATGAACCGTATGAACTCAAGGGCAGGAGACCCTGGCGAGGCCACACCTCCGTCTGCTCCGGCGTCCCCCAGCTCCAGGTCCAGGTCCGAACCCAGGGCCTCCTCCTCGTCGTCCATTTCCGCTTCCCTGTCCTCGTCACCTTCGCCTGCTGGCAACACCGAGTAATTGTCCAAGCTGATGTGGGGCAATGTCTACGGAAAACAAGATATAAGGGCTGCGGGCTGCAGGCGAGCTACATGGAAACTTACATACAAGTCTGTTCAAGCACGAGGCCCAGCTCCACCGCCAGCGAGCCACGCAGCCATGGCAGGTCTCACCACCTTCTGCTGCCTCAGTTTCCTCATCTTAAAATTGGGGCTAATCACAGGGCTTATGTCACAGGGCTGCTGTGAGGGATATTAGCTGACACACGTGAAGAATTTAGGACCCTGCCTGGCATGTTGTCAACGCAGCAGGAGGGCCAGTGACTAAACAATGACGCTATTGCTCAGGCGCTCACTCAGGGCCCGGCCTTCCGGAAGCTTCCTCCCGGACCACAGCACAGGGAACCTTGAGCACCACCCAACAGAACTTGTTCCCTGGTAGGAGTGTTCTAGGCCCACGATGTCCAACATGGTCACCAGCAGCCCCCGGTGACCACTGAGCACCTGAGATGAGTGTAATATGACCGTGGGAGTGAATTTTAATTTTATTTCGTTTTAATTAAATTTCCATCTACACAGCCAGGGGGTGGGGAAGGGCTGGCATCACCATTCGGGCAGGACGGAGCCCCGAGCTGCCCCTGCGCACCCACGTACCGCTGCCTGGGCCTTCCTCGCCCTCGCCCGCGACTTCTTAAACTTCCGTATTTCTTCTACTGAATCTTTCTGATCGTCTTCTTCTGGAAAAGGTAAGCAGATTAGGGAGGAAGACGTCTTGTGACCAGGGCCAGGCTATCAGGACCCTGCTCTTCACTGTCCGGAGTAAGGTCATTGCATCAGTGGCCATTCATGGGGGGGAGGCAAAGGTGTCACCTCTTACAGAGGGCAGAGCGAGGCTCTGAAGCCCAGGCTTGTGCCCAGCCTCGCGGGCAAAGCGCTCCAGCTGCCAGCTTACCTGGCGGCCTGGCTCGGGCGTGTGGGAAGGCCCTCCTCAGCCTGTGGCACAGTGCATGCACCTCAGCCTGCCCCGTCAGGAACACCAGGATGCCGCCTGCGGGAACAACCAGGCCCATCCGTTATCCACGCTGCAAACACCGACTCAGCAATGACCACTGTCCAGGCCCTGCCTGCCCTGAGAGCCGGGTGCAAGGAGGAGCCCATCAAACCAGGAGACACGGATGAGCTCCGGGCAGCCACCTCGGGGGCGGAGGGTGCTGAGGCAGGGAGTGCCACCGTAACTGCCTGGGCACCTGCCCAGGAGATCGGGAAAGAGGCACGCAAACCAAAACCCGTGCACAGAGCTCACGGCAGCTCCGTGCACAACAGCCAGGAGGTGGAAGCCACCCAGCGCCCATCAACGGATGGATAAACAGTCTGGTCCATTCACAGGATGGAGTATGAGTCAGACGTGAAAACGAATGAAGCACTGACAGGTACTACAGCCAGGGTAAACCCGGAGGACATGATGCTAAGTGAAAGACACCAGTCACAAAATGCCACGTACGGTATGGTTCTATGGACAGGAGGTGTGCAGAATAGGTGAATCCACAGACAGGAAGGGTCAAGCCAACTGAAGTGACATTAGGTAAATAACTAAGTGCTAGGGGGACATGGTAAAAACTGAGGGGGATCAGGAGTGAAACTCAGGTGGGACGCACCTGCTCACCTGTCCTGTGTCTGTGGGCACCTGTGCCAAATGGCCCCTGCCCGGGCCCTATGGATTGTCCTACTCATCAGACGGCACCCCCCCCCCCCCATCACTGAAGCCTCACAATACTTGGGGCGGAACTCGGCAGGGTAGGTGCTGTAAACACTTTGGAAGCAGTGAGGAAACTGAGGCACAGCAAGGACACGTAACCACTCCGAGCCACCCAGAGATGGATGGGCCAAGAGCCCACGATGCCTACACCCCGGGGGGCTAGAAGGGGAAGACCTGGCCCTTTTCTTCGCCAGGGCCTCACCTGCAGGCAACATCCGGTGGATCTTACAGACCTTCCGGAAGCACTCGCCAGTGTAGTCCTCAAGCGGCGTCCGCTTGTTGAAATGTACTGTCACTGGGAACTGCCTGGACTCCACCTGTGACCAACGCCCAAGGAGGCTGCGGTTGGAGGCTGCGGGGTGAGCTTTAGCCCAGGCTCAGGCCCCCCACTTTGTGAATGAGCTGACCAGGAAGCACGCAGTTTGGTGCCTCCTGGGGACCTCCCCGCTCCCAGGGCGCCCTCGCTGCCCCGGCTGCCTGAGACCCTGGCCCGGGCGTTACCTTGATGACCGGGGGCGGCTCAGCAAAGAGCCGCTGGTTCTGGGTGAAGTCCTCCACCCGCAGTGTGGCCGACATGATGAGCAGCTTCAGTGGCAGGAGCCTCTGTAGGACGGACAGGCTCGGTGACCCTCGGCCACCCAGGTCCAGGGAGGCCTCTGCCCTCACAGCCGCCCTCCAGCCCGACAAATAGAAAAAGTGAGCTGATAGCAGGCTCTGCCTGTCCCTGCAAGGTGGTGGCTTGTTAAAGGGGCACTTCAACTCCCCAAAGTGTGGTTCTAGTGGAGGGTTGAGGCAGGAGGGCCGAGCCTGAAGGGACAGCGGGCGTGGTCAGCACCAGCTCACAGACCTTCGGAGTCTGCTTACTGCCAGCTGCCCTCAAGTCAAGGGCAGGAATCGCTGCCCTGTCCACTGGCGAGTGCCAGGTGCCTTGAACTGGTCTGGCACACACACAACTGAAATCTCTGAAGAAGGTTCTGCACTTGTAAGAATCAAGCAAAGTGTCAACTTCCCCGCAGGACTAGGGGGGCTACAAGGGGACTGCTCCCTGGAGCCCCACCCGAGGGCGGCATCCCTCAACCAGCAGGCCTCTGACGCCCACCTCTGCCCCATCAGGGTGGGAGTGGGATGCAGGGAGGGCTGACACCAGGTCAGGCCTGGGCAAGTGGCTCCGCTGGGAGCACAGGGCGTGGCCGGTGGCTCCATCTGCTCTGCGGATCCCAGCGGGCCTGGTTGACCACGCACTCCTTGCTTGAGCCTCTTGCTTTGGATGGAGGGAAGGGTGACAACTGGCGAGGCTGGACCCAGATTCCCCCAGGGTGGAGTCACACAGGGGCAGTCAGACCAAGACCCTCAGGCTGGCACTGGGCCCGGGGTGAGGGAGGGTCTTGTTCTCGGGCACCCTGTCCCAGTGGCACCCTGGGTGCAGACGGGCGTGGGCCGAGGGAGCCTCGGCCTTGGGACGCAGGGGCTTCCAGCACCCCCCTCCTTCCTACCTTGGCCCGGAGACGCACGATGCGGGACAGGAGGCCGATGAGTATGTCCGTGTACACGCTCCGCTCATGGGCTTCGTCAATGATCACCACCTTGTACTTGAGCAGTAGGAAATCCTGGGAGGGGAGGCCGGAGGGGTGAGGCTTGCCAGCCTGGGCCTGAGCCACCCAGGGTCATTTCACACCCCCAAACTCCCACTCAAGGAGCCCCTTTAACATGCATTCTGGAGCACTTGGTCTGGGGGGATCTTGGTCTGTGACCTCGGACAAGTTACTTCACCTCCCTGTGCCTCAGTTTCTTCATCTGTACAATGGGATCAACAGGACCCACCTTATGGGGTTCCAGTGAAGTTTCGATGACAATGACCACCTATGAAATACACAGCAAGGGGCCGGGGGCCTAGCAGAGAAAGCACACCTACTGCTTATTAAAGCTCAGCTACCAAACACAGGTGCCGTGGGATGGGGAGGGCAGGAACCAAGAATGGGGAGATGCTGGGTGGGGACCAAGGGCAATCAGATGGAGCAGGCCATAAACAAAGAGGACATCAGACCCAATGCCACGCTCACAGCCTCCTTCCCAGATGACCATGGATGGCCTCAATGCAGAGGAAGCAGGAGTCACCTGTGCCCTCCCCACAGACCCCTGCCCCAGGGGGGTGTCATATAGTCAGCGAGGAACAGTATGCATTTGGCTAATGCACAATGTCTGTGAACCAGATCGTAATAAAAATGCAAGCTCACATTTAATGAGCACCTACTAGGCGCTGTGCTAAGAAGCTCTCACTCATTGTGCTACAAGACAATTATATGAGGAGGCACCAGCCTGCAGATCAAGCGATTAAGGCCCAGCGAGGTTAAGTAACTTGCCCAAGGTCACACAGTGGCCCAATAGTACACGGTGCTTTGCCAACAGCTGGTGCACTACCCGCTCACATCCAGGGTACCTAACATCCTACCTAACTCCCCACCCCCACGCTCACAGGCCTTGCTCTGAGAGACGAAACCAACAACCAACCTTCTGGATTTCCTTGAGCAACACACCATCCGTCATAAACTTGATTCTGGTCTCTTCAGTCACGTTCCCTTCGTATCGGATCTGATAGGAGACGACCCTGTGGGGACAGGCTATGGGTTCAGGGTAGGCGAGTCCCTCAGAGGTCCAGCTATAGCCTCAGGGCCACTGCAAGGGCAGCAGTGTAGGACTAGCCCCAGGGGAGGACACGGCCAAGGGCAGGACCACTGATGCCCTCCACAAGGGCCGACCCCTGCCCAGCCTACTGTCCTTGCCAGTGTAAAGGCGGAGGGCAGCTGTCACTCATTGTGATGGAACCAATGAATGTCTGGCCTGTGTAATGTAAAACATTCCTTCCTTGCTTTCTTGTGTTAGGGCATGTATTCTATTTGTGTGGAATTCTTATTCAAATACAGTCCTATTAAAGAATATACTCTTATTAAGGAAAACAAAAAAAAACCCAGAAAACAAACATGCGTGGAGACGTTGGCCGGAGCCTGAATGACCCACCAACTGTGAAAGCTTTTTAGGAGACAGCCAGGGAAAGCTGAACACGGGCTGGAGGACACTCAGGAGTTAGGATATACTTTTTAGTCATGAGAAAGGCAGTTGTTTTAGAGTCTTATTAAAAAAAAAAAAGTCTTGATCTGTCAGACCCACAGTGAAATACTGAGGATGAAATAATGTAACATCTGTGACTTGCTTCTCAACAACTGGGGGCGGGGGGCGGGAGGGGAAGTACAGATGGAACACTGCTGGTCATGAGTTGATAATTATGCAGACAGGACACTGGGTACAGGGGGGCTTCTATAACATTCTTTCTACTTTTGTAGATGCTTGAAGTTTTCACAACAGGAAGTTTAAGAAAGGGATGAAAAAAGGGCAGCTTTGTATGTATTGCTGTTTTCGAGGTATACTATTAAACAGAACAGGAAAGATATAAAAGGGTGTGAACAGTATGAACCATTTAATGCAGCAGTCAGAGAGACACAGAGAGACAGACTTGCTTGTCTGTGCACAGACCTGCCTAGAAGGATCCACAGGAAACAGGCAGCGGGGGCTGCTGCCGGGGAGGGGAGCTGGGCACCTCACCCACTAACGTGGACACATCACAAGCCTTCCCCACTTGCATGCCAGCCCCAAGGGGGCAGGTGGCTGTCACTCCCGACCGTGCCCTGAGAGCCCAGGATGGGCCTGCGCTCAGCACGTGCAGCTCAGTGACATCTAATGACAGGATGACAGACTCTCACTCTACACTCGTTTGTGTTTTCTGAATTTTACACCACACGAGACGTGCCACTCTTTCGAAGCTGAATGCCAGGACTGAGGCCCTGGCAGCTGCAGTATAAACACGCCCAGCCATTCTCGCTCAAACTGCTTTCCAAGGCCAGTCCTACAGCCTCACTGCCAGGAGAGGACTGGTACTGTGGACCCGTGAGTTTTAAATGAACTTGGCAATGGGAAGTACTAAGCACGGCCTGCCTGCGTCTGCCCACCTGCTGCTCTGCTCCACCCCCAGACCCCTGTAAGGGCCAATTTGTCCCCTCTGTGCCCTGTGTGACGTGAGCCCAAGGGCCCGGCTGACTTGTCCCTGCTTCATGCGCCCCTGCCCAGGGGAGTCCCACTGTGCAGTGTGCAGGAAGCCTTCTCAGATGCAGAAGCGACCCCCCCCCCCCAGAGCCCTTAGGCTAAACAAGGGCCCACAACGCTGCTCAGATCCCCCTCGGCAGCTGACCCCTGGGGAAGGCCCCCAAAACCACCCCTCACCACGCCGCCCCCAGGCACCTGAGCCCTCACCGCTGTGACACATTCATCTCCTTGGCCACTCGCTGGGACATGGCCACGGCGGCCACTCGGCGGGGCTCTGTGACGCCGATGATGCTATTGTCACTGGGGAAGAAAGAACGTATCAGCAGTGCTCGCCTCACCTGTCTATCCCCAAGTCCCATGCAGTGCCATGTCAGGATTCGTTGAACAGATGTGGCCCTCACCAGGGCGACGGGTCACACACACCAGGCAAGGCACCTCAGCACCACTTAGCAGCAAAAGGGAATGGCTGGCGCGCCAGCACACAGCACCTGGAGGCCGGGCAGCTGCCAGTAGGCAGGAGGCCTCGGCACGGCAGCACACGCTCCTCCAGACAGAGCCGACCAAGGGCCCAGGGGCTGGTCCTGAGCTGTGCAGAAAGGAGCCAACAGCTGGCCGAGGCTGCCCTCCTTACTGCGGGGGCTGGCGAGGCCAGCCCCTGGCTGGCATCAGGGAACCTGCATTTCAGGAGGGCACCCTGCCTCCCTGGTCAGAGGGGCTCACTGCGCCTACACTGTGTGTACACAGTGTGGCTTATGCTGACCGCCTGCTTCCTTCGGGGACTCTGGGATTTGCGCGCCAGGTGGAGGTGACCTGCCCCCGATAAACACCCTGGGCACAGTCTCAAGTGGGATTCCACTCTAGACGACACTTCACACGTGTTGTCACAGCTCACTGCTGGTGAATTAAGCACGTCCTGTGCGACTCCCCTGGGAGCCTGGACCTGGTCCCCCCAGATGTCACCCCGGCAGCCTTTTCCTGCCGCTGACTGTGCTTTGTGTCCTTTTGCTGGAACACATCTGGACTGTGAGCATGACCACATGCTGCATCCTGCCCGTCCTCCTAGCAAATCATCCAACCTGGGAGTGGGCTGGGGACCGCGACATACATGGGTCCAAAGTGCCAACAGAAGGTGACGTACCACCCAATGTGCCAGGGACCGATCACAGCATTTTACATGAATTCTGTTACATATGAACATAAGCCCCCGGGAAATAGGTGCAATGATCATCCCCATTCACAGAAGAGGAAATGGAGGCCCAAAGTCACACAGCATACAAATGGCAGAGCCACAACTAAGGACGTTTGGGGACATTGCCACTGTCACCCAAGGGACCTGCGAGCCCCTGTGCCAGCCCCACCTGCTGTAGCCCGCTTCGTAGAGAAACTGGGGCACCTGTGTGGTCTTCCCGCTGCCTGTCTCACCACACACGATGACGATGGGGTGCTCGGCCACCGCCTCCATGATCACTTGTTCTTCAGAGACAATTGGGAGCTTCAGCCGTTCTTCCTGCCAGAGACACGAAGTCAGCGTTTAGGGAACAGAGGGTCCCCTGCAGAATGGCAGAGGGGATGAGGGGACAAAGTAAGACTCCGTAAGGTGATGTGGTTTCTATAAAGGAGGCAGCCAGCGTGTGGAGAGCGCCCAGACACAGGGAGTAGGTGCGTCCACTGATGAACAAAAGCCTTGACAGCTGGGGAGGGAGACAAACAGCGACAGCCCATGGGGGCAGAGATACAGGCTGTCTCCGTCTCTGTCCTTTGGGCACGAGACCCGACATCCTCGGGGACATCCTGGCCAGAGCAGAGGGGCCCCGAGATATGGGTATGCTCAGCTGTTGCTGGTGGGGGGAGGGGGGTCACATTTATGGCACAGGTGATGTGACCTGCCCGAATCACAGAGGCACCCTCCTTCCACACCCTCAGGCCCTCACGGCACTGGACTAAGCTCTCATCACAAACACCGGAGTGGCAAACCTGCATGTCAGGGGAGCGGTTCACAGGGATGAAGACGGCGGGCTTCACTGGGGGCCTGGCCGGGGTGGGGGCTGCAGCCGGAGGAGCTGAAGGAGCGGCAGGAGGCCCAGCAGGAGCAGCTGGGCCCGGGCTCTCACCCCTGGCCCCTGGCAGAGCTGGCGTCAAACACACTGCCATTGTCCTGGCACCAGCCTCTACCCCCTCAGCAGCCGGGGCCTCCTCGGCTTCAGACTCCGCAGAGGATTCAGACTCGTCTTCTGCCTCCTGGCGCTGGCGCTTCCGGGCCCCGCTGAGGCTGCTGATCTTCTCTCGGCCCTGGGCTGAGACCGTGTCAGACTTCCTGCCAGGAGAGCCGGAAATCAGGCACAAAGGCTCAAGGAGGGACCTGAGGCCGCTCTGGACTGCAAACACTCCTCAGAGGCCAGGACTCACAGGCCGCACCCTTTTCCACCCCAGGGCCTTTGCACTTGCTGTTCCTGCTCCCTCCCTCCCCTCACTCAAACGTCACCTCAGGGACTGTTCCTGACCATGCAGCCTCTTCCGGCTCCCTTCATCCTCTTTTTCCTGCTTTACTTTCTGCTTCCCTTAGAATGTGAGATTAAGGGAAGCTTCTTTATTATTTTAATTACGTGCACTGCTTTATCCTTAGAGCCAGAGGAGGGCCCAGGACTAGGGTTTCCAGGCGGGAATTCCCACCCATTCTCAGGAATTGTTTTCCACTTTCCTGTTCCCGAATCCTGAGATATAAACTGTTTTCTATTCTCCACGATGAATCGTTTCCACAAAGTGACAGCCAATACTACCAACCACCTGGGTTCAAGGAGCCGATTTTCCCGAATTCCCGACCAACTTTTCTCGGGATTCGGGAATGGGAAAGAAAAAATTTCCTGAGAACCGGTGGGAATGCCCTCCTGGAAACCCTACTCAGGACGTAGTCTGCACACAATAAACAGACGTTAAATGCCCACAGGGACCAGACCTGCAGTAACATAATGAAGAGCAGACGGAGTGCAGCAGTAAGTGGGGACAGGGTGCCAGCTGTCCTGTAGGAACGCCAGCCAGTGGGGCCACATGGTCCAAACTGCTCAAGACCAGGCGGGAACCTGGATTTTAATGTGAAATCTCCTAATTCTTAAGTGTTGGCTGTATTCAGTTGAATAGTGTCTCCCCAAAATTCATGTCCACTGGAGACTCAGGATGTGACCTTATTTGGAAATGGGCTCTTTGCAGACGTAATTAAGTTGAGGTCATACTGGACTGAGGTGGGCCCTACATCCAACGACTGGTGTCCTAAGAAAACAGAGACACAGACACAGAGAGAATGCCACAGAAGAGACAAAGCCACACCGGGAAGACTCTGAGCGACGCCAGAGGCTGGAGTGACGCATGTGCAAACCAAGGGCTGCCCAGGGTTCCTGACCACTGCCAGAAGCTGGGAGGGAGGCGTAGAACAGATTCTCCAGCCTCCAGAAGGAACCAACCCTGCCGACACCTTCGTTTTTGATTCTGACACCTGAAGGCTATGGTTCCGGCCTTCAGAACCACAAGAGTAAATGTCTCGTTGGAAGGCACGGTCTGTGGCCATTTGATACAGCAGCCCCAGGAAGCCAATGTGTTAGCAAAAGATCTGAATGCTTTAACAACTCAGTATGAACCAAACAAAACTTGCTAATGGGCCAAGTCTAATCCTTGACGCCTTGACGGCAATGTGTGTGCAAAAGCTGAAAGAACCTGTAACACAGGACCCCACTTTGCAGGGGAACACGGACATCACTGGAGTAGAAAACTCTGCTGTCCTGCTCCTCGCAGGGTTTTTAGCAGCATCTGGGGCCTCTACTCACTGAAGCATTACAGAACGTAGGCCACCGCAAACGTCTTTTCTCTGGAAGACTTGTCACCCAAGAGTCCGCCCCCAGGGGCCCTGGCAGGAGGGATGGGCTTCAGAAGTGGCCAACCGACTTACTCTTTGGTGTGGTACATGCGGACCCCGGTGCCCAGCTTGGACGTGGTGTAGTAGAGTTTCATCTCCGCTTCTGAAACCTGGACCTCACTCAGCTTCTGTAGCATCTCTGCTCGCTGGGGAAGGACATGAGTGCGTTAGATATTTGCAATCACGACTCCCTCTTCAGAAGGGAAGTGAGACGCTCCATAAAATTTCAGCATGGCCGACACCCTGTCTTTTTAAGCCGAAGGTCAAACTGCATTGCACTGCTGCGTGGTGTTCTTACGCCAACAGACGTGTGAGCTGGGGGTGGCTTTGTACCCCCTTACAAAGTCTGGGGTTGGGTAAACAAGACACTCTGCATCACTGTGTGGCATAGGAGAAGACTGTCGAGTATCCAGACGCCCATCCATGGGAGACGGAATAAAGGAGAGCACATCTGTAAAGGCAGCACATCCCGCTGTTACTACAGAGGCAGCTCCGCATGACAGGAAGGGGTCCCACGCTGTGTTGAGTAAAACAGAATGTGGGAACGGGCCCAGTGGTTTCTTTCCCCCGGTGATTAATGAGTTTCTGTTTTATTATTCTTGAAATTATACATATTTTATATGTGCTTCTGTATGTCAATTGCACAATCAATAAAAGGAAAAAACAAGGTACTGGACAGCAGGAAAAATACTGCACAGGATTTTAAAAGGACACACTCACCAGAGAGTGAGTGTCCCCTGTAGTAAGGACTCCAGGGGCTGAGCGTCAGTGCTAACGGTTGACCTGTGTGTCCCCTGCTGGAGACCCAGCACCCTGCTGACCTTGACAGAAAGTCAAACATGAATTTCATGAAGCCTCGAGATCGGGGTTTCTCAGTCTCCCCATTTTGGGACCTCCCTCCAGCTCCATCTCTCTCTCACTCTCTCCAGTCTGGAGAGCCGTGTGCAGACGCTGACAGAGTGGGCGTACCTGGCTCTTTTTCTCCTTCTGTTCTAAGATTTTCTGCAGCACTTTCCGCTCTTTCTTGGTCAGAGGCTTCTTCTTCTTCTTGGACAGCGGAGGGGCCTTGGTCTTCTTTTTCTTCTTCCCCGGCAGGACGAGCACGTTGCTGTCATCAACTCCTTTCAACGTGCCCTTTTCTGAAAAGAGAGGCTTGCTTGACCAACAGACCCAGAGGCCAAGGAATGCAAAACTCAGGCACTGGCAAAACTCAGGATTCCATTAATGCTGGTTTCCTCTGGGGACTCCTGCCCCACGTGTGAGCCCCTGAGTACCGGCACGGGGGTCGGGGGTGGGGTGGGGGTGCAGGCACAGCCACCTCCATCCCAGTGCGGGAGAAGAGGGAGTACCAATAAGCGGGGTACAGGCTATAACAGTGCTTCCCTCAGAGTGGGGCCTGCTCTGAGAGGGTATGAGGTCCGAGCTGTTTTCGTAATACTACGACGACGTTCTCTTCAGAGCATGCAGTGGACCGAGTACTGAGTTTGTGTCGTATCTATTTTTAAATGTCACAGTTTGAAAGTATATAATGTAGATCAAAATCCAGCTATCATATTACTCTTCAACTCAACTTACTGAAGCACCTTGGGGCGGGGGGTCTTGGGGCGTGCCCATGTGTCTGACATCTAACACTGGAGTTCCCTGAGCAGCGTCCCATACGGGCCGTATCTGATTCTTCCGTTACCCGTGCAGGCTTTGTACGTCTTCATGTACATCACAAAGTGTAGGAGAGGTTATGTGGCCCTCATTAAGAAAAATGAGACCATTTTAAGCAATGCAGCTACTTCCCAGGGCCACAGTTCTCACCATGACCCACAAGCCTTCCATGATCCTGCCCTCATTTTTAATTTCATCTCCACTCAGCCATTCTGGCCACCTTCAGATCTTGACTCAAATAATGCTTCCTCAGTGAGGCCTTCCCGGCCCCCTCGACGAAACATCACAACCCACCCAATCACCTCTGCGGCTTCATTTCCTCGGGACTTACATCCACACAACATTCTATATATTTTACATGTGTGTCTTTGCCTGTCTCCTTGCAAAAGCAGCTGAGCTCAGTAGGGCAGAAACTCCCCCCCACCCCTTAAATCTTTTCTGTCCTGTCTCCTGCGCCTAGAAGTTGCTGGCACTTGGAGGCGCACATGTTAAAATATTGTGGCGAGCAGCCTGGGGCTGAGCAGACAGGTCAGGGGTTAGAACACAAACTTAGGAGTCCCCGGCACGATTATAACGGAAGCCATCGGGATGGCTGAAATTAACTTACTTTCTTGCCCAAAGTCCCCAAGCTGTTACACTAGGGCTGGACTCCGAGCGAGGGAAAACCCAGGGATTGGTCCGAATTCAGGTAAAATTTGCCTGCCACCGTCCCCCACTCCTTTGTACCATCTTACAGGGGGTCCTCCCGCTCCAGCTCCTCCCGCCCGAGTCACGAAAGCCAGCACAGGCCGGGAGCCCTTCGGCGCCCCCTGGTCGGCCCTCCCCCGACATCCAGCCCCCGGGACGCCTTACCTTCTAGTTCCAGCCGCACGGGGGGCGGCTCGGGGGGGCCCTTTGAGGAGCCGGGGGCCGCCTGCTGGCGCCCCTTGACGTTGTACCGCCGGTGCAGCTTCCCCATGGCGCCCCGGTCCTGCTCGGCTCCGGCGGAGTTCACCACAAGCGCACCCCAAAGCCCAGCCCTCGTGGGTTCTCAGGATACCCGCTCAGGTCGGAAAACTTCCGGGCTACGCTCTCGCGAGAGCTGGGACTAACCTGGGCCCTGAGGGGCGGTGCTGGAGGCGGGGCCACGCGGAAAACCAGGGCCGGGCCAATTTAAAAGCGTATAGAGGCCCGCGGTCCCAGCAGAAGCCTAAGTTTAAACCCAGGGTTGTCCTCGCATGGTGTAGTCTGAGGCTCTGAATTTGAATTACCTACTAATACTAATTGGGCCTCTAGGAAGTGGGAGTGTTTTGTCACCTTTTAAAATATACCCCCACCCCTCATACAAACTTGTTCCTTTTTTGCTCATTTCTTTTTTCTGATATTCCTGTAAAAAACATACATTAGTTGTGCAATAAAAAAGGACTAAATATTTCCATTAACAGGGAAACAACTAAAAGGAGAAAGCATCTATTGGCTTTGAACTCTCATTACACATCACATTGTCTGCAGCGCACTCGGAAATAATATATTTTCTGAATCCTGTAATTATCTTGCGAATAGAACAGTTCTATCATGTCGACTTTTTTTCTGTTAAAAATATTAATTCGTTAAGGGCAAACATTTAAATGAAATCACAAAGAAAGGCGAAGGTGATAGGAGTCATTTTAGAATTTTAGAAAGGATAAAGTTATTTTTTTATAAATTGTCCCAGGAAAAACATTTGAAGAATCTAGAATAAGATCTGGCTGCAGAGTAGGTAAGCAATAAATAATTGTTGAATGTAGGAATGAATGAATAAATGGTGTGATTGAATTTGGATAAGCGTCCCCTCCTCCCCCCAAACTAAAACGAACCACCACAAATGCACAGTTGGTGCATAAAAATTTAGGTAGCACACATATGAACACTTTTCTGAAGTTATATATTAATTTAAATGGTTTTTGGAAAAAAGTATAATTAACATATCAAACTTGTGTTTTCATTCTTTAGGATGATAGTGATCCAGTTTCTTCTTTAAATATGTTTATTAAATAAAATGTGTCCATTTTTAAATTATTAAGTAGGTAATAGTACATTTTCCTCTAAAATATTATATACCAAAACATTATCTTTAGAAAAGATAAAGAACATTCTATAAAGGAAGAAGAAAAAGACATATACACAACATGGATCTCATAAATATAATGTTGAACAAAAGAGGCCAATCAGAAAAGATCGTATTGTGATCCCATTTACATAAAGTTAAAAAACAGGCAAAACGAATCCCTTAAATTTTGGAAGGGGCTAGTCAATGGGAGAGGACAAACGGAGCCTTTCTGGGAAGCTGGTAATGTTCCATTTCTCCATCTGTGTCCTGGTTACTATCCCATACCTGTCTTGTCAATTACCTGGGTGTTGTTTAAATTCATAGCGAGACACCTTATGATTTGTGTATTTTTGCTTGTATGCTATTCTTAAATTTAAAAGTTTACTTTAAAAAATGAAGATAAAATACATGGCCAATAAATATTTAAAAAGTATACTGGAAACCTTACCAGGAATCCAGAAAAATAAGATACAATTTTTCACTCTTTGGGTTGGCAAAAATTAAGTTTTATTTTGCAAGCTGTCTCAAAAATGTCTGGTTAGACACGGTTTATTTGATTTAGGATGCAAACAGGCCCCTGCATTGCATTTGGTTATTATGGCTCTTACGTCGTTTAAAACCAATAATCCTCCCCTCCCTTCACTTTTTATACCATTCACTTGTCGAAGAAACTGGATCGTTGGTCCTGTACAGTACTCCCCATTCTGGATTTGGCTGACTGCTTCTGCTGCTTCTGCTTTTTTTCTCCATCCCCCGTATTTCCGGTAAACTGTTCGTTAGATTTAGGGGCCAGATCAGGTTATGGCTCAAAGGGTTTTGGCAGGAATCCATCATAGGTGGCGCTGGTACTTCCTTCTACAGATTGGTGGGTCCAGGGCTGCACAACTTGGCCCCTCCAGTATCCAGTTCCCCACTAACTCTTGGTTTTAATCTCTGGATGATCGTCGCCTGGACCTATCATTTCATTACGGGCTGCAAAAATTTTCTAATTATGTCACTCCTTCCTCATTTACTAGCTGGACTTTTCTAAAAAGAACTTTTCCTCAACTATTTTGTGACTCTGAGTGAAATACAGTTCTTCCAGTAAGGGCAAGAAGGATGCTAGATGCTTTCCCTTTATTTAAACATTTCAGAATTAATGAATGAGCTGGTGCCGTTGCCATGGGCAACGGTGGCCAATTATTGGGCACCATTAAGTTCAGTGATTCATATATGTGTATATCTATTTCATGTTTTCCAATCAATTGCAGTCATTTATCTTTGTTGAGGCTGTGGCAAGTTTTCCAGTCACGGTTTGGTTGCATTTTACGGAAAAGTTAAAAATAAAAATTATTTTTAGAAAAAGATTAAAACCTCACCAGGTCAGGGAGGGCTTCTGGAGGGTGGGTGCGGGGAGACAAAGCAACCTCAACCCAGTCCCGCCGGCTCCGGCCAGGTCGATGGCTGGTCCCCGCGTCTAGGGGCGGGGCCAGGCGTGGGCAGGGCCGTCGCGCCTTTGCGCGCGGGGCGGGGCAGGTGGCGCAGCAGCGGCAGCGGCGGGCACAAGCGCGGCGCGCGGTCCCCGCCGGAGCCGCGGCGTCCCTCTGTAGGGCCCTCACCCTGCTCCCTGACCCCCGCATCCCGCCGGCCCTAGGATGGGAGCACGCGCCTCGGGTGGGCCCCAGGCCCGGGCTGGGCTCCTGCTGCTGCTGCCGCTGCTGCTCGGGCTGCTGGCCCCCGGCGCGCAGGCGGCGCGGGGCCGAGGCGGCACCGAGAAGAACAGCTACCGCCGCACTGTCAACACCTTCTCGCAGAGCGTCAGCAGCCTGTTCGGCGAGGACAACGTGCGCATCGCTCAGAAGGTGGGTGTCGGGCCCGCGCCCGCGGTCACCTTGCCCCGGCCGCCGCGCACCTGGCGCCGAGGCCGGCCTGGGCCGTGCGCGGCCTCCGCGGCGGGGAAGAGGGGTGCCCATTCCGGGGACGGGGGTGGCCGGCCTGCGCCCCGAGGCCTGCCTGGCCAGTGTCGGCTCTGGTGGCCGGTTCCGGCTTGGAGCCAGGGTGCAAAGCCGCGGGGCGCCGTCTGTTCCACGCTGCACTTCTCCTTGGACCTTGCCCCCTAGGGCGGCGCGGCCAGGCTTCTCCTGGGGAGCGCTGACGCCGACCGCGCCTCTCATTCATTCATTCAACACGTTTGAATGAACACCTACTATGAGCCAGGCACCGTGCTGGGTGCCCAGGGGGCGCCCTGCCCGCTTACGCCCTCTACCCACGCTGCTGCGCTCTTCCCCTGAGCATCTTAGGCCCTCCTCTGGCTTTTAAGATGTTTAGGCTTCTTTCTTTCTTTCTTTCTTTTTTTAATTTACAAGAAAAGAAAGGGAACGATGCGGACTGTTCTGTTGCTTTAGCAACCTGGCTCATTAACCCTCCTGAGCGCCTACTGTGTGCCAGGCCTTTTACTTGCAGCGTTTTGTTCACTGTGAAGCTGTTTAGGAGCCTGCAGCCCCCTGAGGGGGTGTTGAGACCTCAGAAGGAGCTCAGGGAGGCTCCCCACTCCACGCGTGGTCCGCTGGAGCTGGGTGGGATAGGCACGCCGTTCGGGCCACAGGGCCACCAGTAGCGCCCCAGAAAGGGGAAGGAAATGGGGGACAGTTGCACGTGGTAATGTGGGTCCTTGAGCACTGCTCTTGCCCTCCTCTTATTCCTTTGCGCTGGTCCTGGCGTTTTGGAATGGAGAGAAGTTTGGGTTGAAGTTTGGGCTCTGTTATTTGGCTTCAAGTTCTGGCTTTACTACTTACATGCCGGATGGCTTTAGGAAAGTGGTTTCCCTTCTTTGAGCCTCAGTTTCTTTATCCTGTTAAATAGGGATAATACCACCCCCTTCAGTAAGAGGCTGTGATTGTAAGTGGTGGGCCAGAGGAATGGCTGAGTTGATATTGGTATCAGCTGCTCTTGGCAGTTCCACCCTAGCAAGGGTACAAATCAGCATTGCTGAGCCCTGCTGGAAGGACCTTCAGGGTTCAAAAACGTTTTCTGGTGCTTGAGATGGAGGGGGAAAAAAGAACCTTGAAACCCAAATCAGACGGGCTGGATATTCTTACTGGATGAAATGAAAGAGGTTAATTTGTTGGGGAAAGGAACGTCTGACCGTCCTCTCCTGTGGGTGTGTGGGTGCCTCTCGGGGAGGCTGTGGGTTCTGGAGGAGAGAACTCTTTGTTGGTGGTAGAGGATGTGAACAAGGTGAGTCTGCGTGCCCTGGGCGATTGGAGAGCAGAAAGCATTTGTTTTAGAGCAGAAGGAAGTCTGACTTCTCTGTGCAGGATAAGCAGAAAGAAGCAATGTGTCAGCTGAGGGTTCTGTGTGAGAGTCTGAGGTTCACGGACATGAATTCCAATGCCGACGTGCAAGGGCTTATCTTCTGGGCTGGGATCAATAAGACAGCGGTATTCTGGCAAAGCATCGGAGAATCTGGAGGTCCGAAGAACTCTTTTAGGGGTCAACCAGGGTTTGTGCCTCCAACAGAGATGATGGTAATACTATCTTCTGTTCCTTAAAAAGCGCAAAGTACTTTCATCGTTAGAGTAACTCATTTAATCCTTAGAACAATCCCATGGGGTAAGTACTGTTACCGTTTCCATTTTACAGGTGGGGAAACTGAGGCATGGGGTGGTGAAGTGACTGGCTTCACGTCTGGCTGAGTGGCAGAACCAGGACTTGAACCCAGGCAGAGTGGGCCGAGAGTCCATCCTAATACCCTCACCGGTCTTCCTGCCTCGTGACCCTTCTTGGTTTCTTCAATTGGTACAACACGTAGAATGAGGTTGACCTGACTTACTTCCAGCTGAGTGTAGCCCAGACCATCCAGGCTTGGTTAGGTCGTTTTGTTAATCTTAGTGAAAAGAAAACTGGGTCAGTTAGCAACTATAGTTTTCATCGCGCGTGGGTTTACTAATTAGAGCCAGAGCTGCTTGGTGGGTTGTGAAGTTCGACCCATGTTTAAAGAAACACCTTATTTTCTAATCTAGGACTTGTCTAAAATAAACCCACGACCTTATGGTTTGGAGCATGGGCCTTGCTGACGAGTAGATGTAGGTTTGAATCCCAGCTCTGCTTCTCACTAGCTCTGTGACTTTGGGCCAGTTGCTTAACGTCTCTGTGTCCCTTTTGTGCAAAGGAGATAAATTGGGGGTTAAATGTGATTAGTCTGGATGTATAATACCAGGCACTGAATAGTGTTTAGTTAATGGTTGAAGATATTTACATAAGAAAGGGATTCATCTGCTAGGAGAGTGATGTATTCATTAATTCATTTAACAGTTATTAAGCAATTTGTACGCGAGTGCTCACAGCAGCACTTTTCACATTAGCCAAAAAGTGAAACAACCCAAATATCTAGCAGCCGATGAATGGATAAACAAACTGTTCTGTCCATGCAGTGGAATATTGTGCAGCCATAAAAAGAACGAAGTATTGACACATGCTGCAGGTATGTGTTAAGTGAAGTACTAGTACATGATACACAGATGAACCTTCAAAAAAAAAAAAAAAGGGATACAAAAGGCCACATATTGTATGATTTCATTGATATGAAATGTCCAGAATAGGCAAGTCCATAGAGACAGAAAGCAGATTAGTGGTTGCTCAGGGGAGAAGGCAGGGGAGTGACTACTAAATTAACAGGGATGCAAATGTTCCGGAACTAGATAGTAGTGACGACAGCACAGCATTGTGAATGTACATAATGCCACTGGGTTGTACACTTTCAAATGGTTTAAATGGCCGATTTGATGTTATATGTATTTTACAACAATTTTTAAAAATTTCTTAAGCACCTACTCTGTGGAGCACGAGCCAGACAAAATGTCCCTTCTTGGGAAGCTTTCATGGGACAGGCTGTAAGTAAGTAAAAAATAAATGAAACAAGATTATTTCAGCGGGATAGGTGCCATTAAAGAAACGAAACAGGATGGTGTAATAATAATGGTGGATAATCTTTGTTTAAGCTTCTCATGTGTCTGGCACGGTTCTAAGATAGAGGTTCTGTTGTCACCCCTGTTTTACAGACAAGGAAAGCGAATCAGTGGTAGATAGCTGGGCACGTCCACCCTCATAGCCCCTGCAGAACTGGAAATAATGGAGGGGAAGTGAGCTGAGTGAGAAAGAGCAGGAGGGACAGAGCATCCCAGGGAGCGAGAACAGCACGTGCAAAGGCCCTGTGGTGGAAACGGGCTTGGTGCGGGGGAGAGCCAGTGTGGGTCGTTGCATGGCTGCAACAGAGCCAGGGAGAAAAGGAGACATGCATCACGCTGGACCCAGGGGTTAACAAAGTAGACTCAATCATGTGCAAAAAAGGCATTGCAGAAAGCCAACAGGACGGAGTCCAGGTGTCCTGCCTGGAGGAAGGGGCATGAGTTGAGTCTGGGAAAATGGGTTGGCAGGGAAGGGAAGATCTGGGACAAGGTTGGTGGCAACGTTCCCAGGTGGCTGCATTGAGTTCTGGATCATGGGGAGCCCAGGGGAAAAAAAATCCAGCAGGACTGATATGGTGGGAACATCTGAATGCCAAGCTGAGAGCTGGTGTTTTTCTTTTCTTGCTCCTTTGCTTTTGTTTTAGTTTAGTTTTTTTTCTTTTTTAAAGAATCTTAACATTTCTAGGTCTTTTTAAAAAAATAAGGCCATAATTTCATGGAATACCATTTCAAATAGTTCAAAAGTTAGGAAAATAATCTGCCTGCTGCCTCTGACCCCCTCTCCCGTTCTCCTGCCCAGAAGCAGCCAGATGTTCAAAGTCTAGATAAGCATATAGGTATATACTTGTAGATCCGTTGTTGGTTTTCTGTTTGTTTTACACTATGTATGCTGTTCTGTACCTCCTTTTTCAATTAAACTTTGGAGATCAGACCTTATCAGTACATAACGTCTTGCTTCCTTCTTTTTGGAGCGCTGCAAAGAGCAAATTATTGTAAGGATGTACCATAATTTCACCCACACCTAATGGTGGAATGGTAGGCGTTTTGTTAGTTTGCTGTCTTTTGCCACTCAAACAAGGCTGCAATAAAGACCTCTCTTTACAGATGTGTGTGTGTGTGTGTGTGTGTGTGTGTGTGTGACCATAGACAAATTCATGTGTAAATTGTTAGAAATGGAATTGCTGAATCAAAGGGCCTGTGCATTTGAAACATTTTTAATTGAAATATAACCAGTGCACTTTCGTGCCTCATCAGTGGAACGAATGGTCACGCCCTAAGCACCCGTGTGACTAGCTTGGGGAACTAGAAATGGATTGTTCAGCCATCTCTGCCTCAAGATAACCACTCTCCCGACTTCTGATGACATCAATTCGTTTTATCTGCTTGTGTCCTATACACATAGTTCCACATGCACTTCTAATATTGAGAGAGACTACTGAATTGTTTATCAGAATTGCTTATTCTAGTTACTCGCATCAAACACACGTGAGGGCTGGCTGGTCCCCAAACCTGGTCCTACAAAGAGTATCATTAAACTTTTTGGCTTTTGTGTTTGAGATAGATGGTCTTCTCCCTGACTCAGAATCTTATTGGCATTTTCTTTTCTGAGAAATTGCCTTTTGTTTTCTTTGCCATTTTTCTATCAAACTGTTAGGGTTTTTTGTTTGCATTTTTGGCTGTTTGCAAGAAAAATCTTTTCAGCAAAATCACTTTCTACTCTTTTGTTTTTTTCCCACCAACGTTTTACCGGCTTCATGGGGGTGTAATTGACCTTACACTTCAACAGACTGCACATATTTAAAGTGGGACAAAAGTGGACACGTTGGTAAGTTGTTTGACATAGGCATATACCCATGAAAACATCACCACAACCAAAATAATGTTTCCTTTAACTTTTTATTTTGAAAAATTTCAAAGTACTGAAAAATTGAGAGACTAGAGTAAGGAACAGCTATGAAGTCTTCACCTAGGTTCATCGGTTGTTCACATTTTCCCGCAATTGTGTTGCTTTTTCTCTACACACACAGCACACACACACACACAGTTTTTCACTGAACCATTTCAAAGTCAGTTGCACACATCATGACACTTCCTCCTACAGAACTGCAATACCGTCGTCCCCTCCAAGAAACTTCAATTTAGTACAATAAAATTTTGTAATATACAGTCCGTATTCACATTTCCTTTGTAGCTTTTTTAAAATTCCAACTTGCAATCAAGAATTGCTCATTGCGTTTGGTTTTCCCATCTCTCTAATCTTTTTTAGCCTGTCAAAGTTCCCTCACTTTTTCGAGGATGCAGGAAGCATTTATGACTTTGACATTTTTGTCTTTTTTTTTGTAACAGCTTTGTTAGCTGTTATAATTCAGATACCATACCATTCATGCATCAAAAGTTCAGTGCTTTTTAGTATATTCAGAGAGTTGTGCAACCCTCATCCCAATTTTAGAACACTTTTATCACCCCAAAAAGAAACTCCATGCCCCAGTTAGCAGGGACTCCCCTT